>NC_047025.1:9934000-10644833 GCF_902652985.1 Pecten maximus | reverse complement strand
GCCGAGCGTGTCGGAGGGAACGCGATATCATGTTTGGAGCAAAATAGGTACACCTTTTGTAGCGCGTTATTGTACGACCTTAATGTACCCTTAGCCCATGAAGAAAGGAATCTTTGTATACTTTCAGGAGACCAACCCTGTGATATTAAATGTTGTCGCCAGACACCCTCCAGACATACATCGTCCATTTTAGGTTCCGCGAAGGCTCCGGTAGGACACCCATTGCGCGACATATACGTTTGTTTTTCGGTAGTCGTAACGGTGGTTGGATTGCCATCGATTTTAATAGTGGAAACCAGCTCTGAGCTGGCCACCACGGTGCTATGACTGTAGCCTTCGCTTTGTGCCTCTGAATTGTCTTTAAAATTGCAGGAATCAGACAAAACGGTGGATTGACGTTATTGTTCTCCTGGCCCCAATTCGATTGAGCTAGGGCATCTACTCCCTCGGAGTACGGTTCCCAGTATCGACTGTTGAACCGGGGTAGTTGTCTGTTTTGGCAACTCGAAGCGATCCACAGTGTGAGGTCCCCATAGTTTGTCTATTTAATTGAACACGTTGGGATTCAACATCCAGTTGTGTTTGTCGAGGGTTCTCGACCAGTAGTCGGCTTGGATATTTTTGCGCCCAGCAATATGCGCGCACTGAAGATAAAGACCATTGTCCGACGCCTCGGCCCATATAGCCGTCGCGAGACGAGAGAGAGCACGGACTGGACCTCCTTTGTGATTGATATAGGCCATAGCCGAAATATTGTCCGTCAGAATTTGCACGTGTTTGTGACGTAACAGCGTGCGGAAAGCATGAATTGCCATTAATATGGCCAATAACTCTCTTTGGTTGGATGGTAAGTGAGATACGCGAAGGTTCCAGTCACCCGATGCGACTTGTCCTTCGTATACTGCTCCCCATCCAAGGTGGGATGCATCGGTAATCACCTGTGCCTCTATTGGACGTGTACATAATTCTCTACAATTCCAGTGGTCAATAGCGTCAAGCCACCACGTCAACTCTGAAACTACGCCAGGCGACAAGGTTAAGACGTCTGACAAAGAGAGACGAGAAGATAATAAACGGTAAACTTCACGTAAGAGTAACTTACCTGGGCTGACGGCCCACACAGTAGATACGCACAGACCGGCGATCTTAGCGAGATGCCGAGCCTTTATAGTCTGGTTTCGCAGCGCACGTTTGATACTACGTTTGATTTTGACTACGCGTGCCTGCTGTACGCGTATTACTACCTTGTCACCTGAATGGTCAATTGTACAACCAATGAAGTCAACGTTATGGGACGGGGATAGTTGAGATTTTTCGTAATTCACACGAAAGCCAAGATCCTCTACAGTATGAACTAACTGGTCCGCAAAATCAGTAATTTGGGCGGGCGGGGCGGACAATAAAAAATCATCAACATATACCGTAATTTCGATACCTAAGGATCTAAGGTAGTGAATAATGGGCCGAATTGTCTTACAAAAGTAATACGGAGAGCAGGACAGTCCGAATGGTAATACCTTCCACCTATAATAAATGGAATTTCACTTGAAGCCTAGATAATCCCTATCACACACAGACACAGGGATATGGAAAAATCCGTCCTTAATATCAATACTCACAAACTTATCTCCACTAGATATGGTTTCTGAAACAATACGTGTTACGATATTTAGGAGTATTACAAAAAGAATTGATGTGCCTCAAATCTGTTTATGAGTCTGAGTTTTTTGTTTTTCTTTGGCACACAACCTAGCGGACTGACACATACAGGTTTATAATCGCATACCTCGATATAGTCACTGTCTAGCAACCTTTTAATTTCGCCATCAATAAATTTACGTTGTATTGAGGAAACATAATGATTGTCAATTTCAAACGAGTCTGAGTATCGATCAAAGTGTATAGGAACGCCGTTAAGTAGCCACGAAGTCACTGTATTAGGTGTACCAATTCGTTCCCATGCGTCAATGTGATCACGCAGTCTGGATGCACACATACTTCACTTTGAGACACATTGTATAACATGATTCAAAAAGATACACAGTACATTGTATGATGACCAGATGTAAACAACTCAAATATTTACAGTACTTGCTTTTAACACCTGAAGTCTAGTCATCTTTATCCGCAGGAGTGGAATCGTTGTTGTTGGGTCTTCTAGGGTACGGCCGGTTTCCCATAGAGTTATAAACGTCCGGTTTGTGTCTGTAGTCCCCGTTGTTCCTGTTGTAGTTGTTAAACCTGTGGTAGGAATTCCGGTGTGTAGAGCGACCTTGACCCTGTGACTGACTCTGTGACCGGGTCGGAGCAGGTCTTGCGACTGCAGCTAGCGATGCTGCGGATCGTAAAGTCTCAATTGAGTCACTGTTCAAACCCGACGTGTTACGTTGTAGAGTGCGAAATAACTTTGACGTGGTAGCGTCTTAATGACCATTCACCACAATGGCAGCGTACTCGTCCTGAAGGTATTTCAACTGAGCATGGCTAACAGAAAATATTTGGTCCAACTTTGACTGACTGATTTCATCACCAGGAGAGATTGTAGTTAATAACTTAATAACAGTTTCGGCATAACGACCACACTTGGATATTACGTTAAAAGCTGGTTGATCCGATCGTTGAACTCCTTGACGCGATTCGTGCAATTTCAATTCGGCTGGCAGTTGAATTTTAGACACACTGTCCTTAATTGCATTAAATTCGCCCTGAATATCAACTACTATGTCTTCTGTCCCGGTGGCACGATGGGCATTATCCCATATGGGGCCGGGTAGCGGGCTGCGAAGATGGGGTGCCTCGTGGTCACCACGTGGGTTTCTGTGTGTATTGTCCAGATGGTTGCTTACCGTATCCAATACATCTTCTAACTTCTTTTCCATAGGTAAACCCGGATTGATGGAAAGCAGTGAAGCACTTTTTAGTCTAATAATTCCGAATTCACAAAACGTGTCCTTGCTGGTGGAGTGTACAGCAGAGAACTGCAGAGAACTGAAGCGGGTGCTATTACGTCACTGAGTATGACGTAATAGCACAACATAAGCTGTTTGCGTTGTCCACGTGACTACTATCTTCCTAATGTCTCCCTTGACACTGCCTCACTTTTGGCCTTTAGTTGAGCGTTCGCCCCCATCAGGAAGGCTTTGGGTTCTGTCCCCTGGCCGAGACATACCAAAGTCTTTAAAAATGGTAGTTGCTGCTCCTGCTTAGCGCTCAGCATACATGGAGTGGGACGACTGGTTCGCCCGTTGTCAATATAATGTGACCGGGTGGGGTGTGCTGCTGGATGTCTTCGGCAGTATGCTTCAGTGAGGTAGCACTATAAATCGGCAAAAGTTCCGGCCTATCACAAGGAGACTTAACACGAACATACCGCAGCCTCCCAAAACATACATACGCACTCACCACAAACATGCATATTACACGCACGGGAGGCCGTCCTTAAATGACCTTAGCTGTTAATAGGACGTTAAACAAAATAAACCAAACCAAACCAATCATGGAAATGGAAATAAATTCATTTGTGTAAGATGGGTTTTTCCCCTTTGTACTTTAACATTTTAATTGTTTTGATACTATTGTGTGAATATATATCTATGGTTAAGTAATATGAGGCTGGCTCTAGATAATGAGATTAAGGGGTTATTATTTTCAGTCGGTGTTCATCTCCTAGTTGCTAACCAGCTGTGGCTAATTATAGCTATCACGTATTTTTGGACATGCATGCCTTACCCCTTACGGAGTCATCACGCGTAATCAGTGCATGGGGGCCAGCATGACCCTTGCCGTTATAGCCCCGATTGACCAACCATATAGGGCGTGTATTCTACGGACCGATCCGAGATGCTCACTGGCCAGCGCGGATTCTGGCCACACACCGCCATCTTACATTAGTAAAGGATTTCCGTGCGTCTCCACGTGTTTTTCAGCTATTTACATGCACATATTGTGCTTGAAAACCCCACACTCTTTTATCCCAACCTCAATGTTAATTCTAGAGCCAGACCTGCCATGATTTGTACCCCATCTTTGTTGCTATATCATTATATTCAGTAAATACACTGTGTTTTTGCCATAACATCAAACATTATTCATGTTGAATAATGACATATTGTGGACTCGCAAGAGTTCATTAGTCATTCAATAAATGACCTTTTAACAACAATATATTTTTTGTTGTCTTTGCGAGTCAACTTTTTTTTAACAAACAGGCTTCAGTCTCTGAACATGATCCAGGCTTACACAAATAGTAATGTTCGAATATCTTATATACCACTTATAACCAGTTTAGAAAACGGAATCGGAGTTTTTTTCGAGAAAAACAAAAACAAAAAAACCTAAACCACTCAGAGATATTTTTTTGATAATAAGATAGTACCGATCAGTTCAATTCATCAACATCTTATTTTACTCTTCAATAATGGTGGCAAATGGAATCACTATATATAGAATCTATTTACGGAAAGGTCAATTACAGAATGAATATTTTAGGATTACTGAAAAATGAAATTGACAAATCCTTTAAATATATTATTAACATTGTATGTTAGACCATTTCTTAATATGACGATATAATGTATGGGATAATTGACCTGATTATGCCACCAGCCTTTTAGGGTCTATTGGAATTAATAGGTTTACGCAGAGGTACCTTACATACAATACTGTATAGAGAACTAGGCACAAACACCTTCAGGAGAGAAAGGAAAAACATAACACGCATCTTATGTATAAAATACTAAAAATAAATTCAAAAGTATTTATTCGATATTGTTCAACATTACTTATATAATGTTAATGAAACTAGATATCAACTTAGTAATGTAAGGGTCTCATACGCCATACAACCACGATTTTTTTTAACACAGCTCCAAAACCCAATGATGAAGAAAAATCAGTATGTAGCCTTAAAGTATCTGATGTTTCCCGAATTTCAGATAAGAAGATCTTTCCATAGAACTTGTCTAAGAATTTCGTAGACTTTTAAGACCTTTGTCATGAGACGAATCAGTAAACAAGAAATCATCGAGAACTTTTACAATGACTGATTGACTGATGCTTTGCCTCGCTGATGCATCATTGCCCATTCTATAGCTGAGTTAAACATTTTTAAAAAATCTGCAACTCTCTGCTAAGCCCGTTGGTAGACATTTGTCGAAATGAAACTGACCTTGCCAATGAAAACCAATTAATTGATGTTGGCTTGAATGTACTGGTATAATTCTAAAAGTTGATTCAATATCAGATTTTGCCATGAATGGTGTAGGGATAGTTTTCAAAAATGAAGTTGCATTTTGAATAGTTTGATACTGGATTGAAGTGAATTCTTCAGAAATACCATCATAAATAGAGGAACTTCTGGGTGACTTAGGTGATGAATAAGTCTATATTCATTTGATTCGTTCTTTGGGACCCCGAAGGGTCAGGATGACCTATAGTCATCATGCTTCGTCCGTCGTCGTGCGCCGTCCGCCGTCCGCCGTGCGTAAACTTTTCACATTTCAAACTTCTTCTCAAGTTCCACCAGTGGGATTGAGCTGAAACTTGCCTGAAATGATCCTGAGATGGTCCTGACCAAGTGTTGTTATTTTTCGGGTCGGTCCGAAATCCAAGATGGCCGCCATAGCCACCATTTTGAAAACACATTTTAAACATCTTCTCATGTTCCACCAGTGCTATTGAGCTGAAACTTGCTAGAAATGATCCTGAGATGGTCCTGACCAAGTGTTGTTATTTTTCAGGTTGGTCCGAAATCCAAGATGGCCGCCATAGCCGCCATCTTGAAAAACACATTTTAAATTTCTTCTCAAGTTCCACCAGTGCTATTGAGCTGAAACTTGTCTGAAATGATTCTGATAAGATCCCGACCAAGTGTTGTTATTTTTCGGGTCAGTCTGAAATCCAAGATGGCTGCCATAGCCGCCATCTTGAAAAATGCATTTTAAACTTCTTCTCAAGTTCCACCAGTGCTATTGAGCTGAAACTTGCCTGAGATGGTCCTGACCAAGTGTTGTTATTTTTCGGGTCTGTCCGAAATCCAAGATGGCCGCCATTTTGAAAACACATTTTAAACTTCTTCTCATGTTCCACCAGTGCTATTGAGCTGAAACTTGCTAGAAATGATCCTGAGATGGTCCTGACCAAGTGTTAATATTTTTCGGGTCGGTCCAAAATCCAAGGTGGCCGCCATCTTGAAAAACACATTTTAAACTTCTTCTCCAGTTCCATTGGTGCCATTGAGCTGGAAATGGGTGAGGATGTTAAGGACGGCGAGCCAACAAAGTGGTGTTATTTTTCGGCCTCGTAAAATCATTGACTTGGCAACCATGGCGGCCATTTTGTAACATGATTGTGCAATCATGGTTTTCCTGAACAATGCCTATTTTAAACTTCTTCTCAAATTCCACCGGTGGTATTCAGCTGAAACTTGCCTGAAATGATCCTGAGATGGTCCTGACCAAGTGTTGTTATTTTTCGGGTCGGTCCGAAATCCAAGATGGCCGCCATAGCCACCATTTTGAAAACACATTTTAAACATCTTCTCATGTTCCACCAGTGCTATTGAGCTGAAACTTGCTAGAAATGATCCTGAGATGGTCCTGACCAAGTGTTGTTATTTTTCAGGTTGGTCCGAAATCCAAGATGGCCGCCATAGCCGCCATCTTGAAAAACACATTTTAAATTTCTTCTCAAGTTCCACCAGTGCTATTGAGCTGAAACTTGTCTGAAATGATTCTGATAAGATCCCGACCAAGTGTTGTTATTTTTCGGGTCAGTCTGAAATCCAAGATGGCTGCCATAGCCGCCATCTTGAAAAATGCATTTTAAACTTCTTCTCAAGTTCCACCAGTGCTATTGAGCTGAAACTTGCCTGAAATGATTCTGATAAGATCCCGACCAAGTGTTGTTATTTTTTGGGTCGGTCCGAAATCCAAGATGGCCGCCGTGGCCGCCATCTTGAAAAACACATTTTAAACTTCTTCTCTAGTTCCACCAGTGGGATTGAGCTGAAATGATCCTGAGATGGTCCTGACCAAGTGTTGTTATTTTTCGGGTCTGTCCGAAATCCAAGATGGCCGCCATTTTGAAAACACATTTTAAACTTCTTCTCATGTTCCACCAGTGCTATTGAGCTGAAACTTGCTAGAAATGATCCTGAGATGGTCCTGACCAAGTGTTAATATTTTTCGGGTCGGTCCAAAATCCAAGGTGGCCGCCATCTTGAAAAACACATTTTAAACTTCTTCTCCAGTTCCATTGGTGCCATTGAGCTGGAAATGGGTGAGGATGTTAAGGACGGCGAGCCAACAAAGTGGTGTTATTTTTCGGCCTCGTAAAATCATTGACTTGGCAACCATGGCGGCCATTTTGTAACATGATTGTGCAATCATGGTTTTCCTGAACAATGCCTATTTTAAACTTCTTCTCAAATTCCACCGGTGGTATTCAGCTCTAACTTACCAGAAATGATCCTGAGATGGTCCTTACCAAGTGTTGTTATTTATTGGGTCGGTCAGAAATCCAACAGTGCCACTATATACTTGCTACAGAGAATGCATACTACAATAATATAAGGTTTTTGATTTAGAGTCAGATGACCGTTACGGCCCTTGGGCCTCTTGTTGTCGTAATATCGCCAGTCGGCATTCTTTGAGGCAAGATGCCTCACCATTGACATGTACTTTTTTTTTACATCGATGCCACATAAAACAGCAATGTAAATATTAAAATTGTTTGTCCACTCCTCGATTGACAGAGTTTTTGACTGTCCTGATTTCTTGAGCTGAAATGAGGGCTGGTCATCCTTGGTGTTGATCACCATTGTCATGGCCCCGTCAGTGTCTTTGTCGGTCAATATTGCTAGGTCCACGAATTTGTCAGAAATAATTCTTTGACGGACACTCAGCCACCATAAAATGAAGTGGTAGTGATTGTGAAATGAATTGTTTTGCCTTGTCCTCATTTGTCATTGTATTACTATCGCCGAATGTCAAATGATTAGCAGGGATAATGCCCTCACCAATAGCAGATGTGGTTGACTGGCTGGGGGTTGCAATAAATGCAGCTGGCGTTGACGTGGTTGTAAGGCTGGGTGTCGCCGTTACTGACGCTAGCATAGATGTGGTCGCTGTAGCCACTGGTTGTAAATCAGAACTGGAAGCGTCTGGCCTTTCCCCACTGGAGGCCCCGTGGATAGTTCGTGCTTCTTTGAGTCCAGCTTCGAAAGCCTCCCGTATTAATCCCTGCAGTTGTATGAGGACATTGTCAAAGATGTGGATAATAAATAATATAAACATTGAACTGAAACGCGGGCACTGAAGCAGATTCAAATTACATACGCGAGTACACCACAGAGCAACCTAGGGTTTACATCACTTCCGTAACAATTATATGGCGTATATGCCCGTCAGAAACACACTTTTTTTTTTAAAGATGTATGTTAATTTAAAAAAAAAAAACAGAATGAGTTGTTGTTCAGTTATTACATTTTTAACAAAAATGTTCTCAAAAATACAGTCACACATTACAGTTTCACCATATATATGTATATGACAACATAAGAATAGTCTAAAAAAAACTGGAAATATTTGGAAATGCCTGTCATATATAACTCACTTAATTAGCATCATTGAACAGACCGAAATTCACACGCGATGGGGATTGCTGGATATAATTTAACGGTCGGGCGATAAAACTGTCTAAGCACCAAGACATGAACTGGGTCAGACATTGTCCTAGTGACCTGATTATTTGTGTAATCAAGCGAAGAAAACAAAAATTAACAAAAAAACTTACCCGGATATTATCATCGAGGATAAGTGACAAACGCTTGATATAAACGTAATTAAATGCCGATATTTGAAATATCGTATGTATTTTTTTTTCTGACAGTCTGAAATGGCTTCTGCGCAGACTAATCGGTCAAACCATGTGACATGACATAATCAGCTAATCAAATATTACAGAAATAAAGTTGAAAGCGGGAAATACGAATCGTGTAAAAAATCATCTCTAACATAAACTCTTTATTTTCACGTTTCGCGGGTGTAAACCATCTGCATAGAAAATTCAATGTGTGTTTGGGTGTAATTTTTTTCCCAATTTATTACCACTGGTAATAAATTGGGAAAAATGTAGTTTGCGCTCAAATTTTCCCAATTTGGCATATTGAAGTTTTCCCAAAATACCCAGGAAAAACACTGATTGCAATATATTGACATGAAACTATTAGATATATGTTTTTGATTAACCTTTGCTATTGTTTCATTAATGTTAGCATTAATAGGGCCACTGGCGATACTGCTTATTATTATTGTATGGAAAAGCTAGCTAAAAGAATTCTACAAACATTACACTTTTCAAATTTGTTTCAAATCTAATATCAAGGAGCACACAAACTGATATAAACTCAATGTAGTTATTTTAATAAGGTAAACTTGAGAGGGTTTTCTGAAAAAAAAACCCATACCAAATGTGAAGAAAAGGATTTTAAAAACATATTTTAATAATGTCCTTTTTTGTCATTTGAGGTATAAGAAATCCAAACCAGTACTTTTTTCCCTTTTTTAGTTTTAAAACTTTTTATATTTAGACCCAATCAACTTCAAAATTTGGTCACTTGACACCAACTTACCTTCATAATGTCATAACAAAATCTTTACCATTTAAAAATGTCAATCCGACCTTAACATATGACCCATTGACTTTGAACTTTGGTCAGTTGATACCTTGTTTGATTGTTACCAACTTAAGATTTACCATTTAAAAAATGTCAATCCGACCTTAATATATGACCCATTGACTTTGAACTTTGGTCAGTTGATATCTTGTTTGATTGTGACCAACTTTGCATAAGTCATAACTTATGCTAATGGAAGACTGTAATAGTATTGTATATGTATGTGTGTATTGTGGTTTTATGTCAATATGTAAAATGTTACATCATCGAAAATCGGCTTCCCTCAATACCTGTATGTACCAATTTTCGCCGCCATCAAATAATATTTTTCATTTCAACAAATTTCTTTGACAAAAATGATGGAATATAGTCAATTGGATTGAATAACAGGTTATGCCTATGTAAATTCTCTCCATAATGTAGGTGACAGGATGAATGGACAATGTAATTATATGAAATTTAAAGATATCAATTATATATGTTAATTATTTTATATTTACCGGTATATTTGAAATGAAAAATTACAAGGAAAGAAAAAAGAAAGAACATAATATATATACATTATTATATGAATAAAGGGAGGCAACTCAGTGTTTAATTAAAAGGAATAACATAAATATTCATCCACACTTCACACACATCCAGGACACATGAAGATAATGATATTCATATTTCATATATACATAAATATACAAGGAAGTTTATTATGTACAATAACCATAAAGTAAACACTGACCCAAAAGTCCATGTGCTTTTATGCACAGGGTAGTGTTACCAATAGCTGGTACTAATATATAAATATGATAGTTTGCATATATGTATTTACACTGTGAGAACAAGACAAGACCGACTGGTAAACAAAACAAACACAGAAAACAAAGACAGACAAAAGACATCTAGACAAAACCAAACATGCTCAGCCAGAGACATTCAATGTCTTAGTCATATAAGAAACAGGGAGAACAGGTGCAAAATGCAAAAGGTACCCTAATTATTACATGAAGAATAGGACTGTAAAAGTTATAAGTCAAGACTATATTTATGTAGTTAGATCATGTAAAGATTAAAACGCCACGATTTACCAATAAATAAATATACATCTTTAAGTATCTGCTTGTTTATAACTCCATCACAATCTCTGAGAAAGATATTTACATCAGTATGATTATGATTTCCATAAGTATTGACAGAATTTAAAAGTGTACGTCTAAGATCGATATATTTTGGACACTCAAGAAAATAATGATGAACTGATTCATATTCAAAGGAACAAGTACAATAAGGGTTGTTAGTTAAGTGGTCGTTAAACAGATCAAAATTGAAATTACTGCAAAAATTTCTAAGTTGGCATTAGATAATATTTGCTCTTCTATCACCATCAGACTTAAAAATTAAAGCTGATTCACTATCAGTAACAGTATTGTTGTTTAGTTTGTGTTTGAAGGTTGTAATAGAGGGGGAGTTAAATAGATCATTTTCAGTGTTTGCAGTGCGACACATTAGAGGAAAGAAACTGTCAAAATAGTTGTTAGTCCTGCAGATTGGTGGATTAAAGAGCCATGTTTGTCTGAGATTGTGAGGATTGTTATTTTGATTGTTAATAAAAGGAATTAGGACATTCTGTAAGTAGTCAGGTGACAGCCCATTCATTATTTTGTACATCATTATGTGTTTATGTTTATTTCTTCTTGATGATAGAGTTTCCCAACCAAGTTCAGTATAAAGTGTATTGTGTGAAGTCCCTGATCTTAGCCCTGTTATGATTCTGGCTGCTTCTAACTGGACGGATTCTAGGAGTTCCTCAGATTGTTGAGTGCAGTTATCCCATACTATGTCTGCATATTCCAAAATTGGCCTAAGTGCTATACAAATTTGATAAGTGTTTTACGGCTTACTTCAGTTTTAATGTATCGGAGAATGTTTAATTTACTATAAGCTTTTTCATAAATATTTAAAATGTGTTGTTTCCAGGATGCGTCATCTTTAAAAGTCAATCCTAAGTGTTTATGGTCTGGTGTGTCAATGATTGGGCTGTCTTGGAATGTTATTGGGGTGTGATTTTTGTTATGTTTTCTAGAGAAAATTACAGATTTGGTTTTGATAGGGTTAAATTTTATGTCCCACGTGGCTGCCCATTCCCCAATGTTAGAGAGATCATTAGCTAGACTTTGTGCTGCTTGTACTGGATTTTCATCTATTATAACATATAATGATGTGTCATCTGCAAATAGTTTGATATTAGTAGTAATGTTGTCAGTTACATCATTTATATAAAGAAGGAAAAGGAATGGCCCAAGAACTGATCCCTGAGGTACTCCTGCATTTATTACCTTAAACTGTGAATGATAGCCTTCAGTGACTACTCTTTGTAATCTATCAGAAAGATAATTTTCAAACCATAAAAGCAGATTCCCATTAATTCCATATGTTTTCAATTTATGCAGGAGACCTTTATGCCAGACTCTATCGAAAGCTTTACTTATGTCTCAAAAGATAAATCTAAGCTCTTTTCCCCGGTCCATATTACTAACAATTTCATTATAGATAAAAAGTAGTTGATTGACAGTAGAATCACCAGGTATGAATCCAGATTGATGCTTAGTTATAATAGAGTTTTCAGTTAAGTAGTTATAGAGATATTTAAATACAATTTTTTCCATTATTTTACTGAAACAAGAGGTTATTGAGATTGGTCTATAGTTAGAAATATCATTTGTTGAACCATTCCCTTTATATATAGCATTTATGTTTGATTGTTTCCAGCTAACTGGTAATATTCCTGTGTTAAGTGATTTATTAAATAAAAGACAGAGGGGTAGTGCAAGGGAGTTACTCAATTTTTTAACAACTTTAGGGATTATACCATCAGGACCAGAGGGTTTATTTACATTAAGAGTGTTGCGTTGGTCAGACACATCTTGTTCTGTAATATGAATGTTAGTTAGTGAGTAGGGAGTGTAGGGTTGTGCTGTTTGGGGTAATTCAAGATCAGGTGTGGAGGTAGAGATATTAGCAAAGTGATTGTTAAGGATTTCTGCCTTGTCAAGAGGATGGTGGATAAGTTGGTCTCGGTGTTCAAGAGGAGGAATAGAAGATGGTTTATTAGTGAGGTTAGTGATAGATTTTGCAATTTTCCACCATTTATCAGGGGGGGACCAGATTTTCATTTAGACTATTTTCAAGTTTCAAAATATAGTTTGCCTTTGATTCCCGAATCAAGTCAATAGCTTCATTCCTAAGTGTCCTAAATCTTTCCCAGTAGTGGGGATTATTAGTTGCTTTTGCCTTTCTATGAATTCTATTACGTTGTCTCATTTTTAGTCGTATAGTGCTATTCATCCATGGTTTATCATTTGGATGTAAAGTAAAAGTTTTGGTGGGAATGAAACTATTGACTTGTTCGGTGATTGAATTAATTATGAAAGAGTTGAATGAATCAGAGTCCTAAAGTTAAGGACAAGTCTAACCAATCAATATTACAGAGAACATTATTCATACTATCAAAATCAGCTTCATTATATTTTAAAATAGTTTTCTTATAGCTTGCTTGTTTGTGCACAGAAAAGGAAATTTGAGCATTAACTGATGAATGGTCACTACAGAAGGGTGGTGATACATATGTGCTTTTAATTAAGTTATTATTATTAGTGAATATAATATCAATAGAAGTGGCACTATCAGGTGTTATTCTAGTAGGTTCTTTAATAAGACTAGTTAAATTATGCTTTATTATGAGTCTTGATAAATGTTCATTAAGTGTTATAGTTAACATATCAATATTAATATCACCTGTTAGTACCACATCTAATGATGTATCAGTGGCTCTGGTTAATGTATCGTCTAGTTTAGTCCAATATTCAATGTTGCTCTCTGGTCTATAAATACACCCGAGAAGAAATTTATGATTATTTAACAATACCTCTAACCAAATCAATTCAACGTCATCTCTTTCCAATTCAAATCTTCTTTTTGTTACAACTGTATCTTTATGATAAATTATAACCCTACCCCCCGGGCCAGTAGTTCTGTCTTTTCTTAGAGGAATAGGATTAAAATGTTGTAATTGAATGTCATGATCAGGTATTTGGGGATGTAAATGAGTTTCGGTGATGCATATAATATCGTTATTTTCTAATTCAGCTTCTATAAGTGAGATTTTGTTTCTAAGAGAACGGACATTAACGTGAACCAAGTTTAGATTTGCTATGGGACCAGGGTTACTCTCAATGTCATGCCAACATGATAAGACTAAGAAATGTGAAACAAGAAAATATGATATATTAGTAAAGAAACATCGTAGTTGTAGGTAAGAATAGTACAAGCTATGACAAAATTCCCTGAAGAGAAATCGTTTGAGGAAATATAAATGATCAACCGTTACCACGTGCACCCAGGCATCTGTTCTAGGTCCACCCATTGTCGGTGATCAGGAAAGGTCGGAAATGGTGGTTTCGGTCGATCATACAGCTACAGGAGGCTTCTTCAGACAAGACATATGAATAATCACTGAGCACGAATAGAAAGGGACAAAAACACATGTGGGACAGCACATCTTTCACACACACACTCAAAACACATAATTAACACGATACTACAATAACGGAAGCGGAAGTGATAATGACTCATCAATGTACCTGAGACGCTTGAAATTATCACAGGACCTTCGAATAACGAAACATAATAGGTCCTACATCAAAAACTTCATAGTTACTTGTTGCACACAATAAAAAATCAAAACAATCCATAAATAATATGAATGAAGGCAAAGCCTTGTAAGAGCGCAGCTTTCACCCTCGCAGGTCTGTTGGCATCATGACCCAATAATTCCAGTACCAACAGTAGCCCGTTATATTACGTTATATGTACGTTACGTACTAAATATCAGTAGTAAATCAAGACTCGATTTGCCGAGGACCAGTGTTATCATCTCGTTACAAGTAACTTACAGTACAGACCTAATTTCACCTTCTAGTGTATGGTCTTGAGGTACTTACCTTGCATTTAATAACTTTGGATTCCAGATGCAGATGTCGTGAGATGATGTATGCGTGTCCACGATGCCATTTGTAATTACACGCATTGGTACAAGTCCATGGTGTCAAGTGATGACATATTACATGTATTAAGTGAGATTTAAAGAGAACTAAATACAGAACAGTAACAATGTCTTGATTTATGAATTGTTACATTTGATTTATACATTTTTGTCAATATCTTAAATTTAGTTTTAATATTGCTGTAACTTATAACCTGTAATTTGGAATCTTCGTTATATTACATGAATAGTTTTCAAATGCACATTCTAAATATGTTATCGGAAGGAAAAAATCCAAAATGTTTTGGTTTTTTTTCTTCTTGTAAGTATAATGCATTCATATATAATCATGTGCTGACTCCGGTGTTATTGTAAGCTACTGTAGGTTTACAATAGATTAAAGGTCATAAGCCCGCACAGTTACAATGCACAGCTCTGACCATAAATATCTATTTACTATTCTACTTACTGTTACGAAGAAAGAAAGAAAACTAAAGAAACTTGAAATTTTTCAAACAGTACACTGCACAGCCTGTAAGACCATCACTCATGGGCCTCTAAGTCTATATTACTCAAATGGTGAGATATACAAAAGCATGGCATAATACTTATTTTGAATATATATATATAGTTACAACAATGTATATTTTTACTGTTAATCTTGATAAACTAAAGCTAGAATTTCTCATCTTCTGCTAGTAGACTTAGTACATCATCAGGGTTTGTAGTACAGTGTTGGTTTATGTCTTTTCTGATGGCTTTTGTCCAGACTTGGCTAAGTTTTTTACCAGGGTGAATACCGTCAATGTAAAGTTGGTAGTTGATGCTATAAGATGTATGTTTCTTTTTTCCACCTCTGCTTCTTCTAATGTAATTATTTAGATGAACTGAATTTTCCAACATTTTGTCATTCAGGCATGACATTTCAAAATTGAGGTAGTCAACTTGTCTTCTTAGTTCAATATCATCAGAAAAGTCAGACTGTAAGGGCACACCTCTGCATTTGTTCCACATTTGGATTGAGTAATGTGGACAATCTAGTAATTTGATATAGGCATTGGGTTCTTCTTTTATATAGTCTATTGCCCTTTGATATTGTGTCAGAATGCTAATCACAGTAGAATTATCTTTGGCTGTCAGATGGATACCGTTTGAAGTTTTATTTGTGAGGTCACATGTACCACTCCAGAGGTAGAAAATAATGGCTTTGCAATTGGATGTTCTCAAAACTTTTGGAAGTTGGTAAATGATTGTATTTACCAGAGTCTCGGTACTGGCCCCTGATTTGCACCATAACTCAATTGGAAATACCTTCCCTTCAAAATGTTTTTTTTAATGAAAACCCTTTGCCATCTGTGACAAGAATAGCTTTACGCAGTTCTTTTGTATTGTTAGATGCAGGTAAATCATTTTCAATAAGAAATTTGTCTAATTTATGTTCACTCATGACTAAAACTCTTTTTCAATTGTACACTGGATGACGCAGGAAGTTTTTTAAAAAGTAGTATTTCTTCAATATCTAAACACCTAATGTAAACTCAAACTCTCATCCTGTCATGCTGGTCTGTTTCAATGGATCTTTGCAGAAAACGAATCCATATTTCTGTCCGAAACCTGGAATGCAGAGTAAAATCATTTACACTCACTATAGACAGTACCACAAAAAGAGATAATGGACTTTCAGCAGTAGAACATCTATGTAACTCTATCTGATTTAAGGTTTTGTATTAAAGTGTGTATTTATTTTGTTAATAATTGATGCATATGTATGTTTATCATTGCTTAGTCATAAGTCATATAGTCATATAGTCATCGGTAACCATGCACAGCTATGACCATGCAAGTGTGAAGATTGTAGTTTTAGTGGAAATGAAACTATCAAATGAGTTGTCCATGACATATTTAGGAAATTTAATGCAAACATCAAGTGTTATCAGTGTGGATTAGGCACGGTAAGGTTCGACAAATTAGTGTCAAGTGTCAGGGTTAATGGTTTATTCCTCTTGCGATAATTGCTGTACACTTTCCATGATAGATAGGAAGGTCTCAATATTGTTAAGGTTCTCAAAAAGTGACTCTGTTTTGTCACTTATCAAAGTTATCCGCTCAATCTCGGAAGAACGCATCCGCGTGGTCGGGGTTTTGACTATTTGGCGAGAAGTCGGTCCTCATTTACTAGAATCTGTGGATTCCACGCAAAATCAGGATCTTCTCCGATTCCTCCTGCAGATTTTGCCCTCGATAAGGCAACAAATAAAGCGCCAGGATTTCTAGCTTCAAAAGCCTTGGTTCCTGGATGGATAACAATGTATCCATTTGTCTGTTCTTTTCCAACTGTCATGCCTTGGCATCGATGTATCGTGGATGCCCAACCCAATCTCAAAGGTATCTGCTGCCGTTTGCATGTAAAACAGTTGCAATCAAGCTGCCTCTGAACTGGTACAATTGGTACAATGTGTGGATGGTCTTTAATGAATGGAGGTCCCGTATACTTTTCGAAGTTTACCATTACTACATCTAGAAGGGAATAGGCTGGTTTTCTGTCATTTGTATATATTATATCAACGACCTCTCCTATTGATCCATTGTATAATCCTAATGGAACATTTAGGTTCACAGTAAGCATAACTTTCGCTCCTTTGCAGAGATAAATGACTTGCAAGAGCCCTGCAGCTGTGTGATGGGACATTTTCGAATGTCGTCCTTGATTGACTGCATTCATTCTGGCAATTGGAACACGATCATTTGCCTTCAATAGCTGTGTTTTGTTGTGCTCCCATTCCTGCGCATGCGTTGGAAAGACAAATAATCCATCATCCACCATTTTTTTCAGTAGATCCTCTCCATGAGTGGATTTCAGATTGTCCCACTGGTATTTCTGGAGCCACATTGCCTGTTCATGCGTAGTTGAGTACGTCCTCATTGGCATCAGTACATCTTTGAATTGTTTTTGATGATTATCCTGAAGCACGATTGTTGTCAATGTTACAGCCGTGTCGAAGTCTTTCCAGATAAGGGCACCATGCATTGCTGCAGGTGTTGTACTCTTACAATTGTATACGGGCGAGTCACAAACAGGTGGTAGCTGAATGTCGTCTCCTAGGAATACAATGACAGGTAAAGCACCCCATGGTTCTGATGAATTGACACCCTTTTTCATTGCATATCTTGACATGAACTCCATCCACCCCAGAGTTGTGCAACCGATCAGTGATCGTTCATCAACTAGCAAGGCTACTAAACCGTCACAATTTTTCTGAAGTAGTTGGAGCGTCTTTCCTTGTGGAGGAGACAACTCTTTCGTCGCCCTGGCGTTTGCTGGTATTTTTAGGAAACTGTGCAGTGTTACACCTGAAATAAGGTTGGCACTATTTCCTGTCGGGCAAAGTACTTGGACGGATTTGTTGCTGTTGAACAACTGTCTGATACTTCTGACCAAGCGTTTGATTAGGAAGCTTTTACCTGATCCTGCTGTTCCTGTAACAACTAGTTTTAAAGGTTTGACACGTGAAGGATCTGTTTTCAGTTGTAGAAGCCTATCCATGACTAGATTGAAAGCAAACCTTTGTTCAGGGTTCATAGATGCCTGATTGACCTCAGGAAGAACAAGGTCTTGATCATTTATTTCTTCCATATTGTTCACGTCATGCAGAAAACATTTACCCTTATTATCTGGATATGGAAGCGATTCCTCACTCCAGTCGTGGCAAGGCCCTCCATCATCATATTGAAATTCCAGTGAATTGTCAGTGTAGTCTGGATCTGGTGCTAAAAGTGTCATCCATTCTGGCTGTTCTCGGTCTTCCTCTGTAATTTCCATGTCTTCGCCATCAGATTCATTTTCTTTGCCAGGAGGATGTTGTTTGACCCGCTCCACATCTGCCTTGACAAAATTTGGACATTTGTCAGAATCCAGGAAATTGTGCATCAACTCGGTCCAACTTTCAGCTTTTGACTTTAGCTCGTCAATGGATCGCCAGTTTGGCCAATGAAGAAGTATCATTGTTCTGGAAAAGTCTTCAGTTAATGGCCACGATGCTCGAATTTGACTCCCTGAAATAACAGGAATTTTTCCTGATTTACAAATAAAGCCGTACCAGGAACTCTTATCTTCACTCGGACGCTGGAGATATCTATCAAGCGGTGTTTGTTTCGTGACGGTGGATCCTGTTCTTTCAAGTACCCTTGATCCCGAAGGACTGACAGATTGAAATGAATGACTGCACCTGAAAAGAGGAAGAGAAGAGAGTTCAAAGCAGGCTTCGACACTTGATACGTCTCGTTTTACCGTGTTCATCAGTAGTTTAGTACATACTGACTTAGTCGTTGCCCCCGTTGTTTCATCGGCTGCACATGCAATGTTATGAAAGAGATCTTTTGGTTTGTTTGTTTTTGTTTAACGTCCTATTAACAGCCAGGGTCATTTAAGGACGTGCCAGGTTTAGGAGGTAGAGGAAAGCCGGAGTACCCGGAGAAAAACCACCGGCCTACGGTCAGTACCTGGCAACTGCCCCACGTAGGTTTCGAACTCGCAACCCAGAGGTGAAAGAGATCTAGGAGAGCTCCAGTTGGCTGGTTTCCCTTGCATGCATATCCTGAAACGTATTTTTCTGTTGCAATTATTTCATTGACAGATGGATTTTCTGGATTGCTTCTTGACAGGATTATTGAAAATCTCCATTCGCTCTCTACCCTGAGTATGGAACTGAGAATGTTGACCAAGTAGGTGATGGTCTCTCTTCATTTCTAGGCGTAGTGACCCATTCTTATCTTTAACTATTTCTGGTGCTGTTCTCAATGCTTTTCCTGGATTTGAAGCTGTCCCATACTCCATACGGCATGTTGGTTGTTGAATGTTGCTATGACACTTCGCTTGCCGAAGACAATAATCAGAGCACCGATGGATATTCACCCTGTTTGTCAAGAGCAAGTGGTCTTCCAGTAAAGACTCCTGAGAATCGCTTACATCCATCAATAACTTCAGGAGAGGATTTTTCTCATCTGGAAGTTTTGGGGCTGTTCCTTCGGGTGGAATCCACATGTGTTTTCTTGGATTTCCTTCATCTGTTCCTGCTGGAAGCGGTCATTTTAAACTCGGCCTCTGCCCAGTTGGACAAATGACTAGCACACTGAGTATCGGATAGTCCTCTCTGGAGTGCGTCAAACATCAAGTTATGAGGTTGTCGGTCTTTTCTCCAACATAGACCATGCCAATGTATCATTCCTCGTGACTTTGCGAATTCTTGTCGGTACCAGAAGGCGTCTACATTGAAAGCTGGTCCCATAACTTCACGAAAGTAACACTGTGTCCGAAGATCAAAGTAATGGGCTGCTGCCCTGCAGGTAGGGCGTAAGAATTGTACCTGCTGCCCCATTGCATGATCGTAAGAGGCGACTAAATTTGGGATCTTGTCTTTTCTCTTCTTTCTGAACAACTTTATTCTTCCTAATGTCTCCCTTGACAATGACTCACTTTTGGCCTTTAGTTGAGCGTTCGCCTCTGTGAGGAAGGCTTTGGGTTCTGTCCCCTGGCCGAGACATACCAGAGTCTTTAAAAATGGTAGTTGCTGCTCCTGCTTAGCGCTCAGCATACAAGGAGTGTGACGACTGGTTCGCCCGTTGTCAGTATAATGTGACCGGGTGGGGTGTGCTGCTGGGTGTCTTCGGCAGTATGCTTCAGTGAGGTAGCACTATAAATCGGCAAAAGTTCCGGCCTATCACAAGGAGACTTAACACCAACATACCGCAGCCTCCCAAAACATACATACGCACTCACCACACGCATTCACCACACGCATTCATGTCGCACACACGGAAGGCCGTCCTTAAATGACCTTAGCTGTTAATAGGACGTTAAACAAAATAAACCAAACCAAACCAAAGTAATGGGCTGTGATGTGAGTGTTTGCTATTAGCACTGAAAAAAGAGTGCTTCTATCCGTCAGGTCAACTTGTTTCCCTACTGTTTCAAGCATGTATATCTGCAGGAGCCGTCGCAAGGGTTTAAAGTGAAATTCGGCACAGCTTCCGGTAGAAAAAAATGCAGGCAAACCTTTTCCTTCATTTATCTGGAATTGGATTAGGGCTCGTAGTTCCTTTGATCTTTGAGCCCAGTATTGCGACGTGCCTCGCAGAGTAGCTGCAAAGTATAGAACCTTTTGTGGAATTGAAGTATCTCCGTTTTGAAGTTTGTCCCGTAATTCTTCTACTGTAATGTGTCCATCACCAAGTTGCTGATTCACAATATATGTACTTCTTTGTAGTGCGCGTTTTCGCGTGATTATGTTATGCACAATAAATTTAAAATATTGATGTTGTGCAAAGCGTCCATCCTTGTACCATAATAAATGATCTGCCCATTCAGACATGGACTCGCATGTGTGTGGACGATTTACGTAAAAATCCCCAGATGCTGTCAGGAAAAGACATGGGAATGCTAGCGTAAAGAAATACTTTGTGGTGAATTCCGAAAGTGGCTTGTCGCCTCTTGTGAGCCAGGGAATGTTGACAACATTTTTCTTGATGCTGACTGGGTTATGGTCAGGACCAATGATTTCTTGCAAGACTTCTTCAACTTTTGATTGAATGTCTACTGCTGGTTCTGGAAGCTCAACGCAAGAATCACTTATTCCATCAGTTTGACCCGGATTAGTTTGGTTGTCTGCTGGACCCTTGTCATTACTGTGTTGAACGGATGATACATCTAAGTCTTGAAGGGCAATATCACCATCCAGTGGAAGGTTATTTAATCGTTCATTACTGATGATGATGTCGGAATAAGCGACATTGTTAAGTTTTAACCATGCTAAAGCGTTTTGGACTGTGAAGCGTCGAACGCGGTAGTCCTTGGGTGATCCATTTTTGTCTTGTTTCTTTACTTTAATTATGTTTATTTCTGATGGGAGTTTTGGCAGTATTTGAGATGGCTCATTTACTTGTTGGGGAAATGTCACACAGTGACCATTGGCCGCTATCCCCCCATGTTTCAAAAGGTAAACATTTATAGCTGGCGATATTCTGGATATCAATTGCTGCTCTACTACAGTAAGGCCTGTAAGCTGCGGAGGAAGTGGGCCAGGATCCATGTTGTTTTCTGTTGAAAACATTTTGATTGAATTGTTATCTTTTATGCAACGATTGCAAACATGAGATGTGGACATCTTCATCTCCAGTCTTCTTTCATTACAAAGATGACAGAGTGTGAATTTGTAGGCCATTTGTTGCAATTCAAAAGCTCTTATTGCGTCCATTGCCAAATTAAAATGTGCATTATTATTTAGTGGTGGAGGGTGAGGAATATCGCTTAGTTTTATTCCTAGTCTAGTTTCTGTTCTCTTCACGAGTTTGGCATACCTTTGTTTACGTAAAGCCCGGACATGGTTCGTTTCTTTTGAGTCGGTACCGTTTTCATAATGTATACCCAATTTTCTGCATTTATATTGTAAATCTGCAAGATGTGGGTTATACACCACTTCATTGTATTGAGTATTGGTACCAGTGTTATCAAATGTTTTTGCCTTCTTTTTAATGCTTTGGTCGTTTTTCCCCGATTGCTGACCTTTTCCTCTCGGTATGCGTTTGGGACCCGTATAATAAGGTTTCGCTATTCAGAGAAGAATCTCTTTCTTCGTCATTTGTGCATGCTTGTGTGTTTTCTACTGGAGTGCTTTGAGAAACCCGTGGTTGTGACAGACTGACCAGTTTTTTCATCGACCTTTGTACCTTTGAGATATACAGTAATGTTTGTGTTGAAAAAGATTGATGAAGCTTTAACTTCGACTGCTGTTGCCCAACCATTATTTTTTATCATCTTTTCGTGGTACTGGCTCGGGTATTTGATATCTGTGCCATGGCAAATGAACACTAGATCCTTCCATTGTGCCCAGTTTGAAATGACATATGTGCATATTAAATGTCTGTAATTATGCGCATGATAATTGGATCCAAAACCAACATCACCGGGAACATTTTGAACTATGAACGAGATGTCCTGTATTTGAACGATGTGATTGTCACTACACCTTTTATCTAAATCATAGTTTTTTTCATTTCTCTGCGTTCGCCGTAGCGCTGATTTAACACTTGATTTTTGCTTTGCATAACAGTGGTCATTATGGAAAGTTACTTTGGACAGTGTTTTTTGTTTACTTTTAAAGTAATTGTGATCTAAAAAACATGACATTGTTACATGATGTACATTCTAAGCACTAAGATAAAGAAAGCGTGCATGCATCACTGGCTATAGTGTAGGGGATAATAATTATGTTAATGTAATAATGGTGATCATATTGAAAAATACAGATATCAAATATGCATCACATAATTCGACATATTCAAATTCATAAATATATATGCATGTATATCTAAGAAAATGTTTGCAACGATATGTAGACCATTCACTTTTTTGTTTACGCGTTTTATTGCGTGTTTGAAGTAGATTCTACATGTCGACAAGATCTTTACCAATTTAAACTGAATTTAAGAGCGTATGTTTTTCATTATGATCGGGATTTATTGTTTTTTTGTAGTCTTATTACAGAAAGCATGAAAAAAAACCACTAAATAGATTGAAGCCTACATATAGAATCTAGCTACTGTACTGTAACTAAAGTAAGAAAGTTATCACTCGGCAAAGGATTCGCTTTTAAATGGCGAAATTAATTTCAATGCGTACTGTTTTTTTTGGATAAACTGTGTGCAAAACCTTTCTGTTATATGAAATTGAACTAAAATTGACAACGCACAATTTTGTCATCACATAGACACCATGAACTTACACTTGATCTATATATAGGCTTGCTTGCTGGGCCTGTCTGCTGTCGTCTGCCAAATATTGCAATGGAATACAAGCGCGCGAGGCATAGTGTATACTTCCGATCCAATGCAACTTATTTGCTTAAAATCTAAATATTATGTAAATTTCCTGTTCGTTTTCAATTTATTTTTGCGGTTATGAAACTCGTCCAAAACACAAATACCGTTCGCGCCGTGTTCCGATTTTGCTAACCACCGATATAGTTTTAACCAATCAAATTCGCCGACCAGGTTTTCCTCCTCAGTCATAACAAGAAATGGCGGCTTGTATGCGAGTTGGGGCTTTGACAGTTAATATAATAAAGATATATCAAGAATTAAGACTTTTGAAGTCACTCTTTGTGATTTCTTTCGAAGATAGAGAAGTCATTTCGATCTCGCCGTGAAGGGAACGATATTTAAAACATGGCTTCCTCTACTGGAGGCGCGAGACTTTTCCCGCGGGACACGATTTCTAAGTTGAAGGGGTATAGTACATGTATTGATTAAAAATATAGCTTACACGTGTTGTCTTAAAGAGAGCTTCGCTCTCGCGCCCTTCGGGCGCGATGAGCTGCGCTCTTATAAGGAGTAGATAAGCCTAATAGTTGTATCGACTTGATAGGGATATAAACAACTGGACAGCAATAAGAAATATGTCAAAAACAACGGTGGACTCAACAAGCCCCTGTGATTTACCCGATCGCTTGCATATAGACTTAGCTGATCGAAATAATTCGTACTTCTAAATTAGAGCCATGCTATTATATAGGAAAAATAAAAAGAACGGTCAGCCCGTGTAAAATAATTCAAGCCGAAAACAATTGCGCACGCAAAACACGATGTTGATAGCATGTGTTAATAATAGTGCACCGTATATACATGTATCTTGGCTTTTGTAGCATGGCATAACATACAGCCACACATTATATATATTTGTACACAAATATTTGCTATGGATTATATAGAAGTGATAGGATTTTATAATTCACTTGTTTACGGTAAGTTGAGTTTAGCATAGTATGTTACATAATATTTTGTACTCTTACGATATGGTAATAATAAAATAATGTTTGATGTACGTACAAGTTTCTTTCTTAACATGACATCTCTCTCTTTATATGTGCATATATGTATACTTATTGATATGCATGGATTCAGGGTAATCATTCACATACCCTTAGTTTACATTTATGTAGAATAATTATATATGTACAATGTACCGTGCACATGATGGTACAGGTATATAATAACGCGTAATATACATGGATATATATAATTATATATATAATATGTATATCGACGTCTTCAACAAAATGATACACTCTTATACAATGTATATATACATGGGAGATAATTACATGATGCAGTTATACACGTACTCTAGTATAGTGATTTAAAAATGTATATATATGACAGATTGTCAATTGGGATATGCTATATAATGATATACTTATACTGCAGTTTGTATTCATTAAGCAGGTTAGAATAATCAAAATAAATACAGTTGTATTACAAATAATTTTAAATTATATTTTATACAGTGATTACTACAAACATATGTATGTAACACATATGTACATTAGGTATACCAACTTGGGACATAGAAATAATATGTTCCATTCTACATCTTTTACATGTCCATGTAGTAATTTTAATGTCAGTGAGAAAACAAGATTGACGCAAGGATAACGTGTAATTTTTCACATATTTACAATACAGACTTGTGCAGACTGTGTATATACACACATAAACATGTACATTTCTTTATTCAGTTTAATCTGAGGACAAACAGACTGATAAACATTTTTTTATTTATTAAGAGTGTCAAATCGGTTAGATGTGGATGGTGCTGTAGGACCGGACGGCTTCAGTACTAGTTTTCGTTGTGCTTTTTGGAAAGTTCTGATACGAGATGTTGGTTCTTTTTCAGGGGGGTCAGGGTAACTATCTAACTCGCTGAGGTGGGTGACTTGTGCCTTGGCACCACTAGAATGTCTCATGACAATTCTCCCATCGTTTGTCCATGTTCCAGATATGGCTCCTGTAGATTTAAGGTAACGGGCCTTAGAAAATACCATCGCTCTCTGTTTTGTAAGTGCCTCATTCACAAATAGTTTATAAGGGCGTTGTTGAGAGGAGGGAGGGGGGGGGGGGGGGGTGGTGATTCGCTACCCTCAACAGTATCTTTAGCAAAAAGTGAAAATCTCGCAGCATATACAGAAGCCCGTACACGATAAGAGATGAAGCGTACAATAATGTCTGTGGAAACTGACCAGTCTTGGGACCAACTCTGTGTGAGCGGCTGATGTCATCCACTGTAACCATAACACCCAGAAATGAGTTACACGCATTAATGATCAGAGTGTCTGTGTTTTCATGTTCATCCTCGGGAATCCCACGAAACTTAAGGCAGTTTCTCCGAGAATATTGTTCTAGATCATCCTGTCTATTATTTAAATCGGCTAACTGCTTCTGAATGTCAGGAATACCACGTTTTGAAATAACGTTTTGAATACTTAGAAGCTTGGAAACGACTTCGTTGATAACTTCAGGATCAGTGATTGCATTTATGGTACTAATGCTTTTCTTTATAGCTGAATTCATAGTGAATATATATATACACAGGCTTTACGAGAATGATGATAATGGTACTTATACAGTTTATGCTAGCGAAACATGGCGGCTCATTAGTGACCACTAGTCATGTATAGGTGAAGGTACAGTAGATACGGGTATATGGATCTTACCCTGATTATGCAGAAATGTTTGTAGGCCTGGTGATATCCAGCATTATCCTAGGATCAGGAATAATTTATAAGATGAGTTAAACGGCACATGATGAGCTCAGGCTGGTCAATTTACATCATGAACCGAAGAGCTGACCATTACACGTCCATACACGTGACAAATAATATCAAAATATCTACCAATCAGAAGCCTCTATTTCATTCTCATGACAACACAGGTTTTGGAAAGGTGAACCATTGTTCCCTCAAAACCCCTATACCAATTCTCACCAAAATCGAACAATAACTAAATTTCGACCAATCAGAAACCTCCATTTGTTACCATGGCAACAGACGGTTTCGTAAGTGGTACCATTGTGTTTGGCTTCCCTAAATACCACTATGTACCAATTTTCACCGAAATCGAACAATATCGAAATTTCAACCAATCATAAACCTCCATTTGTTACCATGGCAACACACGGTTTCATAAGTGGTACCATTGTGTTTGGCTTCCCTAAATACCACTATGTACCAATTTTAACCGAACTCGAACAATATCGAAATTTCAACCAATCAGAAACTTCCATTTGTTACCATGACAACAGACGGTTTCGTAAGTGGTACCATTGTGTTTGGCTTCCCTAAATACCACTATGTACCAATTTTCACCGAAATCCTCCAACTCTTGTCAATAATTTGGCGCAAAAGAAAAAAAACGGACAGACAGACGGACAACCTGATTACTATCTTCGAAGCGGGGCCCTAATTATTCGACAAGGAAGGTATGGAGAAGAATTAATATGGTGAGTGTGTGTGTATTTTGATCGGTTGTCGTATATTCTTGTTTGTCTCATTATAGCTCGAAATTAACACCTATATACATAGTTAGCCTTGATACATGCTAACAATTGGCCAAGTTACTTCTGTTGAATTGCACCAGAATAGTGATTTATGTTATTAACATGAACTGAACCTTGAGTTTCTCAGTGTAAATAAAATTATCCCTGCATTTAAATTTTCACGACAATCGACCCATTATTTTCCAGACCTTGTCATATCTCTTCAAGTCCTTAGATTAAATAGATACATGTACTTCATTATTACAGAGAAATCAATGATAACGATTTGCCTATCCTAGTGTACTAAATAAACCATGTAAAGCAGAAACGCACGATTACCGGAACAAAGTATGAAACGTACGCATGCCACGATACACTGAACTGGGTATCAGAAGATGAATCATTTAAATAGGAGGACGTGGATGTTTCTTGGAATTTGGACATTTTGTTGTTTTGTTCACCATGCAATATCAGGTATGTGCAAGATTATATTTGATGTATTAGGCGATGTATATTCAGTCCGTTATTCTTCATCAAACAATATATAAGGTAAATATATTTTAGGATATATTTCTAGTACTTCATCCTGTAAACGTGTGTAAACGGTTGTGGACGATTTTCACATGAAACAAAGCAATGCTATTTAAACTGCTGTATGATATTGTTAGACGACAATTAATCATGTAATGTAACACTCCCGCAAAACATGGATTGAAAGAAAATGTTATCTGCTATTTAACCTACCCCAAGAATTTTGATAATTCAAATCTTTATCTTTATTTTTTTGTATGCATCATCATAGTTCTGTTTATATTTTTAGCCCACCATCATCAGATGGTGGGCTATTCAAATCACCCTGCGTCCGTGGTCCGTGGTCCGTGGTCCGTCCGTCCGTCCGTCCGTCCGTAAACAATTCTTGTTATCGCTATTTCTCAGAAAGTACTGAAGGGATCTTTCTCAAATTTCATATGTAGGTTTCCCTTGGTGCCTAGTTATGCATATTGCGTTTTGAGACCAATCCGAAAACAACATGGCCGACAGGCAGCCATCTTAGATTTTGACAACTGAAGTTTGTTATCATTATTTCTGAGAAAGTACTGAATGGATCTTTCTGAAATTTCATATGTAGGTTTCCCTTGGTCCTTAGTTATGCATATTGCGTTTTGAGACAAATCCGAAAACAACATGGCCGACAGGGAGCCATCTTGGATTTTGACAATTGAAGTTTGTTATCACTATTTCTGAGGAAGTATTTAAGGAATCTTTCTCAAATTTCATATGTAAGTTTCCCTTGGTGCCTCGTTATGCTTATTGCATTTTGAGATCAATTGGAAAACAATATGGCTGACAGACCGCCATCTTGGATTTTGACAACTGAAGTTTGATATCTCTATTTCTCAAAGTACTGAATGGATCTTTCTCAAATTTCATAAGTAGGTTCCCCTTGGTCCCTTGTATTGCATTTTTGGACCAGTCTGTCCTGAAATCAACCTGGCAAACAAACAGCCATTATCGTTAAATCTCAAATTTCTTATATAGCTACGATTCCCTTGTTTGAAAAGTACTGGAGGGATGTCTCAATTTGCACAGATTAGTAAAATGAAGGGAAAAGTAGAGAAAAGATCAATCTGACATGGAACCTATGAAGATCATTCAATGCTGGGCGCCAAGATCCCTCTGGTTATATTAATAAACGTCATCGCCTGTCTATGCGCACTGCAAGTATTTACAGTGAACATGTGTATGATTGGGAGGTTGCGGCAAACAAACGTATTCAAACTCTTTTGTGAAGTACAGACCCGTGTACGTTCGCTGTTCCGTCTTAAACGCAAACGCTACGGAAATGCTACGGTAATGCTACGGAAGTGCTACTGAAATGGTACGGTAATGCTACGGAAATGCTACGGAAATGGTACGGTAATGCTACGGAAGTACTACGGTAATGCTACGGTAATGCTACGGAAATGCTACGGTTGACGCTCACAAATAATCGACCGTTTCTGAATAAATTATCTGGTTCTTATAAAAAGCGGATCCTAGACGAAGCGAACTCGTAGATGGTGTCTGATGGAGTGAATGTTGTATCGGGAAGTGGAAGAACGTTTTATCAAACTGTACTACTATAGAAAACCTCAGTATGCGAGAATTTGTACAACTTTTAGAAACCGGAAATATTAAGGTCATAATTTATTATTCTCGGCAACAAAAGACGAGAGCATTTAATTAAAAAAAATATCACTCTCTACACTATCACTGCGGTCGCGTATGTGTTGTCTCTGTGTGTTTTGTTTTTATGTATTTATCTATATTTTCACTGCATTTATTCACTGCATTTGTACTGATAAACCGTAAGGTTTAAGTAATAAACTAATTGAATTGTAAAACTTGTATCAAAGTATTAATTTAGGTACAGGTAAACAGATCAAGAATTCTGAACATAGATTGACCAGGCTATGTATAGACCCGCCTAGGGCTAATTGTAAAAAGGAGAAACTGACCAGGTGTGGTTATGACTTACACACCTGAGCCCGGTGACCCCTAATCAAGTGTATATCCATGGCCATCAGGTGAGATTGATGGTGGAGGGGAGGGGGGATTAGTACCCATGGCAACAAGTTAGGGGGACAATTAAGTCAAGTACATGTACATGCCTGGCAAGTCTATATATAACAATCACTGGTACATATTACTGGTGTGTAAGCATTGACGATTTGTGTAAAAGTCTAATGTCGGATCAGAGGAAATTCTGGCTGTATGGGGAGGGATAAAAACTAAAAACAAGACATCAATAATTATATACTTAAGACTATACAATGTACATCTGCAATCAGATACGTGTATATCACCAGAGACATACAAAAATGTATCTATGTATCTGATATCACACGTCTGCAATGGAGCAGACTCTGTGTGTTTACGTGATAATGGATAACACTCTGAAAATCTTTATTAATGGACTTGTTTTGTGATCTAACACCTACAGTTGAGTGACAATCAGTTAACCTTTGCACCCTAGGAGAAGTGAGGAATGCACGAGATTTAAGGTACTGAAGTAAACGTATAATTAGCGCACAATAGTTTTTTTAAACTCATTATCACAAAGGACATAACCCGGTAATACATTGTTTCAATATATAAAGACTTCAACAGTGTAGAGTGAAGAATCTACTTTTGAAATTAATTTTGCTGCTGTTTGCGATCATTTTAATCATTTACATGCTTCTATTACAACACATCAGTTTGTGTCAGAGGCCTAATAATGGCTTACTCAGGTGTACATGTACTTCATGTAAATATTTTGTCAGACAAAATATTAATATTTTAAAATTTAATTGAATGTTAATTTACTAAAGTTTCTTTTACATTGTTATTCTCAACTTGTCCAGACCACATGTACATTACATTGAAGCCAAACATCTATGAAAGGCCTGATGCCAATGGCCAACTGGGCGCAATTATGCAACCCCACTGCCTTGAGGACATGCATCCTATCACACCTTACCTGTACGATGCTGATCTATGTCTGGCACATGGTATACCTGACCAGGTGACCTGTCCCCAATTAACCCCCGGGGTCCAATTATGGCTTATTCTCACTTAGCCAACATACCTGTATTACCTGGCCAACATCTCAAATTTTACACCTGAATGAGTTTAAACTATAGCAGCAGCCTGTTCTTACTTTCATGAAAGAAAATATGAAAAAGGTCAAGTTGAATATGACTTATACAATAATGATTCAAATGAATTTATAGAGGCTATTTATAACAAATCTTAGATATTAACAGTAAAAATCGAAATTTATTAAGTTTACATATATCCTGAAACCATCACCATCTCAAGAGTTTAAATTACAAATGTATGCTTTTTATAATAGAAGTATTAACAAGTGTCTTTTATGACTGTTATTTAAATCTGTGTATATGTGTGAGGGTGTGTGTGTTATTTTTTTTTTTACATCTTTTACGTGTTTTAAATCAAAATTAAACGATCATAGTCTATATTACATGTTTTGTACACAATTCAACTTACCTCGTCTGGTATGTAGGCATTAATACATATATTTTTATTCAAATCTGTATATAGCCTGCTTGATCGAACTTTTACAGTTTACCTGTGTGATAATGTCTGGACCATTTGTACCCTATACATGTAGCCTGACCAGTGCATATTACATGTAACTGTTTAAAGGTTAGACTGTAGCACAGTAAAGGAAATATTGTTTATTTGACACGATCTTCATCTTGGTTTCCATCGTAATGCGTCGACTACTACTAGGATCCGCCATTTTTTATCACACTAAGATCGATGGACCATGTGACTTGACTTGTTTTTTGTGAGACTGTTATTTTTTCTAAACAAAGATACAGACAGATTTATAGCCATATATATTTAATTCTCACCTCCTTATTAAATCATTTGCTGTCGCTACTATTCTTTAGTGACGTTCGGTAAGTATATCTAACTTAATTTCGTTTCGATAAAAAGTACACTCCGCAAAATTTTCTACCGAACGATTATGTGAAAATAGGTAAACGCAAATGCTACGGTAATGCTACGGTAATGCTACGGTAAGTGGACGCAAACGCTACTGAAATGCTACGGAAATGGTACGGTAATGCTACGGAAGTGATACGAAAATGGTACGGTAATGCTACGGAAGTGATACGGAAATGGTACGGTAATGCTACGGAAGTGATACGGAAATGGTACGGAGGTGATACGGTAATGCTACGGAAATGGTACGGAAGTGCTACGGACACGCTACGCTTAAATCGGAACTGCGAACGTACACGGGTCTGTATTATTCAACATTCAGCCTACAATATAAAGTTATACAATGAGCTATCATCCAAATAATACTGCTTCCCCAATCGAAAATGCAAATACATCTTGGACCAAAATATTAGTTAAACAGCATGGTGTAAATCAACATTAAGATTACTACACGAAAACCGGGAAGTCTGTGACAATAAATGTTAGCTGTACTAACTGAAAGCTCGGGTATTGTCGTTCTTCGCTTGTCTCACTTTCGCTCTTAGCATGGCGCAGTGTCGCTCATCGCTTGGTTCATTGTCGCGCTTCGCTTGGTACAGTGTCGCTCTTCGGTTTGTTCATTACCACTCCCACTACTATTGTGCATTGTTACTCTTCGCATGGTGCACTGTCGTTCTTCGCTTGACACACAGTTGCATTATAGCTCTTCGCTTGGCGCATTGTCGCTCTTCGCATGGTGCATTGTTCCCCTTCTCGTAGCGAATTTTCGCTTTTTGCATGGTAGGGCGCCAATGCGACATCAGCCACTATATCGTTCTAGTGTCACATTGCCACTGCCTCAATGTTGAACTATATTTGGAGCATTCGCTCCTGTTAGGAAGGATTTGGATTCTTGCCCTTGGCTAAGACATACTAAAGTCTATAAAAATGATAATTACTACTCCTACTTAACGTTGGACATGTACCGTTAAATACTTTGTATTCGAATGCATTGATCTGCACCTTACAAGAGAGAACTTTACATCAGTAAAGGACATTTGAAGTTTCTTTTCAAATCTATTAGCACAAAGAACTTTGTTTGTCTATACGACAGGATTTGAGTAAACATAGCCACCTTTTTATTCTAAACTTAACATGAGTGTATAAATATATATAGTATATAGTGTCTTTGAAGTTATTGATCAACAAGTGTACTTTTGACACAATCGGCTTCGCGACTTTATTGAGAATGTTTTTTTTTTGTGTTTCTTGTTGTTATGGATCAATGACAAAATCAGTCAAATCTGAAATGTTAGACATTAGGGGAAACAAAGTTTACTTACATCAATTGCCCCCGTCTCCTTTTGAGCTATAATGTAAAATTCATCAGGTTTTCTTGAAATCCCCTTGCGTTTATATAATCACGCAAGATATTGAGCAGAAATTGCTTTGGAAAACTGCTAAAGGCCATAACTCCATAAATAACGCTCAAATAAATTTTGATATTATAATTCTTATGGCAATAAACATTTCTATGAAATTTCCAATTAATCTTCGGGTCGAATTAAGACTTTTCAGGACTTAATACCCGAAGACACTCGATTTACCATGCTGTCACTATAAAATAATGTTTCTAGGCTTTGATTTCTTCCTAATAATGTAGTTGACTTTTCTCCCTAATGCCTCCCAAAACAGTTATACACTGCAGGCATGTATCTCACACACATTTGAAACTGTAAACAAACAGAAATAATTACGACGGAAAAGAAAATATTTCACCAGTTTCTCTGAAAAATTGATTTGTCAAAACAGCAATCACATTGCTAAAATACTGTTTATTACGTCACATATATCCGTTCAATTTAAAATCTGGGATATGCGACCGCCATTGATGTTTTCAATTGAGAAACGACTGATGTATATTGTGTTGTACGAGAACCCGATGACATGCTTAAAAGTTTAACGGCACATATATATTCAACTTTTCTTATTAAGTAAAAACGTGTTAAAAGACCGAAATTTTTAAAGGTAGTAAATAAAGTCAACGTTTTCTATAACTTCCGTTAAAACGCGAGTCAAACGTAAATTACCATTTATTTTTACTAACTTAAGTCTCATCTTTTTATTCATGCTCATTTCGGTTCATATAAGTTGAACCCGGAACGAAACTTTCCATGTTTTCATAGTGGCACTACAGCCCGAATGTTAATATAAGGAAACTAAAAAGATCATAACGCAGCATCCGTTTATTCTAGAGAAGCTCCATCTATTCTGTAAGATGATCAATAAAGTCAATTTACGACGCTGCATAATTAATAAAACAAACAAACTTGCGAATAAATAATTAATATGAATTGTTGTTACCGTTCTTCAGCTTTGTCACCTACAGAGACTAGTATCTGACTATTGCGTGTAATAAGACGTCAAATATGGAGAATGTTTTTAAATAGATGCCTCCTCTTTTCCCTTACTACTAGTATATGCATTGATTTTTTGCACTCGTCTTTCCCGCAACACTTTGTCAGCGATAAAAGCTATACAGCAACTTCCATTAGAATATATTTAACGATGTAAATTACCTTAGACCGGAGGCATGGTGCGGATACATACATATATTATAAAACATTACCGCGTTAATAGCCAATATTTGATAAACAGCATGATAATTTTTATATTGTCAGAGAACAATCAATACGTTTCTAGGTCGTAAACATACAACAAACTTATTGCAGATCCTCACGCTTCATTAGGCGGGGCGGGGGATAGGGGCTGCGTGGTAAGGGTTGCTTTCTCCAATGTCTTCTGTTAAGGGTAACTTTTAGAGCTTAAGAGTAAGGCCCGCTTTATTCCGCTGCATTTTTATATTCTTACGTGGCTTCTATTTAGAGGTCAGAATAGATCCCATGTCCTTATTGCAACACAATTGGATTTTATATCCTTAAATTATTGCATCAGTGGTCTGGTTGGTGTCTCATTGTCAATCGTCATCATTTGAATCTGGCTATTGGTGTCTCATCAATGGCCGTCCTCATGATACCTTGGCTGTAGTTGTCTCCTTGGCTCTCGTCTTCATATGATCATGGCTGTTGCGAGGACGTTCAAAATTAACATCAAAATGTCATCATATATGTAAAACCTCGTCTGGACGATTGTCAATGTAGCAAGGACAACATATTGATTTGTGTGGAGACCTGTTTTAAATGCGATTTTGTTTGCATGTCAGTATTCTTTGTTTTTCTACGTATGTGATGCTTGGGGCCAAAACTGTGAAAATCGAAAAGGGAAGTCAGGAAAAGAGAGCAAGGACAGCCATGACATGTAGGGGGATGACGAATGGCACGATTGTTATATAAATTTGTTTATCGATACAGTTTCCTTTGATGAATTTCAGATCTGGTAGTGTGTTCAGAGTACCTGGTTTCCGGCCTTAACGGCGTTGAGGATTCAGCACTAACCGCGTCAAGCTCATTTTCAGCTACACATGCACCAACAAACGCAAGATTGCATTTTAATGGGAATTATGAAAGCCCGGGTGTTGTTCCTTCGGCATGGGCGTCGGGACAAACTAACTACGAACAGTTTATACAGGTAATGATTTATTTTAAGTTGTCGTTATGATACCTCTGATTATGTACAATGTCAGAAATCAACTTTTACATCGTTAACAACAAATCTAGATGGTCATTCTAACTACGATACATGAACATCTAACAACATTCCTGCCCTGCAGGTAGGGTGCAAGAATTGTACCTGCTGCCCCCATTGCATGATCGTAAGAGGCGACTAAACTTGGGATCTTATCTTTTCTCTTCTTTCTTAACAACTTTCCTCTTCCTAATGTCTCCCTTGACAATGCCTCACTTTTGGACTTTAGTTGAGCGTTCGCCCCTGTGAGGAAGGCTTTGGGTTCTGTCCCCTGGCCGAGACATACCAGAGTCTTTAAAAATGGTAGTTGCTGCTCCTGCTTAGCGCTCAGCAAATTAGGAGTGGGACGTCTGGTTCGCCCGTTGTCAGTATAATGTGACCGGGTGGGGTGTGCTGCTGGGTGTCTTCGGCAGTATGCTTCAGTGAGGTAGCACTCTAAATCGGCAAAAGAGCCGGCCTATCACAAGGAGACTTAACACAAACATACCGCAGCCTCCCAAAACACACATACGCACTCATCACACACATACATGTCGCACGCACGGGAGGCCGTCCTTAAATGACCTTAGCTGTTAATAGGACGTTAAACAAAATAAACCAAACCAAACCATATGGGGTCACGTTCTGATGACCTTTGAGATATGCGTATGTCACTTTCAGGGCGAATTGTCTATTTGTCAATGAAATTAAAGCAAACCGTTTCGTTATAGCATGCAACTGAAGCAAACCATTTCAGTACAGCCGGTATATAGCTATATGCTATGTAGGACGAAATGACTTAAAACAAATTGACAGATTTCGCAACCCATAGTCATGCTAATTCGGACATATACAATTCACTTCCAAGATTCTGGAAGTAGTCATTTGATCGGCTAATCCAAAAGGTCACCCTGACGTGACCCCCTATGGGATGTTGTTAGATGTTCATGTAACGTAGTGAGAATGGCCATCTTGATTTTAATTAGATTGTCTCAATAAGAGTATAAGATTAAGAGTATAATACAAGTATTATTGATCGTTCTTCACGCTCCCGTTATAATAGGCCAGGACATCGCTAGAAAGTTTGTTTATCATCTTTTCTCCATTATCGATCGAGATTTGCTGTGGCAATTGCCTTGGCGCATAATTCCTACTGAGGTAATCTAATGTTTTGGCTGGTTTATTGGCCTTAACGTTCCTCCTGAAAGAACTTAACCACTACCTGCAAACTTTTCTCATGTGTGTCAGGGTAAGATACACTGTTTTGTCCATGTGTAGATGTGGTTATTGATCGAGGTTTGCTTCGGCAAACAAGGTAAATGCTTGTCGCATAATCGTACTGAGGAATTCTAGTATTTCTTGATGGTTTATTAACCTGAACGTTCCAATTAAAAATAGCCTTAGAACTTTACAACCGTTACCTGTACACATATCCCTAATGCACCAATGTATGAAACTAAACTTGTGCAGGTGTTGGAACTGTATGTCTATAACCAGCCCTTGCCCTCAGTGTCAATGGCGTTTTGGGGGGGGGGGGGGTTTCCCATGGACAAGATGGAAATACCTAACGCATTTTATTTCAGATGGGAAATAACTTATAAATGTGGGCCTTAGTAAAATAAAGGAACCTCTGATTTAACTAACACACATATATGTCCAATGTGTGTGACATAACAATGCTTCCGCCAGTCACTACAAATATATATCTATGAAGATAGCATAAATAGGGTGTGGTTTATTTTCCACAGAATACAAAAAGGTAAGCTCTGCTCCACTACCACCACTACTATTTCTTTTACAACTACTAAACTGTTCAAGCCGTTTTTCGGTGGCGTTAAGGTAATAAACATGTATATAATTACACATTAAATAGTCAAAATGGAGAAAGCATTCTAAATAGGCCAACTCAACTTTTTTCGTTTGACTATTGATTTTGATATGATACAGTATAGGTAGCATATAAATGAATATTATTTTTGTTTAAGAACGAAAAATATTTTTCAAACATTTAATCTTTAACAGTCGTTCCAATGTTGTCGTCGAGTGCTTGGGAAATGGGTCATCTTTAGTTTTCGTGAAATGTATTGGCGATGCATCACATAAAATTATAATGCAATTCATTAAGCCAATTACCAGTCTCATTAGAGAATAATTTCTTTATACCTACCTGATACCCCATTTAATATAGTGTTGGGAAGCGAGCGCCCTGTATACGTTTATACCGTGATGATAAGGGAGTGCCCTGTTTACGTTGATACCGTGATGATGAGGAGCGCCCTGTATACGTTTATATGCAACATCCTTGGGTAAGGATTATTTGATAATATATAAACGACAGGTTTGCCCCAATCTCCTTTTGCCTGATGGGCGGGTCCATTAGTAGAAGTATAACAAATTCTTCAGGAAACTTATTGAAGGGATGTAAAGCACCGTTGGGAAAAGGAAATAAATTTTGGACCTCTTGTGTCGAAGGAGCAGAAACTTATATGGGGAAAATAGCTAATTCTTTAAAATCATTTTTCTGTAGAATTTCTTGCCATATTCACTGAAATATCCAGGTGAGCAACAAAGGCCCGTTGTGCCGCTTGCTCTCTTTTTACTGTACGCATTGTCTTTTCAAGGTGCAATTTCGGCAAGAAACGACTGTTGATACAATATTGATACAAGGACGAGCAGATCCGTCACACACACAGTGGGTGAAGACGTATTATGTTTCCTACAGTATTGACGGTCTTACGTGGACCAGCGTGACGTCACAAAACGGGGACCCAATGGTACGTCATGGCACAACACGAGGTTTCGAGAGATGCAGTTTAATGAATGAGCATGGTTTTATGATTGTCACCCTGATCTATTTAGGAAATGCTCTACTCCTTTTGACAATATGGCGTCTGCCCGTTTGTCTATCTGGTGGTCCTGTTGTCATCTATGGCGCTAATTTCCCTTTCCATACTAGGATATCCGCCCAAAATGATTTTAATAGGGCTTTTAAAATCACTTTTCGTCAGAATGTACGTCCGCCAGTACTTTTTTTTGATATTGCAATTTAAATTTTGACTATTTGTCAAAATCTACAGGTGATATTCCTGAACCTTGGAATTATTTTGAAACATGCATGGGCCATACTGCAGTTTTATCCTGAATGAACATTCATGTTCATTTTGAATTTTAATAAATATTTATGTCACATGTCACTATTCTTGGCAATACATTTAACGTTTTCACATACATAAAAAGAATGATTTCACATAAGCAAAATGAACTATAACCCAAATGAATGGAATTTGATTCTCTTATTTCATGGCAAAAACACGTGGTTAAATTCATTTGACTGCCATGCAGGTAGGGCGTAATAATTGTACCTGCTGCCCCCATTGCATGATCGTAAGAGGCGACTAAATTTGGGATTTTATCTTTTCTCTTCTTTCTTAACAACTTTCTTCTTCCTTATGTCTCCCTTGACAATGCCTTACTTTTGGACTTTAGTTGAGCGTTCGCCCCTGTGAGGAAGGCTTTGGGTTCTGTCCCCTGGCCGAGACATACATGTACCAGAGTCTTTAAAAATGGTAGTTGCTGCTCCTGCTTAGCGCTCAGCATACACGGAGTGGGACGACTGGTTCGCCCGTTGTCAGTATAATGTGACCGGGTGGGGTGTCCTGTTGGGTGTCTTCGGCAGTATGCTTCAGTGAGTTAGCACTATAAATCGGCAAAAGTTCCGGCCTTTTGTGGTGTTCTTGAGATAGGCCGGAACTTTTGCCGATTTATAGTAGAACACCACACAAGCATACAGCAGCCTCCCAAAACGTTCATGTTAAGTCTCCTTGTGATAGGCCGGAACCTTAATGTAGAAATTGATTGATATGTTAGCATGACACAAGTGAAAGATTCATATTATTCTGTCGTGTTGTTTACAACTGTTCAAATTATATTTATAGATATGATATTTTGTAAATCCCTTTTCAAGTTACAATTGCCACTAAGCAGCTATATTCAATACAATTCCTAATTTGTGAAAATCATTTTTGTTCCAGTTATTTACCGGAAACAGTGACCGAAATACCGTAGTCAAGTCCAGTCTCGTCCCCAGTATCAAAGCTGTTTACGTCCGTATCAATCCCAGGAGCTGGAGCATCCATATTAGTCTCAGATTTGACATCAGTGGATGTTACAATGTCAAGGAAAAAAGTGAGAAAACGTATCTGATTTTGATGTTTTGTTTCCAATTTATTTGACTCTCGACATAACAATTAAAATATAATTATGGTATACGATATATTCAGAAAAGAAACATGTGGATATAATCTTTCATCGGTATTTCGAACTCCGATAATTTGCAAGAAGAAAGCAGTCGCGACATTATATATATCAACATACTCGGGATAACTCGAAATATTTTTCAAGACCTACACCGTCTTCACGCTAGCGAAGTTCGACTCTATATAAATTGTTTGGCATATCTGTCTCTAGCTTTACCAGTGTGGAAATCAAGTAAAACTCAAATTAAATCCGAGGTCAAAATAGAGAATACAGGTAGTTATATTATGGTCGATTCCCCAATTAAAATTAGACTTGTAATTTCCACTTCTCTGCGATACTCTGCGATACACTACAATACAGATCTAACATTGCCCCGTAAAAGGTCATCTCAGCATGACCTTTGAGCTCAGCCAATCAACGCGCCGCCTATGGAATTGTCGGTGTGATTTCATTCTTCGGAAGTATAAATACTTACACAACATTAGACAGTCAAGGCAACAGCGTCGTAAAAAAATAGTTTGGAACAGATTACTCTATGATTATAACGTGCACGGTAACTATTTTCGAAATCCAGTTGGGAACAAAATCCGTCCTGTTGACGAGATATTGTTTAATATTTTTCTGTTCTTTCCATGTCGAGAGAATTAGCAATGTTTTTAAATATTTGAAGTGTATCGTAAAGTAGTGTAGAGGAGCGGAAATTACAAGTCTTATATTAATTTGATCGGTTGATGCCCCAGCCAAGCGTATCTGAGAATTAAAATAATAACTTGATTTTACGTTTCAGATAGCCGGTCGGACTTTTACAGATTGCCAATGTCACCCTCGGCAGACCTCAATCAGCACCTTGTGTTCGAGTCACAGTCTCAGTCACTTCCGAACTGTGGTAAACTGTGTCATAGAGGGGAATTGTGTTTTTCCTTCACCTTTGACACACATCAGAACACTTGTCGAGGCTATAAACTAATAGCCACGAAAACACTCGTGACCTTCTCCACAGAATCAACGAACTATTTCGTTAATGCAGGTAATATATTATATTTTGTCTTGATGTAAACGAGATATATTGGGCAACATATCGTGATGAAACAGCCGATTGTTTTCGTTGACTAATCATATACCTTTTTAGTTTCGGTTTTGGATGTTTTCCGACCATTGTAGACGAAAATGAAGTAAGAAACTTTGGCTTTGACCGTATTTGTCAGTTTTCTAGGCACTAATGTCCATTTAATTTGATTCTCTGCAAATAACTGGATGAATTTCATGAATATAAAGGAACACAATATACCGGAAAGGGTATCGGGGGTTGGGAATGGTTAAATGTGCACTAATTCTAGACTGCAGGAAGTAAGAAGTAAATATACATATATTATAATGTTGGGTTACCCGAAATATGTAAACTGAAATGTTAGGTTACCTGCAGTAAGATCCCTAGAATGCTCGGTTACATGAAATAAGTACATCAGAATGTTAGATACCATGAAGTAAGTACACAAGAAAAATAGGTTACATGAAGTAATTACACTAGAATGTTTTGTCACATGAAGTAAGTACAAGTACTTGGTTTGGTGTGGTTTATTTTGTTTAACGTCCTATTAACAGCTAAGGTCATTTAAGGACGGCCTCCGGTGCGTGCGACATGCATGCGTGTGGTGAATGCGTATGTGTGTTTTGGGAGGCTGCGGTATGTTCGTGTTAAGTCTCCTTGTGATAGGCCGGAACGTTTGCCGATTTATAGTGCTACCTCACTGAAACATACTGCCGAAGACATCCAGCAGCACACACCACCCGGTCACGTTATACTGACAACGGGCGAACCAGTCGTCCCACTCCTAATATGCTGAGCATTAAGCAAGAGTAGAAACTACCAGTTTTAAAGACTGTTATGTCTCGGCCAGGGGACAGAACCCAAAGCCTTCCTCACAGGGGCTAACGCTCAACTAAAGTCCAAAAGTGAGGCATTGTCTAGGGAGACGTTAGGAAGAAGAAAGTTGTTAAGAAAAGAAAAGATAAGATCCCAAATTTAGTCGCTCTTACGATCATGTAGTAGGGGCAACAAGTACAATTCTTGCGCCCTACCTGCAGGACAAGTACACTAGAATGTTATGCCACATGAAGTAAGTACACTAGAATGTTATGTCACATGAAGCAAGTACATTAGAATGTAATGTTATATGAAGTACGCTAGAATGTTATGATACATGAAGTAAGTACACTGTAATGTTATGACACATTAAGTACACTAGAATTTTATGTCACATGAAGTAAGTTCACTAGAATGATATGACACATGGAGTACATGTAAGTACGCTTGACTGTTATGATACATGAAGTAAGTACACTGTAATGTTATGACACATCAAGTAAGTACACTAGAATGTTATGAACATGAAGTAAGTACACTGGACTTTTATGTCGCATGAAGTAGGTACACTAGAATGTGATGTCACATGAAGTAGACAGTTTTTGTATATGAAGTAAGAACACAAGAATGTCACATCTGGAGGAAGGTTTGACATGTATTGTTTAACGTCCTATCAACAGCGAAAGTAATTTATTGAACAAAATGACTTATGTAGACAAAGTCCTTGGTTATTGAAATTTGCAATTCATGAAACGTTCACAAACAACTTTTGTCAGACATATTCTGATTTTACTTGTTTTAATATTATAAATAATGTCGTTTAATCTTTGACATTAGATTCATAATTTTGAACATTTGATATCTCGATCGCAGGGTTGCTGACATCCATTGGAATCAAAATTGTATCGAACATAGGCACGTTCTTCAAGGTGACCGAACTTGACTTGAACCAGACAATTGCATCCGATGTCTGCACCCGACAATACTCGGGGCTGATGCGGATTAAGTCGGAGTCTGAACTGTTAAGTGTACAGAATGTCATTGCCGGAAACACCATTCTAGGTAAGGGGGTTTATCACAAACCCATATTTCTCAACGTTGAAATGATTTGTTTGCCGCAACCTCACCCTATTGTTTAATTGTCCTTAATTATTTAAATGTCAGTATAAGTGAATAATACATGTAATTGCGTGAAAACATATTGAAAGCAAGGCTTGGAAAGATCGAACATTCTATTTACGTCGATACTGTTTATACTAAAATGGAATTCACGACTAAACTAGTGATATATAAAAGATTTTTCTATTTTTCTACCAGTGAGTTACTTTCTTTAATTCTAGAACACATATATGCATTGGTTAGGAGTCTGTACTAAGTCCCAGAGCGTCAGGCTTTACAAAGTACTTTTTAATTATTTTTTTTTTATTAAATTTTCGAAAAAATTCCGCTCTACAAAAACATTTATCATGACTATAAATATAAAAGCTCACTACGATTCAGAGTGGTTAATTGAAAACTGAGAAAGTAGATCTCTGGAACAACCAAAACAATACGCTAGACAGACATCAGCATATCATAACACCGCCATCAATTTCAGTTGTACTCGGTCACATATGTCGTGTAAAATGAGAAACATTTATATTTTTCAGCAACAGATCACAGCCAATTGTTCGTGTCTGGTACGTATGTGTTGCCAGAATGGAGGTATACTGATGAATCGGGAATTATCGACAGCGCTCTTTGGTCGCCTAGCAACCCTGACCCGAGTGAAGGTCACTGTGTCATGATGACACCAACAGGTCTGAAAAGTGTGAACTGTGCAACAAAACTCTTCTCCATTTGTGAATTCTTTTGATAACAAAGATGTTGGACAAGATGGGGGAAAATCCATAGGAAAATTTCCTTTGTGTCAGATCGAGATTCCATTGACATTTGAATTCAACATAAAAGCTACGTCATTCCTTTCCTATCGTCGTACAGTACCTTTATTGTTAGGCAATCACTTGGTAAAGACCACGGAAAAGTGGTATTTTAAGTGACGGTAAGCCTAATATGGATACATTTTTACGTATCAAAATACATTAAAAGGGCCACCTTTATGCTAAATAAGATGTGATAATTACATTTGATAAAAATAAATATTGACATAATAAATATTGACATTGTCAATATGTTGAAATTACAACAAAGTCCTGATTTTCAAATAATATGATAAAATTTAATGCAATTTACTGTATGTTGTCCTTACTTATAACAAAATCTTGTCCAACACACTTTTGAAAATCCGACAATTTGTAGTGACCACTCAACAGTTATGTTTAATGTAAAATTATTTTTTTCAAGCGTAACTCCGTCGATATCTACAGACGTAATCCTATCTACCTTGAAAATTACAAATGTTATTGTAATATGTATAAAGGCAAGGGCTCTGAAAATCAAATTACAAACAAAAAATCAGTTTTACCATGTTTCAGTAAAATAAAATAAAAATAATAATGTTGGAATATCTTATTTACCTCTTATAACCAGTTAAGAAGCAATAACACTGCACCAATCAGGATTTTTACCAAAAGACTTAACAATAAACCAAAAGCTGTCTATATAACACAAAAATAAAGTATTACCTGGATGAAAATAAGGAATTCAGATTTATTTTCTGTGTTGTAACCAAAGTCTTTGATATAGTTTAACATAAAGGTTGATTGTAAAAATTAGAAACCTATGGTATAAAAGGAAATGTACGAAAATGGTTTCAGAATTATCTTTCAAACAGAAGTTTCAGAGATGTCGTTTATATCAATCTAGCCAAACTGGCCCTTTTTGGCCCCGCCCCTAAGACACCCAGGGGGTTAGCCCCACCATTTGTACAATTTTGAGTCCCCACTCAATAGTGATGCTACCAGGCAAATATGAGCGATATCCAATGCTCGGTTTCAGAGAAGAAGTCGTTTATATCAATATAGCCCAATTGACCTCATTTGGCCCCGCCCCAGAGGCCCCCAGGGGGTCCCCCATCATTTGTACAATTTTGAATCCCCACCACATAGTGATGCTACCAGGAAAATATGAGCGATATCCAATGCTCGGTTTCAGCGAAGAAGTCGTTTATATCAATAGAGCCCAATTGACCACATTTGGCCCCGCCCCTCAGGCCCCTGGGGGGTCAGCCCCATCATTTGTGCAATTTTGAATCCCCATCACATAGTGATGCTACCAGGAAAATATGAGCGATATCAATATAGCCCGATTGACCTCATTTGGCCCCGCCCCAGAGGCCCCCAGGGGGTCAGCCCCATTATTTGTAAAATCTTGAATCCCCACCCCATAGTGATGCTACCAAGCAAATATGAGCGATATCCATTGCTCGGTTTTAGAGAAGAAGTCGTTTATATCAAAATAGCTAAATTGACCCATTTTGGTCCCGCCCTAGAAGCGCCCAGGGGGTCAGCCCCATCATTTGTACAATTTTGAGTCCACTACCCATAGGGATGCTTCTGACCAAATTTGGTGAAATTCCGATCAGCGGTTATGAAGAAGAAGTCAAATAAGTCCATTGTTGATAGACGGACGGACGACGGACGACACGGTATGGCATAAGCTCACCTTGGTCCTTCGGACCAGGTGAGCTAAAAAGTTAATAGAAAAATCTTAGTTACAAAAAAACTCAAGAGGGAACTGTTTCATCTCGTATGGTATTTAATTTTGGCAAAGGGGGTATATAATTTTTGGCAGAGACTTGAATTAATATAAGTCCGTAGTCCGTGGTTCGCAACTGGAAAGGTAAAATGCAGTGCACCATATAAAATAAGCAATCAATCTATATTGTTATCCTACAAAATACGTGGTACATCACATCAGACTGGCAGTAAATGTTTTCGTGTCCTTAAAATGCAGCTTATCAACAATAGCGAAAATAGCGTTATATAATTCTTCTATAAACATAAACCAAAAAATCCGTCATTGGAATGAAATAAAATTCTTTGACCACCCATCCCTTGCTGCCTCCCGCAAGCTATTTTACACTTTCATCATTTTATAAATGGGGTCCCCTGTTATATTTGATTATATACTAACTTTCTACATCATTATAATGTAATTGCACTCCATGTTAAAGAGGCATAATCTCATCCGTATTGCAAACAGAAACTGTAAACGTACAAACAAATGAAGGAAACTATTTTCAGCATTAATAATAGAATATTTAACTGTATAGCTATTAGTAGCCGTTTCTTTGCACAGAACCATTCAGCCTTCAGCTATGTTAATTACCATAGGAGTTTGCCTCAATATATATTTCCTGTTGACGCAGCTGTTCGGAACCTTTGGTTTATTTTGTTTAACGTCCTATTAACAGATAAGGTCATTTAAGGACGGCTTCCCGTGCGTGCGACATGCATGCGTGTGGTGAGTGCGTATGTGTGTTTTGGGAGGCTGCGGTATGTTCGTGTTAAGTCTCCTTGTGATAGGCCGGAAATTTTGCCGATTTATAGTGCTACCTCACTGAAGCATACCCCACCCGGTCACATTATACTGACAACGGGCGAACCAGTCGTTCCACTCCAAATATGTTGAGCGCTAAGCAGGAGTAGCAACTACCATTTTTTTAAAGACTTCGGTATGTCTCGGCCAGGGGACAGAACCCAAACCCTTCCTCACAGGGGCGAACGCTCAACTAAAGGCCAAAAGTGAGGCATTGTCAAGGGAGACATTAGGAAGAAGACAGTTGTTAAGAAAGAAGAAAAAAGATAAGATCCCAAGTTTAGTCGCCTACGATCATGCAACGGGGGCAGCAGGTACAATTCTTACGCCCTACCTAACCCTTGCAGTATCCAATTCCTTCGGCGATATATACAAGTATGAATTGGACCCTGCAAACTCAGGAAAGAGTTCTTTTTACAAACTCAGGCTTCCTCTTGAAGTGAAGTAAAAATGAAATATCCAAAAATTATATTCGCCATTGACAATAACTGAAGGATGTATTTCTCAGGTATACGATGTAAAACAATTATGCCTCGAAGTAATCCTAGTTAAAGAATCAATAGTAAGGTTGTTAAGTACAAGAAAATGATACTTCCCATATTCATCGGATTATTTTCATCAAGAAAGAAAAAAAAGTCTGAGCATAAGGGTGGGGATTACTCTGCGCTGTCAGGTATTAGTTTATGAGTATGAATATAATGATACATTACAGTGCTGGCTTATGTTTTGTCAATGTATGTTTCAATTATATAATTGAACACTTCACTTTTTGCTGTCTAAGTTGTTGTGAAAGTGGTTTTTCCAGACAAGTTGACCAGATTTGTGCCGTTGTATGCCAGTCCATCCGACACACTTCCATCGCTGTCAACAACCTGCCTATAGTTGCCTCCTCCTTGAATTTGTTTATCCAACATCGAAGAAGGGCAACCATCCTTTCCTGGAAGTTGACAGGATGGCATAGAACGTGTTGATCTATAACAGGCGGCGACAGCACTATCTCGAGACACAGATTGAAGAACGCTTTGTCAATGTAGTCGGCTACTTTTATTTCATCATCAGATTGGACTCTGATCCATACTTCATTTGGAACAGTACCTGCAAAAATCGTTTCGTTTCAATCATTCTGTTTTTATAGATTTTATCTTTTAATAACTAAACAGGCGACCAAGTTCCCGGGGAGTCGGCCTTCTGTCCGGAATGTTCATACCAACTAACATTGATTCTGAAACATGAGAGACAGATCATCCTTTCAAAACCGAGAGCTGTTGCACCCGGTTGTTACTTAGCAGATACATTTAACGGAAACCTTCCTAAACACATTCATAATTATGAATTTTCAAAATCTGTCTTTAAAACAACTTTTTGCATATATGCTATACTGGTTTGATATGCATTTTGGTACACTTTCGTGTAGAATCCAGCCGCAGTAAATTATATACCTATCTTGAGTTTTTACTAGCATTACTAACTGAAATGTGGAAAAATATATAGATGCCTTTGGTTTATATCTAGATTTGATGACATACTTAATATAAATGTATCCTTACCTGCCAGGATGTCTTTGCCAGGATTCTTTGTAGACACCTATAAATGTTATGGTAAAGTATAAGCAAAACTGTTTTTGTCATAAGCACATTGTATTAATTTAGGGACCTTAAATCAATGTTAGATTTATATTAAAGTATGGACTAAAAACAATATGAGCTATAGGTGACATGATGGATTTTTAACGTGATTCAAATATATAGCAATACATTAACATTGTTGCATTGCCTCTGTGATGCCCAAATAATCGTAGTCGATGTTTGACAGACGATGCTATTCGCCAACTTTACAGGGCACGCCCCTTTCTGAGTGAATGATGCCAAAGAGCTGTACTGGGGAGTCGTAAGGGCTCAAGTGAAAGTTGCAGTGAAGTTGGTGGGAGTAATCAAAGTGTTGTTGGTTACTCATTTGCAATGTTTCCCGAAGAATACATTCTATTGAGAGCCTAACGCATTTCCCAGAATTTGCAGGAAGCTTAGATTTCGTCGGACTGAATACTGTCACAGCAATGGTGGACCTCTCTGCGTACATAGACAAGATCATTCTGAATATGTCGTTGACCCCAAAACACCCGAAATCCATAGAGAGACGATATGAATTCTCTGCTGTCGACTCGGTAGCTTCCGCAACTTCATCCAAGCTAATTGTTGACAATGAAAATGTTCTATACACCCTCATGATATTGGCAAATATTCTGTGGAACAGCTTGTAAGGTACGTAAAAATCATCAAACACGAAGCATAACGCCTTAGAGAAAGCAAGATTTCTGCGCTTAAGTGCATTAACCTCATCGGTAAGCCCGCCGATGTTTTGTAGCTCCGAAAGTTTGGTATACGTCTCACTGTATTGTGCATTTTCTGTGGCGTTATTCGACAGTAATATTTTCACTATCAGTCCAAACTTTTCCATCAGAGCAAGGAGAACGGATTTATAGGGAGCAAATGCTTCGTTCTTTTTCATACAGAGAAGACCTTTGATCAACTTCTGAGTCAACTCTCCCTTGGTTTTGTACAAATCCAAGTCTCGGTTGAGCAGGGAATCATAGCTTGGAAGAAACTGGTCATCAGTAATAAGGATGCTGAAGAAATCAGCAAGCCACTGGGGGTCATTAATGATGTAGTCGAATTCCCGGAAATATATCACAGACCGTACGCTGTGAAGGTACCTGAACAAATGAAATTTTATCGCTGTAATCGCTGTATATTAGATTCTAGATACTTATCAAATGAAAAGTTCTACAAGCTGACGATGTAAGGGTACTTATTTTCATGCTGTTATGTTGATAAAAAGTTTATCGACATGTTCAACAACCCGTAATGAGTTGTGGGATGTTGCAGATATTCAAACTCTTCTAAGATGATAGGGATTATTTTGCATCAACATCATAACAATATGTTTCTAAATTATGATGCGAAACCATCTAGAATAATCTAGATATGAAAAAGCTATTTTTAGCAAAGCCCGTGTTACACAAGACGTTAAGAAAAAGAACCAAAGAAATTGTAAAAATATGAAAAGAAATCACCTTCTGACAGTCAACAGTAATGAAGATTGAGTGATCGTTAGTAAAGTGCTTATATCAACCCATGTTTCATAATTGTAGATATACTCACTCAAGAGCAAGCTTGATCTCATCCTCATCCTCCAATGGGACCAGAGATGTTTCGTTCATTTCTATCACCTCCGCCAGTGCCAGTATCTTTGTTCCCTTTTCTCTTGCCTCCAATAAGTTCAATTCAAACTTTAACCACGTAGTAGGAAGCTCTATTTCCCACTGATCCTGGTGCTCCGCTGCTTCTGTGATGAAGTCTCGCAATATTTCTAGCTCTTTGTCATCATTGCCGAGGCTGTTATCGACTGTACAGAATCGCACGAAATGGAGACTCGACAGTTCTGGAAATTTCGTGATGCTCCTGTTTATGTCTGCTATTTGTTTGTTGTAGTCCTGCAAATAATAATTGAGACAAGTCAAATAATATTTCAATATTAAAAAAACCAAAACAATTTGATTAATATTGTTTGTGGTGTCAAGACCTGTACTGTAAGGAGAGAGAATCATCCAGCATGTCCCGGTGATTTCTATATTTATATATATTGACAGTGGAAGATATGTTACATCCGGTTACGTTATTGCTTATTCAGTTTTTGTCTAGACATACCAGTCTTTAAAATATGACAGTTTCACCCCCTGCTTAACGCGTAGCATTTCAGGAGTTGTACTATTTATGTTACATTACGCCTGTCTTATGTTTAAAGTATCAACTGTTAAGTTGAGTTTATACATTGTTAACTTAATACGTAATGACATTGAGTTGACATGCTATGATGGCTGGTTGATATATTACGTTATTATATTATGTATAGTTATAATGTAATTATGTCGAGTTAATTTGGTTTGGTTTGGTTTGGTTTATTTAGTTTAACGTCCTATTAACAGCTAAGATCATTTAAGGACGGCCTTAAAGGAAAACCATACTTTTTACCACCATCTCCAATCATGTCTCATCCACAAATCACTACTATGATGCCAAAGATAAATATCAGGAAATTCAATGGCTATCAAGGGGAGGATGGTGAACGTTTTATGAACGATTTTTGTGCATTAATGCAATTACAAGGGGTGGTCGACGATGACAAGAAAATGGCGGCATTTTCGCTGTACCTGTGTGGTCCAGCGTATACCTGGTACCAAACCTTAGACAGAGATGTCGACAGGTGTACGTGGACATGCTTAAGGTCTGCTTTTGGTGAAAAGTACATTTCAAATCAAAACAGTGCTTTTAGATATGCAGAAAACAAGGCATTTCAGTCGGTAAAATTATACCCAGGGATGGTTATCGAAGACTACTATGGCAACGTGCAACAGAAGGGAAGGAGATTGCACAAATCACCACAAGACATCCTCCTGCAGTTTATTGAGGGGTTACCTCCTCGACTGCGTTGTTTTGTTCAAGCTGGACGCCCATCTACCTGTGAGGAAGCAGTCCAAAGTGCGTTGATTGGAGATTCAGCAGGATATCGGGATACTGATGCGATTGACTTTTTGGGGCAATCAGGTCATAGTTTTCCTCCCCCTCCCCTAGCAACTAGAGACATGGCATGCAATGTTGCCTCCGTCAAGACCACATCTCCCACACGTATAGACAATATTGAGGCCAAATTATCGGAAGTAGTCAACAGTATTAACAAACTATCTACACAGGTATCAGAACAACATACACGTCAGTCTAGAGGCAGGAATGTTGACCAGAACCCAGTTCGGACACAGCGCACATGTTACAATTGCAGTGGGATTGGACATTGAAATCTGTGTGTAATTGGAATGGCAATGGTGAAAAACTTTCCGACACTTGTTGTCAGCTTTGTGATCAAACAGGTCACTCGGCTCGCGCATGTAAGAACAAATTAAACTAGAATTTCCCCGTCGAATGACGCGAGCGACTGGGGTTTGTGATGATACGCGTCCGTATACAACACCGGCAGCAGACAGTGAACCTGATTCTACAGAAATGACTGATGTTGATGTGAATTATGAATTTGCTCATGTTGATCACAAAGATACAAATTTTATTTTCATGCCAGTTTTGATAGGTACCTTTAAAGTGTCATCACTGCTAGATACTGGTAGTTCCATAAATCTTATGTCAAAATACTTGTATGATAGGTTGCCTAGTCACACGAAATCTGTCATTGACACATCACAGAGTGATAATCTTACCCTTGCTAATAACAGCAGAGTATCTTTAGTAGGTCATTGTGTAGTAAAGCTCAAGATAGGTGTCAATAAGGGCATACAGTCAGTACCTATTTATGTCATTGACCAGGCATCACACCCACTTATTCTGGGTGTAGAATTCATGAAGTCAAGGAAACTTTTATTAGATTTTTCTGACAGCAAAGTACACTCTTCAGCTTACAATTCTAAGTGTAGAAAGTCTATTGACTTGTTACCAAATAGTGAAACTGTTGTTTGGGCCAAAGTGCCAGACAAACTTGGGTTTGGAACACAGTGTTTATGTACTACCAGTAATTTTGTTTCCAAAGCAGGTTTGTTGGTAGCTAAGGCTGTGGTTTCTGTATCATTGGAACATCAAAATCCCTGTCAAGATATTTAACCCAACAAATTCTGTATTTTTGTTGCAAAGGGGTAGCAATGTAGCCAAGATATCTCTGTTAGACAATACATATAATGTACAAAGATGTAAGGATACAAAAACAGAAGTATTTTGTGACAAGCAATGTTCTCATGTTACCATGTCTGAATCCAAAAACAAGGCTGCTATTCATGAGCATCATTCTAATATTACAGAAATTCAAACTGAGCCTGATTTTTGTAGTATCAATATTTTAATGTGTTTATATCAACTCATATTGTAATTATAGAATTTTATGTCATTTGATTTGATCTGTAAGTTGAAATGCATATATCTCTATTAGGTGCTGATGGAATGCATAATTTGGTAATTAATGCTTATTAAGCATTGAGGGATTTACAGGTCCAATGTTTATGATGATAGACATGCGAGGATTCTTTTCTTGAACAATTTTAGCAGTTCTGTGTTATTGATAATGCAAATTAGGAGAAAATGGTGTTTCTCTATATCATTATGATAGTGCTCTTGATTGGTATGTTTTGAAGTTACCTCCCCTGAACAAATGGTTCAGACTAATAATTGATGAACTTGTTATGTGCCTTGTACCTTTGGGTTATGTTGAAACCAGAAACATATAATTTTATATTTAAGAGTGAAATCTCTACTGGTTTACCCTAGCTGGCTTTATAGAGCTACATGTACAACATACTTGTCAGTTTATATTATATTGCTCACTGCATATGTGGCTAGTCACTTGCATTGCTACATGTATAAAGGTACAGAAATGTTACATGAAATTGTGCTAATGCTTATAATTCCTCATTCCTACATACACATGTCAATAATGGGAATTTGTGACTGTTCCACTGTTTTCTGTAAATTTCTAGTTAATTTTTTTTTTCCTTGATGGTTATATGCAATAATATAGGTTTATCTGTAATAGATTGTCATAATTTGTTGCCAAAGTGTTTAAAAAGTAGTAAATGTAATATGTCATATTTTTCTTTCTTTTGAGCATGTTCTGATCTTCCTGACCATTGTTTTCAAAATTTGGCGGCCCGGATGTTGTGGTCATAGTCAAGTATGGTCAGGTAGAGCAGAACTTTAGCTCGATTTGTGATCAAAGGGAAGCAACCCTTACAGTATTAATTCTATATTTTGTTATATCCGGAATATGAAATCCGGCAATTGCTTTTGTAATTGGAAGAGAATAAACAAGATGGACGAAGTCAAACGTGATGTGTTTTTATGAGCTCTACGCTGTTCCCCAAATAAGAAATTATAACAAGGACACCCCACCCGGTCACATTATACTGACAACGGACGAACCAGTCGTCCCACTCCGTGTATGCTGAGCGCTAAGCAGGAGTAGCAACTACCATTTTTAAAGACTCTGGTATGTCTCGGCTAGGGGACAGAACCCAAAACCTTCCTCACAGGGCCGAACGCTCAACTAAAGGCCAAAAGTGAGGCATTGTCAAGGGAGACATTAGGAAGAAGAAAGTTGTTCAGAAAGAAGAGAAAAGATAAGATCCCAAGTTTAGTCGCCTCTTACGATCAAGAACAGCTGACTTTAATTCCCATTCAGCTGTGATAAAATGAGCTGTCACTGTTTGATAGCTCTCTGTGGCAATGCTTGTCCATCCGTCGTGTGTAATAGCTACATCCCTTATCTTTGATAGTTCCTCGAGTAACGTCCCTGTCATCTCCTCCTTTTTCTTCTGAAGTATGGATGTAACTGATTTCCTTGATGGCATTCTGTACCTTAAATTACATTAAAAGCAAAATTAATGTCTTTTCTTCAAAGAATCAGTTAAAAAAATATTTTATTGCTCAAGAGAACTTGTTTTCTCAAGCTTGACAGTATCTCCCTCTTTGGTCATGTCTCTTTTTTATTTATGATTCCTGCCTTATATGTAATGTAGACAGATATTTCTAAAAAAAAAACACCAACATACTTTTATTTTCCTACTTTTAAATAAAGCTGCAAAATTGAATATTAAGTCAGCATGACTGCAATGCCAATTCAAAGTTTAAAGTTCTCATCTTTTTTTTAACTTACCTAGGATCTAAGTTTTGTAGAAAATCTCTGAAGAAAAGACTATCAACCATACTTAAGGGCAACACTTTTCCAACAAGCAATTTCAGAAGACTTTCATCCAGCTGCTTGACTCTGTCTGTAGGTAGAACTGGCATGAATGTCTTCAGAGATTGGTCAATTTTGGGTTGAGTGAGCTTGAATGGTTTTACACTTTTGGCATCAATAACCATTTGGTTGTGGGCTGCTTTCAAGTTGGCCATCATGTTAGTAGTGTTACCTGAAAGTAATTGAAAATAATTCATTACATTAGTTACTTGGATGCAGTACTGAAATTTCAGTAAATCAACTTTGTCGACATTCAAGCGAAAATTAAAATTAAAATCTGGTAATTTTAAATGTGTGTAGCTATACTTTATTTTATGCCCATACGTTAAACAATGAACAGTTCTAAACAAAAATGAGATAGGGTTTGCTTTAGCTTGTGACTTTGGATCATAAAGTTTCCATTTAACATACCAGATTATTAGAAATAAAAGAAGTCATACGAGACGCTGTTGTTGTTATTATTGTTTATTATTTCCCATCCACAATCTGTATAATATTCTCATAAATTGGTACAGAAATCCAGTATTTGAAACATGTTACCGTAATCCAAAACTAAAGCCATTGTTGTAACATAACAGACCAGTTAGTATTTAACTTTTGGTTTCGTTTACGTTAGCATGAATATCACCGGCAAACGTTGAAATTCAAATTGAAACTGACACAAGTCACATGATACGCCATCATACGGGAGAGAAAAAAAACGACTTACCTTTGTTAGCATACGACTTCCGGCAAATGCGGCAAACTGCCGCCTTTATATTAGGTTCTATTTATTTGGAGGCCCCTCTTTTGCCTTTTCAAATCCAAAATAGTTCCAAACTATTGAGGTATTCGCACCTGGGTGATTGAATAATTCTACCTCATTTACATGTGCCGCCGCCTCGGGTGCCTCCATTTTGTTCAAGCGTACGGGTTAAAAAGACGCTTTATAACTGTATGTACACGCGAGTGCGTCAAGCGTTTTCGTGACCGGAACAGTGACTAACACAGAAACCAACACAGGGCACTTATTCCGGAAACGCCGCACTTTTTACCGGAGATATTTTCAAAGGAAATTTCACTAATCGATTATGAATATAACAATCGATTGTCGCTGTATTTTGGTAATTTCGATTAATTTTCGATTATAATCGATAATCGGCCCACCACAAGGTTATATACACGGACCATTCCCTGTATGTATAGGTAATATACACGGACCATTCCCTGTATGTATAGGTAATATACACGGACCATTCCCTGTGTGTATAGGTAATACAATGTATACACGGACCTCGATCAAACTGTTGGTTCCTTTGTTTCTCGTCGAAGGGAGGGGAGTGCAGTAGCGTTATAAAACGCTGTGTAATCAACACAGGCTGCAAAAAGCATTGCCAATATGGGAGCTCCTTTTACGGGATACTGTTTAAAAAGAAACATAAAAGAAATCTAATTTAGTGTAGATAACCAAATAATTGATAAAATGGACAAATACAATGATCTAACTTCCAGAATCTATACCCAGATGTCGGATCCATCGTCAGGAAATAAACATGCAGGGCTGACACGTCGTTTATCACATTGACAACTAATTAACTTCAGTTCATTACTTCAGTAAAATAAACAATATTAAATCGGTCCCACAATTGCTTCTCTCATGGTTAGTTTCACTTTCCAATTAATATAGGTAGTATATTTCTTTTACACCCACTTTAATCATCCTAAAACAAAAAACAATTTCTAAAATCGCGTTCGAAGTAAATCAATGTTTTACAACTTCAATACGTCAGTATTTACTTTATAATATTATTTTGTATACTTTTTCGCTACTCTGAATACAAATACTTCTAAATGATTCCTCGAATGGAAGCAGAGATATATATTTAACTTAAGTTTTGGCATAATAACAATCCTTACTGAAACGTTTTCAGACAGTGTGTTGGGTCTCGTGGTAGATGATTAGCCATATTTTTTAAGGATATGGACCCAACACTGGGCAAATGAAGGTATATTACTTGATGTAACAATTTTGGATTTCTTTCCCAAAAAATATATCTAGCCTTTTCGTTATGGGTTATTATGTTGCAAAACAGAAAAGTGTTAATTCTGATAGACGACGTAGTAGTTACTATAACTAATAAGAAAACCTAGTATCAACATCAAAAATACTGATGTCCTTAATTTGCCCAATGGTATTGTTGATTTTGAAGCTTAATTTATTCATATAGAATAATAGAATCTATCATGGGTCTGTGCTGTGGACAGGGATATCTCAACGCGAGTGTAAGAGTTTGGCCAGTCAGCACGAGGCTTGCCGAGTGCTGGCCAGCCAAACTCTTACACGAGGGCTGAGATATCCTTGTTCGCGGAACAGACCCATGATTGATTATTTTTCTCACATACTTGCAACCAAAAGTTTTTATGAAAGTTTGTCATCGGGCCGTCTTCAATGCTCCTTGGAATGTGCGTCAAAATGTACGACGTCATCATTTACGACTTGGTTACTCAACGTAAAATGATGACGTTACGTTATTGTGAGCAGCGTCATATAGCGCGTGCCGGCTGTCTTTACCCACCCTGTGTAAGATCAATTGATCTTTCCCTTAGCAACCGCCGGATAACCCTGTGAAGTATGGGAGAAATGCTGATCATATTCCAGGTAACAAAAATATAATTGCTAGTGCCATTTCCCAGCATCTGTTGTTAAAGTTCCAGAGATTAATTCCAGCAGCTGCAATGGCCCTGGTCTCTGCTTTTTTGTTGAGACAGTTGTTGTGGACCGAAAAATGACACAAAGTTGTTAAGCATCGATTACCTGCTAATCAGTTAAGAAAAGCGCATATCTCTGCATTTCAGTACAAATATAATCAGCCCATATTCAAACGACAGAAATATATAAAGGGAAATTGAAAAGTAGATGTGATACTTTCCGAGGATTTGATGACATTTGACATTTTCGGGGGTAAATAATAACTTAATCAACATCAGTAAATTGTGGCAGATCCATTTTTTCTCTTTATACTAATACTGACCCGGTTTTATCGTTACGTCTAAAGTTTGGATAAACAATTTATATTCTGATGTACTGAAAATTGAAACTATCCTAAATCAAGAAGATGATAACTTGAAGAATATATACACACATCTTATTTCTCTTTCTGATCACGAACCTAGAAATGAGGTAATGATCAAGCGATTTCAGTTGAAAACTTCAAATGCCATAGAGTAGGTCAACATTTTCTCAAGATATTTACCGCAATGGAGCACTTGAGTTTTTCATTGGAAATCTACAATATATATATATATATACGAACTTCCCTTTAGCAGGTGATACTGCGCGCGTTATATTGGTGACTATGATGAAATTTAACCTACTAAAAATGACTAAGAACAAATACTCACCCCTTCTAGGCAAAGTGTTGCCTTCTGAACCAGACGCCATTTCGACTAAATTTCCACTTCTCTCTCCTATGCTTAACACATATCTGAAAGAGAAATAAACACCATCGAAGCTTTTAACCAAGGATTTGATTTGTGTTTCTTCTATCCTGCCCTGCAGGTAGGGCGTAAGAATTGTACCTGCTGCCCCCGTTGCATGCTCGTAAGAGGCGACTGAATTTGGGATCTTATCTTTTCTCTTCTTTCTTAGGAACTTTCTTCTTCCTAATGTCTCCCTTGACAATGCCTCACTTTTGGCCTTCAGTTGAGCGTTCGCTGCTGTGAGGAAGGCTTTGGGTTCTGTCCCCTGGCCGAGACATACCAAAGTCTTTAAAAATGGTAGTTGCTACTCCTGCTTAGCGCTCAGCATATTTGGAGTGGGACGACTGGTTCGCCCGTTGTCAGTATAATGTGACCGGGTGGGGTATGCTGCTGGGCATCTTCGGCAGTATGCTCCAGTGAGGTAGCACTATAAATCGGCAAAAGTTCCGGCCTATCACAAGGAGACTTAACACGAACATACCGCAGCCTCCCAAAGCACACATACGCACTCACCACACACATGCATGTCGCGAGCACGGGAGGCCGTCCTTAAATAAACAAAATAAACCAAACCAAACCAAGTTTCTTCTATCATTCTTCGTTGATTACATGCCACGCTTAAATTCTTATGGATATTGGCTTCTGAAACAATTTATCTAATTGGTCAAACGTCAAAGGAATTATTTATATCCAAAAAATGTAAATTAAAAAGGTTTAGAGCATTTTTTTTTTTTTTATCTTACGTTTTCATCTAAATTGGTCTAAATACATTTGAAACAAATTAATCTTATATTGTGAATTAAATACATGTACGTGTATTTACAGTTTTCGAATATGAGCAAATAACAATCTCATTAAATTATATTTACATTCTGTGTTGCATTTGTCTATATGTCGTTAGTAAACCAAATTGTATTCATCAGACTGTATACTACAAGTTACAGTGTAGGAATACAGCTCCAAGTGTTGTAGGATAAACAATGGCCGCCAGTTACTTTCGGCCTAGAGAGCTTTGGAATGCTAGCATTAATTTACAGAAGCCACAACGAAAAATAAGTAACATCACAAGTTATGAGAGTATAATTTTATATTTAGAAAATGTAGTCAATACGAAATTACTATAAGTGCCATTCTTGATCTATACGAAATATGATCAAATTGCCAATGTCGTCACACTCACAGGGGCTCGTTCCGAATTTTCAGAAATGCAAGATACGACAACAATAAAAGTAATGTATTTAATTTATAAAATCAATCTTGTATAAATATCGGGAGTATCGACATGGTTTCCGGTTGTGTATGTGTAGGCCTACTGGATTTTAGTTTTGTGGTTATTAACTGATGTCAAAGACCTACCTTACAAAATCGAGCCCCTGTGAAGTTGAAAATCGACTGCTAAGTTAGCCTAGTGACACTGAATTGACCGGTTAGACTGGAATCTGTTTCGAACGAAATATCCTTGGAATCGTTTTCCCCTACTGTCAAGACGACTTTCATTTAGAATCTAAACGCTGGTATTCTTCTTAAAATAACGTAAATCCAGTCGATAGAAACATAAGTATTTCCGAGGAATCGAGTCTGTCCTGGGCAATTCCCGTTCAAAGCCGCATCACTTCTAAATGTTAACTTTATATCATTGCGCAGAAAAAAACGGTTTCGATTTTGAACAATCAGAAATTATGCAATTGTGAACAATTTGATGATACCTACAAGCGTATATGAAATAAAAAATAAAGCCAAATTTGTACAAAAACGATCTTATGTGCTTGCTATTAATAACGTCATCAGGGACTATATTATTCCTTCTGAAAATTTCGGCTGTTCCGGTATTTGAACTTGATGACGTCAGTGATATGGTAAGCGGCAAATTTAAACGCGTCATAACCTACAGTAAATCAAAAATCTTTATGAATGTAAATATAAGCATTGAACTGTTACCAAATGGTAGTATACAGTCGATATGAATACAATTTGGGTGACAGATAAATATTTCATGTCGCCCTAACGGGCGACATTCTATTTATCTGTCACCCAAATTGTATTCATATCAACTGTATACTACCATTTGGTAACAGTTCAATGCTTAACTAGATGGTCATTTTCACTACGTTAAATGATGTAAATTCATTAAATAATTGTCAGCTTAAAATTTTATTTGTTTTGTTTTTAGGCAAAAGACCTATTTACCAGATGACATTATTATATTCACCCGTATGCTGATACCGTCGCTGAAAACATAATGAAAATCAGCGAGGCATCACTGAATTCACTGTATCATGAACGTTACTTGTACTTAAAGATGCTATTTATTTGTATAAACTTGGAACACTCCCTTAAATATTGCTGAGTGGTCAGCTATTCAGGTCAATTTTAGACCAAATATTATGTTGCCTAATATCACCTAAATGTCATGTAATGTTATGTTATTTGTTAAGGTCGCTGATAATTTTGCTTTCTCCATTTCCACACAATTGGGAGGTACTGCTGCTTCGGAATTATGGCCCTGCTTTAAACCTGTATACGATACCCTTGTATCTAAAATGACTTTCGGATACAATGCGGTACACATGGAAATTATACATGTGGATGTATATTGACTTATCGTTGTGCAGTTGTATATGATGATTTTATACTGATGTACAAGTACAATGTGGTATACACCTGTATATGGTATATGATATATTTATCCCCAGCTAGGATAAAATGTTTTTCTTTTATATCAAGTTGTATGTCAGCCTTGAAAATATATTGTTTATATATAATAAACGGTCAAGTTCAATTATATCCAGTCTCTGCCTTGATTTTATGCTCGCATGCATTTGGTTCAACAAGCTTGCCCTCACGACGGTCATGTATAAATATATATATTGACGTACAGGTACAATGTTGTGTATACCTGTATATATATGTAAATATACATAATGACGTACAGGTACAATGTGGTGTATACCTGTATATGTATATATATAATGACGTACAGATACAATGTGGTGTACACCTGTATATGATACCTGTGTATATATAATGATGTACAGGTACAATGTCGTGTTCACCTGTATATCATATATGTATATAAATAATGACGTACAGATACAATGTGGTGTACACCTGTATATGGTACATGTGTATATATAAGGACGTACAGGTACAATGTGGTTTACACCTGTATATGATATATGTAAATATATATAATGACGTACAGGTACAATGTGGTGTACACCAGTATATGATATATGTATATATATATAATGACGTACAGATACAATGTAGTGTACACCTGTATATGATACCTGTGTATATATAAGGACGTACAGGTACAATGTGGTTTACACCTGTATATCATATATGTAAATATAAATAATAACGTACAGATACAATGTGGTTTACACCTGTATATGATATATGTAAATATATATAATGACGTACAGGTACAATGTGGTGTACACCAGTATATGATATATGTAAATATATATAATGACGTACAGGTACAATGTGGTGTACACCAGTATATGATATATGTAAATATATATAATGACGTACAGGTACAATGTGGTGTACACCTGTATTTGATATATGTATTTATTACATATTTACCAGTGAAATAATTACTCATTCTATAAAAGTGATATTTTTCACTAGTGAAAGTGGTATTATTGAACAAACACTACTACACAGCAATCAATATCCGATTTGATCTGTAACCATCCATACCACTACATATATCGAACTGGTTTTTGATATTTCTGAATGATACTTACAACTGCTATATCTGACAAAACTGAAGTTTTGTGGTTAATATCTAGGTGGTTATTATTTAAAAATATACACAAATTACGCCTCAGACTACAGTAAGCAACAACACAATTTGATCTACCCTACCTTAGATTCCGAGTGGATGTTTATCGTCTTCCAGTGCCAATTAGTAAGGCTACAGTTTAGAGTCACACCTCAGGAAACGGTACTCATAAACAGGATACGTTATTCGCTCTGTGTACGGCTATCATTGTATACAATATGAAATGGAGATTCGTGTACACTTTAATAAGATATATTCGTTGCATATATGCTATAGTATATGCCGTCAAAAATATGTTCATTCCAAAATAGCTTGAAATAACGAGTCATCTGTGTCGTGACTCTTATGAATTTAATTTTTAATTGTATAGACAAATTATAATATCACTTATGTACCATAGTTACGTTAAAATTCAAATAATTTTAACTATAACATCATGGCATGGTGACTCAACTCTTCAGTTGGATCGATATATCATTAATGAAATAAATGTTGATGTAAAAATATTGACACGGCATATTTGGAAATAAATCTTGATTATATTACAAAAGAAATATATGGTCCGTTTTCAATTTGTTTTAACACTTCAAAATATCCGTCGCAAATTTATCATGCTATCTTTAAACAAACATGCTGAAATTTTAAAGAATGTTTTATGTACAGTGCAGCTAAAATTTATTATTCCTCATATATAAGCACATGTTAGAATGGACATCAATCTAAACGATAAAAGTGACGGACAAATATCCCTATCTATTTCTTTGATTAAGGGAAACAATGGTTCACATAATAGATTGCTTTGTTTTACAACAATGCATGCATATCAGTTTAGTTTTTATCACAATAATGGCTGTCTTAAATTATGTTATATTTCCTATTTTTAATTCTTCAAGACAAAACACCTCTTTTTAGTTTGGGGGAAATCAAGATTGACGGACGATTCTCTATGGCTGATATCAATAGAATAATACACTCCCACCCTGTTTCCGGCACCATATCCAACCTTAATCCCACACCTTGAGGGTAAGTCAGGACAATGACATCTTCAGTTTGAGAATCCGTGTTATTTCAACTCTAGGGTAAGGTTTGGTTTGGTTTGGTTTATTTTGTTTAACGTCCTATTAGTAAGGTAATGAACTATGACGCATGCAAAGTAGAGAAATGTAAATCTACTTTTTTTGATGTGTCTAGAGATTTTTTTTTGCTTTGTTACCAAAATTACGAAATCGACGAAGTAGGGACAGCGTGCTCCTAAATGAGGAACAGTTTGTCTGACGGTGTACTTTCACACTCTTTATGCTTACAATTATGGCTTTATATCTGACTCCAATCTCAATCCATATAAATATTTAACGTTACATTTTTTCTAGTTAGCCTGTAAAGGGCTATTGTCATGGGTAAATAATATATCAAATGTCTGTAGGATGTCTTTGTACGCGGAAGGCTTATTTAAATAGCACTTCAGTTTAGTATTAAGAGGAGACTTTATAGATCTTCAACAATTTTTTTTAATTGTGTACAGGGTCTAGCAAACGTCGGTAAATAGTATATACAGAGGAAGACAAAATATGTATAACTGAAACTTATTACTCGGAGTAACAGAAGTGTGATTATTACCTTCTTTTCTTTATTTCACAAAAAAGAGAGTTGATTATTCGGTAAGCTATAGGATATGAGGAGGCGGCGAGATTGGCAACAGTTGGGTAATTTGACACAAATCTACAACCTGACACTTCTAAAGGACAAAAAAGCTGTGATATATACAGTAATGATGTACGGGAATATAAATGTTTTACGATACTGTGTGTATCAGGGCATAGCCACTGGAATATATACGGTAGTATTATAGGGTACACCCACTGGGATATATATACGATAATGATATGCGGTAGTTACGGTACACAATGGTATAAACTAAAATATACTTATACTGACATGATATAGAGGCACAAACTGGAAAATATACAGTAATGATGTAAATACACATACACTAGAACATTTAAGGTAATAATAGAAAGGGACCATATACTGGAATATATGCGATTGTTACATAAACGGGTCACAAAGCCCTTGATACAATAATGGCGCAAAGGGTACACCGATGGGAGAAATATATTTTATATGTGGATGATATATTGGTATACCTTACCCATTATTTGAACATGTACCGTCGTGGAGTTGATATAACTAATGTTTTTGGGGTGATACAATTGTACCGTTGTGCAAGAAACATGATTCCTGTTGATATGACAGTCAACTGATGACATACACTAAAGACTACCAAAAGTGAAAACAACACTATGTAGCAATAGACTATGCAAATATGTATATTTAAATACTAATGGTCACATGTCAGACTGCTTGGAAATATTGATCAATACGTAGTATTTGGTTCGTATTTCGTTATTTGTGTCATAGTATATATCGTATATATAGTAATAATAATAAAAAACACAAACCAGAAATTCACACTACATATATATATTCAAATAGTGAATGCAAACTGACATATATGCATTAGTTTTTATTTGCACATGTCGCTGCCACAGTGTTATTAGAGTCAATTCAAACTTTATAGTCGGTATATATTATAACTAGTCAACATTACCTCTAATGAGCTATCAAAACCGACTCAAGCAGTAAAACAAACATCCACAGGTATAAAATAAATAAAAATAATTAAAACATAACAAGCATAGTCTACAATTGTGTGATACGACATTATCGAGGTAGCGTGGCCGAGCGGTCTAAGGCGCTGGTTTTAGGCACCAGTCTCATTGAGGCGTGGGTTCGAATCCCACCGCTGCCAAGACATTTATTTTGATATTTATTTTTTCCTCTGGAAATGATATTCGCTAAACATATCGAACGTAAATAAATCATTCGGCATTTCGACATGCGGTATGGAAATGAACTCAACGTTTGTTAACAGGATACTTTGGTAATAACAAAGCGTCTATGATATTAATTATACAAGAGTTGATGTTTTGCAAGCAGGATATTCTATATTTCTTTGAATAAAATGACCATGTTTTGTGCATGTCTCTTTTCATCACATCCCCTAAAACAACGGTTACGTTCAAAGAATAGAAAAGGAGAATTTGTTGAAAAGATTGTATCACATAGATATATTTTCAAATGCCGTCTCTGGATGAAGGAGTCTCACTGCAATATATAACGAGGTATGTCCCTCTAACGGTGATGCAAATATATTTACCATTGTATGGCACTGCCACTATATAACCCTACCAATTCAGTTGCGGGTTCACCAGCTTATGAACTGCCAACTGAAATTTGAATTTGAAAATTTAAAACAAAAAATAAAATCGCACGACAAATAAAAAAAAAAGCATTGAACGGCTTTCAGTTGAGCGCGCTTCATGGAATTTGCCTCTGTCCAGTTGGCATTCATATTGACTATGAATGCCAACTGAAAACCGTTCAATGCTTAAATGAACAGAACTCTATCAAATTAATATTTTAAATATGGATATAACTCGTTCACATTTATTTTAAGTATATTACTACAACTGACTACGTAAAAAGTTAATTATGTAGTTATCAAAGCAAGCACATGACAAATAATTCAAATTTTATATTTCTTATTATTGTCTCGCATGATGCAAAACAAGACACGAGCACAGGTGCTGGTAGAATAGGATTTTGCTGTAGCAAAATAGAAAGGTAAATACTTAATAATAATTAAGTATCCGAGTTCTTTTCTGAGTTAGATTATATGTTGTGTTATTTATGTTTCATTTTCTAATTGGTTGGGACCTTGTCCAAGCTTCAGGTATTGACAAACATACAATGGTTACCAATGGGAAAAGTCAAAGCAGTACAATTCAAAACATCAACTTTGGGTTTGAGCGGTGTGTTTGTGAACCTCTTTAAACCTTATTCATTGCCAGCAAAGGATGAAAACACACGACAGGTATGGATTTCAGCTCTGAGTAGAAAAGATAATTATACTGGCAATACTTAGACAGTACCTAAATACTCAAAGCACTTTGTGAATGGATATCGTTCAGATGAGTTTCCTTAGAAGAAACATCCTACCAAGCGAGCCACTGAAACAAGACATCAACGATGAAAATACTAATTCAAGGTCAAACTTCTCAGCCTGGAGTCGTTCATGAAAAGATTAGGCAATTAAACAGCAGCTTAAACAAAGTTATTTCTTTTAGAAAGACAAATATATCAAAAATCACAACAAGAGAAAAAAACCTTCTCTACACAAGAAAATATGTCGAGGACATAATCTTCTTTAGCGGTACATGATATTTTACAAAGGCATCACATGACTCAAACCACAAGTATTTAATGCCATCTATAATGTTGTTGAGTCATTTGTCAAAGTCAAAGCTGAAAGAGGATTTCCGATAGCTGCCGACCTTGCTAAACTGATAGTTCCCCCAGGAAGGAAAGGAGCTGATCAGTTGCCAAAAAAAAAAAAAACATGTTGCGAAGTCATTGCCAATCGTCGCATTTATGTTGAACAGGCAAATATTGTCGCATACTTAAATTCCCCCTACCAATTACCCTTAGGTAGCACACCACAGTAAGACAGCCTGGCCATGGGCAATTTTTTTATTAAGCAAATAACTCCTGTATTATGATATGCATAAAAAATGAAAAAATAAATGTACACTATAATTGGTATATTCAGTATGAAGTAGTACATACAGGCTTCACATTTATTAAAACAAAAATCAATAAATTGGTTCCGGATTTTAAATATCGGGATTTTCCGAACGTGTGTTTACACAGGAAATTTAGTTTTGCCTACAGCGCAAAATGGCAGCCCACAGAAAAGGTAAGATAGCGGAAAAACTTAATTTACAACATATGTCCAAACAAGATTAATTCTGTCTTTGGGGTAGAGATATTTAATTTTAAATAGGTTTCAGAAAAAAAATTGTGTAGAGAATTGTGCCATTTTGGGTCAAATTTCATAATATTTTGCAATTTTTGAGAATTTTTTAAGCTGTTACCACTGTATTCACAGCTCTAAAAATCACAGAAAATATCAGTTTACTTATCCTTCAGAGCTCTATTAAAATTGCAAATGTTGTACAGATTTCAAATATATATACTTTATTCGAGGTTATATGTAAGGTTAACTGGCAATGTTTACATATCTAAAACATGTGCCATATTTTTCAGAATTTGGCATTTTTACTGTACACTGCTACCTTATAAGGGCTGAAAAATGTTATTTTTTGGAAATTGTGCTTAATTATGCTTGATTAAGCTTCATTTGAATTCATTATTGCTCAAAAATGCATAAAAACAATCTAAAACTTGTTTATTATCTGGCTTGTCATATTAGAGGAATCAAGGGAGGTAACTCGCATACCTACCCATTTTAAGGGTGGGTTAATGTTTACATATCTAAAACATGTGCCATATTTTTCAGAATTTGGAATTTTTACTGTACACTGCTACCTTATTGTGTCTAGCAAGGTGCTATTTTGGACCATTTGTTTTTGTTACAATTTTATATTGACAACACCGATTTACCTGATTTACCTGATCTTCGGTCTGTATAAGTTATGAACTTCTAGACCACCTTTATTCTATACATACTCGAAGATGTTGCGCATGTATATCCATAATATTCATAGTTCATTTTGGTTACTCTGTTAAAATGCCTCAATGGTTAAAAACACAACGTTGACGTCGGTATATATACATTGTTCTAACTCGCGAACACTTCCACTCTATATCTGTTATCCATTAAACCTTGCAATGTTGATTCGTGCTCTCAATTGTAACAATCGGGATTGAATTTGATTTCAAGTCTTTTCAAAAAAGTATTCAACCTTGATTTAAAAAAAAGGTGTTTATGGATGGTGCTTCGACAGTATCATTCGGTATGCTATTCCAGTCCCGAACCACTCTTTATCCAAATGAGTGTATCCTACAATCCAGCCTTGAGTGTTGTCGTATTTTGAACTTAATCCCCCTTGTGCTGTTATTGCCAATAACTTCAAACATTCCTTTTCCTGATTCATCAATTCGTTGAGGATTCTATACACTTGGATAACATCATATCGCATTCTTCTGTACTGTAAAGATGGTATTCCAAGTTCTATTAATCTTTCCGGATACGATAAGTCCTTAATTGATATACAACAAGTTTGGTGGCCCTTCTCTATACGTTTTCCATAGCCCTAGCATATTTTTTTTTTATACAGATAGTTCCAGACAGTCACTGCATACTCCAAATGTGATACAAACATCTATTTGTTCATAATTTATGTATGAAGGATCTCTTTAATATACCTAATAGCCTGTTTGCTTTTTTCACATTGGCTGTTACGCAGTCTAATTAAAATCTTGATGGTTTGGTTTAGTTTGGTTTGGTTTATTTAGTTTAACGTCCTATTAACAGCTAAGGTCATTTAAGGACGGCCTCCCGTGCGTGCGACATGCATGGCATAATTATACTGTGGCCAAAATAAAATGCCGGGTAATGATTTAAATAAATGTACTGTATTAAAATCTCATAGAACTAGAAATACTAATTCAGATTGAATAATCAATTGCGAATTGATTTACATCATTGAAATATGGAGAATGTGCATGTGTTTCAGCCAATCTTTGTTGACATTTACTGACAGGATATCATGATTTATTTTTATTCTCGTTTACAGATTGATGTTGCCCTCAAGCCATAAAACGTACCAGCACAGTGAGCGTACCGCCGAATACTCCGGTATCTGGTTCTGACACCGAGAGTGAACCTATGTCTAAACTTTGTAAAGGAAAGAAATCTGTAACTCGAACAAGCCAGGATAAAATGATCGAGCGGATGAATAATTGGAAAAAAACACAGGAGGCGATGCTGGAAAAACAACTGGATTTCCAAAAGAAGCAGGAAAAGGAACGATTGAGTAGGATGGATAGGTTTCTTGGCATATTGGAAGATCAGAAATGATTTCTGAATCTCAAATGATCTGATGACTAAGACACTCAAGTTTACTTTTGTTTATCTGTGTCTGAACTGCCACACAATTTTACTTTTTTTTATCAGTGACTGAACTGCCTCATGCGTATACTTATATTTTTTTTATCTGTTACTGAATTGTGACTATAGTCAATACTAAAGTGGTCATCTGGTTTGTTTTCAGTTATAAACTTCACATTTATGATTTTATTTGTCTTGCCAAAACAAAGCAACTGACTGTGATGTGATTTCCATAATTTATTGTTAGATTACAGATTGTGTATGTGCCAAATCATAAGTTACAATTCAATATATTGTGAAAGTGTTCTTTTTATTTTTTGATAGCTCAGTAAGCATGAAAGTGATTTATTTTTGTTGATACCTGTATACTTAAACTGTTAATAAAAAAAGTTCCATGGATCATATTTCATATTTGTTTTCCTTTAAGATAGTTATGGTATCTCCAATGGAAATGAGTTCCAATTGGTTAAATCCATACAACCAGTTGCATCAATTGTCTTGCAGTTTATCTAAATTCACACGAATCTTGCTAGCAATCTGTTTCTTGTATTCACTGCCTGCTTCGCATTGACAAATATGTTTGGATAATTGTTGATGTCCTGAGCTTGTGCCATGTCTATGAAATCTTCTGTGTTGTCAACAGATACAATGCAGATTGTGGAGAATACATGCAGACATCACCAAATGACAAATCTGTGTAACATCAGCACAATAAACCTTTTGAAGTCTTCTAAAACGTCCCTTATCATGTGCGTTGGCTCGTTCTTACACATTGTCTGGCAGATGAAAAAGCCTTGTTACAACGTCGTTGCAGGACTAAGATGACCATTGTCTCTAAATGGTGTCATTAGCCATGGCTTAAGAGGATAGGCTCCATCTTCGAGTATATAATATGATTGTTTAGTATCTTTTCTCCATTCTCTGCTTTCCTGAAACAGTTCACAGTTTCCTAACACCCTCGCGTCGTGTGTGCTACCTGGCCATCCTACGTATGCATCATTTATGACCAAATTATCGGCCACAACAAGTTGTAGTTGAATGGATGCAAAACCTTTTCTATCAATATAGTCGTTTTGGCCACCAGGACAATTCACGATTGGAATATGTGTCCCACCCAAAGCTCTGACAATGCCTGGGAAGTTGTATCTATCTTCAAAACTTTCAGATATGTCACGCTGTCTCTCATACGTTGACCAAGCAATGTAATTGTGTTTCAAATCCGTGATCAGTTCCGAAACACTTCTGATGCACGAATGAACTAACCTATTCGCTTACACCGAATATCAAGGCTATTTCACGCTGACTATCTTGATTTGACAGATACCATATAAATATATATAACTGTTTATTGGGGGCTACTGGTAATAATCCACCGCGATAAATTTCTGTCAGGGGTTCTCGGATCTCGTCTAACAGGTGGTTGTATACAGTACTGCTTATACGGAAATGTCTCCGAAATTCAGTGTCGGACCATTTGACACAACATTTTCCAAACAATCTTCCATTTTCGGTCTTTCTTTCGCCAGTGCGGTAAACGCACATACAAAGGGCACAGGGTCATCAATGTTCAATTGACAGTCCATAGATCGTAAACTGTCTTCAAGCATGTGATAATACCCAAGTAGCTCTAATCGGTCTGCCATCTTTGTTTTGTTCCCGTCAGTTCTTGGTGTTAGGGCGTGATACCCCGGAAACATATAAGAACATGTTCTCGGTCGTTCTCGAGTAAAGAGAACGGCTTCGCCCGAAGACACCCCTTGTGATAGGCCGGAACTTTTGCCGATTTATAGTGCTACCTCACTGAAGCATACTGCCTAAGACACCCAGCAGCACACCCCATCCGGTCACATTACTGACAACGGGCGAACCAGTCGTCCCACCCCTTGTATGCTGAGCGCTAAGCAGGAGCAGCAACTACCATTTTTAAAGACTCTGGTATGTCTCGGCTAGGGGACAGAACCCATGCGTGCGACATGTATGCGTGTGGTGAGTGCGTATGTGTGTTTTGGGAGGCTGTGGTATGTTCGTGTTAAGTCTCCTTGTGATAGGCCGGAACTTTTGCCGATTTAAAGTTCTATCTCACTGAAGCATACTGCTGGAGACACCCAGCAGCACACCCCACCCGGTCACATTATACTGACAACGGGCCAACCAGTCGTCCCACTCCAAAATATGCTGAGCGCTAAGCAGGAGTAGCAACTACCATTTTTAAAGACTCTAGTATGTCTCGGCTAGGGGACAGAACCCAAAACCTTCCTCACAGCGGCGAACGCTAAACTAAAGTCCAAAAGTGAGGCATAGTCAAGGGAGACATTAGGAAGAAGAAAATTGTTAAGAAAGAGAAAAGATAAGATCCCAAATTTAGTCGACTCTTACGATCATGCAATGGGGGCAGCAGGTACATTTCTTACGCCCTACCTGCAGGGCAGAGGCCTAAAGTGAGGCATTGTCAAGGGAGACATTAGGAAGAAGAAAGTTGTAAAGAAAGAAGAAAGTTGTAAAGAAAGAAGAGAAAAGATGAGATCCCAAGTTAAGTCGCCTCTTACGATCATGCAATTGGGGCAGCAGGTACAATTCTTACGCCCTACCTGCAGGGAACCATTTATTGGACCATTCTTCCAGGTTATTAAGATCATCTTGCAATTTCCTGTTGTTAGAGTTGTTGTTGCTTTATCCATATATTTTGGGTGTCGCCTGCAAATAGTCTTGTTGCGGAAGTTATTGATTCTGGTAGGTCGTTGATGTAGATTAAAAAGAGCACTGGGCCAAATACACTTCCATGGGGGACCCCACTGGTGACACTCGACCAGTCTGAAGTTTTTCCATTGACCATAACTTGTTGTTGCCTGTAGCTCAGAAAGGATGCTATCCATTTTGAGTTTATTTTCAATTCTGATAGTTTGGATCGTTTTGATAGTCCTTGATTTGGGAATGTGTCGAAAGCTCTTAGAAAGTCCAAGTAAATCATATCCATTATGTTTCCGTCATCTATTGTTTTGGTGATAACATCCAGGACCTCCAGGAGCAGTAGTGTTGTCCCTTTCGGAATCCATACTGGGATAGTAACATTTATTTTTGAAGCATGGTTTAGACATATTCAAGTAACTATGTGATCAATTGTTCATATGTTAACAGTTTTGTCGCTAAATTTAGACCAGTATTAACCCAACTAATGCAGCTGATGATAAGGTTGGTTACATTATAATCAACTAACAGATATACATGTTTATATACAAAGCACCCATTTCTCCTAAATGACAATAGACTCGTCTGTTTTCAATATGCTAATCAACGTTCAACACGACAGGTCATTACAGACGCACTATATATTGCCTAGTTACAGTAGCTTAAAAAACCTAGCTTTGGCATATTTAATTATATATGGTCGTGGCTAATCATCAGAATATTGTCGTAAATGTTTGACCCATCGTTCAAGCAGGTGGTATATACATATAAATTAACTGTGTGTGTTTATGTGTCTGTACAGGTAAAAAAGTTTTGAACCAAAAGCTTCACAGTTGTACAATTGATTCAAGTTTCAATTTCTACAGTTGGTTTGGTTTGGTTTATTTTGTTTAACGTCCTATTAACAGCTAAGGTCATTTAAGGACGGCCTCCCGTGCGTGCGACATGCATGCGTGTGGTGAGTGCGCATGTGTGTTTTGGGAGGCTGCGGTATGTTCGTGTTAAGTCTCCTTGTGATAGGCCGGAACTTTTGCCGATTTACAGTGCTATCTCACTGCAGCATACTGCCGAAGACACCCAGCAGCACACCCATCCGGTCACATTATACTGACAACGGGCGAACCAGTCGTTTAGGAGGAGTTGTCCGGACAAACTTAAAGTTATGGTTCTTATCGGTAAACCTGTTTATAGTGATCAGTTGCCATAGCAACCATAATTTTGAAAGAAAAGAAAATGGCATGCACATCTACACATGGTCCTCTATATTTGTGTGAAGTTTCATCGAAATCGGCCCTTCGGTTTAGGAGGAGTTGTCCGGACAAAATGCGTCTACAGACAGACGGACGGTTTGGTTTGGTTTGGTTTAATTTGTTTAACGTCCTATTAACATCTAAGGTCATTTAAGGACGGCCTCCCGTGCGTGCGACATGCATGCGTGTGTTGAGTGCGCATGTGTGTTTTGGGAGGCTGCGGTATGTTCGTGTTAAGTCTCCTTGTGATAGGCCGGAACTTTTGCCGATTTACAGTGCCATCTCACTGCAGCATACTGCCGAAGACACCCAGCAGCACACCCCATCCGGTCACATTATACTTACAACGGGCGAACCAGTCGTTTAGGAGGAGTTGTCCGGACAAACTTAAAGTTATGGTTCTTATCGGAAAACCTGTTTTAGTGACCAGTTGCCATATCAACCATAATTTTGAGAAAAATAAAGTGGCATGCACATACACACATGATCATTAATATTTGTGTGAAGTTTCATCGGAATTTGCCCATCGGTTTAGGAGGAGTTGTCCGGACAAAATGCGTCTACAGACAGACGGACGGTTTGGTTTGGTTTGGTTTATTTTGTTTAACGTCCTATTAACATCTAAGGTCATTTAAGGACGGTCTCCCGTGCGAGCGACATGTATGCGTGTGGTGAGTGCGTATGTGTGTTTTGGGAGGCTGCGGTATGTTGGTGTTAAGTCTCCTTGTGATAGGCCGGATCTTTTGCCGATTTAGAGTGCTACCTCACCACGGACGGACAGACAACCTGATTCCAGTATACCCCCCTAACTTCGTTGCGGGGGGTATAAATATCTGAACATTAGGCTTCTAAGTAATACGAGATCTTATAGGGTAAAAGCCGGTAATTCCGGACAATTTTTACTAAATGTGTTACGTTTTGCAATAAAGTAAGTCTCGTCAAACTCTTGTGTTGTTTTGTTTGTTCCTACGATAATTCCGGACGTTTTGACTATTCACTTCCGGTGTGGAGGCGATTGTAAAATGAAAAACGATACCATTTTCCGGAACATTCATCTTCCTTTACGCAAAGTTTACTTGCCGGGAAAGTTTGACCTTCATGACCGGGTGACTTAATCATTGATATGTAAGTATTTCTATCTTGGTTAAATACATAGGGGTTGATTGTTTGCTTTTCTAACATAATAAGGATCTTATTTTTTATCATTGGTGTTGAAATTAACGAAGCAATACAAATATATTTACATTTTTTAACTGTCCGGATTTACCGGACACAATATTTTGAAAAGAACTTAATTCCGGACAACGGCTTTCATGAGTTTAATGGACCTCCGTATGTAATAAATATTAACATAACGGTGATATTTATTTTTCTTGAATGCAGAGAACACTTTTTTTTTTAAATACACGGTATTTCAAAACACTAAGAAGGAACAATATTTAGTGTATTTTTACAATTCAATTGAAATGTCGGTAAAAATTATATTGAAGCATGGTTATGAGTAAATATATACACAATTACTGCAATATTGTTACTTACTATTCTCGACAAAATTTTAACTTAAGGTTCTTAATAAGCCTGCCTATTAAAACGGTATGTAATGTACGACACGACGAATTTAAAATAAATTTATATTTACAGAACTAGAAATGGCCCCCAAAAAGTCTACGTCTAGAAGTAAAAAGCGACAGGTTCATTCAGAAGAGACGTTGACCCTAGCAATCAACGCCGTTAGAGGAGGGCTTTCAGTGAGAAAGGCAGCGGGAAAATATGGCATAGCAAAATCAACTTTAGGAGATAAAGTGACAAATAAATCGCAAATAGATGCAAAGATAGGGAGAAAGCCTGCCCTTCCCGATGAAGTTGAAAAACAGATTGTTGACAACGTGAAAAGAAACGCAGAACGTGGGTTCGGTATGTCTAGACAGCAGTTGCTGACCCGAACGGGATTGCTTTGTAAAAAAATGAGCGCGTCCGTTTTTAAGAATGGCGCACCAACCAAACATTGGTGGCAGGGACTTAAGACAAGGTTTCCTGAACTAACATTGCGTAAACCTGAACAATTAGGAACTGTCAGAGCTAGAATGCTCAACAGCACTGTTGTGGATAACTACTTCGTTGAACTAGCCGGTATTGTCGAAGCTCTGAACCTACAGAACGCACCAGAGCGTATCTGGAACGCGGACGAGACCGGCAAACAGTTTATGCACACACCGGTACGTGTTATCGCTCAAAAAGGGTCAAAGAATGTTGTAGGGAGAACGGGTAACGATAGAACTAACATAACAATAATGGCAACTGTAAATGCCAAGGGTGATACCATGCCTCCAATGATAATTGTGAAAGGCAAGACTAAGAAATCCCTGTATGGGTATAATACCGCCGAAGCCCCTTTAAACTCTATCTGGACCCACAACGAAAAGGCCTGGATGACGGAGGAACTGGGGGAGGAATGGTTTAGGAATGTGTTCCTGGAGAACTGTGGTCCTGAAAGACCACAACTCCTTATTCTCGACGGTCACGGGTCCCATGAAACACTGGGATTGTTGGAACTCGCAGAGTCCGAGCATATACACATTCTCGCTCTTCCGCCCCACACGACCCATTTTTTACAACCCCTGGATCGTTCAGTGTTTGGCCCCTTCAACAAGGCCTACAACCGGGTCTGTTCGGACTTCTTATCGGCATCTCCATGCAACATTGTAAGTAAGTGGACTTTCCCGGCGCTTTTCAGACAAGCATGGGAAACAGGCCTTACCCCGGCCAATATTATCAGCGGGTTTAGAGGCTGCGGCATTTTCCCGGTAAACAAGGAGGCAGTTCCACGCAGTGCTTATGCACCAAGCCTTGCGTATGATCGCCCTCCATGCACTGAAACGTCGATAGTCACAAGCGCTACTGAGACTATCTCAGCTACCTCGTCAACGACTACGACGTGCACTGCAACGAGCACCGGAACCCCTTTGGCACTTTGTACCACTCCTGCTTTGACAGATACCCCAGGTGCGACTCCATCATTTATTCCACTTTGTACAACTTCTGCTTTGACAGATACCTCGTTTGCAACTTCCTCATTCATTCCACCGTGTTCCTTTCCAGCTGTATCACTCCTGCTTTGACAGAGACCTCGTTTTCAACTTCCTCATTCATTCCACCGTGTCCTATTCCAGCTTTAACAGAGACCTCCTCGTTGTTCAGCAACCTCGTTCTCGACACCATGCGATAACACGTCATTCGCTGCACCTATAGCTACTGACTCCGCTATCGACGATCCTCAAGATTTACTGAGGATGATAACTACCGGACAGATCGATGTCATCGCAACAGCAGACGACGATGGCGTCGCTGTTATTCCGGATTCCAACATGTGGAACTTAAGTCTTGAAAACATTTTGACACCTGAAAAAATGAAGAATGAAAATGAACATTTACCGACGAAACGCGGGACGAAACGCGATAAAAACACATAGACTGCTTACTAGTGAGTCAATTATCAAAGAGAAAAGAGAAGCAGTTGAAAAGAAACAAAAACTTGAAAAAGAGAAACAAGAACGTAAAGTAAAACGAGAAGAAAAGAAAAAACAAAAACAATGAATTTAAAAGCACTTAATCGTTTTCACTCTCAGGAAGTAGAATGTATTTTGAATGAATTCAAAGCAGCTTAGCTGTCCTATAGACATTAAGTTATCCTACGTAGTAAATATTTCTTCATTTTACTGGTGAATTCCATCTGATAATTATCTAAATATGGTGTAAATTGTGTTGCAACTTAATTGACAGTTTTATTTTAACACAACTTCTACATCTAGTAATAATGTTCCGTACTTATTTGTTTCCTACCGACGTAGATTGAAAAATGTCAAGTCGTCTCATCAATAAACCATGTACACGTACATTGTTTTTTTGGCAAATTACTTTAGCGATAACTACGGGTTTAGGTTATGTACATTAATGTGATAGATTGAGTTTCTTAAGTGTACAGATGATTGCCTCAATAACATATCACATGTATGCATGATTTAATATATACCTTGATAATGCAGCCAAACTCGTGAATACCGCTCCATAACATGGTATGCTCCGACGGCTGTTATACAAAATGTTCTTTCCTTGCGGATCTTACCTCGCCATGTTTCCATCGTTTAACCACGTGGTGCATTTAGTAATTTATATTGTACCATGGTTGCGGCTATTTTTCTTTGAAGTTGACTGTTGTATAAATCTCGATAGTCCGAGAAGAGGCGAAGCCTAGGCATACACTAACTACCCCGACACATTGATTGGGGTGGAGCCTAGCTGTGCAATAAGTTCCAAGTTATTTTTCAGTTAGACTGAAACAATGTTTATGTATCGATTTACAGTCATGTCCCAGAGAAAAATCGCTACAATCAAGATGCAAATTACAACACTGTTCATTTTGAAAAACAAACAAAAAATCTGTTTATTTCATTTTTAATACATGTAATATTTTTTACAAAATTATAAACAAACAATTTAAAGGTTATAAGACTATACCCGATGTCTTCTTAAAAATCATAACACTAATGTCACTATGCCACGTCTTCAAAAATCGTTTAAAAGGTCACTTGTTTCCGACATTAAAAGTAACTTGACAGTTGTTAAAAAGACTTCCTGTCGGGAGATTACTTATATCACTGAGAGGCACTGTAGCACGTTTGGCAGTGGGCTCGTCTTGGTGAGTTTTGTTTTCGGGACATTTTCTTTTCTGTGGAGGATCTAACACTGAGGATACTTTGCGTAACACCGATTCGTCAGCTGACTTGTATTTTCTCACAGCCTTTTCTGACCTATGTCCAGTTCTGTTCATGATCTCCTGCTCATCAACCCCGGCGATGTAGAGTTGTGTTGCGCATGTGCGTTTTCCCGAATGATTGGTATAATTTCCACTTAATCCCGCGCGTGCACAAATAATTTTCATAAGATTTCTCAGTTTATTAACTCCTACCGGTTGGTTCCCAAACCACGGAGGTGTGCCAGGTAATGCGCGCCTGTAGAATTTCCCAGAGACTAGGGCCTGCAGGTACTTCTCATACAAATCGACTATGCAGCGTTCACCTACAATGGTTAAGATCTAAATATTATAATACTTCATTATAAACTTGTGATAATAATAATATACAGTTAAAATTAAGCGGCTGTTTTCTTTGAAAGCTTTTAAAAGTGCATTGATGGTAATACAACGTTTGCGAGACAGTATAAGCAGTACATTTATAATTAATGAATGCGGAGTGCGGATTTGAGGATTTACACATTAGTGAATAGAATAGTTCACAAATAGTCTAATATTTCTAATTCTTATGCATTTTACTCACCTTGGTTACTGTAGTGTCTGATATTCTTTATGTCGATCTCTCGCTGCGCGAGTCCTCCTTTAAATGTCTTCGAAGTTCTTCCCACAAACTCGACGTACTTTGCTTTAGAGTCTTCTCCAATAATGAACTGATCACACTCAAGCGCATGGTGTTCGTCATGGCCCCTCATGCCAAACAATTTACAGTTATAGAAAAACATTGTACATTGGAGGGTATCTGCTGTTTTGTCACCAAATATACCATTTTCCCATATAATGGCCTCATCCTCGGGAAGAATAGGTTCTGCTTGTTTTGTTTTGCCGCCTATGCCCTTTTTTAACAAATCCTTCATTCGCGAGTCCAGAATTTTCCTAAATTCGGCAAACCTGTGGTCATTGGCATCCAAAATGTTTTTATCATTAACATCATTATCTCGCCGGTAACGTAATAGGCCACACGTGATCAGGTACAAGAAATTTGATGGGTATTCTGTGCCGTCTGTTTTCCGAGCTTCCACAATAAATCGTCCGAGATAAAAATTAAGGTTTTCACCCGTCATTGCCAAGATTTCTGGAACATTATCTCTTTCTTTCCTCCACATTTCGAAAACTCCAAAAGCCCACGAAGTGTTCTTTTTTGTGTTCAAATTAATGTTACTATTGATGAGTTCCCGTATTTCTTCATCGCTTACGGCATCTCCGAAACGTCTAGCATCAGAACTAGATTTGCTAGCTGCTCCTTCAGTAACGTTTTCAGTTTCATTTTCAGTTTTGATATCCAGTGTATCACAGATTTGGGAAAGTGTTAAATCTTCGTCAGTTACTGACCCCGTAACTTCTAAATTATCCACGATTTGGCTAAGATTAATATCGTCCTCCGATATTCCAAATAACTCGAAGTCGTTAATGGCGGACAGTTCTTGCAAATCGAGTCCGCCGTCTCCAATTATAAAATTACCCAAATCCGACATCTTTTCTAAATAACAACTCTCCTATTGGAAAGTTTATGGTACTGTGTCGCAACGTGGGAATTTGACAGATGATTTCCGTACTGCAGAATCTCACCGCGAGAAAGCGGGTGCGGTCGAATATGATTGGTCAATGACAAAGGAACTAGAATTTGATTGACACAAAGTGGGAGGTGCCATGGTACAAGCCAGTTATTGAAATCATTACTCGTGTACCCGAGTTATTTGTTGAAGGGGCGGGGGACTCGGCGCAGCGCCTCGTACCCGCCCCTTCAACAAATATTTCGGATACACTCGTAATGCTATTCAATAACTATAACTAAATAGCTGTATATCCTTAGTTGTTGATCTAGTTTAAAAAACGCATGCAAATATTCATACATGTCAATTTGTCCGTCCTGTGAGACAATGTCAGTGCTGTTAAATATGTGGAGTCGTCTGTCCGGAATTATCGGTTCACTGTCCGGAATTAGCGACCGCACTCAAATATCATTCTTTTACTATACTACTCATGTCGTTCATTTCCTCTCTAAATTTTTCATTGACAGATAAACAAACTCTACACGATTCATTCGACTGATTGCAGAATTGGGATTCTACATATGATCGCCAATAACGTATTTGGTATTTAACTCAAAACTGTCCGGAATTACCGGCTTTTACCCTATTTGTTTCAATATATTTGTACATGATTGTATATATAGCCTACAAAATCACTGTTATATCTGGTAGTATAACATTTAGTTAATTTTGGTATCATAGTAAGTATGTCATTAATGGGGACATGAACAAAGAACAAATTTTAAGGGGGGGGGGGGGGGGGGGGGGGGGGGGGGGGGTTGTAGTGTGACAGCACGAGTTCGGGGAGTCGGATAAATCCTTTACATGTTTTGAGCGATAAGCAGAAGCTTAGGTGGGTGTACGTTGTATGATGTTTATCCGTGTTTCCTCCGCTAGGGATGCCAGAGGCTATTTCCTCATTTCTCAAAGCGGCTGTCTTGCCTTGTATATGTCCCTGTGTGTATTTTTGTACTAAATGTGGGAATAATTGTAGTAATTATTGGCTAATTTAAATTAGGAAAGATTAGGAATTTATTTTAATAGGTTTTGGGAAAGCTAGGTTAAATATCCATTGGGAGGTGTCTAATCTATGTTGTAATAGGGATTAATTATAAAATAACTATTTATTAGAAAAGAATTTTTCTTCACTTTAATAGATAAATATTATTCTTAAGATAGTCAATCTAATTAAAATCTAGATGGCCATTCTCAATACGTTACATGATCATGTAACGTAGTTAGAATGACCATCTGGATTTAAATTAAATTGTAAGATAGTGAGATTAACTATTTTTATTCAAATTCAAAAGGCATGCTAGAATTAGGGTTTAGGAAGTTATATTTAATATTGTACATTCCATTCACCATTTATTCAAATCCTTCGTTGTAAATATTCATAGATTAGTTGATTATAGGTGTGGGAGTCATGTGAGAGATTGGTAGATTTGATTGGTTGATAGTTAATAGGTTGTCAGAATTGTATGTCATCTTTAAATATCCCACAATTAGATTATTTAACTTGATAAAACTCTTGGTTGTATCTGAGTAGTGATCACAGTCCTGGGGATAGTGCTGTATAGCATGGCTATTACCATACTTCCAAACAAAGTTTGTTTATCATAGCTAACGCTAATGGCCTAAGGGCAGATAACTTAAGTGTTCCTTTTACTTGGTAAAATTTGACATTGTATAAAAAAAAAGAAAACTTGACATAATTAACTGGACGAATAATTGCTCATGATGTTGATGCAACCTGAAGAAGAAACGTAACTCAAAGAAGAGACAAAGACATGGGGATAAATAGTAGTTTGGTTTTAAGACTCATTATCTGACCCTTAGCTTAGTTCTTTATGACTTGATATCAATCAGGGGCCGCGGTGGCCGAGTGGTTAAGGTGTACTGACACTTTAACACTAGCCCTCCACCACTGGGTTGCGAGTTCGAAACCTACGTGGGGCAGTTGCCTGGTACTGACCGTAGGTCGGTGATATTTCTCCGGGTATTCCGGCTTTCCTCCACCTCCAAAACCTGGCACGTCCTTAAATGACCCTGGCTGTTAATTGGACGTTAAACAAAAACAAAAAAACAATGGTACCAATCAGATTGATACCTAAACATACGCTACCAGGGTTAGTGGTTAGGTCGAACCACTTGGCTGTTTCAATATTTTCGCTTGGCGGAAGCCCTTTCGGGTCAGATTTATTCCATAAATTATACAAGAGGTCCATGGTCCTAAACCGTTCAACTAACAAGGTTTGGTTTATTTCGTTTAACGTCCTATTAACATCTAAGATCATAGACGCGCCCCTCTATTCCCAGGGATCAAACCAACTCATTTATATAAATTCTTGCTGCCCTCCCCCACTGATGTTCCAGACCAAATTTGTTTATAATCCATTAAGGCACTAAGAAGGGTAGCACTGTAAAGACAGTTTCCCTTTCGTGCCCATCTCCTCGGAAGCAAGGTGTCGCACAACCCTCTTTTTATACAAAATACGATTGTCCACTCCAAAAATACATTTGAGCATTATTGAGTAGTAGTGTTTTAAATACAATTCCATTAAGTCCTTTTTTGGGGCTCCGAACCTCTTCCTCAAGGGGTCATTTATAAATATTATTATTACCCTTCTCTAGAATGTTGCATATTACATTTGGTTGTATCAAGGAGTAGTAAAGCTTTAAAGCCAAACGTATCCTTTTGTTCCCCAGTCCTTTTGATACTAGCGGTCGAACCAATCTCACTTACATACATCATGATTGGCCTGCCCCTGGTGTTTCCGACCAAATTTGGTAAAAATCTGCTTCGTGTTAAGGAGAATGGCGGTTGAAAGTTTAAGTAAACAGGGACATTGCACAACGATGCACCAAACATGGTGGCTATATATCAGCCTGGCTATTTGAGGTAGATGATCTAGTTATTATAATGCAATGTATAGAATACTACTGAAGTAGTTTTTTATTGTAGCGAAGTCTCTTGAAGCCCATGGAGGGGCCAGGTCTTAAATGAAGCTTTGCTGCTGATTTCCTAAAATTAAGCTGAACCCAACAAGTAAAAAATACAATACTTTATTTCATTTTTGCAGCTTATGTACATTGAAGCATATTGCGAAAGTGTAAATGTCACTTTTTCATGTGTTTTTCAACGTCAACAGATTATCCTCACTAGACTTACTTTCTTTCAAAATACCACTATTCCGTGGTCTTCAAAGTGGTTCGTTTAACTAAAAAATTACGATGAAACACACATGTAGTATATACAACGATATGTACGGAAAATAATGACGTTTATTTTATGTTGAAATCGTATATCAACGGAATCTTGATCTAAAACGATTGGAATCTTCCCGTGGGTTTTTTTTTTCCATCTGGTCAAACATCATTGTTGTCAGAATATTTCACAAATGGAGAAGAGTTTTGCTGTACAGTCCACACTTTCCAGACCTGTTGGTGTCATCATGACACAGTGACCTTGACTCGGGTCTGGGTTGCCAGGCGACCAAAGAACGCTGTCGATAACTTCGGATGCATCAGTATACTTCCATTCTGGCAACACATATGTACCAGACACAAATAAATGGCTGTGGTTTGTTGCTGAAAAATATAAATATTTCTCGTTTTATATGACCTTTGTGACATTTATCCGTAGGTGCGACAACATAGCTCTGGACGACGGATGGACGATTTCTGACATGTGTAGGCAGGATATGTGAAATTAAATTGAGCTTGATGATTTTTGTCTCAAAACTAGGGAGAGAAATCCAGTATGAGAATTCAGTGGAGCAATTCTAACCAAAAAATAGGAGCTTGTGGACAGTCTAGTAATTATTTTATGTATTGCGATACTAAGTATATGATTTTTTTATTGTATTATATTTTCACCAGTGATATATCGAAAATTATTGATTCTATAAAAAGTGATATATTTCACTATTGAGAAAAAACACTTTTCTTATACGTAGTTTTCTGGAACCAACAAAAAACATGTTTCTGTTGGTTCCAGAAAACTACTTTCTCAGTTTTCAACGAATAATTTAAAGTTTTGGTGGGCTTTGTAGTCATGATAATATTTTTTTTTTTTTTTTTTTTTTTGAGCGGCATTTTCATTCATCAATTAAAACAACAATAACAACGTTTTACGCCTTTTTGTTGTCCTCTTCCGCATGAATTTTGTAATGACTGGCTCACAGGTTCTTTGTACGAATTCCGAAACACCCTGTTTATACGTATTTTTTATAGTTTCAGGGGCAGTTGTTCCTGTAGAAATCAACTGGCAGGAATTTATAGATGGATGGGACATGAAGCAATACTGACATATTCAGTACTATAAATATGGGTTTGTGATCAATCCTCTTACCTAGAATGGTGTTTTCGGCAATGACATTCTGTAAATTTAACATTTTAGCCTCCGACTTAATCCGCATCAGCCCCGAGTATTGTTGGGTGCAGACGTCGGCTGCACCTGTCTGGCTCAATTCAAGTTCGGTGACCCTGTAGAACGTGCTGCTTTTCGATAATATTTGGAATCCAAGGGATGTCAATAATCCTGCGTTTGAGATAAAAAATGGTCAAAATTAACACATCTAATGTTATATGAATCATCTGATATAAAATAAAAAGTCGCCTGTCAATTAATTTTGAACGATTTCTATATTTAAATTGCAAATTTAAATGATCTAGAGGGACCACAGAACAGAATCAACAATAGATTGGGGGTTTTCCCCTGTTTGGGCGGAAGATTTAAAAGGAATATGAATGCATCGGGGCCTACTGAGTGGATATTCCAAAGTTTTGTTTTCCTAGAAGTGTCAGACTTTTCAAAGATTTTGTCTACTTGAGTCATATTGTTCATTTACTGACTTTCCCTGTTGATAGGACACAAACCATTCTAGAGTGCTTACTTCATGTAACTTAATATTCAAGTATACTTAGTTCATTTAATCTAACATCATAGTGTACTTATTGCGAGTAACCTAACATTGCAGTGTACCGATTTCATGTAACCCAACATTCGAGTGTACTTTTTTTCATATGACCTAAAAATCTAGTGTACTTACTTTATGTAACATAAGTTAACATTCTAGTGTACTTACTTCATGTAACCCAATGTTCTACTGTACTTTATTCAAATAACCCAACATTGTGTGTACTTCCTTAAGGTAACATAGCATTGTACTGTTATGCCTACTGTATCTCACTGCTTGTGGTTGTCGTCAGAGTCGGCTACATGTGCCCCCCCCCCCCCCCCTCCCTCCCTCCCGAAACCCTAGATGGCGTTCTTTCTATGTCTTCTTTGTCAATAACGTCCAAATCAAAACTCCGTACACTTTACCGACTGTTTTAACCGCCCTTAATCAAAATCGCGACTTCAACATTGAGATGCATGAAAATATATTTCATAGTGCCACGGGCAATGCAGCAAATGATGAAACCCACTTTCCTGTATACCAACTTTTATCAAAATTAATATAAAACTGTCACGTCAAAACGAAAATTCCTAACTTATGTACATCTTCACTTTGTGTCTGGTCTTTCTTTACACCAACATGCATAAAATCAATCAACACATATTGGAGTTGCCTCAGCCAGACGGACGATATAATGACAATACCACAACATCCAGAATTATCACAGACTAAATCGATATTGACAATTGAAAAGGTAAAAGGATAATGAAACCAGTATATACAGCTTTTGCTCCATCAATGTCACCCACCTCGAAAATCTAGCTCACAACGTCACCCACCTCGCAAATCCAGGTCACAACGACAACAGTCTAGGTTATGTAACGTCATCAAAATAGGAACAGGGCAATGTCAAAGGAAACACCAAACATACCAACAGGCGTCAAATATGAGGGATGAACTAAACTGGTTACAAGACTAACTCGGTTCAACAATTACATTATTCAAGCCATCATTCTAACTCATTCGAGATGTTAAAAGTCATATGATTGAAGAAAGAAATCGGCAGTTTCTTCACGATATGTCTCCCTATGTTAATGGAACCGAAACTTTATAGCATACCGCTTGTTATCGTAGTTATATTAGGTTAGGATAAAACAAAAATAGAATACAGTACCTGCATTAACGAAATAATGCGTTGATCCAGTGAAGAGGAAGGATGTTGTGGTGACTGATGAGTTATAGCCCCGACAAGTGTTCTGGTTTGTGTCAAAGGTGAAGGAAAAACACAATTCTCCTCTATGGCACAATATACCACAGTTGGGAAGTAACCGAGACGATGTATCGAAAACAAGGTGCTGATCGAGGTCTGCGGAGGGTAACATTGGCAATCTGTAAAATTCCGACTGGCTTTCTGCAAGGTAAAACATGTTTTTTGACTAATTTTTCCAGAGCATCAAAATTGTTGTCTGCGTGTATTCTACATTTTGACCTTGGATTCATTACTTGATGTCCACGCTTTTGGTAAGAAACAAATCTGCGAAATAGTTTATATACAGTCGAACTTCGTTTTCTTGAGGCGATGGAGGTCATGAAAAATATAATAATCAAAAGTTTCCCCGGGTATAAGTTATATAGAATATCGGGACTCTTTTGGTAAGACTTAGAAACAAATCTGCGAAATAGTTTATATACAGTCGAACTTCGTTTTCTTGAGGCGATGGAGGTCATGAAAAATATAATAATCAAAAGTTTCCCCGGGTATAAGTTATATAGAATATCGGGACTCAATGTTTACTTCGAGTTATTCATCCGTTTTCTTTCTCTTATATGCCATAAGTACATTTTAATTGTAATGTCAGGAGCCAAAAACAAAATACAAACAAAACATAAAATCACGTTTTCTTACTTTTTTCCTTAACACCGTAAAATCCACCGATGTCAAATCGGAGACTAATATGGATGTTCCAGCTTCTGGGATTGATACGGACGTAAACAGCTGTGATACTGGGGACGAGACTCGACTTGACTACGGTGTTTTGGTCACTGTTTCCGGTAAATAACTGGAACACAAATGATCTTGACAAATTAAGCATATTATTACTGATATGTAGCAAATGTAACATTAAAGTGGACCAAAAGAATATCATATATATAAATATATTTTTGACAGTTGTAATTTAACCCAAAATATACTGAACATATTTTCACTCGTGTAATGTTAACTGATTAATCAATTTCAACAATGACATAGTTTAATCAACTCAATACATGGGCTTAGAGGCGTAAATCTTTTTCTTTCTCACTTGAACGTTTTATGAACGACATCATGATTCATTTGGAAATATAGCATTCCGTTATACAATATGAAGTTGTGACGTGATTGGTGAAATTCCTATTGGTTCAGTTGTCAACATCCTAGTTCTCGATTTGAGAATAGAGATTGTTTCGCGGGTCAATGTGAAGACGCTAACTCTTCTGTAATGCCTAGTCTTATTATTTCTGCATACAAATCTAATATTTTGTTCAATTTTGCCCTGCAGGTAGGGCGTAAGAATTGTACCTGCTGCCCCCATTGCATGATCGTAAGAGGCGACTAAATTTGGGATCTTATCTTTTCTCTTCTTCCTTAACAACTTTCTCCTTCCTAATGTCGCCCTTGACAATGCCTCACTTTTGGCCTTTAGTTGAGCGTTCGCCGCTGTGAGGAAGGCTTTGGGTTCTGTCCCCTGGCCGAGACATACCAGAGTCTTTAAAAATGGTAGTTGCTACTCCTGCTTAGCGCTCAGCATATTTGGAATGGGACGACTGGTTCGCCTGTTGTCAGTATAATGTGACCGGGTGGGGTGTGCTGCTGGGTGTCTTCGGCAGTATGTTTCAGTGAGGTAGCACTTTAAATTGGCAAAAGTTCCGGCCTATCACAAGGAGACTTAACACGAACATACCGCAGCCTCCCAAAACACACATACACACTCACCACACGCATACATATCGCACGCACGGGAGGCCGTCCTTAAATGACCTTAGCTGTTAATAGGACGTTAAACTAAATAAACCAAACCAAACCAAACCAAACCATTGTTCAATTATGGTTCATTGTTCTTATTTTGAAGCCATATTTCAAAGACTATGCATGTTAAAGCGTTATTCAATTCATTGACAAGAATAGTAAAAAAAAAAAAAAGATTTGTCAACATTCAAAATTATCAGTGTTGACTATAAATAATGTTTAATCAGGCTAAATATGTTGTATGCACGTATAGAACCCCTACATAATTGTGTTATTTAAATTTTCTACAAAGTTCAAGAATATCACCTTAAAACATTTTGAGAAATAGACTTCAAACATCCATACCAAACATTGCTTTCTGACTGAATTATTGGAAATCAAATGTGTGGTATGTATAACTAGAGCTGATACTGAATATGTCCTTTAAACTGTTTTATTTGTATCCCTTTTTATTAGTTCTTCAGAAATAACAGTAATGCGAATTACTACGGTATTGGCGGACGTATGGACTGAAATGGATGTACGGATGAAAGGTGATTTTAAAAGTACACAATCTAATGTCAAGGCTGGAACTCATAACTTTCGTTTTGGGCGGATATCCTATTATGAGAAGGGAAATAAGCGCAGATGACAACATGACTACCATATATACAAACGAGCAGACGTCATATTGTCAAGGGAGTAGAGCAATTCCAAAATAGATCAGGATGTCAATCATCAAATTTCCAAATGTTCCTTCATTTACCCGCATCTCCCAAAACCCCGTGCGGTGACATCACGTACCCTTGGATCTTGATTATGTGACATCACGTTGGTCCATGTACCGCCGTCGATACTATACGACACATAAAAAGTCTTCACCCACTCCTCGAATTCCGGGTCTCCCTGTCCCTGTATCATAATGGTATCTATAGACGTTTCTTGCCGGAATTGTACCTTGAAAACACAATATCAACAATAAAACAGAGACAAGAGGCACAGACGGCATGTTTTGCTCACCTGGATATTTTAGTGACTATAGAAATACACTCTACAGAAAAGGTCTTTCAAAGACGAAAGTTCCAGATCCCTAGGCGCCATAACGACTTGTCATACAAAAATTGGTTCCACTTCACCTAAGGATATCTTAGAAGAAATATGGACCACTCCTTTCATTCGCCTATAAGAAGAATTTCAATGAGTTTTCTTAACTTTCCCTCTGCGGCTCCGTCCCTAACGGGACAATGCCTCACTGGACGGAGACGGAGGTCAGACCCACCATTTGTATAATTCTGAATCCATACCAGTCAATAATGTATAATACGGACCAGGTGAGCTAAAATATGTTACGTTTAAATATATTCGTGTTTCTGAAATTATTACAAATTCTGTAAGCAGTCCACTCAAAATATGCTGAGCGCTAAGCAGGAGTAGCAACTACCATTTTTAAAGACTCTGGTATGTCTCGGCTAGGGGACAGAACCCAAAGCCTTCCTCACAGGGGCGAGCGCTCAACTAAAGGCCAAAATTGAGGCATTGCCAAGGGAGACATTAGGAAGAAGACAGTTGTTTAGAAAGAAGAGATAAGATCCCAAATTTAGTCGCCTCGTACGATCATGCAATGGGGGCAGCAGGTACAATTCTTACGCCCTACCTGCAGGGCAGCCGTTGTCAGTATAATGTGACCGGGTGGGGTGTCCTGATGGGTGTCTTCGGCAGTATGCTTCAGTGAGGTAGCACTATACATCGGCAAATTTTCCGGTCTATCACAAGGAGACTTAACACGAATATAATGCAGCCTCCCAAACACACACATACGCACTCAACACACGCATGCATGTCGCACGCACGGGAGGCCGTCCTTAAATAATCTTAGCTGTTAATAGGACGTTAAACAAAATAAACCAAACCAAACATTGCCATTGTACATGTTCAGAGGTATCATTACGATAACTTTAAATAAATCATTACCTGTATATACTGTTTATCGTCGAGTTCTTCCGACGACCATGACGAATTACCGCGTAGTCGGGCGTTAGACGGTGCATAATTAGCTTTGTATTGGCTGGACGCGGTAAGTGCCGTGTCCTCAACGCCGTTAAGGCCGGAAACCAGGTACTCTGAACACACGGTTAGATCTGAAATTGATCAAATAAAACCAGATAAATAAACAAATTGATATAGTGACCATGATATTAGCCACGCCCAGGTAATCCCTGTATGTCATATCTGTTTTGGCTCTTTTTCTTATTTTCCTGACTTCAGTTTTGGAGTTCCAGTTTTGGCCCCTGGTATTACAGACTTAGAAAAAAACAGGGAATTCTGACATACCGTATTATCTAATTTTCCGATCTCTAATTTAGATTTGATTTAGTAGTACCTTTTATTTGGCATGTTGGAACTCTCATTTGTTTGTGAGGTCCTTGCTACATAGACAATCGCCAAGACGAGGTATTACATATATGACGCATTGTTACGTAATGAAGTATGTTTGTTTTGTTAAGGTTGATCGTCCTCACAACTAACAACCAGGGTTAATAAGGAAAAGAGTGTCAATTAGATACCTTATTATGCATATGATGCACAAGGGGGTTATGTTGATAAGGTGTAAGGGGTGATAACCCATATATATTGTTTGTACTTTCACTTTCGGTTTTGATGTATTGTAACTCTCCTGAAAAGAAGACACTTTCTGAAGAGGAGATAAAAAGGTTTGAAAAGTTTGAAAAGCTGTAGGGTAAAGTTCGGATAGTTTGGCACTTTGGCCACGTCAATAGCTTCTGAGGTGTTGCGAGTCGTCATTCGTGTTTATTCACGATTACTCATTTGCAGAGCAGGTGATCTAGGAAAAATGCCGAGAAATTCAAACGACACAGGAACAGTGTGGGCTGTACAGCAACAAATTACGACGATGAGACCTGGTCTTGTGCTAACATGTAATTTAATGCTGACGAATCAAGTAAGGCTGAAATACAGAAACAACAAGTTGTATCAGCCACAATTTACACAAAATCGTTAGATTTACAAATCAAGTATTCATCGCGAATCCTTAAACATCTCGAAATTACATAATGTACATGTATACACTTGTATAGCGTTTACATAAAACAAAGAAACTCACATCGTATGGGGCAATTAACCATGTTGGGATAAGCAATCGAGATGCCTCGACATCATCTGCCATCGAGAAAACCGTTCGTTGTAGCCACGTTTACACAAGAGTTAGAACAAGGGGAGTAACTCTAAGTGACTAACATATTTTAAGGATGCGTACACCGTACGCGTGGCAGCACACTCCCCGTCTGATATTTCAAATATCACAAACAATTTCTCATCATTACTCTACACATTTGATGGCAATCACTTGAGAGTCACCATGTAAACTAAATTCAAAATATGGCCTTGAATTGGTCCACGCGAATTCGCAATAACGTAAACTCAATGTCTCAATAACTATAATGTCCATACTTAACATTTCAAATACACAAGTTCACAAGTCACTGTTGCACTTCAATAAGTTTGACTAGATCGACTAATGGGCGAATGAAATTTGAATGTTTTCCATCGCGACTGATACGAACTTCCACTTTTCTGACCAACCCAAAATCACCTGGAAAGACGCGCGAAACGACTCCTAGGGGCCATCGATTACGTGGTAGGCCTTTGTCTTGCAGCAAGACGACATCTCCTACCGGGAGATTGGGGTGTTCCTTGTGCCATTTACGTCGTTGTTGAAGAGTTGGCAGGAACTCCTTTTGCCACCGTTTCCAGAACTGATCCGATATAACTTTTTTTTTTATTTCCAGTGTGATTTATACGCTTCCGTCACATCTAGGTTTGTGAATGGCTCCACAGAGTCTCTAGTCTTCTGAGTTAAGAGTATGTTTGGTGTCAATATAAATGGTGACTCCACATCTGATGAAACTGTTGTGATGGGCCTGGCGTTAACAATTGCCATCACCTCGCACATAAAGGTAGACAACACCTCATGTGTGAGGTTTTTGCCTTTCTCTTCTAGGAGCAGAGAGTCTAATACTCGCCTAATCACTCCAATCATCCTTTCCCAGCTGCCGCCCATGTGTGACGAACATGGTGGATTGAATTTCCAGACTGTTCAAGAAGCGTAGAGATGTTTCCTCAAGGAAACGTCCTCAACGTTTATAGCGTCAATTATATGGAGGTCGTCGGAAGCACCAACACAATTGGTACCCCTCTCGGATCTGAATTCCTTCGACTTTCCCACGTATAGACTGAAATTGTCTGAGGCTGTTTATGAAGGATGATGAACTCATCTCTTCAACAAGTTCTATATGGACTGCGCGACAGGTTAAGCAGGTAAACATCACGCATGTGGGTTAATGTTGCGTCCCATTTCGTTGCTCATTAGTGTATTCATGTAAAATATACATTGCTGTACATTGTTGCAACTTGTACATTCCGATGACGTCACATTGTTTACAGATCCCGCGTTGTGTCTGCACTGCCTGACACGAAAGCTTCATTCTGTATTTTTTAGTGTTTTTGTTAGTTTTCTTTTATTTCAATTAATCAGGTATGGTAAAACAACTTCAATCAATATGAGGTGTGAATGTAGTTTTAAGAAAAAACGGCATGTTGCGCGAAAGACTTCAACTTTCACTTTGTCAGTGCATTCGTGATCGCGGCTTAGATCGGTTGTCATGGCAACGACGAGTACGTTAGTTTTACCACAGTGTCGAATCTAAAAACTTGTTTGTACAACCGAAAACTTCTAACTATACCTTATGTCTTTGTAAATCTTCTGTAAATAATTAATTGAATTAATTACGATCCATTGCATTCGTCTATCAACGTTTATTCGTTTCTATATGCCGATTTCGATACCTAAAACACCGAAGAGTTCCAATATTGAAGCGTGAACATTAACACTTGCTCTATAAATCGTCCTAGAGCACCCGACTACCCAAAATTAATACTTATGAAACAGACAACAGCGTGAAGGTAATTGTACGAGAACAACGAAAAGTGCTGTACATTCTTACGAAAATGACAAACATCGTCAAAATTATCAAAAAAGTAGTCAATTAATCGGCACTTCGTCAATTAATACCAGTTTATAACGCCGTTATGTCACTGTACGTGAATAATTAGAAGAATGTACAGCACTTTTCCTTGGTTTCTAAGTACGATGAACAAGTGTATCACGTTTGTTTGTACGGCAAAATACGTTAGTTGGGTGCTCTGGCCATATTTACCGACCAAGTGTTAATGTAGTCCTTCGTGCCGGTCACGTGACCACGCGACAACACGAGGACCGACGAAAACTTCCCGATAAGGACGTTGGACACCTAACATCACAATCCGGTCAAGGAAACAAACAGAACTGACGGGGAAATTATTAAATAATGCATTTATTAAAAACATAACGATTTTAGTTCTTTTTAATTATATATGCAACATTAACCCACATGCGCACGGCCCAGCGTTTTGAGTTGGAAAATCCTCCTCGTGTCCTCCTCGCAACGATATTCCACGGTCGAAAACATCAACCCCTATGTAACCCTGGTAAATACTAGCCGCAATATACCGCTCGGCTAGAGAGATCTTCTCTTTAGCTCGATCGGTTGAGCGTAAGACTAGTAAGCCAGAGGTCCCGGGTTCGATCCCTAGCGGAGGCAGTGATTTACATGTAAATCTAATTAATCATGCGCTCTGTTACATTGGCGCCCATGTAGGGACCCGGGGAAAATACTCAGGATTGCTCCACAAGCATCGCTGTTACTCCTGGAAACTCGAGGACGAGTTCTTTCCTGGACGAGGGAGTATGTAACCCTGGTAAATACTAGCCGCAATATACCGCTCGGCTAGAGAGATCTTCTCTTTACATACGTGAAGGGTGGAGCAGGCGTTAAACGAGCATCTGGTAGGTCAGCCATTCTTTGTTGACACATTTTCCCACGAAGCTTCTTGCATTTAACACACTGGCTGAGCAACTGGTATATCAAGCGTTTCCCTCCTGTAATCCAGTAGCCTGACTGTCTAACCATACCTTCAGTGAAATGGCGGCCCTGGTGGCTGACCTTTTCATGACAATCCATAATGACGAGCTTTGCAATGTAGGCTTTACCTGGTATCAATTCTGGGTTCTTCTGAGATAAAGGTATTTGAGCCCTGCACAGCCGACCACCAACGCGTAGCAGTCCATCCTCATCTAAGACAGGTGACAGAGAAAGAATGTTGCTGTTCTTTGAGATAGGTTTTCCTGCCTTCAAACACTATCTCGGTGCCGTAAAATTTGTTCTGTACCTCTCTGATTATGAGATTAGTAGCACGCTTTCCAGTGTCAACAGTAAGGGATGGCGAACAATGATGCCAGCCGCGACAGATCCCATTACTTTTCCGAAAGCTATCGGCTATATGGATAATCCATGCAATAGCCCTCGCTAATCTCTGAAGACTAGAGAACCTCTCGAATGTTTCTATCCCGAGACCGGACTGGCTGACTTCTGTTTTGACAACTGTAACCTTGGAAATGACCTTGACTTGTGGACGTACTTCTGCATCCTCGTCAGGGTTGACTATTTCGAACTTTGTGCCAACTGGTTGCACTTGGTCCTTCAAAACTGATGGTCCTGTCAACCACATGCTGTCTTGTAAGGATTCTGCTATAAGACACCTGGTACTTTGGTCAGCTGGGTTGAGATTTGTTGGTATATAGGTTCATTGGTCAGGCTGTGAGAACGCCAGGATTCTGTCAACACGTCTACGAACACGATTATGTAGATATCCGAGTACGACCTTGCTGTCTGTATAAAAGTTAATGTCCTTTGAAGGAATGCTAAGTTCTTCCTCTCTGGTCTGGCCTAGTTGAACTGCTAAAACGGCTGTACACAGCTCTAACCTTGGCACGGTATGACCATGCTTGGGTGCGACCTTTGCCTTGCCAATGACAAAACCAACATGGGAGATATCTCCATCAGACACTTTCATGTATGCAACCGCAGCTATAGCCTCCTGGGAAGCGTCGCCGAATATGTGAATTTGACCATTGACTGCAGACGATGACATGTTGACGTACTGCCGCGGAACTTGAACTTGGTTAAGGTACGAAAGGGAGTTTCTCCATGTTTCCCATTCCTCACGACGATCTTCGGATAGGGGATCATCCCATTCTAGGGTACAGTTAACATGATCCCGAAGAAGAAGTTTTCCTTTCAAACTGACGGGTGCAGCAAAGCCTAAAGGATCATAGAGACTGTTTACTGTTGCTAATACTCCCCGCCGTGAATACGGTTTGGGTTCCGCAGTAGATTGGAATGTGAAATGGTCAGCTGCTATATTCCAACACAGACCTAGACTCCTGTGGATAGGAGGGGTGTCAACATCGAGGTTGAGATCCTTGATACTACTGGAAAGATCGCTGTTGTCAAAGGTCTTTAGCACTGCTGTGCTGTTAGATGCAATCTTATGAAGCCTTAACATTCCAACTTCCGAGAAGTGTCTTTTGTGTCCTTTGCACAAGACTGATGATTTCCTCTGCTGACTGGAGGGAGATAAGTCCATCATCGACATCAAAGTTGTTTTCGATAAAGTCTTTTGTGTCTTTACCATAAAATGTTGAGGCGTGCTCAGCTGTCTTCGGTATACCGTATGTAGCCACTGCTGGGGAGGAGCTGTTCCCAAATACGTGGACCTTCATCCTGTATTCAAAAAAAACCTCAGAAAGTCTCTGTGTTTCTCATGCACGTAGAACTGGTAAAACAGTTGTTGTATGTCTGCTGTCAAGGCAACAGCACCTTTACGGAACCTTAGCAAGACGCCAATAAGAGTGTTGTTCAGATCTTGCCCTGAGAGAAGAACGTCGTTGAGTGAAATACCGTCGGACTTTGCTGAAGAGTCAAATACTGCGCGTATTTGGTCTCTTTTCTGCGGATGATAAACACCGAACACAGAGAAGTACCAACATTCATCGGTTATTTGTAGGGGTGGGGCCTCCTCTGCATGATTGTTCTTTAAGAGTTTATCCATAAACAGAAGTGTTGTCGCTTAACTGGGTCCTTCCTAAGTGACGTGTCCAAGATGCGGGCACGTTTTAAGGTTTGTGGTTTGCTGTTTGGTAATCTTGGTGGCGATTTCCGAAATGGCAAAGGTGCCGACCAATGACCATTCGCATCTTTCTGAAATTCATGATCCATGATTTGCAAACATTCTTTATCCTCTACAGACAGATCGACTTTGTCATCATGTGCGAGCTGTTCTCTCAAATAGACCCGCCCTGAGGTTTGGTTGATCCTTGACCATAAGTCTATTGTCACATTCTTCGAGTGCAGTGGGACGACCGTTACGCATCACAGTAGTCTTGAGGACCTTTAGCGTGCTGGATATAGACGGTGCATGCTGTCCATCAAGGCATACTTCGCCAATTATTGTCCAGCCTAGGCCAAGTTTTTGGGCGGACGGTGCCCCCTTAGAACCAGTGCGCTGTTCTATGACATGGTGGGCCTCTGGTACATCTCTACCGACAAGAAGGAGAATGGAGGCACCATCATTCAACGGTGGAATCTGTACATCGGCGAGATAATCGAAATGGTTCCTTATGTCAGGGATAGGTTTTTCTTCCCTCGAATTAGGGGATGTACACACATTCAGTGACTGTAGGAAGGACGAGACTGAAGCTACCATCGAGCGACGTAATGCCAATGTCAGTAGTTTTTCGTCCTTGCATTTCAAGACTGCCTGCGCATGATAAAAGTTTGTATGGAAATGTGGGTTTGTCCGGGATATCTAACATATGAAACAGATCAGGGTGCCCTAATGTCCGGTTACTCTGGTCGTCCAGAATAACGTACACCTGATGCTTGTTGTTTGGCTGTCCAGCTAAGTGGATATTAACTAAACAGTCTTTGCGCAGGATCGTCCTGTAAATCCTGGGCCACATAATTTTGTACACCTTGCAGACACACTATCACCCTCGGTTTTGTTTCGGTTTATGTAGGCGAGGTTCAGGTCGAGTAGGGCTAGCCAGTTCACGCTTTATATTCCGAGGAAATTCCTGAGTAGGATCTGTCGGTTCATGGTGAACTTGTTCACGGGTTATTTCAGCACGTTCATGAGCACGATGACCGGGACCGAAAAGTTTGAACGACCTCGTGCTCATCGAAAAAAGTGTTTATTCGATAATTAATTTGTGTTTTTCGATACACAAGTCCATATTTTATTAATATAGACTGAAAAGTCTGAATTAAAGATTAACTTTTGTTGTTTATTATATACAGATATGAACATATTTACAATATGTGCAACAATTTAATCAAAATAGACTGACAAGTCTGAATTAAATATGTATTAGTTTATCTTTCTATAAATCGATTCAATGTTTTCAATAAATCAAAGTCTTATGAACAAAATTAATAATTGTCCATGTTTGATATTGCAAATAATGTTACAAAAATCACACGGTCTTGGGACTATTTGATTTAACTGAATTTTTAAGTTTCTTCCTTTCCTCTCTTTTGATTTTTCTCTCTTGTTTTTCCTGTTCTAGTTGCTGCTTCTTTTGTAGGTTAGCTCCCTTTTCCTCTATGATGGCATCACTTGTAAGGATTCGATGTGATGCGATTGCCCTACTTTTCTTTGTTACATTCAAACTTGACCTGGTACATATAGATGTTGCTTCCGGTGAAAACATCTCAGCGATTTGAGAGTTCCATAGGGAGTCGGGTATAGTGGCAACACCGTCACTATCAGCACTTGCGATAATGTCTATATCGCCGCTGTTAATCATGGCTAGAAGTTTTTCCGGATCTTCCAAAACGTCGTTGGAACATGTATTATCGGCCGTGATACTTGCTACCGCGGCTGCAAGCTCAGTGTCGTCCGGGTCTTCATACGTCTGACAGTGAGGTTCATCGTCCATGGCTATGTCTTTTTCTATGTCATTTTCGCCGACATGGTCGCTCGCACAATCCGGTACATCGGTCTGTGCACTGACTGTCTCCCTCATTTCTTTATTAAATACATTACTTGGCAAAAAGGCCGACTCCGGAATAGCGTTTTGGTTGAGCGGGAAAATGTCCACTTTTGATGTTTGCTGGCGTAATAATTGATTGTTCCCATGCCTGTCTAAAAAGACCAGGAAATGTCCATTTATTGACAATATTGCCTGGAGCTTTGGATAGGAAGTCAGAGCATACCCTGTTGTACGCTTTGTTGAAGGGGCCGAAAACGGTACGGTCGAGTGGTTGAAGGAAATGTGTGGTATGTGGGGGCAATGCCATTATATGAAAGTTTTCCTGTCGTGCAATGTCCAGCAGTCCTAACGTTTCGTGGGATCCATGCCCATCCAAAATCAAAAGCTGTGGACGTTCTGGGCCACAGTAAGCAAGAAACACGGAACAAAACCTCTTTTCTCCGATCTCCTCATTCATCCAAGCCCTCTCATGCCATATCCATTGGGAGTTTTGTGGGGATTCGGCTGTGTTGTAGCCATACAAACTTTTTTTTGTCTTACCCTTAACAATTAGCATGGGCGGGCGGCATCCTGGATCCGTCTCCGTTCACACAGGCCATAATAGTGATATTTGAGCGATCATTGCTCGTCCTCCCTACCACTGATTTCGCTGAGAATGTTCTAATTGTTTCCCTGTTTCGTCTGCATTCCAAATTCTTTTAGGTGAATTTTGTAGGTTTAGTTTTTTTACGATGTCATTTAAGTCTTCAAAGTACTTTTCCACGATAACGCTATTGAGCATCCTAGCGCTTACGGTCCCGTTTTTCCGGCTTACGAAGTGAAAGCTCGGATGTCTAGACTTAAGGCCATACCACTACTGCTTACTTGGAGTTTGTTTTTTGAACGGAGCAATCTTCAGCGATCTGCAGAGAATTCCAGTCCTTGTTAGAACCTGCTGCTGATGCGATAATCCAAATCCCTTTTCAGCATTCAGAGTAACATTTTCGACTATGTTCTTTTCCACCTGAGGGCTAAGAGCTGGTCTCATTCCATTCTTCGTATCAAGGCCAAATCTTCCGGACACACGATCATAGAGTGTAGATTTGGGAACATCAAATTTCGCTGCAGCTTTACGGACAGACATTTGGCCACTTTTAACACAGTTAAATGCCTTTTCCATATCTTCCTTAGAATGGTGTTTCTTTCCAGGAGATTTCTTATTTCCCCTCATTCTGTAATATAAACAAAAATTAATTTACCACTGAACAATATTTAAAACGAATCGGTTTTATAAAAAGAAAAATAGCCGCAAATTGGAATGCCTTAAATTAAATTTGCAAATATTGGAATGATTAATTTGAAAATAACACATGTCCGAACAAGGTCCAAGCTATTATTATGTCCGAAAACTTCGGACACTTGCAAATACTGAAATATCTCTATATTGTGATATTTTTTATTTTAAAAAAGAACGTTAAAATGCATTTCCGTAACTTCAACAACTAATAATACCTAATTATAATATAAGTTTCAAAAAAATAACATACCTTTACAGTATTTGAGTCAATGTCTTTGAATCGGTTCAAACGTTCGCGGCACAGCAATTTTCATAAAGGTCACCGAATTTGTTCCGGATTCCGTACCGGTTCTTACCTTTAGACAGTACCGCTGATGTTGTAGACACGACGCTTGAAACGGGTATAACACGCTTTAGCATGCACACGGAGCAGGTAAACGGACGTATAATGAAGAAGGATATATTTTATTTAGAAAAATTATGTCCGAAGTTGCCGGCCGTCCGAACTTGGCGGAATTTACCCTGCATTTGTTCGTTTGCTGTTGTACGAGTTGAGAGTCTACTGCTTTTCGGTTAGCAGAACAACCTACAGTAAAAACCAAATAGTACACAAAGACAGAAAAGTGAGGAAATACTAGAAAGGTTTAATATCCAAAGTGCTGCAATGGGGGTTATATTCAGTGGCCCCTTAATAGAAGCCACGTAAGTACATATCCGATTCCTCGGGCCCCACGTTTGATCGCCTTCTACAATAAGCTTCTACGGCTCTGATATATCGTCTTAAGAGAAGACATTGGGAGAAAACACCCGGCAGGGGTCCTAACAATTAATGAAGCGTAAGGACAAACCTAGGTGCATTGAACCATTTATCTTTAAACAGAAGTAACGGATGAATTGATTGATTCATATGTCTTGAGCAGGATTCAGGGTCCACCTAGTGCTGATTCTAGCGTTGATCAGCCAATATATGCAATGTATATACAAATGTAATGTATACAAACGTGATTAGTTAACCAGGGTTCGTGTTTGCTGGAAGTTTACGCAAAAGACACCAGTTCATGAAAAGGTGGTTTTGACGGTTTACTAAATGTCCGTGGGAAAGTTATCTTCTAACACAGATTGTAGAATTCTGAACACAAAGAAAACATTAAATTAGTCGAACATTGTATTCTATTTTTATCTAATTTAACTTTTAATGAGTAGACTGTTGATATTGATTTAGACGTCCAGTTGAAAAACGTACGCATTGATAATTGTTCTCAGCCAACATAGAAATTATAATGCTGTTTAGCAAATATTAGCTTATAAGGCGGTAATGTTGACAGCGTATGTTTGTGCCAGCACCAGGTTAAGTGGATGGCCCAGTATGTCGTCCGATTCCAGGCAATTATGTGAATCACTATGGTACTCTCTACCAGTTGTATTTTCTAGTTATTCTAATTTCCCTCTATACCTTTTGACGTCATGTATGCTTGAATTCAGACAATTGAAGCCATTTAGTATAGCAGAACTTGTTTTTTTTTACGGCTACGACATTGATAAAGTGTAGGGACAACTTAACCATTCGGCTAATGCCTCTACGATCCTTTGTGATTCGGCCCTGCGGGATAGGGTGTAAAAATTGTTCCTGCTGTCCCATTACATTGAGGTTACTGAATTTGGGATTGTATCTTCCTAATGTTTCGTATGACAATGCCTCACTTTTGGCCTTTAGTTGAGCGTTCACCCTGTGAGGAAGGCGTTGGGTATTGTCACCTGGCCGAGACAGATAGGTGATCGAGACATACCAGAGTCTTTAAAATGGTAGTTGCTACTCCTGCTTAGCGCTCAGCATATAAGAGATGGGACAACTAGTTCGATCGTTGTCAGTATAATGTGACTGGGTGACCGGCCTTTCACAAGGAGACTTAACACAAACATGTGCTGCTGGGTGTCTTCGGCAGTACGCTTCAGTGAGATAGCACTTTAAATCGGCAAAAGGTCCGGCCTATCACAAGAAGATATAACACGAACATACCACAGCCTCCCAAAACACAAACACACACTCACCACACGCATACATGTTGCACGAACGGGAGGCAGTCCTTAAATGACCTTAGCTGTTAATAGGACGTTAAACAAAATTAACCAAACCAAACCAATGTTTTTGGAGGCTGTTGTGTTCTTGTTTGTCTCCTTACTTTTAAATTCGCGCTGCAGTCTATGATCTAGAACCGAAATGATTATAAATACGAAAGAGATAAATGATAACGAGCAATGCGCTTGTCACAGTTGACTCCCGTTTGAACAAGAAGTTATAGAAATGGCAATGACTTGATTTACTGTCGTATAAAATATCGTCTTGTAACATGTTTTTTACATAATTACTAAACTTGTTTTTAAACTTAATAAGTACGTGCAATCAAAAAGCAATATATAGCATTCATTTCTCCAATCAAAACATCTATGGTGGTTGCACTTACAAGATTTCAAAATTAGCGGACATGCCTTCGCAATGTGACGTAATAACACAATTATTAACAATGTTTCTTTAGTATTTGTTTGTGTAATCCGCTGCTCCAGGACGATTTATTGAGCCAGTTGTAATGGAACTCTTCATTGTATTAAGAATTAAGAAGAAGAAAAAGTTGATAATCGAATGCAATTGATCATTACTTCAATTTGTTATTTACAGATGATTTCCAAAGACATTATGATACAGTTAAAAGTTTTGAGTTGTAACATACAAATTTCTAAATTCAACACCGGTGAAACCAGCTCCTCGTCGTTGCCATGACAGCCGATCCAAGCTTGGATTACCAACGAACTGACAAAGTGTAAGTTTGAAGTCCGCTCTTTCGTAAAACTACATTCATACCTCGTATTAATTTAGTTTGTTTTATCATAACAGATCATATATATATGAATCATTCATATCAGACAGTGCATACAACGTAACGTCATTGTAATATACAAGTTGCAACATTGTACAATAATGTATATCTTACATGGTTATACTATTGGGCAACAAAATGGGATATAACATTAACCCAAATGCGTATTTTTCTCGACTTATCCTGTCACAATATTCAGTATTAGAATTAATTTAGTTAAGTCCACGAAGTCGCGTTACCTAACGTTAAGTGTGATACATCATTGTTTACCAACACCTGCATGATTTTCGGCAACAATGGGAGAATATAGAACCAAAATATTACAAAAGGTGCAGCAGAAGATCTTTGGTCAATTCTGTGTCCACAACGGAAGGTCAATTTTGCAAGATGTTTATATTAGTAACCTCTGAATACCCCAATACCCACCCGATATAACTTACAGTAATTATCAGAAACTTCCCTAAACTATTGTAGTAATCTTAACGCTGATTAAACCATGTTAATTTGGCTAATCTGATAGATCAATCCCCTTTTTGAAATAAGTCTTAAAATCCATTAGATATCTATTGCTTGGTGAGGAATAAGCGTTAAAAACATATCTTCAAATACAATAAATATACACTTGTACATACCTGATATTGCATGATGAACAAAACAACAAAATATCCAAATTCCCAGAAACATCCAAGTCCTCAAATCTAAATGATTCATCTCTTCATTCAAAGCTCAGTGAATCCTATCATGCGTACAATGTACGTTAATGAAAGTGTTGCGTTAATCGTGCGTTTCTTTATTTAAATACGCTAGGGACAAATCGATATCATTAATTGTCTATAATAATGAAGGAACATGTATATATTTAATCAAATGCACTTAAGGAGATACGACATGGTCTGGAAATAATAAACAAATTATCATGAAAATTACAAATACAGAGGGAAGGCTATTTTTGGTTTTATTTTGGTTTATTTTATTTAATGTCCTACTAACAGCCAGGGTCATTTAAGGACGTTTGGAAGTGGTGGAAAGCCGGATAACTCGGAGAAAAACCACCGGCCTACGGTCAGTACCTGGCAACTGCCCCACGTCGGTTTCGAACTTGCAACCCAGAGGTGGAGGGCTAGTGTTAAAGTGTCGGGACACCTTAACCACTCGGCCACCGCGGCCCAATTACGTAGCATATCTAGTGATATTTCACAAGCATATACATCCTTACTCTGGTGGTGCAATACAATAGAAGCAAATTGGTCAATTGTTAGTATATATCATTACTAACCATTGATCTTACCGGCGTTATTTAATTTCTTTCGCTGCTTGTTAATTTTGGCAAAATTTGCGTAAATGCAAGTCTCAGGAGAACACCGTAACCTCATGTGGATCACATAGTTCTCCCACCCTTCAGATTTATCTCCAGTTTTAGACGTGAGAGATTTCTTTGTCAACCCCTATGACAGATTGCACGCGCTAACCTTCTAAACCGGAAGTACTTCCGGAACTACTTTTTGTTCACAATCCGTCATCTGCTTATAATACTGCCCTGCAGGTAGGGCGTAATAATTGTACCTCACTTTTGGCCTTTAGTTTAGCGTTCGCCCCTGTGAGGAAGGCTTTGGGTTCTGTGCCCTGGCCGAGACATACCAGTCTTTAAAAATGGTAGTTGCTAGTTCTGCTAAGCGCTCAGCATATTAAGAGTGGGACGACTGGTTCGCCCGTTGTCAGTATAATGTGACCGGGTGGGCTGTGCTGCTAGATGTCTTCGGCAGTATGCTTCCATGAGGTAGCACTATAAATCGGCAAAAGTTCCGGCCTATCACAAGGAGACTTAACACGAACATACCGCAGTCCTCCCAAAGCACACATACGCATTCACCACACGCATGCATGTCGCATGCACGGGAGGCCGTCCTTAAATGACCTTAGTTGTTGATAGGACATTAAAAAAATAAACCAAACCAAACCTAATCCTAGTGAGCAGTGGTTTCTAATGAATCCGGTTGGCCGACAGTGTTTGATTATGAACGTTCGGAAATATGATAACAGGGGATTTGCGAACACCAGCGTCACAAATGATAGAAAATAATGTGTCCGACTCTGGGGCAATACACATCACTGGACAAAAATTAACCAGTCTTAATAACTAGAGACAAAATCTCTCTTATATCTTAATCTGACGTCGTCAACAGTATTTCCATGATGGTGATAACGACATCATGCAGCTGTCACAAATGAAGAAATCGCACAAAATCTGTGTTTTACGCTTCCACAATTACTGATGAAACTTTCGACATTCACATCCTTAATAACACATAATTGAAATTTCAAAGCGATCGCGGGTGACCTACCCAGATTCTGACAGTGATGAATGAGTGACGTCACTATAGTTCCCGCGTTGGTATTTGATATTAAATCGGCGTAAGAGACAAAGTTTTATAAAATTACAAGATGTACTGTTATTAAAATCAGAAGAGAATCACTGATACCTTATTTGGTGTCTGAATAAATATTGTAAATTAATCTTAGACCCATTTTCTCTGGCAATGTTATTGGTATGCAATTTATGGGGTATTGGTGGGTACTTATTAAATTAAAATCATGCGCCGACCATGTGCATTTGTTTACAAACAGAAATTGATCACCGATCACATATGTTATTCTTTGAAGTGTTTGTGAGGAAAATTATCATTCCTTACCTAGGGAGTGTGACAAAGAAATGTCAACCCTCGGGGGAATTCATGAATGTCCAACCCTCGGCAAAACACGAGGCTTACCTAGGGTTGGACACCAATGGTTCCCCCGAGGGTTGAGATTTCTTCGTCACGTCCCAAAGGCAAGAACAATTTCTATTAATTTCATAAGTTTCTATAGCAGATAGTGCAAACATTTTTTGACCGGATTTGAATTTATGAAAGCATGAATATTGCTTTTCCTTTGATCTTAAAATACAAATGACGGCTGTAAATAATATCAAATAAATATGGCATATACAGAGGGTATTGAATGGTTTCCCGTTTAATATAAATGTATTTCACGAGTATGATAGAATATCGATACTTTCACGAGAGCGGAGTCCATCGCTGCAGTGAAAATGTTACGTTTTATTACTTTGATAATTTTTTATATTTGATTGGCAAAAACGCAAAAAAAAGGAGGTATTTCAATTGATAAAGATAATGAACCCTATAACATACTAAAAAGACACTTTAACATTATAAGAAGAATGGTTTCGAAACAAGTAGGTAAACAGTACAATTAACGTTAGGGGTTATTTTCAGAATCTATATATCTTGCCTCAAGTTCTGCGGTTTAACTATTTGTTTTAAACATGCTTCTTCTTATGGTGTGAGTTAAATACACAGGAGACACCTCGATATCATTGATATTGATGGAAATTTACATACAGAGGAAATCCTATTTTGGTTGTTAAATTTAACATTTTTTCCCTTAAGCATACCTTATGGGCTGTCTGTAAGGTTGCAACAAATAAAAACCTGTTTTGGTTAATTGGTTCGTGGGCAAAATTACATTGTTCCTGTCAGATATCCTTTCACAGATCCATATTATAATCAATTCCATCCATGAGTAGGTAAAGCTGTTTTCATTAAATAAATAATTGTTCAGTAAATACCAGCTTTAAATCAATAGCGCTATCCGGTGTTCAACGTTAATTAGGGAACTTCAGACAGTAACTACTATATATGTTTTATTCAAAACAATATTTCTCCCCAGACTTTGGCAAACAAGAGGCCCAACGGGCCTTAACGGTCACCTGAGATTTGAAATATTTCAGTTAATTTAATTGACCCTTTTTGGCCCAACCAATCAGTCCCTTGGGGTCAGTCAGGGCCAACATGTGCATATCATTAAGCTGTCATCCCATGCTGATAATTTTCAGAAAGTTAGAATGAATTCCAATAGAAATAAAACAAATGATTGTCAAAAATATGAATTCCCTATATAAACTATAGCAAAGTTTACTCACTCCCCGGGGGCAAACATGAGACCGAAGGGTGATTAAATTCAGTTTTGGTAAAGCACCATAAGACCCTTCCATCTATGGAGAGTTTTTGATTCTACCAAATATGAGAGTAGAGAAGAAGATTTTTAGCTCACCTGGCCCGAAGGGCCGGTGAGCTTATGCCATGGTGCAGCGTCCGTCGTCCGGTGTCCGTCAACTTTTTCTTTAAATTGCTACTTGTCCTAAAGTATTGAATGGATTTTCACAAAATTTGGTCGGGAACATCCTTGGGGGAAGGGGAACAGAGTTTGTATACATTTTTACTCTGAACCCCCAGGGGCCTGAGGGGCGGGGCCAAATAGGGTTAATCCTTTAAATCGCTACTAGTCATAAAGTTATGAATGAATTTGAACCAAATTTGGTCAGGAACATCCTTGGCAGAAGGTGAACAGAGATTGTATAAATTTTAACTCTGAACCCCCAGGGGCCTGAGGGGCGGGGCCAAATAGGGTTACTCCTTTAAATCGCTACTAGTCATAAAGTTATGAATGAATTTGAACGAAATTTGGTCAGGAACATCCTTGGCAGAAAGGGAACAGAGTTTGTATACATTTTTACTCTGAACCCCCAGGGGCCTGATGGGCGGGGCCAAATAGGGGAAATAGGGTTACTCCTTTATATCGCTACTAGTCATAAAGTTATGAATGAATTTGAACGAAATTTGGTCAGGAATATTCTTGGCAGAAGGGGAACATAGTTTGTATACATTTTTACTTTGAACCCCCAGGGGCCTGAGGGGCGGGGCCAAATAGGGGAAATAGGGTTACTCCTTTAAATCGCTACTAGTCATAAAGTTATGAATGAATTTGAACGAAATTTGGTCAGGAACATCCTTGGCAGAAAGGGAACAGAGTTTGTATACATTTTTACTCTGAACCCCCAGGGGCCTGAGGGGCGGGGCCAAATAGGGGAAATAGGGTTACTCCTTTATATCGCTACTAGTCATAAAGTTATGAATGAATTTGAACGAAATTTGGTCAGGAATATTCTTGGCAGAAGGGGAACATAGTTTGTATACATTTTTACTTTGAACCCCCAGGGGCCTGAGGGGCGGGGCCAAATAGGGGAAATAGGGTTAATCCTTTAAATTCGCTACTAGTCATTAAGTTATAAATGCATTTGAACCAAATTTGGTCAGGAACATCCTTGGGGGAAGAGGAACAGAGTTTGTTTAAATCTTTATTCTCAACCTCCAGGGGCCTGAGGGGCGGGGCCAAATAGGGGAAATACTCCTTTAAATCGCTACTAGTCCTAAAGTATTGAATAGCTTTTCACCAAATTTGGTCAGGAACATCCTTGAGGGGAGGGGGAACAGAGTTTATATGAATTTTTACTCTGTACCCCTAGGGGCCTAAGGGGCGGGGCCAAGTAGGGGAACAGAGATAAGTCTTTTAATTGCTACTAGTCATCAAGTTTTAAATGGATTTTAACCAAATATGGTCAGGAATATTCATTGGAGAAGGGGAACCGAGTTGGTATAAATTTTTACTCTGAATCCCCAGGGGACTGAGGAGTGGGATCCGATAGGGGAAATAGGGGTTAATCCTTTAAATCGCTATTAATTATTAAGTTTCGAATGGATTTTAACTGAATTTGGTCAGGAACATCCAGAGAGGAAGGGGGGAAAGAGTTTGTATAAATATTGAGGGGCCTGAGGGGCGGGGCCAAATAGGGGAAATAGAGATTAGTCTTTAAATTGCTATTTGCCATAAAGTTTTAAATGGATTTTAACCAAATTTGATTTTTTGGTTTGGTTTATTTTGTTTAACGTCCTATTAACAGCTAAGGTAATTTAAGGACGGCCTCCCGTGCGTGCGATATGCATGTTTGTGGTGAGTGTGTATTCGTGTTAAGTCTACTTGTGATAGGCCGGAACTTTTGCCGATTTATAGTGATACCTCACTGAAGCATACTGCCGAAGGACCAAGTTGAGCTTATGTCATACTGTGGCGTCCGTCGTCCGTCCATCAACAATTGACTTCTTCATAACCGCTCAACAGAAGCATCCCAATCTAATTAAAATCAAGGTGGTCATTATCACTACGTTACATGGACATATAACAACATCCCATAAGTAGTCACGTCATGGTGACCTTTTTGGATTAGCCAATTAAATGACTTCTTCCAGAATCTTGGAAGTGAACCTTATATGTCCGAATTAGCATGACTATAGTGCATAGGTTGCATCATCTGTCAATTTGTTTCGAGTCATTCCGTCCTTCATAGCATATAGCTATATATAGGTGTGCCGGAACGGTTTTCTTCAGATGCATGGTTTGACGAAATGGTTTGCTTTAATTTCATCGACAAATAGACAATTCGCCCTGAAAGTGACATACACATATCTCAAGGGTCATCAGAATGTGACCCCATATGGGATCTTGTTAGATGTTCATGTAACGTTGTGAGAATGAACATCTAGATTTTAATTAGATTGTCTAAATATCCGTTGTGAAGTTTCAGAGAAGAAGTAGTTACATCAATATAGAATAAATTTACCCCTTTTGGCCCCGCCTATCAGCCCCATCATTTGTATAATTTATAGTTTCTCTGAAACTACACAAGCAATGAGTAACACTCCTATTTCACTGTTAGCATCCTTATGGAGTAGTATTAAAAATTGTACAAATGGTGGGGCTGACCCCCTAAGGGGCGGGGTCAAAAGGGATCCGTTTGGCAATATTGATATTAATAACTTCTTTTCTGGACCTAAGCTATGTATTACATTGATTTTGTCTGTGGTGACATCCCCAGTAGGCTGGAATTCAATTTTTTACAAATAATGGGGCTGACAACATAATCATACATCAACAAATAAAGCTATTAGCAAATGGAACATCAACATTATTTTGATGTTTGATCAAATGAACCAGGTAAGCGATACAGGCCCTTTGGGCTTCTTGTTTATCTATTTTTTTTATCCAGTCCCGTTTGTGTAAGTTGCTTGAACTTGGTCGAGAGCACCTTTGTAAACATTCCCATCACTTCGGCAAATACCGAGAAGACAGTAGCAAAATTAGGTCCGATGCTATTTCTACCCCGAACTGCCCTGCAGGTAGGGCGTAAGAATTGTACCTGCTGCCCCCATTGCATGATCGTAAAAGGTGACTTAACTTGGGATCTCATCTTTTCTCTTCTTTCTTAACAACTTTCTTCTTCCTAATGTCTCCCTTGACAATGCCTCACTTTTGGCCTTTAGTTGAGCGTTCGCCCCTGTGAGGAAGGCTTTGGGTTCTGTCCCCTGGCCGAGACATACCAGAGTCTTTAAAAATGGTAGTTGCTGCTCCTGCTTAGCGCTCAGCAAATTAGGAGTGGGACGACTGGTTCGCCCGTTGTCAGTATAATGTGACCGGGTGGGGTGTGCTGCTGGGTGTCTTCGGCAGTATGCTTCAGTGAGGTAGCACTCTAAATCGGCAAAAGATCCGGCCTATCACAAGGAGACTTAACACAAACATACCACAGCCTCCCAAGACACACATACGCACTCATCACACGCATGCATTTCGCACGCACGGGAGGCCGTCCTTAAATGACCTTAGCTGTTAATAGGACGTTAAACAAAATAAACCAAACCAAACCAATCTACCCCGAAATGATGTATATAACAGTTATGTGATATATCTACACTTGGATTATATAAAATGCCTTGACAAGGCTTCGTTCAATACATAGGTGAGATTAATTTAGTGATATAAGTCAATTGTCATGGTGTAGATCGTCCGACCATGACTTCGTGTCGACCATGCCTTTGGTACAGGCACAGGGCTCTGTGGTAACATGTATCTAAATAAGCCCGTGTACAGCATACAGTAAATGTAGCCTAGTCTTGTTTTGTTTACAAACTATTTTGTGTAAAATGTTCGAATTTTCGAATAGACTCGGTGCATCGCGTGCAATAAAACACTTACCGTTAAATACTTTTCATTGGATTATATAGATCTACAGCTTACAAGAGATTGCAACAGTATTGAAAGTCTGAAGGTTCTTTTCAAAACTGTAGGTATAAATAAAATGTTGAACTATTTAAAAGCTGTTGGTCTTTATCATAGCATTTCGTAAACAGTCCCTTTTCCATTTTAAGATACATGTATACGTGTTTCGTCCTTTCCCAATTTTACTCGTCATGTTTGGCCCTAATGACCTTATAGTATTAAGGACTGTTCAGAATTGATAACTGACTTACTTAAATTTTAATATTCCGGTCTTGGATTGGATCTTGCTTTAAGTCCAATCATTATGGTATGCCATTGTCAGCCCATCCATTTGACGTTCATTTTTCTTAGAGCGGAGATCCCTGTCAGATATTTTTACCACTTCGTTTTGAAATTTCTCGGGTTTTACAACACACGGAGTTGTGTTGGATTCCACCATTTTTGTAAAAAAAAAAAAATCAAAAAAAATCATGCGATTCATTTTGATATTTTTAAATTATGTCCGGAAACTTGAAAAGCCTCGAAGCCAGATAAATGGGGACAGCAAATGAAGTGTAACAAAATAAATTACGACTCAGGAGGTACATATGTACAGAATACAATACGTTTTATTAAAGAATGTAAAACAGATCCTCATATTTTATTTTCTATTAAAATATAAAATATGCGCAGTATACATGAAAACATAAAAACAGTTGTATTTAATATAATAATGTACGTATTGATTTACCTTTAATTTCGTATAACAGCTTGTTTTGCCTACTCCCAAAAAGAATCATTATTCCAAGTTCATACATAACTATTGCTTAACTTTCATATTTTGATTATTGAGGGCTTTTAAAGCAGATTGCGGAACACGTATGAATAACGTTTTCCTGTAACTATCCATTGGCAATTGCTAGTATGTAGATATTGTGGTGGAAACAAGCCTGTTTTCCCTAATCTTACGTAGTATGGTACTTAATGGTTTAGAGAGGCTCCCAATACCTTGATTCTTCATTCAAAAATGGCAATGCTGGGGTCCCCCAAGGGTCTGTACTGGGGCCTTTTCTTTTTCTTCTATACATTAATGACCTACCAGATGCCTAACAAATCAAGTAAAACTTTTCGCTGATGATACATCCCTATATGCTGTAATTGATGATAACCAAGAAGAGATAGCTGGTACCCTGAACACAGATCTAGAAAATATTAGTTTTTGGGCCAATAAATGGGATGTCAAATTCAACCCTAATAAAACAAAATCTGTTCTGTTCTCCAGAAAAAAAACACAAATTATTCCGCAGTTATATTTCCTAGACACACCAATAGATAACTCACACACTCATAAGCAATTAGGTCTAACGTTTAATTCAGATGGATCTTTGAAAAATCCTACAAACGATTGAACATTCTAAAAAGTTTGAAACGTAAATTAAATAGATTAACATTAATAACTATGTACGTAGCATTTATAAGACCAATACTAGAATACATGTATTCATCTGTAGTTTGGGATAATTGCAATAATACATAGAAGCTAGAAGCTACATGTATTATCACTGGACTTAGGAAAGGAACTCCTTATAATATATTATACAGAGAACTTGGATTGGAAACTTTAGAAAGTCGTCGAAAAAAACATAAACTTATCTTAATGTACCATATCTTACATAATAATGCACCCCAATACCTAATTGATATAGTCACTCAATACGTAAATGACAATGAAGACACAGTACATCATCTCCGTAGGCAACGATTATTCAATCAGCCTCTATGTAGATCAGAAAATTATTATAACAGCTTTTTCCCAACTATGCGACGTGAATTTAATTCCATTGACACTAAAGTTATAAATTCACCATCCCTAGGTGTTTTTAAGAAACTTATCACTCCCGTGGGTCTAATCCGTGCAATGGACATTTTGAAAAATAAAGTAATAGAAAAGAAAGTATTATATTATGTCAACTTAGAAATAATGCAAGTAATTTAAATTTTGACCGTTTTAATGATCATCTTATAGATTCACCATTGTGCAGATGTAATCAAGGGGATGAAACTTCATACCATTACTTTTTTGAATGCTGCTTATATGAACAGCAAAGGCAAGAGTTGGAACAAAATATCAATAACCAGCATCATCTATAACCACTATAGTATTAACACATGGAAATTACCTGTTGTCTGATGAAATTAATATCAACATTCTGAATGCCGTTCAAAAATACATTAAAGATAGTAAGCGATTTGATCAAACTCAAAATTAACCATATTTATTCAAATGTTATTTTCTAGACCCAGACTCAGTCAATTAGTATTTGATTATTATTTTATCCGTATTTATATATATTCTATATTGTTCATATTCTTGATATACGAATGTGGTGAACCTGCGACCTGCTTCAAAAGTCAGCTGATACCTGAATATCTCTGATTGATTTACTTAATTCAAAACTAGTATATTCAACTACAGTCTTTTTATTCCAAAGTATAATTACAGTTTGTTATATCTAACATATGAAAGCTTTGCTTGGATGCAGGGGCATTCAGTCTGAATCTAGCACACTTAGATGGATGGCTACAGAAGGAGAAGTAAGGACATTTTATACCTGAAAATCTAGTGCTGCTGAATTTAAGACTGGGTGCCAATCCTGTTTCTAAGCAATAGCTATTAACTGAGAACTAAAACTTTTTATAACTCTGAAACATTATCATAATTTGACAAAGGCTATACTACTCCTTATTACCTCCCTTTTCCACTAACTGTTAGTTCTTTTTATAATTACCTCCCTTTGACCATAAAAATCATTATATTCATAAAAGATGTTTCACTTTCATAGATTATACATATTTCTTATACTTCTTCACTTTCAATTGTTTTAGTTTAATTCTACTATTGTTCTGTTTGTATTGGGGAAGATTTATATAGGCTTAGCCTGCTGTCTAACCCATTTGTATTAATGTTATACAATAAAATATGTCGAAATGAAATGAAACAAAGTTTTCATCTCGTTTTCATTGTGATATATGCAACGATGCTGATAAACAATAAGTTAATTCACCCAGTTTTTAGTTTAACGTTGACGTGGTGACATATGAGCTCGTTCCGTGGATGTTTGGATGCTCAAGGAGAGAATGTGTCTTTTCATCGTGTTTCCATTGAACTCGTCAGTGTTTTGAAACATTTGGTAAAATATGGAAAATGGAAAAGACCAATGAAATGTTCTTATTGTGTTCAAAACACTATATGAGGGCAGCAGCTCATACCCTTAAAACACAATATGCTATTGTTCTCATTCACCTTGAACCCTTATGTATCTATTTATCTTTGATGTAATAAAGCCATGCTAGTGTTTTTCAGTTTCTTCGTTTGTAAATAAATTGCACACAAGAAACTGCTGGTACGTAGGATATGCTGATGTCAAGTTGCATCGCATGCAATTAAGTCACATGTGTACTGTCAGTTTTTACTAAGCAAATTGATTGTCAGGGCTCCGTGTTGACCAGTTTAGGCCGCGTCGGTAACATTAATGGAAAGGTAATCGGCCAAACTGTCATGTTTCGTTGACTGGCATTTTTGTCTATCTACCGGTTTCTAAAATAGCAGTTTGTAAATTTACTTGTGTCGAAGAGGCAGTCGTTAGATAAATATCCTCCGTTCTGACCTATATGTAACACTGATGCTTTCGTATATATATCACGACAAATATTTCTGTAGCAGGCACGTACATATATGTTATGTTTGAATATTATTGAAAATCATTCTTCTGTAATTTCATGTAATGATACGAAAATATCATGTATGTATGTTGATATTGCTGTTACTAGTTCGTGATAGCAGCGAAAGGCACGTTCTTGATACCAGGTAAAAACTTTCTGTTTCCGTTATGTCGACAACTCCTGGTTTATTTTCTTAGGCTATTTTAGTATCAGTGAGATTAACGAGTGTGATGCTTACAGTTTAAATGATAAAAATCACATGAAAACTTTGATGTTGTAAATAATATGAATTTATTGTTGAATCAATCGTGCATCAAACGGTGCACGTGGTAAAAACCATTACGAGGTCAAAATAGCAGAACACGTTGCTTTTTCAAAAAAACTTGTTTAGAAGACAGCGAGTGAAGAGGTGGTGTAAAGCGAGGTAACTCTTGTTAGGTTTGGGGAATATGTCAGGGCAGTTTATTATTGTGAAATGCAATACATTTGAAAGTAGCATACTACAGGTAAGTTTTGTTAAAACTCTATTTGTTTATAGCTCTAATTGTTGCGGAATGCAATTCTCTGGTAAAATAACTGCATGATAGTTGTTCCATTGCTTAATTACATTTTATGTCATTATACGGTGTAAATAGCTGTGGTTGGAAAAACAACTGCTGTTAGCCGTTGCACTTGATTAATATCTTTATTATCCTAGTGTCGAGCAATACGGCATTTGGGAAAATAATTGATTGTCATGGGTACATCAACAATTTTATATTACCCGTACGAACTGAGGTTGACAGGAAAGTATTTGTTGAAGAAGTAGGAATAAACTTGACTGGCTTGGGTAAAGTTATAGTTTGCGATAGGATTTTTTTGCATCTAGTCACTGTTTTGTATCTAAGTGCCAAGATAATGTGTTTCACATATCGTGATAATGTACATTCTTGTACTCGTATAATGTGTCTATGATCATTTGTTGAATAATGAAACATCCTGAAGAAATTAATCGCACTCGATCTTAGTCAGTCTAGTGTGGTCGGAAGTTAGACTTGACTGACATCCAGGGCAGATGGGTTGGGCCAAAATGGATCAAACTAATTGACATTTAAAATTAAAAAAAAAAGCGGTTTCTAGACCCAATTTTGGAAGGCGGTGTTATAGTTTGCAAATGTTGGCCTGAGCCCCAGGAGCTGAAAAGCGGGTTAAAAAAGATATATTTCAAAACAAGTTGACCGTTAAGGCCAGTGGGCCTCTTGTTCGCCTAGCAAACCATTGTATGACGGGGATACGATCGTGACATATGCAACTTGTTGCTTAAAATCTTCAACTATTGTTGGTAAAATTGGTGCATCTGTTAAATCTTTAAGTGAAGCACACAGCTTAAGTTTAGCTTCTGTGTCATCTACCGCCGTGTCTTGCTCTGATAGATGTTTCCATAAGTTCTCAATCATCCATGCTGTAAAATATGCTTGTCGAGAGACGCCATATTGTTAGTATTGTTCTTGTGAAGAAGGATTTTTTGGGTCCTAGCACCAGGGCGAGAGTTCTGGGGTATATACCATGGAAGTTTCTACTCCTGCTTAATGCTTAGCATTTTGTGATTGGGACGACTGGTTGAGGTGTCCCGATTGATGTTTTCAGAGATATGCTTCAGTGCGGTAGTGCTATAAGGTAGACATTGGTTTCGTGCAAACAAAACGTTACAAACATGAGCATTAGGGAGGCTCCCAAAACACATACACATATACTTTGTACACTAGAGAGGTCGTTCTTCAATGGCCATAGTTAATAAGTTAGCAATAACTAAATGACCTGAACCCGAGCCGGAACAATCTGGTGACGAAATAAACGCAATTATGTAAGTACATACACAAGCATGTATGAATTGCAAGCGTGAATATCCGGCATGGAAACAATCATTATAACCAGCTTTCTCCAAGAGTTGTAATATTTTTGCTTGGAGGAAGCCTTTTTGAGTCACTGATTGACAAAAGACCCATGGGCCTAAACAGTCATTGAGACATCCCTTTATATATAAACCATGACTGTCCACCTCCACTGATGTTTCATAACAAATATGGTTGTAATCCATTAAGGCACGAAGGAGTAGCGCTGTAAAGTTCCCCTTTTGGTTTTCATTTCCTATGTAGCCAGTCGTCGAACAAGCCCTTTTTTCTCTAGTGATGTTTCGGATTATATTTTGATGTAATCACTTAAGGCATCGAGGAAGCGCTCTAAAGAAAAAGTATTAGCTAACTTCCTCTTTTAGGCCCCCGGTTGAACCAGCATCACTTACACAATTCTGATTGTCCTTTCAAATTGATGTTTCAGGTCAAATTTTGTTGAAATCTGTTTTGGTGTAAATGAGGAGTAGCGATTTGAAGGTACAGGTTTACGCACGACCACGGACGAAACACGATTGCTTTAGGTTAGCCGGACTCTTTAGTTGTATGAAATACAACGCATACATACTGCTGTAGTAGTTTTTATTGTAGTCAACTCACTTGGCGTCCTTAGAGGAACTGTCCTTAAATAAACAATTAGTTTAAACTTTCTTTTATTCAGACATTTCAAAAACATGTATAGTTACAAAATTGAATGTACAGAATAGGAAATAGAAACAAGTGTCTAGGACACTTATGTAAATCTATCACCTTATCATAAACAGCAAATATAATGAGGATGGACAACATATTATTGGCATATAAGACCATATATTAACATTGAATAACAAAAGTTTAAGCAAGGAAAAGAAAAGGAAAATGGTGAATACTTGGTGTAGAGTTCAGATTGTTGAGACAGACAACTTGACTTTAAGTACAAAAACATGCTTTTGGAATAAATAAAATTTTATGAAAACCTGTTTGTTTTAAGTATATAATCTTGAACAGCTAAGACGATGACCTTATTTTCTTGTGGTGAAAGTGTTTGGTTCCCAAATAGTAAGATATCTGTTGTAATATTAAAAGGTAAGGAATATAAATACTGCCTTCTTATGTCGTCATACCTGGCACACTCTAAAAGGAAATGGATAGCGTTTTCAACTTGCCCGCACAGACAAAGCGGAGATTGAACAATGTTTTTATTATATAAATAACTGTTTAGGGAACTACATTCCATTCGTAGACGAGCATGATAAATTTGACCCTTTCGGGTTCCAAATGTGTAGTGGATAGGTATGTTCCTGCTTAACTGTTGATCGAGGTAAGATTTTAGAGCAGAAACAGATGGGTTTGATCGAACGTGAGGTGGAAGTTTTATTCCATTGATCTATTGTAGAGGGTAAAAACGATTGTTTATAAAAAGCAGTTTTGCAAAATATTGGAGTGACAAATGTTTGGTCCGAGTTTCTTGTATCATAGTTATGTCCCTCCGAAACTGTGTTAGGTATAAGACCATATAAATATTGAGGAGTATATTGATAGAACATTTTATCAAATTGAAGAATTTTTCGATTTTGTCTACGATCAAATAAACTAGTCCACCCTACCTCATTTAACAATTTATCAGTACTGGTTAGCTTTGTTGCGCCAGTTACTATACGTGCAGCTTCAATATTAAAAGTTTTTTTTCCAATTCTTTAGGAATATTTCCCCATACAATATCGGCATATTCAAGTAGTGGTCTTATAAAAGAGAAATAAATAGTTTGCAAAGTTTTTCTGTCTAACTGAAATTTCAACGATCTCATCATATTGATTTTAGATGAAGTTTTGGCAATTAAGTAATTTACTTGATCTATCCAACGACCATCTCCTGAGAAGAACACACCCAGGTGTTTATCAGAAGATACATTATTTATAGGAGTATCGTTCATATATATAGAGGGATGGTTAATGGGATTTCTTTTTCGACTTATTAGCATAGTTTCAGTTTTTTGGGGGATTGAAGTCTATAAGCCACTGACGGGACCATACATGTATTTTGTTGATATCTGACTCTAGAGTGGCATGTGCCGTGATGGGATTTTCAACTATTATGTACAGCGACGTATCATCGGCAAATAACTTAATTATATAATTGATATCATGAACAATGTCATTTATATACACAAGAAATAGAAGAGGACCAAGGATCGAGCCCTGAGGTACCCCAGCCTTGATGGAGGCCCAATCCGATACACAATTATTTAATATCACCCGCTCTTTCCTTCCATTGAGATAATTTTCAAACCATTTAATTAAGCTCCCAGAAATACCAAATTTGGAAAGTTTGAAAAGGAGACCTCGATGCCAGACTCGATCGAAAGCTTTACTTACGTCGCAGAAGACAACTCGAATTTCTTTGCCTACATCTAAGGCTTTACCAACATCATCAGCTATACTAACAAGTTGGTTTATAGTTGAATCTCCAGGGGTAAACCCTGATTGACGACTAGTTATCAGATTGTTGTCACAGAAGAAGTTATGTATATATTTAAAAACACAGCGTTCAAAGACCTTCCCAATAACACTCAATAAAGATATTGGACGATAATTTTTAACATCTGCACGATTTTCTTTCTTGTGAATTGGAATTACATTCGCTTCCTTCCATTGCGATGGTATTTTTGACAAAGAAAGTGATTTGTTAAATAAGAAGGCAAGAGGAACACATAAGGCTGACGCCGTCTCTTTAAGAATTCCGGGACTAATCAAGTCGGGTCCCACGGCCTTAGAAACATCAAGGTTAACCAATACATCTTTTACGTCATTGATTGTTAAAGTTATTTCATTAAGGTTGTTTGGTGTTATGCTGGAATTATCATCTGGAAGAAGTGAAGCAGAATCGTCCACTGACGATTGACTAGAAAAGTAAGTATTGAACACGTTAGCTTTGTCAGTGTCATCGTCATAATATCTCCCATCAAACACTACAGGAGGAATTTGCTGAGTTTTAGGGTCTTAACTTTCCACCATGACTTATTTCTATTATTTTCAGTTAATTTGGAAGTAAGTTTAATAAAAATACCTATCTTTCGCTTGTCTTATCATGTTGACACATTTATTACGTACACGTTTAAATTCTAACCAATCTATTTCTCTATTACTTAGTTTTGCCTTATTATGCAGTTTTTTACGTTTAGTAATTTTCTTTCTAATATCATAACACATCCACGGAAGATCTCTACTTTTAACAGTAACACATTTATTTGGAATACAGATACTCCTTATTTCGTTAATTTTATCAGTTAACAAATTGCATGAATGATCTATATCATTAGTGTCAAGACATGACCAGTCGGTCTCTTCTAACAATGTTCTAAACTGCTCAAAATTGGCATACTTATACATCCATATTTTACGTGTAATTGACTTTGATATAACTTTTTGAATATTAAAAATGCCATATACCGGACAATGATATCTCATTGGTTGATCCAGGAAGGATTCTCCAACGTATGTCCGATTCAATATTGAATTGTTACTTACAAGAATAAGGTCCAACAACGACGAGCTATTTTCTGTATAATGTGTACATTCGTCTACTAGTTGGGTAAGGTTAGGTTGGATAAACAATTGCTGTGGGTTGGCCGTTAAATAAAAATAAATCTAAACCAAACAAGCGGAAAAGGCAATACTTAATAATACATTTTCGCAGTTTATATACATTGCAGTACATTACTCATGACTAGTTATAAGTTCATAACGGCCCATCAGCACAGTAAATGTCAGTTAGGCCAAAATTCGCGATTAACAAATATTAACAAAATGTCCAAAAGACGAAATGACATAAAAAAAAACAGGCATGAAAAATGTGTATATATTGGTACATCGACGATAAGTTTAAAATCAAAAAGTGGCTATGGTTACTCATATTGCGAAACAGACCAACAGATTTCAGATAGTTTAAAAGTTTTGTATATACTAACAAGCCCGAAAAGAACCTTTAGATTTGACATGCTGAAGTTAAACCGTATGTTGCAATCTGTAGATCAATGCAATCCAATAAAAAGTTTTTAACGGTTAATGGTGATTGTCTCTGTAGTTATTACTGATGTAGTGTAGATGATACTTTCTAACGTTTTTTTCCTATCATTACTTGGCTTACCTTCATTCAAAATACCACTTTCCCGTGGTTTTCAGCAAGCGTTTTCTGAACTAGAAAAGAACAATACACACACATATATTAAATAAAGAGGTTACACAACGAGTGGTTGTTGTATATGGTATTTCTTTCACTCGAGTTAGTTATTTTTCAAAAGTTACAAAAACACGAGCTTCAGTTTCTGCCAGAATTGAAAAGCTATCATGAGGATAAGTTTACCTGTTTTGTGTCAACGTGTGTTCTTTTCTTTATTTGTTTTCTTCTCAGTATCAGGTGTGGTGTAAGTGTATGACCTAATTAAAAATGGCACTAATTAATATGCAATGTTACAAATGAATGGAAATATTACAAATCATAACAAAATGATAAGAAGGTTAATTTTTCAAAAACAATAACCTGATAAAAATCTTTATACATTTTCAAGAATATAGCATAATAACTGCGAAATGCGTTATCATTTACAGGACATCGTGAATCGGCCTTCAAGTGTTAGCTAATCAAATTGCATTGAACCACTTGATTAAAAAATAGCCCCGCCAAAGGTCACCGTGTCATCCAATCAAAACGGATTTAGAGTTTATTCCACGTGTGGTATAAACTGAATGTTATTAAACGGTAATGATTATTCCGTGCCTGGGGCGTGGAACAAAACCCACCTACTGTGGTAGAAACAACGATATGTACGGAAAAGAGTAACATAGATTTTTGCTCAGATTCATATATCAACAGAATCTTGATCTAGAACGATGGGGATTTTCCCATGGAGTTTGATTTCCACCTGGTTCGAAATCTTTCAATATTATCAAAAGAATTCACAAATGGAGAAGAGTTCTGCTGTACAGTTCACACTTTCCAGACCTGTTGGTGTCATCATGACACAGTGACCCTGACCCGGGTCAGGGTTGCTAGGCGACCAAAGAACGCTGTCAATAACTTCCGATTAATCAGCATACCTCCATTCTGACAACATATACGTACCAGACACGAACAACTGGTTGTGGTCTGTTGCTGAAAAATATGATTTTTCTCATTTTACATGGCAATATGTGACCGAGCACAATTGTTACCGTAGCTGCGACAATTAACATAGCTCTGGACGACGAGTGGAGATTTCCGACAGATGGTCGTGTCATAGAGTAGTGTAGGTAGGGTAGATACAAACGTAATTATTATATCCATTTCAAAATATTGTCTTGACTAATAAAAAAAAAATTAAATTGAGCTCTATGATGTTGGTCTCGAGGATAAGTTGAAAGTTTCATACTAGGGGTAGAGGAGATGTTCCAACAAGAAACTTTTGGGCTATAGAATACAGCTCACTTGTTTTTAATTAATTAACTCAGGAAGCGAAAAGCATTATTTTAACACCTTTGACATTGCTGGATGATTCACTTCATTAATCACTTTGAATCTTAGTGGGTATTCTAGTGATTATTGATAAATGATAATTGTTTCGTATAGCTGAGCGGCATTTTAGTTCGTCAATTTGAAAAAAAAACGAAAAACCAAGCAAACTAACATTATAGTGCCACTTGGTGTACCCTTCCGCGTGGGATTCGTTAATGCCTGGCGTACAGGGGTGTGGTACGAATTCCCAGCCCACGGTCCATACATATATTATAGTATCAAGGGTAGTAACACCCCGATAGAAATAATCGAACGGGAATTTTTACAATTAAGGTTTATCTTTTATATATTACGGATAGGGAATCCCAATTTGTTATAAAGAGTATCAACGTAACGTAAAGAGAAATGTCTTATCTTTGCAAATGCTGAATCTTTATGACGAGTATTGACGGTAAGAAATTGGTATCGTTATGATATCGATTTCGAAAAAGAAAGTAGATTAGGAAAAGTATACATCTCTCTTTGTAAGACAATCCTGTCGCTAATTGGTAGCTAATTAGCAAGTGCAAATACACGGATTTAACGCTTGTGGTGCCGTTGACTTATCTTACCAAAATTTTAAATCCTTGTCCGGTTTTCACTACCGAAAGTTTCCATCGTTGATACTATAATACATATGTATGGACAAAATAAAACAGTGGTTAGGCAGCAATACTGACATATTCAGTAATATAAATATGGGTTTGTGATCAATCCTCTTACCTAGAATGGTGTTTCCGGCAATGACATTCTGTAAATTTAACATTTCAGACTCCGACTTAATCCGCATCAGCCCCGAGTACTGTTGGGCGCAGAAATCGACTGCACTTGTCTGGCACAATTCAAGTTCGGTCACCTTGTAGAACGTGCCGCTGTTTGATAACATTTGGAAACCAAGGGATGTCAACAATCCTGCGTTTGAGATATAAAATGGTCAAAATAATCACATATTAGATTTTTGTACAGCGATAAAATAAAAAGAATATTAATAACATTTAAACACGTGAAATGGACCATCATAATGGTAATTGACTTAGTCTACCTTATTCGTTTATTTAGTGACTTTCGCTGTTGATAGTCAGTTAATCAATACAAAACGAAACAAAATCTTTATTCAGATGTAACATTCTAATGTACTTACTTCATGTAATCTAACATTCTAATGTACTTACTTCATGTAATCTAACACTCTTAATGTACTTACTTCATGTAATCTAACACTCTAATGTACTTACTTCATGTAATCTAACACTCTAATGTACTTACTTCATGTAACCTAACACTCTAATGTACTTACTTCATGTAATCTAACACTCTAATGTACTTACTTCATGTAATCTAACATTCTAATGTACTTACACTGTACTTCGTCTAATATTCTAGTGTACTTACTTCATGTCACCTAAGACTATTGTTTACTTAGTTCATATTAGTCTAGGAATTAATTTGTACCTGCTGCCCCCATAGCATGATTGTAAGAGGCGACTAAATTTGGGATCTTATCTTTTCTCTTCTTTCTTACAAACTTTCTTCTTCCTAATGTCTCCCTTGACAATGCCTCACTTTTGGCCTTAAGTTGAGCGTTCGCCCCTGTGAGGAAGGCTTTTAGTTCTGTCCCCTGGTCGAGACATACCAGAGTCTTTAAAAATGGTAGTTGCTGCTCCTGCTTAACGCTCAGCATACAAGGAGTGGGACGATTGATTCGCCTGTTGCCAGTATAATGGGACCGGGTGGGGTGTGGTGCTGGGTCTCTTCTGCAGTATGCTTCAGTGAGGTGGCACTATAAATCGGCCAATCACAAGGAGACTTAACACGAACATACCGCAGCCTTCCAAATCACACATACGCACTCACCACACCATGCATATCGCACACACGGGAAGCCGTCCTTAAATGACCTTGGCTGTTAATGGGACGTTAAACAAAATAAACCAAACCAAATGGTCGCAAGACTAACTCAGTTCAGCGACAACAGGTTTCAATCCATAATTCTAACTCATTTGATATGTAAAAAGTCATGTAATTAGTCAACGAAAGCAATTGGCAGTTTCCTCATGATATGCCTCCCGATCTGTCTCGTTGTTTGTGACCGAAAAGTTATAGCATATCACTTGTTATTGCAGCAGTTTAAAAGGACCAGAAAAATTATTAAGAAAACATAGAAATTATCACCTGTATTAACGAAATAATTCGCTGACCCTGTGGAGAAGGGGATGGGTGTTGTTGTGACTGATGATTTATAGCCTCGACAAGTGTTCTGATTTGTGTCAAAGGTGAAGGAAAAACACAATTCTCCTCTATGACACAGTTTACCACAGTTAGGAAGTGACTGAGACTGTGACTCGAACACAAGGTGCTGATTGGAGTCCGCGGAAGGCGACATTGGCGATCTGTAAAATTCCGACCCGACATCTGCAACGTAAAACATGTTACTAAACTAATTATTTGACATGCTTGGCTAGGGCATCGACCAAAATATAGTCTGCGTGTATCCTATAGTTTGACCTCCGATACGACCAATCTGAGCTTACTTGATTTCCGCCCTTCTGATAAAACCTAGAGACAAATCTGTCAAACAATTTATATACAGTCGAACTTCGTTATGTTAAAGCTGATGAAAGTCATGAAGAAGGTATCTCGAGTATATTTTTTATAGGACTGAATGTTTACATCGAGTTATCAGAGTTCGAAATAACGTTGAAAGATGTAATTCACGTGTTTTTTCTTTCTAAATATATCGTATGCCATAAGTATATTTTAATTGCAATGGCGAAAGCCAAAACAAAACGCAAACGAAACGTCAAATCACGTAAGTTTTCTTACCTTTTTCCTTAACATTGTAACATCCACTGATGTCAAATCTGAGGCTGTACCAGCTTCTGGGATTGATACGGACGTAAACAGCTGTGATACTGGGGACGAGACTGGACTTGACTACGGTGTTTCGGTCACTGTTTCCGGTAAATAACTGGAACAAAAATGATTTTCACAAATAAAGAATTGTATTGATTATAACTGCTTAGCAAATGTAACATGAAAAGAGTTTTAAAAAATATCATATCTATAAATATAATTGTTGCAGTTGTAAACAAAACGGCAAAAAATTTGAATCTTTCACTTGTGTCATGCTCACTTATCAATCAATTTCTACATTAATGAGCTATTTTGATAAATTCAATACAACATGGACTCAGCGGCGTAATCGTTGAACGTTTTATTTACGACATCATGTTTTCATTTTGAAATATATTTCTTTATTCAATATTAATCAGACGTGATTGGTGAAATAACTACTGGTTTCGTTGTAGCCAAACTTGTTCTCATTTCGAGAATGTGATATAACTTGGATTTTACATAGATTTTTATGGCGGGAGTAGAAACGCTGGCACTTCAGGGATACTTGGTTTTATTACCATTGCACTTCATACAAATTTAATATTTTGCTCATAGCTTGCCATCGTTTAATTGATTATGAGTTGGAATCATGGTTTCGTTATTACGTCTGAATTCTTTAGTTATTATCCACTGTTATGTCCTTTCTAAATGTCCTATTACTATTCAGAAGAAAATAAGTTAAATCTCTGAATAATTTCCAATTTGTCAATACCGGAACAATAGTGTGATATGATAAAGGACTTTACAGAGGACATTACAAATGCAACGTATTCATCATTGACACTCGGCTAATAGATACTTAAGCAAACGCCAGAAGAAACAAATACACCATGAGCCAAACTTTCAAATGAATTTAACCACGTGCGTTTGTTATGAAATAAGATAACCAAATTCCATTCATTAAGTAATAGTTCGTTCTGCTTTTTCTGAAATTACTCTTTTAAAGACTACGTATGTGGACACGGTGTTTAATTTATTGCAAATAATAGCAAAGTGAGACAAAAAGATCTGCGCAATTTCAAAATGAACATGAATGTTCATTCAGGCTAAAGCTGCGGTATGACCCATGCATATTTTAATTTTTTTCCAATGTTCGGGAATATCATCTTAAAAGATTTTCAGAAACAGTAATATACTTTAAATTGCGATATCCAAAACTGTTTTTGACTGAAATATTGGAAATCAAATGAAGGTAAACATGTGTTTTTGTCTAACTAGAACTGTTGCTAAAACATGTCCATAAAAATAAGATCTCTTTTAATCGTTCCTCATTTCTGGCGGATATCCTACTATGGGAAGGGAAATTCGCGCCAGAGATGACAACAGGAACATCAGACAAACGGACAGACGTCATATTGTCTAAAGGAGTAGAGCATTTCCTAAATAGATCAGGGTGACAATCATAAAACCATGCTCCTTCATTCAACTGCATCTCTCGAAACCTCGTGTTGTGACATGACGTACCATTGGGTCCCCGTTTTGTGACGTCATGCTGGTCCACGTAAGACCGTCAATACTATAGGAAACATAATACGTCTTCACCCACTGTAGGTATGCCGGGTCTGCTCGTCCTTGTATCATTATGGTATCAACAGTCGTTTCTTGCCGGAATTGCACCTTGAAAAGACAATGCCCACAGTAAAATGACAACCAGAGGCACTACGGGCCTTTGTGCTCACCTGGATTTTTAGTGACTATGGCAAGACATTGTACAGAAAAAAGATTTCAAAGAATTGGCTATTTTCCCCCAATATTGGTTTCTAAACCTTAGGCCAAAGAGGTCCAAAATTTATTCCTTTCCCCAAGGGTGTTTTACATCATTTCTATAAGTTTCCTAAAGAATTAACTATACTGCCACTATTGGATCTGCCCATCAGGCAAGAGGAGATGGGAAAACCTGACGTTTATACAATATTGAATAATCCTTACCCAAGGATGTTTTATACAAACTTCACACGAAACACTGCCAGTCCTAAGAAGGAGGATAAAATATGCTTCCCTATCATCACTGTATCAACGTAAACAGGGCGCTCGCTTATCATCATGTTATCAACGTATACAGGGCGCTCCCTTATCACGTTATCAACGTATACAGGGGCTCCCTTATCATCATTTTATCAACGTATACAGGGCGCTTCCCTATCATCATGTTATCAACGTATACAGGGCGCTCACTTATCACGTTATCAACGTATAAAGGGCGCTCTCTTATCATCATGTTATCAACGTAAACAGGCGCTCGCTTATCATCATGTTATCAACGTATACAGGGCGCTTGCTTATCACGTTATCAACGTATACAGGGGCTCCCTTATCATCATTTTATCAACGTATACAGGGCGCTTCCCTATCATCATGTTATCAACGTATACAGGGCGCTTCCCTATCATCATGTTATCAACGTATACAGGGCGCTCCCTTATCACGTTATCGACGTATACATGGCGCTCCCTTATTATCACGTTATCAACGTATACAGGGCGCTCCCTTACCATAACTATAGCAGGTAGGCCTAAAAATTATTATCTATCGAGACAGGCATTTGCTCAATGCTTTGCATTATAATTGTATGTGATGCATCGGCAATACATTTCACACAAACTAAAGATGATCATACAATCGCCAAATTACCAAACTAAGAACGGTTGTTAAATATCAAATAATTGAAAAATATTTTTCGTTCTACTCAAAAAAATAATCGTTCATTTAGATATTAACTATACTGTCATTTTATAAACAAAATCAAATAAAAAAGTTAAATTTACCTATTTCAAAACTCCGTACTGACTATTTAAAGTGTTATTTACTACATGTACATTACCTATACACTCCCGAAAAAGGGTTTGAATATCAGTTTAGTAGTGGTGGTAGTGGAGCAGAGCTTACCTCATGTACGCATGGTGTGGAACATACGTGGGATGATTGACATGTTGTGAGCCTCGTATTGAAGGTTATTTTTAGGAACTGGTCATATTAGCAATCTAGAGTAAACAAAACAAGCGACTTCTGCAAAAAGGACAAAATCGGTGAAAGAGAAGTGATCCAATATTTCCATAACAAGTTTGAGCACCTAAGGATATCCATAGTGATATGGTAGCAACACTAGATGTCTTCATATGCTACAGTGAAAAGGATGGTGGCTGAATTGAAGCGCAGCCGACAGAGCCTTGGGAATGACCCCAGTCCTGGAAGGCCTGTCAATGTTGCAACCCTAGAAATGGTCAATAAAGTAGCCAGTAGAGATGGCATTTCACAGGAAAGAGAACATTCCATTCTGACCGAGGATCTTGTTATGAAAAACCTGTCGGCCCGATGGGTACCAAGACTTCTGACAGTTGATCAACACCAGACGCATATTATCGCGTGCTAATCTTAACCTTTTAAAAGACGAATCTGCCAATAACTTTTTTCAGAGATTTGTCATTATGTCAACATTTTACCCCAGCGGTATTAAACTCACTCGCGGAAAGCTCACTAAAGGTGTGTTATTCTAATGCTCCTTTTCATAAGTCTGTCATTGCTATGGCTGCCAATCATGATTATGGCTTTAAATTGATTGAGCAACCGCCTTATGCGTAAGAATTGTACCTGCTGCCCCCATTGCATGTTCGTAAGAGGCGACTAAATTTGGGATCTTATCTTTTCTCTTCTTTCTTAACAACTTTCTTCTTCCTAATGTCTCCCTTGACTATGCCTCACTTTTGGCCTTTAGTTGAGCGTTCGCTGCTGTGAGGAAGGCTTTGGGTTCTGTCCCCAAGCCGAGACATACCAAAGTCTTTAAAAATGGTAGTTGCTACTCCTGCTTAGCGCTCAGCATACAATGAGTGGGACGACTGGTTCGCCCGTTGTCAGTATAATGTGACCGGGTGGGGTGTGCTGCTGGGTGTCTTCGGCAGTATGCTTCAGTGAGGTAGCACTATAAATCGGCAAAAGTTCCGGCCTATCACAAGGAGACATAACACGAACATACCGCAGCCTTCCAAAACACACATACGCACTCATCACACGCATGCATGTCCAACGCACGGGAGGCCGTCCTTAAATGACCTTAGCTGTTAATAGGACGTTAAACAAAATAAACCAAACCAAATTATTCACCCGATCTCGCTCCATCAGACTTTCATCTATTTCCAAAACTGAAAACAGCTATTTCACGCACCCACTTTCAGTCCGATGATGACGTCATACATGCAGGGAATGACTTTTTGAACAGCCAGGAAAAATATTTATATAAAAGTGGCATGAGGGCCATGAAACACCGCAGGCAAAAGTGTATAGATATTGAAGGGGATGATGTTGGAAAATTATACCATATGTCCGGCAAAATTCAAATCCTTCAATATGAGGCTCACAACATATCAATCAGTCCTCGTAAACCACACCCTCTTTTTGTTATCGCTATAGATATAGTTATGTCATGACGTTAGGTTCATGAAAGTGGTTATTATTTATAAACTATCACTAGAATCAATAACTCAAATGTACATGTAAATATAAAGTGCAACAAAATATTTATATTCGTGGTTTACACATATATTTGTAGTGCGTGGTGGAGGCCTTGCTATGTCAAACACACACATTGGACATACATTTGTATTTTATACCAAATGTTCCTTTACCATACTACGTCCCAGATTTAAAAGTTATTTCCAAGTCGAAATAAAATACGTTAGGTATTTCCATCTTTTCCATGGGAAACCCTATAAACTTAAGTGAAACTGAGGCCAAGGGTCCGGGGATAAACCGATAGTCACCTGCACAAGTTTGTTTTCATACATTGGTGCATTAGGGATATGTGTGCAGGTAACGGCTGTAAAGTTCTAAGGCTATTTTAATTGGAACGTTCATGTTAATAAACCGAAGCGAACCTCGATCAATAATCAAATCTACACATGCACAAAAGCATTGTCTCTTACCTTGACACACTAGAGAAAAGTTTGCAGGTAGCGGTTGTTAAGTTAATTCAGGAGCATCGTAAAGGCCAATAAACCAGCCAAAACATTATATTTCCTCAGTAGGAATTATGCACCAAGGTAATTGCCGAAGCAAATCTCGATCGATAATGGGGAAAAAGATGATAAACAAACTTCCCTGTGACGTCCTGGCATATTATAACGAGTATGTGGACGATCAACACTACTTGTATTGTATACACTACTTGTATTGACACTCTAATAAATTGCAAGATTTAATGTATTGTGACGAAACTGCATCCGAGGTATACTTCATGTATCGATAAGCGAATTTTATTAAGCATATGAAAAAAAATGTAATTGCTGCAATTAAATATACACCAATATTATGTATTGCTACATGTATGCATATGTATGGAAGAAAATCAAAAAAAAAATCAAAAAAAAAAAAATCACACTACTTGTATTACACTCTTACTCTTATACTAAGTTGTTGTTACGATATAAAAGTAGGTTATTGACAATGAACTTGGTCAGATGTATCATTACGAAAACTTAAAATTATTACCTGTATAAACTGTTGATCGTTTATTTGTCCAGACGACCATGACGAAGCAACACCATCCGGGCTTCCATAATTCCCCAAAAAATGCAATCTGGCATTTGTTGGTGCATGTGTATGTGAAACCTGGCTTGACGCGGTAAGAGCTGAATCCTCAACGCAGTTAAAGCCGGAAATCAGGTAGTCTGAACACACTAACAGATCTGAAATTCATCAAAGAAAACTAAATGAATATACAAATTCAAATAATGATCATGTTATTAGCCATGCACACGTCATCCCTCCAAGTCATTTCTGTTTCGGTTCTTTTTCCTGACTTTCCTTTTCGATTTCAACAGTTTTGGCCCAAATAATCTCAAACATAGAAAAAAAAACATACAAACAATCATATTTTCTAAGGGTCTCCACACAAATCAACATCTTGCTTTTTATTTAGATTTGAATTAGAATTACCTAGACGTCTTCTGCGACTGCCAGGGTGATATGAGGACAAGTGCCAAGGAGACACCTACAGCCACGGTCATATGAAGGTGGATGCCAAGGAGACGCGAACAGCCAGGGTCATATGAAGACGGGTGTCAATGAGACACCAACAGTCATAAAAGGACAATGTGTTGCAATGGGCATCAACTATTTACCTGTAAACAATATTTAACTTTATTGCATTGAACAAGAAGCTTAAAGAGATCATTTATATGACAACAGGTAAGGCGTAAAAATTGTATCTCCTGCCTTCATTCCGTGATCGTTAAGGGCGACTTAATTTGGGATCATATTTTCTCTTCTTTCTATACATTCTTCCTAATGTCTCCCTTGACAATGCCTCAATTTTAGATTTTAGTTGAGCGTTCTACCTTGTGGGGAAGGCCTTGGGCTCTGTCCCCTGGCCGAGACACACTAGAGTCTATAACAATGATAATCGCAACTCCTGTTTAGAGCTCAGCATGTTTTTGAGTGTGACGACTGGTTCGACCGTTGTCAGTGTAATGTGACTGGGTGGGGTGTCCTGCTGGGTGGCTTTAGCAGTATGCTTCGGTGAGGTAGCACTATAAAAGGGCAAAAGTTCCGGCCTATCACATGGAGACATTGCTCAAACATACCGCAGCCTCACAAAACACACATACGCACTCATCACACTCATGCATATCCACGCACGGGAGGCCATCCTTAAATGACCTTAGCTGTTAATAGGACGTTAAACAAGTAAACCCAAACCAAACCAATTTTATGCTGGATGTCGTCAGCAGTATGCTTCAGAGAGGTAGCATTATAAAGTCAACATTAGTTTCATTAGGAGACCAACACAAACATACTGCAGCCTTAAAAAACGCACGTAAACACTGACGCATGTATCTCGCACACAGGGAGGCCGTACTTAAATAACCGTAGATGTTGGTTGGACGTTAAGTAATACAATCTATCATAATAACGGTGTCTTTTATGTATATACAAATATATTGCAGCAAAAAAAATGTCACAACACGGAAACGTCAGTATTAAACCGGAGTTTGGTGGATGTTTATGACCTAGCAACGCATAAGGTCATGGTGGGAAGGGGGTTTCGACGGAATAAACCTGACAGTAAAATTTCCGCACACAAAGGGAACATTAGATTATTCGAACATTGCATTCTACTTTGATTTAGTGTTTGTTTTACTACATTGAAAAGGTATATTGATTTCGACGTTTTGTTGAAAAGCGAACGCATGGATTGTTCTCAGACAACATAAAAATGATCATGCTGTTTATCAAATATTAGCTGTTAACGCGGTAATGTTTTATAATATATGTATGTATCCGCACCATGTCTGCGGTCTAAGGTAATTTACATCGTTAAATAGATTCTAATGAAAATTGCTGTATAGCTGCTGAAAAAGTGCAGTGCGAAAGAAGAGTGCAAAAAACAACACATGGTAACAAAAAATCTGTATTTCTGACGTCTTATTACAAGCAATAGTCAGATACTAGTCTCTGTAGGTGACAAAGCTGAAGAACGGTAACAACAACTCATATTTATTATTTATTCGCAAGTTTGTTTGTTTTATTAATTATGCAGCGTCGAAAATTGACTTTGTTGATCATCTTACAGAATAATTGGAGCTTCTCTAGCCTGCAGGTAGGGCGTAAGAATTTTACCTGCTGCCACCATTGCATGATCGTAAGAGGCGACTAAATTTGGGATCTTACCTTTTCTCTTCTTTCTTAAAGAGGCTTTCCCGCAGACGGACCGGTAAACGGCACTCCGATCACTAAATAAACTTCAGTACACGTTTCTATGTGACAAAATTAGAGGCTTTCCGACTTTATTTCTTGAAAACAATTACAGAATATGTATTTAAAAGACGTTTTAAAACTCAACCTGAGAGGGAAATGTATGGAATATAACGGCAAATCTTCTTTGTAAATCGCCGCTGCCTTTGAAGTTATCACTGTGCGGCACTGTGCACGTGCTTGTTTCTTTGATGTGTCAATAAAATTAGACTCCACTTTATAGCGGGGACTTATTGCGGGTTGCGATTAAATAAATAATATTTTAAAAATGAGGTTTTAATATCACTTTTCAGCGTTTTATAAGGAAAATAAAATGAAAAACTCAACAATTCTAACAATCTGTCATGTGTAAAAAATCTTTTTCTATTAGCCAATTTTTCTGATCTCTCTGCGGGCAAGACTCTTTAACAACTTTCTTCTTCCTAACGTCTCCCTTGACACTGCCTCACTTTTGGCCTTTAGTTGAGCGTTCGCCGCTGTGAGGAAGGCTTTGGGTTCAATCCTCTGGCCGAGACATACCAGAGTCTCTAAAAATGGTAGTTGCTGCTCCTGCTTAGTGCTCAGCATACAAGGAGTGGGACGACTGGTTCGCCCGTTGTCAGTATAATGTGACCGGGCGGGGTGTGCTGCTGGGTGTCTTCGGCAGTTTGCTTCAGTGAGGTAGCACTATAAATCGGCAAAAGTTCCGGCCTATCACAAGGAGACTTAACACGAACATATCGCAGACTCCCAAAACACGCATACGCACTCACCACACGCATGCATGTTACGCGCACGGGAGGCCGTCCTTAAATGACCTTAGCTGTTAATAGGACGTTAAACAAAATAAACCAAACCAAACTCTAGAATATACGGAGGCTGCGGTATGGTCTTTTTAGTCTCCTTATATTAACATTCCCGATGTAAGGACTATGAAAACATTGGAAGTTTCGTCCTGGATTCAACGTATATGAATCGAAATGAGCATGAATAAGAAGATGAGATTGACGTTAGTAAAACAATGTTGTTCACGTTTGATTCTAGTTTTAATGAGAAGTTATAGAAAACGTTATGACTTGTATCACGTTTTTGATTTTATTAAACTTTTTTTTAAGTTGAATATATATGTGCCGTTAAACTTTTAAGCATGTCATCGGAATCTCGCACAACATAATATAAATCAGTTGTTTCACCAATAGAATTTGTGCATGTTTCTGATGTCCGAACGAAGGAATGCCCCTTTAACAGATTAATTGGAAATTTCATAGAAAGATTTATTGACATGAGATGTACGATAACCAAGTTTATTTCAGCTTTTGTTATCCAGTTATGGCCTTTAGTAGATTTCCCAAAGCAATTTTTGCTCAATATCTGGCGTAATTATATAAATGCAATGGGATTTCAACAAAACCTGATGAATTTTGAAATATAGCCCAAAAGGAGACGGGGGCAATTGATGTAAGTAAAATTCATAATTAGTTTGTTTCCAGAAAATGTCTCGTATTTCAGGATTGACTTTAATGAGGTTTTTTTGTAATTGAAAAACACTCCCAATAACGCCGCGAAGCCAATAGTGTCAAAAGTACATTCCGTTTTTCGTGACATTGATCAAAAACTTCAAAAATACTCAAAGTTAATCCTTATAATTCAATCACAAAGTGCAACATTTAAAGATCATTAGAGCATATTTTTTTTTAGTAAATTGGGCAATATTAAACACACATGTATACACGCACGTTTAGTTTAGAATAAAAAGGTGGCTATTTTTACTCAAATTTTGTCATAAAGACCAACAGATTTTTAGATAGCTCAAAAAGATCTCCATGCTAACAGATTTGAAAAGAACCTTTAGACTCGCTTTACTGTAGTAAACATGCATTCAAATAAAAAGTATTTAACGGTAAATGTCCGGTGTTAAGTAGGAGTAGTAATAACCATTTTTATAGACTTTGGTATGTCTCCGCCAAGGTCAAGAATCCAAATTCTACCTCACAGGGGCGAATGCTCCAAATATAGTTCAACATTGAGGCAGTCTCAATGTGACGTTAGAACAACTTAGCGTCCCACCGGACAAAAAGCAAACATTCGCTACGAGAAATGCAACAAAGTGTCATGCGAAGAGCGAAAATGTGCAACGAGAAGAGCAACAATGCGCCATGCAAAGAGACACTGTACCAAACGAAGCGCGAAAGTGAGGCAAGAGAAGAGAGACACTGTACCAAACGAAGCGCGAAAGTGAGGCAAGGGAAGAACGAAAATGCCCGAGCTTTCAGTTAGTACAGCTAACATTAATTATCACAAACTTACCGAAATTCTTGTAGTGAGGTTAATGTTGATTTGCACCATGCTCATTAACTAATATGGTCGTCGAAGATGTATTTGCATTTTCAATGGGGGAAGCAGTATTATTTGGTTGATAGCTCATTGTATAAGCTTATGTTGTTGGTTTGAATGTTGAATGATACTTCACAAAAGAGTTTGATTGCATTTGTTTGCCGCAACCTCCCCATCATACATATGTTCACTGCCAATACCTGCAGTGCGCATAGACAGAAGAGGACGTTTAACATAAAAATTATGTTAATTTAAAATTATAATCAGAACTATGATGACGCATACATAAAAATTAAAGATAAAGATGTGAAGTGTCAAAATTCTTTGGTAGGTTAAATTGCAGATTAACTCATTTTCTTTCAATCCCTGTTTTGCGGGAGTGTTGCATTACGTGATAAGTAGTCGTCTAACAATATCATACAGCAGTTTAAAAAGAATATACTTACCTTATATTGTTTGATGAAGAATAACGGACTGAAAATATATCCCCTAATACATCAAATATACTTTTGCACATACCTGATATTGCATGGTGAACAAAACAACAAAATGTCCAAATTCCCAGAAACATCCACGTCCTCCTATTTAACTGATTAATCTCTTCATACCCAGCTCAGTGTATCGTGTCATGCGTACGTTTCTGACTGTTGCGGTAATCGTGCGTTTCTACTTCAAATGGTTTATTAAGTACGTATACGCTAAGGTCGGCACACCAATACCATTGATTTCTCTGTAATAATGAAGTACATGTATCTATTTAATTTAAGGATTTAAGGAACTCGAACAAGGTCTGGAAATAATGAGCCGATTGTCGTGAAAATTTAAATGTAGGGGTAAATTTATTCCAGCTGAGAAACTCAAGTTTCATGTTAATAGCATATGCAGTGATATTTCGCAAGCCTATAAATCACTATTCTGGTGTAATTCAACAGAAGTAACTTGGTCCATTGTTAGCATGTATCAAGGCTAACCATGGGTATTGGTGTTGACATTTAATCTGTTGTGCTGCTTGTTAATTTCGAGCTATCAGGAGACAAACACGAATATACGACAGCCTATCAAAATACACACAAACAAACAAAAATTGTTACAAATGAAATCAGGGGATCACTAAGGCCATGGTTTATGCTGCTAAGACCTTTTGAATTTTTTAAAAATACTTCATGTTTTGTCTCTAAGGCTGCTACAGATAACACCTGGTTTTGGTCAAATTGGTTCGTGGACAGAATTACACTGTTCTTCTTAGATGTTAGAGGTCCTTTCACCGATCTATATTTTAATTAACAAGTACTGATTGTAATGGGAACCATTATAGATATCCCAAAAACGACCCCATGGGTCTATCATTGTATTCAATATAACTCATAACCCGTATACAAGTTGTTAAATTCATGATATAGAAAACACTCAGGTCCCAAATAAAATGTATACATACCTAATTTACTAATCATCATGCAATTCATTGTACTCTGTATAAAGTCAGTGTTATCGTCATCTTGAAGCATTTAATATTTTTTGCTTGTTACTTAATTCAGTGTAATATGTTTGTGCCAAACACCTTTATATCTTTGGTATTAAGGCTGATAAATAATTGAAAAAGAAACAGCTATTTGGGTTTCTTTAATAGTCAATTTGATCATATAGGGGAAAAGGCATTAGCACAACACCAACCCACTCTTTGTAAAATGGCCAAAGTAGTTCTTGCTCCAATTGTTTCAAAGTTATTCAGTGTATTTATTGCTCCCATTTTTAGCTCACCTGCCCGAAGGGCAAGTGAGCTTATGCCGTGGCGCGGCGTCCGTCGTCCGTCCGTCGTCCGTCCGGCCGTCCGGCCGTCCGTCCGGCGTCAACTTTCCATTCAAGCAACTTCTTCTCAATAACCAAAAGGCCTAGAGACCTAATATTGGGCCTGTAGCATGCTGGGGTGAAGGGCTACCAAGTTTGTTCAAATGAATGACCTTGACCTTCATTCAAGGTCACAGGAGTCAAAAAGGCTAAAATCTTCAAACGACTTCTTCTCAACAACCAACAGTCCCAGGGAGTTGATATTGGGTCTGTAGCATGCTGGGGTAAAGGGCTACCAAGTTTGTTCAAATGAATGACCTTGACTTTCATTCAAGGTCACAGGAGTCAAAAAGGCTAAAAAAAAATTAGACGACTTCTTCTAAATAGCCAAAAGACCCAGGGACTTGATATTGGGTCTGTAGCATTCTGGGGTGAAGGGCTACCAAGTTTGTTCAAATGAATGACCTTGACCTTCATTCAAGGTCACAGGAGTCAAAAAGGCTAAAATCTTTAAACGACTTCTTCTCAATAACCAAGAGTCCCAGGGACTTGATATTGGGTCTGTAGCATGCTGGGGTGAAGGGCTACCAAGTTTGTTCAAATGAATGACCTTGACTTTCATTCAAGGTCACAGGAGTCAAAAAGGCTAAAATCTTTAAACGACTTCTTCTCAATAACCAAGAGTCGCAGGGAGTTGATATTGGGTCTGTAGCATGCTCGGGTGAAGGGCTACCAAGTTTGTTCAAATGAATGACCTTGACCTTCATTCAAGGTCACAGGAGTCAAAAAGGCTAAAATCTTTAAACAACTTCTTCTCAATAACCAAGAGTCCCAGGGAGTTGATATTGGGTCTGTAGCATGCTGGGGTGAAGGGCTACCAAGTTTGTTCAAATGAATGACCTTGACCGTCATTCAAGGTCACAGGAGTCAAAAAGGCTAAAATCTTTAAACGACTTCTTCTCAATAACCAAGAGTCCCAGAGACCTAATATTTGGCCTGTAGCATGCTGGGGTGAAGGGCTACCAAGTTTGTTCAAATGAATGACCTTGACTTTCATTCAAGGTCACAGGAGTCAAAAAGGCTAAAATCTTTAAACAACTTCTTCTCAATAACCAAGAGTCCCAGGGAGTTGATATTGGGTCTGTAGCATGCTGGGGTGAAGGGCTACCAAGTTTGTTCAAATGAATGACCTTGACCTTCATTCAAGATCACGTCGATCAAGTATGCTTAAATCTTTAAATGACTTTTAGTGAAAAGCCAAAGTGCAGAGAGACATTATATTGGTCCTGTAGCATGCTTTCAAATAACTGCAGGATCCATATATGAAAAGATCACTGCATTGCAGGTGAGCGATTTGGGCCCATTGGGCCCTTGTCTATGTTATACGTTAATTTGATGCCATTCATAACCGGTATGTACCCATTTTCATCTTAATATGACGACATTCAAATTCGACCAATTACAGGCCATTCACAGTCATATCATTGTCATCTGTAACCTTCATAACCCCCATGTAGCAATTTTCATCTTAATCAGACAACTGTATTTTTACCAATCAAAGACCAAAATTTGCTAGCATAGCAACCAACCTTTTCGAAAGTGTTTCCATGTTGTTCGCTATCCCTCAACCCCTATGTACAAATTTTCATCTTAATCCGACGACATTTAAATTTCGACCGACCAATCAGAGGCCACTATTTTGTTGTTATGGCAACTGGGCAACTGACCTTTTTGAAAAGGTTACCATGTTGTTCACAATCGCTCGGAACCCCTATGTACCAAATTTCAGCTTAATCCGACATCTAAATTTCGACCAATGACAGGCCACCATTTCATTACCATGGCAACAAATCTTTTCGGAAATGTTACCACGTTATTCGGCATCCCTAAAAACCCATATACAACAATTTTCACTGACATCGGAGACCGAAATCTAAAAACAGGAAGTGGGCTCTGGCGGCCATCTTGGATGTCCGATCACGAAAAAAATACGTGGTTGCACACCCCATACACTAACGAGTATGTCTGTGAAGTTTGATGATGATCCGCCCAGTAGTTACTGAGAAAAGTGTCGGAAACCTCCGTGGCGGAAGAAAGTGAAAGTAATAAGAATAATAATAATTAAATAAGTATCTATATAATAATCCGAATGTTTATGTTAATGACCGTAGTGACTAAACAACAACTGTTCTGAATACGAATTGAAAAAACTAGACGATCTGACCACACGCGTACATTGTACGATGTTTACTTGCCGAAATATACGCAATTTAATTCCAATCCAAACCGCCTGGCAGCTTCAGGTCGCCATCTTTGTTCAAATCAAAGCATCTGTGCGTTTGAAACAGTTAGTACTGCAAAGCTTCTAAATGATATTGTGATCAACAATTTTAAGATTATCAAAGAAACGAAAAGTAAATTTTAAATCATTTTAATTTTGATTACTTATGCTTGAGGTCAGTCAATCGTAATAATTATTTACAAAGGGAATTGAATTTTCTACTCAATACTGATAACTTTTCTTTTATTTAGATAATCTTTATTTATTTCATTTCATTTAATTTTAAAGGGAAAATTAAATTCCCCAATATATTCGCGGGAAATGAATTTGATGACGTAACCGGAAGCGCATGCTTTCAGAACGTGACCAGGAAGAAATGTTCACCTGTAAACGACAGAAACAAGAGGCACAATGGGCCTGTATCGCTCACCTGGTTCTACAGCAAATTTGCAGTTGATTGAGGTCATTTCTACAGATATGATCGGGTCTTGGTGACTCTTGGCTCTAAGCATGCTACAGACAGGTCCAATATCAAGTCCCTGGGCCTCTTGGTTATTGAGAAGTCTTTTAAAGAATTTAGCCTATTTGACCCATGTGACCTTGAATGAAGGTCGAGGTCATCTATTTGAACAGAATTGGTAGCCCTTCATTCAAGCATGCTACAGGCCCACTATCAAGTCCCTGGGCCTCTTGGTTATTGAGAAGTTGTTTGAATAGTATAACCTATTTGACCCATGTGACCTTGAATGAAGGTCAATGTCATTCATTTGAACAAACTTGGTAGCACTCCATCCCAGCATGCTACAGGCCCAATATCAAGTCCCTGGGTCTATTGGTTATTGAGAAGAAGTCGTTTTAAAATTATAGCCTATTTGACCCATGTGACCTTAAATGAAGGTCAATGTCATTTATTTGAACAAACTTGGTAGCCCTTCCCCGCAGCATGTTACAGGCCAAATATCAAGTCACTGGGCCTCTTGGTTATTGAGAAGTCGTTTGAAGATTATAGCCTATTTGACCCATGTGACCTTAAATGAAGGTCAAGGTCATGTATTTGAACAAACTTGGTAGCCCTTCACCCCAGCAAGCTACAGGCCCAATATCAAGTCTCTGGACCTCTTGGTTATTGAGAAGAAGTCGTTTGAAGATTACAGCCTATTTGACTCATGTGACCTTGAATGAAGGTTATAATGTGAGTTTTCAGATACCAAGGGAGGTAATAAAGTGGATAAGTAACTAGGAGTGAGTTGGTTAGTAATTTTATAGAATAGTTGCAGTTTTCTTCTAGAACGACGGTTTACAAGAGGTTCGAATCCACTTTCAGAGTATGAGAGCCTGCTAGCAAAGGAAGGTAATCCGGTAATTATTCTTGCAATTTCAAAATTTAATTTTTCCAAATTTTCTGCATCATTGAGAGAACATCAATCCCAAACCTCGCAACAATATTCAAATAAAGGCAGAATATATGACTTGTAAATTTTATACAGAGTTTGTCTATTTAAAATATGTTTGAGCTTTCTGAGAATACTTCTTTAGATACATTTTTGCATAAGCTTTCAATGTGTCGAGACCATTTGCAATTTACATCTAATGTTACGCCTAGGTGTCTGTGGTAATCAACAAATTCTACATCTATATTATTAAATCTAAAGTCTATAACATGTTCAAGTTCGTTTTTTGAAATTAGTAATGCTTCCGTTTTCAGAGGGTTGAATTTCACTAACCAGGTTTCTGCCCAATTTTGAATTTTTGCTAAGTCATTATTTATTTTAATTTCAATTTCAAAGGGTGATCGACCAGAACATAATAAAGAGGTATCATCAGCAAATAATTTTGAAAGACTATCGAGATTATCAGATATGTCGTTTATGTAAAGAATAAAAAGTAGTGGGCCCAATACTGATCCTTGCTGCACGCCAGCATTTGTAGTCCTTATGGAAGATTTACCATTTCCTACAAAAACATGTTGTTTCCTGTTACTAACATATTTTTTAACCAAATTAGAAGTTTCCCATTAATTCGCTAATTTTACATACAGTCCCTTATGCCAAAAACGATCGAACGTTTTGGAGATTTCACAAAATACTTGATAGGTTGGTTAATTTTTTTCCATATTTTCACATAAGGTATGGTAAATTTCTATCATTTGATGGACGGTAGATTGACCAGGTTGGAAGCCAAATTTGTATTGATAAATTTAGAAAAGAATATAACCTTTGTAATTTCGCTTTCCATTTAGCTGAGTTTTGTGTATGAGGACGAATGTCACGGATCATGATCTTATAGAACGCTATTTACATGACTGTGAAATAAATGTTTAGCAGATATATTATTTTAGCGCTTTACGTGTTTTCACAATGTATAGAAGTCGAATATGCTACGCATCGTTTACCACTTGGTTATAGAACGTGCGAGGCTCTTTGGGCCCTCTCGTTTCGATTAAGAGCCGTCCGCTACGGCGTATGCAGATGTGTTCTTCAATCCTGTTTGAAAATGTTGCTATCTCTGTCAGTTACTTTCCTTGGTCAACGACATGCCTTTGATTTGTGGAATTATCTATGGTTATTTGCAGATTTAGAATTATTCATCTTAGACGAATTGTTTACATTCCTTCTCGGCTCAGGCTAATCACAATTTAACAACATTATCAAGATCCTGATAAAATAATTTAAAATAAAATATCATGTGACCCCAGTGATTCACACAGTATCAAAAAAGATCGCCATGGCCCATTGGCGCGCTGTGCGTTGTGAACGGGTATGAAGTCAATCAATACCACATGAAATAATTAAGTATTGGCATGTTAAATATGAATTTTACACTACCCATCCATGTATGCCTGTTGTCGACGCTGCAGTTCATTTACATTTTAGTTGAATGATACGATTTACTCTTTTGTTATCCAAGTGAAAATTTTCTATCTCAACATTTTTATCTTTATACTAAATATTTTATATCAAATATGCATTTTATGTTGCAAATATCTTTCAAATACGATCAAGAAAAATTGAATGATAGTAAAATACATAACAAAATATGACAAAGATACATCTTGGTAATTCAAACTTCAAATTTTTGGGTTGCTAAGCGATGATTCTACTATATGAGCTATGTGGGCTTATTGGAATGTGATGTTTATGTTATAACTTAAAGTCAGTCTTGTTAATGCTAGATCAAAATATCTACTTTTTTCAATTTTTCGATACCAGTGCATCGGATGACCTCTTCTTGAGAATAGGATTTTAGTTATCTTTTGGTACATAGATTATAATTCGGACATTGTAAAAGCTGGTCTTCTGATGCGCTCTATGTCAAAGTGCAATCAATGACTGCGAAAGCTCACCGGCGGTAGCAATCACACTTTGCTTTCATTTTTTATGTATTGATAAGCATGTCATTTGAAATTGTACGTCACATAATATCGCTCCTAGACCTATAATGGATGTATAAACCAAATAAGAAGGGTGTGGACTTACAAGCTTTCCAAAACTTATCCACTAAATGGTAAAATGCAAAACAAAACAACCCCCCCCCCCCCCCCCCAAAAAAAAAAACACACACACACACATTTTGTTTAAGCATAATTTTGCAATGACATCACACCTGGACCTCTAATGAATGTATAAACCAAATTAGAAGGGTGCGAGAGCATAATTTTGGACATACCCCAAAAACTTTAAAGTCCCTGTCTACCTAAAGGAGATAAACCTAGACACTTTCTAAAAAACTGGCGTCCTATTTCGTTATTGAACATTACTTATAAAATAGCATCCGGGGTTATCTCATGTAGAATCAGAACAGTATTAGACAACCTTATTAGTAGGGACCAAACTGGATTTCTATCGGGGCGTTATATCGGAGAAAACACTAGATTACTCTTTGATTTGATGCAATTTACAGAAGACAATAATATACCAGGCATGATACTAATGATAGATTTCGAAAAAGCTTTTGACTCAGTCTCGTGGAAATTCATTGAAAATGTCTTAAATTATTTTGGTTTTAAAGACAATATAGTTTCTTGGTTTAAAACTCTACATAAGAATGTATCGGCCACCATCAATCAGAGGGGCAATTTATCTACTTTTTTCGATATAAAAAGGGGTTGTAGGCAGGGGGATCCAATAGCACCATATATATTTATCTTATGTGCCGAGGTTCTAGCTATTAAAGTGAGAAATAACAACAAAAAAAATAATGGTATTAAAGTGGGATGATTTCCCCATACTTCTCTCTCAGTATGCTGACGACACTTTTATCACACTTGATGGATAGCAACAATCATTATCTGAATCTCTGAATGAACTAAATACCTATGCAGATCTCTCAGGGCTTAGAGTAAATATTGATAAGACACAGATCATATGGATAGTGTCAAAAAAATATAGCAAGGACATACTTATGCCTGAACTTAATCTGGGGGACGGGAACGGTTTAGTCTACTTGGGATAGAATTTGATGTGAACCTTCATGCTATGCCAAAGATCAATTATGACAAGAAAATTGTAAAACTTAAAACTCTTGTAAATACTTGGAAAAGAAGAAACCTCACACCGATAGGGAAGATACACATAATTAAATCTCTTTTTATTTCACAATTCATCCACCTCTTTACAGCTCTGCCTAATCCAGATGAAAAAACATTCAGCAATATTAACACTATTCTATTTGAATTCCTATGGAACAGTAAAGTTGACAAAATTAAGAGAGAAACTGTTGTCCAAGATATTATAAATGGCGGTTTAAGAATGGTTAATATCAAGGCTTTTGCGGACTCATTAAAACTAAGTTGGATTAGAAGACTTTACCATACACCAGGCAAGTAGTCCTTGATATTAAATACTAGTGTAAATACTAATGTTTTGCTAAATATTGGAGGTGAGTATATACAAAAATGCCATAAGAATTGTACTAATAAATATTGGAAGGAGGTTTTTAGAGCATGGTATAAATTACATATTTCCTTAGAAACTACTATTCCTAAGGATAATTCAATTTTGCAAGCACCTATTTGGTTTAATAGGAATATTACTATATCAGGTAAACCAGTTTTTTACAATCAGTGGTACAGAAAAGGAGTAACAAATGTAGTGGATATGTTGGAATCTATTAGTATTGAATCTTTTCTAAGTTATAAAGATTTTGTCCAAATATATGATATAACAACTAATTTCCTTCAATACCAAGGACTTGTGTCTTCCATTAAAAGATTCATTGCTGATAGGTTACCATTTGAAAATACTGTTGTGCGGCCAATAATACCTTTTTATATTCAGATTATTTTGAGGAACCAGAAAGGTACAAAGGATTTTTATAAATTGTTAAACATAACTAAAGCAAAACCAACAAGTAAAGCAAAATGGGGGGGACAATTTGAACTAACTCATAAAGATTGGGAAAATATTTACAAATTACCATTCCAGGTAACAAAAAATACTAAGCTTCAATAGCTGCAATACAGGATTACTCATAACATTTTAACTACCAATTCAAGACTGTTTAAGGCAAGACTAGTTATCAGTCCCTTATGCAACCTATGTAACTTTGAAAGAGAATCAGTCAGTCATGTTCTATGGGAATGCCAAGAAGTTCAAAAACCCTACAGACACTAGAATCACTTTCTGATGCATTGTTTATTACCTTTTCTATCAATAAACAATCCTTTCTGTTTGAAATTACTAGTTACAATAGCCCAAGTGTTCGAGTTGATAATGAAATAATTTTGATAATTAAACACTACATTTACATAACACGATGCCTGCATAGTTCTCTGAATACCAATACTTTAGTAAAAACTATACAAAGTCATTATTCTGTGCAAATATATATTTCAAATAGCAAAAATAACACTTTAAGATTAAAATTTATGAATGAATGGAGAAAATGGGAAAGTCTTATTAAACTTGAAATCTAATCCTGACTATGTGCTGACAATAACACCTGTACACTTTAATTCGTATAAGAATGAATTCATCATCCCATGGCCTCCCTCCATCTCTCTCTGCTTTATCCCTTTCCTTTTTCTTTGTCTTTTTTTTTTTTTTTTTGCTAAGTGAAATATATATGTCAAAATAGCAAGTAGACTATTAAATGCAAGTATGTGTGAATATGCATGAGTATGTGTGTGTGTGTGTGTGTGTGTGTGTGTGTGAGGGTGTGTGTGTGTGTGTGAGAGAGGTTGTTAGTTAGTGCACATTTAAGTAATTTTGAATGTGTATACGTATGATATTGTTTTGAATGTGTATGTATGTTTTGTGTGTATATGCTAGATCTAAATGGTGCAATCAGTGTGGAGCCTGGTCAATGGTGCCGATGACTCGGTTCATGTGGCAAGAGTTGATATGACCAACACAGAAGCTGAGCCCTGGACAGGATTGATCAGGCTACCAGGTAACTGAATATGTATGTAGGTGTGGATGGATGTATGTTTATCAGAATATGTATACAGGTATAGGAGTATGTATGGTTTGTATGTATTTATCCTTGTTGTTAAATTGATGTTGATGATGAGTATGATGATGATGATGATTATGGTTTTATGATGATTAGTATGATGATGAGTAAAATAATGATGATGATGATGATTATGATGATGACTATATATACATGATGATGATATCATGATGAGATTATGATGGTGATGCTGATGATTTAAGGTTTATTATTATCATTATGATGATGATGATGATGATAAGATTATGATGATGATGATGACTATGATGATGATGATATCATGATGAGATTGTGATGATGACTAATGATGATGATGATGATGATATGATGGTTATGAGTATGATGATTATGATGGTAATGATTCGGAGGATGATTAATATGACTATGATTGTGAAGATGAGATTATGAAGATGATGACTATGATGATGATGATATCATGATGAGATTATGATGTTGACTGATGATGATGATGATGATGATGATGATGATGATGATTAGTATGATGATGATTGTATGACAATGGCCGCAGCCAAAACTTATTATTACAAGTGCATGCAAAGGCAAGGACCGATGCTAAATGTCTACCCGCAGGTATCCGGACATAAAGCCCCTTGCCCTCTGACCTAGCAGATTTTGCCTGCACTTGTAAAAAACCGAAACCACCTCTCGCAAGAGGAACCAACATCTCCAGCCTGGAGAAAACCATAATCCTGCCTTTAGCTCCCAGGATAGCACGTGGCAAGCATTACAAGATCAGGATTATTATATTTAGACTTAGCACTGGCCTGCCAGAAACTCCTAGGATACCTCCATAGCAAGATTTAGTCCCCCAGGGTAAACCCTAGCAAGACTATTGGCCGACCAGAGCACAGTCTAGTATAATTAATACCACCAGAATTAAATAATATGACACAAAATTGTGTAATTATATGCCTGCCCGCCATATCCTGCCCTGAAATAAAGACTGCAGCATAAAAGTATAGCACTCGCGATCGTAGTCCAATACACAGTATTCCAAAACCGCTGACCCGCATTCCAGTCCTTATGTCATAATGTAATTGTCTCTTTTCACCAAAATTCAAAGTCACTCAAGATACACAGCTCTCATATGGTTGATAATTGGAGACAATTCACAGAAAATGTTGTTACACTCAAGACCCATGTCCACCTTCTGGTGTGTCCACAATACTCAAGTACTGAAAGAGATAAACTCGACAGCAGAAAATTGTTAATGAAACACAAAAGCATTTAACTTTCAAATGCATTAAGTAATAATTAAATACAACTTTGAATGTATGCGTATAGCTTTGTATCCACCGTCAGCGGTGAACACATTTATTAATACAACATAAGATACCTTATTTTTAAATATATGTACTCTTTAATTTTAAACAAAAATACTAAATTATTTGAAATAGGGCGGTGTGAAAGGGGTGGATGGTGGGAAAATTTCGATACTAAAATCGGTTGTTATAAGAGTGCTGCTCATGAACGTGTCAAGTGCTACAGGATTATTATGATGATGATTTTAATGTTTAAGTACACACTGTAGGATGATGAGACTATGATGATGAAAAATATAGGTTATGATGACAGTGAAGATGATATTATGACTATGATGATAGCAAACCATACATATTGGAATCGATGTGTGTTTGTGTGTGTGATTCTTATGTATTTATGTATTAAAAATGTCATTAAAAATAAAATAAATATAAAAAAAAAACAACTTTAAAGTCAGTTTTGGTGCTACAAAAAGTCCACAAAATGGTAAAATGCGAAAAAAAAATCGATTTTGCTTTAACCAGAGACTTGTGGTATATACGTCTCTGCTTTAACACCACTTCTAGACTTCTAATGGTGTGTAAACCAAATCTGAAGGGTGTGAGGTGTAAACTTTTAGACTTATAAGCTTTCCAAAAACTGATCCCGAAAAAATTATGTTTCTAATAGTGTTATTCCTATCAAAATATGTTATAGTATAAAAACATGTAACATTCTAAGATTATAATAGTGATATTCCAAAATGTATTAGCATATATGTACATGTACATTTCAAGTGCTCAATATATTATTAAGATTCTCATAGTGTTGTTTTCAAAATAAGATATAAAGATATATTAACTTGCAGAATTCTAATGCTCTTATAACTTATATATCAATGTGATTAATACTATACTATAAATTTCACAATTCTATTTAAATAAAATGTCGAAATTTATATGCTAGTGTCTTGGTTTTCTTTAGTTGTCAAGTGATTTCTACAGGTAAAATACAGGTAAAATATTTGAGGTAAATACAGAACATGTATGAAACAGACTATAATTACCTTTCCTTTGATGACTCCGTCTATTGTTCTAAATATGTAGGCGTTCGGGGAACACACCGGGACGCCGACGCGGACGCCGTGGCTACAGCATTTGCTCACGGTTACTCGTAACCGGTGAGCTAAAAATGATGTGAATGTGGGGAAAAAACCCTCGAAAGATACGGTCTTTTAATGAAATATACTTTGCAATGAACAAATACATTTTTCGCAAATAAGAATATTTATATGTTATAGATTTAAGGTTTGTATTCAAAAACTCAGTTTTCAACATTTATTTTTTTCTTTTTGAAAACGGTTACCGTTAGGTCGAAACAGGCCAATATGCGCCATATACCTCTTTATTTGACATTTTTATTTTTAAACTATAACACTCACCAGTCACTTCACACCAGCTTAGTTTTTAAGAATATACACACATAGGATTTTAATTAAAGGAGAAATGAGATTTTCACTAATCAAGTGATTAAGCTAAAAACCTTTTTGCTTATCGTTGCCTAGGAGGTAGTTTTAACGGATACATGGCCTCGTGAACGAAACAAGAGAAATGACATACATTGATATACTCAAAATTAATTTCCCACACCCACATCCAAACATCATTAGTGTAACCGCAACGCAATTCCTATTTTCCCGCCATTACAAATGAAAACAGCCTGACGTCACTTGACCTAAATACCTAAACACACAGGTGTATTCATTGACACCTAGGACAATAGCGGCTACTCCAACTCGAAAGTAGAAATGTAAATTCTGGCTGCGACGAGGGTAAGTAGACTATCGTTAATGTTGATATCTGTTCTCCGATCGCTTTTCAGATTAATCATAATCCATATCGGCAAAAATACCTTATGCATACATTGGAAAAGTTACTGAAGTTCGGATCGGTTCTATATATAGCACCGCTTACAGAGATACTATAAATTGTATAATTGAAGGGAACGGGCCGGGGGAGTTGCGATTGTTGTTCAACTAGCTATAGGTTACACCTCACGGGGAACTTTGGAGACAATATGTATCGACATCATTTGAAAAATAATCAAAACGCTTTTGTGTAAAACATTATCTTACCGTGAGAATTCTGTAACTTATTATGACTAAGTTCTGAATGTCACCGTTATCCGATATGAGGTCTTGACCTCGAACGCAGGCCCTTGTCGATATTGATTTGAACGTATTTATATTCTTAAGTTCGGTATCCTAAAATACAGCTTTAATTGATTCTTAAAACATAAAATTGATCGATTTCCATTTATATATATCTTTAAATGATTATGTTCAGTATAGACGCTGCTGTTTTGCCCTTTTTTTTTCTCGAAAAGTCTGTTATTTATCACCAACAAGCGCCTGTACGATATGTGTACAGATTCGTAATTCATTTGAAGACGTCTTTGTGGTCTAGTCAAGACGAGCACTGTTGACATTAAACGTCTCCATGCATGATGTATTCTGTAAAAACATTCCACATATATGAATGTATATATACAATATCTATATATTGTATGTGAAAATCTGCACTAAATGACCCTTTTGACGTTACCTAGCCTATTTTATAACAAAGAGGGTATGTAATATAGTGTTTGTTATATCATTTCTATAAAAACAATAGTTATGGAACAAGACTGAACAACACTTGATAGACGTGTGTGCGACCGATTATATATATATAATTTGCTAATTATTGTTTGATGGAGATGGGGGTGGGGGGGGGGACACTGGAATTTCCATCAGTCACAGTGGTCAGGTGGCCATGGTGCATTTATAACAAATTATGTCACTAAACCGGTACTAAACCCCATTCCTGTTTCCTCCCACAGAACTACATTATTGTATATAATGTAATGTAATACCCAGACATGAGCACTAGCTTCCATCAGGGCCAACAAGCCTATACTTGTGTAGCGGGACTAGACTGGGTCGATCATCTGTGACCAGGTAGCTCAATTGGTAGAGCATCTGGCTAGTGTTTGGAGGTCCCGGGTTCGAACCCCGGTCTGCCTGCTACATTTTCTCCTCTCCTGTTACACTTGCATGGGCCAATTTAAGTTGATGCGAGTTGTTTAACAATTGTTGTAAAAGAAATTTGTCACTCTTTTCATGGAAGTTATTCCATCCCTGCACAATAAAATGTTCTTTTTAAAAATGTGGATATGGTAGTGCTGGTATTAGAATTGGAGTTGGATTTCTTGCCAGGTGATTAGGCGCCGTAGATCATGAGTTTTAGGCCCGTTCAGGGCACGAGTCATAAAATTGACATCCTTCGTTTGTGTTAATGTCAGGGATGCTTTCAAGGCTTTCTCACCTAATCGGCCTGTTATCCTGTACAATATTTTTACATATGTCACTGGTATAATAAATATACCCTTGGAGCCTTTTTTCATTGACTGTGCCAGTCGGGAAGTGATTGTGATGTCATAATATGGACAATGGTATATTGTTACGTATACATTGTGAATTGTCACTCAGATTTTATAAAACAAGTCTTCGTTAGAAGGTTTTCTTATTTCGAGATGAGTTTCATAAAATCTCATATGAAATGAAAACTCATTTAAGATCCTAAATATAATTTAAATATCCAAAAGCAGACATGTTTTCACTCTGCATGATCTTTTTTATAACATAACCCTGAAAAATTCCATTTCGATAGGTCAAATTCATAGTCAAACTGACATTGGAGCGCTTTAGCAAACAGAGACAACCTAAACCATTTCATTGTGCAATTCACAGTTCATGACATCACATCATTGTCCATATTATGACATCACAATTGATTTTTGACTGGCACAATCAATAAAAAATACTTCAGGTCATAGTACACAAATGACATATCCAAAAATATTACATGAGAAAATCACTGCATCAATATTTCAAATAGTTTGTGATATTCTAGTTGACAAGTGTATAGCCAGGGTCATTTTGATGCAGGGTTGCATTGTAGTAGTTGGTGACTACCTAACTGAACAATATACGGGAGACCCGTCATATGCCATGGGACACAACCACGACAGCACAGACCGGCTGGTTCTCAGCTTCCCCAGAAACACAAACCAACACGGGTAGGGAATCTGTGTCAATGCACCCGAGATCTTCAACTGAGCTATCGTGGCCTCCTGAAATAAGGAGATCTGTACAGAATATGATATTATTATAGATGTACAAGTTATGTTAGCTAAATCATACGGACGATATACTGATCAAATTGTTTTAAACTGACATCTTTTGTTTGTTCTTAGAACTTCTTACAGATTCAACATGACCTGACTGTTATTCGATAATGAAAATCAACTTTGGGCATGTGGAATAACGTCATTCCCCCAAAAACATGGCAGATGACGGATATTGTTCAATACCATCTCTGTAACCATGACAACTTGGAGACTCAGTGTCCTGATAACTTTATTGTTGCCATGGCTACCGGGACTATTGGCCACAGACCAATCAAATTGTTTCCAAAACCATGGTGAGTGAATTATTATTGGAATGGAAATTGGGATGTTATCAAGAATAAGCTTTCAGATTCTATCATACAAATACATTATGGATGTCTGTGCAATAGTCCAAAATATTTCACCCTCGGTTCTGGTCATCAACCGATTCTATTGCACGAGGCCTTCAGACACCCATGATACTTGTTTTATTACATTATCACTAATTAATATAAAACACACATAGAATCACTGAAATCTCGACTTTCCTGTAGGCCTAGAAGTCGCCAAGACTGTTGTCTGGCAGTGTTGACATCTGAGTGACTTAGACGCTTGAAAGGGTAGGACTAAATTTTTGGTGTTCATATATAGTTCTCAACTTCTCACGCGACCGTGCAATATTCATTTTAGCCGTGCAATAGTTCAAAATATATAGTTTATGTGTATCTTTAAGGAAAATCAAACACGTAATTTAATAAAAATTAATATTATATTGATGGTTAAATTATAGTTCTGCATTTTGTGATTGTAATCAATTTTAAACATTTCATTCAGTGCACACAAATTTTAAGAATTGAATGGATATATAGGTATTTTGTAAAAGAAACAGGATTCCTGATCATTTAGCCATAGAGGCGTACAACATAAAACTTGTGCCATATAAAGATAAAAGAAACTCAAGAAAACACGAAAAGTTGTAACTTCAAAGCATTTTCATCAACTTTTCACAATTTAAGAAATTAAGGTGTATAACTTTAAAATGAACATATCGAGCCATACAAATGGGAAACTAAGAAAAAGGCCCATATTTATCCAACAATAAGCCCACATTGTCACGCAATAAGCCCACCAATGTCTATTTCAGGGAAAATGTAAATGTATATTGCAGGGTCCAGCAATAAGCCTATACTCCCTACTTTGAGCCAAAGTTCATTTACCCCTACCCCCTCCCTGCTCCTTCCACTGGACTTATTTCATGGTAGTATATGTACTAATTTAATATATGTACACGAACAGATTTTTTTTTTTTCACTGGGATTTTTTTTAATCATAGGAGATTTAAACGAGCGAGAAATGTACTACAATGGTAAAAGCCTGACTATTATGCTGGAGAGCAGCCACAGTGTGTCCCAGAACATCACCAACCATCTGCTGAAAACGTTACTGACGGAGGTCATAGGATATCGTCGCGTCCAAATACAAAATGATTTTTCCAATACACTCAACACTACCGCTATACTCAACCGCATGTCCGGCTGTTACAACACAGGGTAAGGTTTAAAAAAGAATGCTGGTTTAAACAAAAATAATGCTTGTTAATTTTAATTACGCTCTGGACATGAATGGGTTTGAGACATCTAATGTAACTCTTTGTCAGTCAGTCCATTTCTATCAAGGTCTGATTTTTTTCTGAGAATGTAATAGTAATATATATTATTTTATATTGTTTTATTGCAGTTAATCTATATAACATATCTAAAAATGTCTATGCTTTTTACCATAACATGAAAAATGCTTGATAAATATTAATGCCTATACAAAAAAAAGAAAATTACAACATTCTCCAAGATTGCAATTGGAACCAAACACAGAATTTACATGTATCATCAGGTAAAAATTATATAGGCCGAAAAAATCTTATTACACATGTTTCCTCTAAAATGTAAAAAAAAAAAAAAAAAAAAGATAAATGAAAAATGAATAGGGCATGTGGGTCAAGGTATCTTTGGGTGCTGTGAAACAGCCACCTAACGCGATCATCGCCAAATTTTGCTAGAACAAATTCATTTGGAACTTTTTTGAATACTCGTAACGTTTAGTAAGGTTAATTGTAAAGACAAGTAATCTTGATGTAATTAGTCCTTCTTTCAAAATGGTTAAAAAAAACTTCAGGGTAGGCACATAAGGTTGGTATAGGGTAAACGAAATCGACACAGGTATTATTTAGGCCTAAAAATAATATTAAAAATGAAATTTAGTTAAGTTTCTTAAAAAAAAAGACAAATTTACTTTTTCAGATGTTCTACCAAGTCCAAGTCCGTTGTACCACGCACAATGGTGAACATTGAGGTTCCGGTAGTGGCGGGATTTTCGACTGACAGTTGGAGTCGGGCAGGGACAGTGATAAGTGTTGGACCTCTTGGACCTCTGGGCAGGTAATCAAAGTTTATACATAAAATGGAAGAACATAATGAAAAAAGTGTGATAATCTTAATGTTGTATGCTTCCTATTCTAATTTTTAAAAAAAAGAATTATTGTGTAGAATTTTAGACATGCTGAACATGCAGCAGCAATAAATTGCCCCTGATATGTATATATACTGAAACGAAAAAGAAACGCAACATGGAAAATTGTGATTAATTTTGTATTAAATATACATATCTGTATAAAAATCGCGGAAATAAACATGCACCCTGCCTAACACCCATACCAATCTTCAAAATCACCCAAGTGTGACTAGAGACCTATGCACTTCCGGCGCGGTAAAAACATCAAAAACCGTGCCTGTACAAACATATGCGTTCTTTTTTCATTCAAACCAGTATCAATTCATCACTAACATTGAGCCACATCATCGCCAATACTTTTGCAAACAATAATTCCTTTTACAATTATGCCACGGTTATCAAAGGTTGATAGAGGACGTGCTATAGCGATGCTTCTGGCAGGGAACACGCAACTTCACGTCGCTCGACAATTCAGAGTTCACAAATCGACTATTAGTCGATTAGTTTCACGTCTTAACGCAACAGGAAGAGTCGATGACCAGCCGAGATCAGGACGTCCACGCGTAACGTCGCGACGTCAAGACCGGGTTCTTAGGTTGGCACACCTGCGTAACAGGAGATTAACGGCCGCTGAAACGGCAAGGAATACGATTGGTAATCATAACCGTCGAATTCATCCCCAAACAGTGATCAACAGACTGCGTGAGGCTAATTTGCATGCAAGGCGACAGTACGTTGGTTTACCACTAACACCGCAACGTCGAGCACGTCGTATGCAATGGGCAACGGCACATATGCCCAGACGTTTTCCTATGAGACGTTGGAGGTCTATGCTCTTCACCGATGAATCTCGATTCACGTTATTTCGAGCAGATGGCCGTCAACGTGTGTACCGGCGTCGAGGCGAACGTTTTGCTGACGCCTGTGTTTTGGAACACGACCGATTTGGGGGTGGATCAGTTATGGTTTGGGCGGGAATCTCCCATGGTTTGAAGACGCCTTTGGTGATAGTCAATGGGAATTTAACGGCCGTACGCTATCGGGATGAGATCCTTAGGCCCCATGTTGTGCCGTTTGTTAGGCAGCATCATCTAACCTTTCAGCAAGATAACGCGAGACCACACGTTGCAAGAGTCTGTAGAGACTTTCTTGCGACACAGAACATTGTTCCTATAGATTGGCCTCCATATAGCCCCGACCTGTCCCCAATCGAGCATTTGTGGGATGAATTAGACAGAAGAATTCGAAATCGCCGTAACCCCCCAAATACCCTCCCTCAGTTAGCAAATGCACTCGTCCAAGAATGGAATAACATTCCAATACGGAAAGTCAATGCCCTGATGAACTCAATGCAACAAAGAATTAGAGATGTGATAACTGTTCGAGGAGGACACACACGATATTAGGGCACGGTTTCAAAACTGCTGCCATTTCAACTTGGATTCACGTAGGGTACTACCAATCATGACCTTCTAGCAAAGTGACCTGTTCTTAAAAATCTCTAAACATTTAAAGGATGTTACATCAATATTCAATATTAACTATTACATATGAAATTTAAACATAATGCTCACAAGTATTATTTTATTAAACCTACAATTTGAAGTTGCGTTTCTTTTTCGTTTCAGTATATATATATATAGTATATACGGTAAAACTGCATGATGGTACAGTCAAACACATTTGAATTAATACATCGGATGTTTAGCTCACCTAGTCTGAAGGACAAAGGTGAGCTAATGCCATACCATAGCGTCCGTGTCTGCCGTCTGTCAATAATTGACTTCTTCATGATAACCGCCGATTTGAACTACCCGGTAAACAAAATTTGACTGATAGAATTGTAATGAAGTGGGGATTCAAAATTGTACAAATGGTGGGCCTGATTTGGCTAGATTGATATATAAGTGTCATAAATAACCCAACTTTGATCATTCATCGTTAAACAGTAATCATCATGTTAATTGAAACTATTATAGTATGTTAAGTGTCATAGCTATTTTATAACATTTCGGTGTCAAAGTCGGAGCATAGAATGTTTATAATGTACAATTGTATTGATTCATTTATTCCATAATATTCCCGAAATGACTACTCTGTGTAGAAGTTTATTCGGCTACTCTGTGTAGAAGTTAATTCGGCTACTCTGTGTAGAAGTTAATTCGGCTACTCTGTGTCGAAGTTAATTCGGCTACTCTGTGTCGAAGTTAATTCAGCTACTCTGTGTAGAAGTTAATTCAGCTACTCTACATAGAAGTTAATTTGGCTACACTGTTTAGAAGTTAATTCGGCTACTCTGTGTAGAAGTTAATTCGGCTACTCTGTGTAAAAGTTAATTCAGCTACTCTGCATAGAAGTTAATTCGGCTACTCTACATAGAAGTTAATTCGGCTACTCTGTTTAGAAGTTAATTGGGCTACTGAGACTGTGTAGAAGTTAATTTGGCTACTCTGTGTAGAAGTTTACTCAGCTACATATACTCTGCATAGAAGTTAATTCGGCTACTCTTTGTAGAAGTCAAAACTATACTGTGTGGAGAAGTCAATTCACCTACTTTGTGGAGAAGCTGCTCTTGGGAGAAGTCAATTTGGCTAAAATGTACATGTAGAAAGGTTAGATGCATCTACTTTTAACTTCCTAATTAAATACGTATACAGTGTATTACTAAATAATATAGCTAATTACATGTATTCCTTCAGACCTGGCTGGTACATTGCTGACTATACTATCGATAAGCTTTGGGAGACCGGACAGATTGTTGATCATTGGCGGTCATTCCTACTAGAGGATGTGACCCAAATCTTCTCCATGTCTGACCAGTTGCCAGTCCTCCGAAACCTGACCAAGAAAACTAACGGCGGCTACCTATGTAACTTCCATGGCTGTGTCCAGGGAATCTACTACGGTCCGAGGTGTCCACAAACTGACCGGTCCACTTGTGCCGTCCTGCTGGCATCCTATCCAGGTACATTTAATTCTTTGGCCACAAACTTAACTCAACAATATATTTTAACGGAAATTCATCATTTTCGGACATACCAATTTCTAGGAATTTCTGTTCCGGAAGATTGAACGTGTTTTGATTTAAAGTCTATTGAATATATAAAAAATTATTATACATATACTAATGCCTTAAAACTTAACCTAAGGCTACTCCTTCTCTGTCTAGGTACAAACACTTTTCCCACAAATTCCCTCAACATTTTCATTATTAAGTACTTTCCAGAATCTTGGAATTTCTGTGCAGAAAATTTTGTGTGGGTCAAAAAATTTCATGTTAGCTTCAGCAAATAATCATATGTTGAAGTCAACTTTTTATTGACAAATTGGTAACAGTACATAAAGCTGCTTTTTTCACACTGCTCAGTGGTTTCCCCATTTAATTTTAATAAATACCACTTCTTTGTTGCTTTGCATAATATATAAATTAAAGGGTTGTAATGCATCTTTGGAACTACATGATAAACAATACAGTATGCTACGTACATGTTTTATTGTGCAATACCATGTAATGATTGTAATTGTTTGTGTTAAAAAAAAATGCTAAATAAAAAGTATGTGTTTAAATTCTTTAATATCTTTCATTTAAAAAGATGCTTGGTATTAAGTGTTTCATATTGAAACAAAGATGTACCCCCGGGGGGGGGGGGGGGGTAAATGATTTTAACTGTTTTTTCCAATAATTATAAACATAAAAAATATTGACATTTAAATCCTTGATATCTAATATTGGTTATTATTAAGGATTTAAATGTAAATATTTTTTTTATGTTTATGATTATTGGAAAAAACTGTTAAAATCATTATAACCCCCCTATGTACATCTTTGTTCCATTCGGAAAAAAAATATAGACATGTAATAGCAAGCATCTTTTTAAATAATAGGTATTTTTGAATAGCAAGCATTTGGTATTGCATGCTTTTAAAGGGTCTGCATTTTTTTTTCAAGATTGGAACAAAGATGTCCTGATTGGTCAGGTGGAGAAACTTGACCTACTTGTGAACATCGCCTGGTTAGGAGATCACTATTGGTCATATATAAGTGAACAAGTGGAACAGCGTCGTCCAGTCCTGCTTTTCGGACTACATCCAGACATCATCGCCCTGGGCACCGATTTTACCCGTATCAGGTTCCCAACATGCCGAACACTTCCCACGAACTTCCCTACTGGCTGTGATTATGAAACAAATCAATTTACAAAATTTGTCTGGTCAAAAATACAAACTAATGCACCAGAGGCCTACCACGTTATATCAAAATTCAATTTTGAACAATTGGAGTTTGAATCTCTTCTCAAGAATTACAGTATTTCAAAATCAGTTTCAGCTGTCGCTTGTGATTGGTTAAATCAAAATAGACATAAGTGGTTGTCATGGATACCGAAAAATTTATCAATGAAACAGAAAATTCATTTACTTGGATTTTTTCCTATTACTGGAGTACAATGGACACAGCCAGGGCTAGTGCAGGGTAAGCATTTGTCTTCACTAAAAAAAAAATCCTAACAAAATGTCTGCATATCCTTATAATTATTGGAAATATTTTAATATGCCTTTTCTTATAGTTATTCATCAATCCCTTGAATATATAGTTTACCTTATTTGATTGCAGACAGTGTAGCTGTATAAATAGCTAGTTATACCTTGTACACGTGTTGGAAATTGATCCATTAATTGATTGTAGACAGCTAGTGTAGCTGTATAAATAGCTATAGCTACACATGTTGGCAATCGGTGAGTTAAATTTCGGGCAGTGATCTGTTATTGAAGATGTTGTCATAGAGATTCTTTAGGGTTTTGCATACTCACAAGTCTTTTGGCATATGTGTTTAAGATCAACTGGGGCTTTGAGGGCAAAAAATATTATCTTAAAATATTTCTATTAAGTGTCGGAAATAATGTCATAAATACTGGTAAAGCATTTTCAGAAAAACAACCATACTGGGTAATTGCTTTAGTTTGACCTTGACCTTGTCCTAAAACCCCTGAAACTCGAACTTGATGCACCTAGTCCCTGGTTTCACCGGTACGGGACTAATTATAAGCTCAAGGGGTAACGCAGCGGCATACAGTAATTGACCTTAAAAAGAAGAAGCTGAATAGCAGTAGACAAGGATAGGCTTATTACCAGGCATGGGCTTCTTGTTAGAATGTTTTTGTTTTTTTGTTTTGTTTGTTATTTTATCAACTTTAGTTTAAAATTTAGCATTTCAATAAAAATTTCAGCTTGATAATAATTTAATCTACAAACTATCGAGATTTTTTTTTTTAATAAATTTGTTTTTTGGCAACAGGAGCTCAGCTGGCAGTTAATAGGGTGAACAAAGACCGGGGAGTTTTACCTAACCATGACCTGGAACTCATCATTGTTGATTCACAATGTAAAGCAGATGTGGCCATGAGGGAGTACATCAAGTATATACACAACTCAACGAATCTCCATATTGGAGGTGTCTTAGGTAAATCTAAACTTTTATTATAAAGCTGTTTTGTATCCAAACTATGAAAGTATATTTAGACTGCAAATGTATATATTTGAGAGGTAATCTAATTTTTATGCTGAAAACTGTAATGAGCTAATTTAAATTATGATAATTGATGCTATTCATTGTTCTTTCTGTGTAGTGAACTTTGTTTATAGTAAATATTTAGGTGCATCAATTAATTTATCAATTGCTCATATCTGTTAAAGGTCTTTAATGCTAGTTAGAAGTTGAATGCACCAGAAGATATACCGCACAAGGCTTTTTTTGGTGCTAATTAATAACAGGCCTCATTTGCAATGGAAATTATTTCATATTTATGCCAAATTCCCAAAATTTGCAATTTACTAGTATTTGAATCTTATGCGGATATCTCCTTCTCCATTTTTCTGTTGAAACTTGGTAGGATTTATGATTATGATATCAAGTTGTGTTTATAATGAGTTAAAGACTGTAATGACTTGTTTTCCTAAAACTGTTACATTGACTTTTGTATGTAACACGTGTACGTTACAACTTACAACACAAGTATATATATTGGCAATCGACGGGGTACATATATATTTTATCACTTGGTGGTACTCGTATTCTCTTTTGTTTTAACAGGACCAGCATGCTCCGATGAAGCAGAATCCATTGCGTCCTTGGCCAAACACTTTTACATGTTCACTGTGAGCTACAGTGCAGAGGCTTCATCACTTTCTGATAGAGTTACCTACCCTTACTTCTATCGCACCATTCCTCAAATCAGTGTTCACAAGTAAATTCATTTCTTTTATTTCTTTAAATTCAAATAAAAAAAAATCAGATACTGTTTCAATCATTCAAATTTGTACTTTTCCGAATGAAATTCAGGGAAATTATGATTTTGCATGACTATACCCTGTTATTTTTCTATGAAAGTTTTGTTTATAAGGTACATAAATGTATAAATCTATTGTTCACAATTTAATTCTATTTTCAAATTTATGAATATATAAAACACTCCATCTTCATATTTTTATTTAAGCATTGATGTCAATTTTTTTAAGTTTCATCGCAGGGTATGAAAAAAAATTTGTTTGCAAACTGTATGAATCCGTGTAGCGGATTCTTACAGAAGTTTGCAAACAAAATTTTTTTCATACCCCTATGAAACTAAAAAATAATTGACATCATGCATCGCTTATAATTAATTTTTGAAAATAATTTTCTTATTAAAAACATGTTTTATGTACATTTTTACTGGTTTTATATGGGATTCTTTTTCTCAAATCAATACGCAACGTCATTTGTCGTATTGTGACGTCACATTTTTCACGCCATTATCTGATGATTTTTTTTCATAGTACGTGGTATGAAAAAAAAAATCTCAACCAATCAGAAAGCTGCATTCTGCGTAAAAACTTTGGAAATTTTTTTATTAGTAGTTGAAAGCAAACTTAATTCATTGTTTGTATATTTACAGTACAGAGAAAAATCTATACATGAATTTAATTTTGTTGACTCAAAATGTGTCAAAAAATTTTTTTACAAAATTTTCTATCAGACAAATAGGTGATTTAATTAGCTTCTTTAAGTGCAGTCCATGCAATTTTTGAAAGCTAAATTTTTAAATCTTTGTATACAGGTATGTGTACGAGCAATTTTTCAGCAAATTGAAATGGCACCAAGTAGGAGCCCTGGCAGAGGCAGGGCAGGAACTACCCGAGTATCACCTCATTCTACAGGATCACTTACAGAAAACAGGAGTCAAGGTCGTTATCCGCCACGACATTGTACAAACTCACGATCTGAGTTATGATGTCACACAGGTAAAATAGTCTCTACTTGATCTACAGGAGCTACTGTGCAGTACTTATAGTAATGGTTTCTTTAACGGCACTTTTTTATCCTCAATACACCCAATTCTCCCATGTTTGGTAAAAAGCCAACCTATATGTGACGGCATGTTGCAGATCAATACAATTAAAAGTCTGTTAGATATAATTTCATGGTGTTGCAATGTTAAAGTGCCTCTTATTTTATAAGTTACGGTGTTCATTTATATATAATTTTACAAAATGCATGCCTAGTCCTTTTCACACCTTTTTCATTTCTACTTGATATAGTCAAAATTTATTGGTGCCTTTGGAGAGAAATACTCGGGAACACTTTTTTTGGGGGTGAAATTTTCGCCAAAATACAAAAAAAACAGCGACTCATGATCATGTTCCCAGAGCAAATTTCCACACATCAGGAATTTAGCAGGAGTATATATATAAGAAGAATAAAAATAAGCATCCATGAGAATTAAGTCATGGTGAAGTCCAAATGTTGCTCCTAGTCTTGTTCTGATTCGTTGGGTTAAATTTAACCTATAATGTGTTAGCTTGCACTTCTTTATGGTCAACTTATAGAGAATGTTCCCAAGTACACCAAGTGTTGACCTCATTTGTTTATTAAACTACAGGATTAATTCCACTTACATATAATGGTGAAGTTTTCACTTTTCTCTGATTTATCTTTTCAGATTTTTGCCGATCTGCGAGCAAGAAATGTGAGGATAATTATTGCTGATTTCTATGTAGGAGCAGCGCGTGCAATCATGTGTGAAGCCTACCGACAGGTATGTAGATCTCGAGGTCTAAATTATTATCCATTCTCTCTCCCTCTCTCTCTCTCTCTCTCTCTCTCTCTCTCTCTCTCTCTCTCTCTCTCTCGTTTCACTTTCTAAAAAAATAAAATAATAAAAAACCATGATCCATCATGCCATGTCGTGAGGCAAATAATATAATGAACTGAAAACAAAAACCATGAATCAAAACTTTTGTCAGCATTTCTGTTAGAATAAAATTACCTAAGGTCCTTTTATGATTTTAGAGCTATAGTAGATAATGAGAATTGTTGATGATTCCTCAGAGTTCCAAATACACTTCATTAAAAAAAAAATGTCAATCTGATATTTCTATAATATATATGTAGCTTATGTTCTTACATATATATATATATATTTCTATTTAAGCTTAATTTTGCTCTCTGAGGATATGACATGATGCAGATTTTCATGCTATGTTATAACGTTATGCATATTTTAGGTAGTACAATCAGCTTATACATTTTTTTTAGGATATGGGAAAACAAGTTTTCCTTAAATTTAAATAATGTATCTTCTAATAATGTTGAAAAGTGAATCAGCCAAAAACATTGTTTAGGTTAATTATTGTAATAGATCCTTAAAATTCAAACTTACGATAAGAACATTGTATCATAAGATGAAGACTCGAGTGAAAAACAAACTTTTTTTTTTTCATTTTTTATTTTTGTGGTAATTTTGCTACAGAGGATGACTGCCCACGAAGGATATGTCTGGTTCCTACCCTCTCTGTGGTACTCTTTCGGCTGGTGGCAGGTCCATCACGAGGCTGCCGACATCCCCTGTACCACCCAACAGATGCTTTACGCCATTGATGGTCATTTTATACTGTCAAAGACTTTTGCCGACTCGGATCAAACCGTGATTATGGGAAACTTTACTGTAGGAATGTTTAAGAAGTTGTATGCAGAAAGAGTTGGAAAAGCAGTAAGTTTAACAGATACTTAAATGTTTGAATTCTGTTGCAATTACCTCCTGGTAAAGGCTTTATTGTAATAAACTAAGAGAAAAAATTCTATATAGACATAAAAAAGTTTGTTCTTGAAAGACATAATTAGAAGTAAGCAACCTTGCCTATATTATTTTAATTATGAAACAAACTTGATATTGAGGTATATGTTCCGTTGTAGAATGTGAAACCCAGTCCGTACGCTAACTATGTGTATGATGCTGTGTGGGTTTATGCTCTCGGACTCCACAAGCTTCTCAGCTCTCAACCAGGAGCCCTAGAGCTGCTTCATCAGAAATCTACAGCAAAGTATGTCTGTCCAAATCTACAGCAAAGTATGTCTGTCCAAATCTACAGCAAAGTATGTCTGTCCAAATCTACAGCAAAGTATGTCTGTCCAAATCTACAGCAAAGTATGTCTGTCCTGTATTATGTGGTCACTTGTATTGAGTGACCACCGGTATTAAATGACCTGTACCATCAGGAGTGACCATCTGTTTTAAGTGACCACTTGTTATTATGTGGTGACATGTATTGAGAGACCACCAGTATTAATTAAATGACCACCCATATGCAGTGACTACCTGTATTAAGTGATCACCTGTATCAAGTGACCATCTGGATTAAGTGATCACTTGTTATTATTTGGTCACTTGTATTGAGTGACCACTGGCTTAAGTGACCACTTGTATTGAGTGACCAACTGTAGTAAGTGACCATCTGTAGTAAGTGACCACTTGTATTAAGTGACCGTCTGTAGTAAGTGACCACTTGTATTAAGTGACCATCTTTAGTAAGTGACCACTTGTATTAAGTGACCATCTGTAGTAAGTGATCATCTGTATTAAGTGACCACTTGTATTAAGTGACCACTTGTATTAAGTGATCATCTGTATTAAGTGACCATCTGTAGTAAGTGACCATCTGTATTAAGTGACCATCTGTAGTAAGTGACCATCTGTAGTAAGTGACCATCTGTATTAAGTGATCATCTGTATTAAGTGACCACTTACCATTCCTATCACATAATTATACTTGTAATAATGGACCACCTTTATAACTAATACATGTATTTAACATTTTTACCTGCTGTGGTTTTTCCTGATAATCAGATAATGAATGTCATGTTTTATTAAATGTTTTTGTTAACAACACTTTTACTAAAAAAAACATTTTGACAAAGTTTTGACAAATATCTTTATTTTTCAGTACCTTGGTGCATTACTTTAATGAGACAAACTTTCAAGGCGTGTCCGGGAGGGTACGGTTTGACGGAGGAGACAGACCCGGTCAGATACAAATCATGCAATTCTTCCATAACATCACAAGGGTTGTGGGCAAGTACACCCCTGGGGTTCCCGCGGGGGCAGGGACACTGGAACTGTACCAGTCCCACATCAAATGGCTGACCCCTGGTGGTCAAACTCCTAGTGATGGACAGCCAGGTAATATAATAGGCTCATGATGTTCATGTAACTGTTGGTCATGAATTTTACTTCAAAAATGTCTTTTCAAAATTGAAATCTTTATTGTGAGCAATGTCTATGCTGAAATAAAACATGTTTCATGTAAAAAAATATATATACATATACATGTACATAGAATAATAAACATCTGTTGTTAGCTATATTTCTTAGGCCAATGAAAATGCCTGTTACATGCAAAATTAATTTGTATATAATGCATGATATTACCAGTTTGACAAATGGATAGCAGCAATACATATCTGTCCATGATTGACCGGTTCAAAGGGGATAATCAATGATTAATAGTTGGGAAATGTTTGGAACATGCTTATATTTACATTCTGTACATATAGGATTAATGTATCATATGTTTATCAGATGAAAAAACTTACCAAACCAATCTTCATTACTGCAATGACATGAATATCCTGGACATTTTTTGTATAGAGGAGAAGTTGTGCGTGATAGAAGATTTCCGTGAGATGTTCAGTGTCAGCTGCGAGATGTCCATTGTCATCGCTAACGTCATTGGATTCGGAGTGTTCGTCATCTTAGTCGTGTTTGTACTGGTCGTCATCAAGTTCAGGTAAAAACTGTATAATGTAAGAAATTCACTGCAAATGGTGTCTACAATCACTATGGTTCTTTACACATAATATTCACAACTATACATTTTATAATGCATGTTTATAATATTCTTTAAATGTATTACATTTTGTTTTATTTGATATAATACATAAAACACATCTTTAAGGGGAAAAAAACATCAAAATTTTATTTGTTTATTATCTATATTTAAAATTTATGTATAATTCTACCATGTTTGCTATGCAACGCCAGTTTTGATTGGTTTAAAACCATGTATTATTTTCCAATAACCCACGCTCGTGCCAATAATACATGGTCAGGAGTCACGGCTGTAACAATTTTATATACATGTATCTAATATTCACATATTTTATAAAAGGTTACCATAGCCGAGTGGGCTAATGGGTTAGTCTTTCAATAAATTTTTATCACGACGCGAGTTCGAATCCTACGGAGGCCCCCCTTTTTTTTCTTCTTTTTTCTTTCTTTTTTTATTCTTTTTTTATTTTCAAAATCAATGCTATATGATAGATGCTCTTGATCGTAGTACTGTATTGCCTGTATATTTCATCAACAAATAATGCAATACTCAAGAAATAAATTACAAGGTTTTCTCGGGGTTTCTTTGCTGTTTTTCTATTAGAAAGAGGTCGATCTCAGAACTAAACAGTACATGGTAGAATAGAAATAATCAACTTTGACTCGTGTATTGTTGCAGGATATAGTAGTACAACTCGGACTCCGATATTTTGCAATTTTAATTAATAACTCAGGCCTGCGGCCTTCGTTATTAATTCAATTGCAAAATATCGGAGTCCGAGTTGTATATCCTGCAATAATACACGAATCATCGTTAATTATTTCTTAATTATAACTGAATATTTGCAAATGATATGCATGCATTAATTTACATCCCATGTTTACCTGGACCTGGATTTACAAAACATACATTACAACATATGTTTACAAATTTTATTTACAACACACGTTTCAACTCATCTAATTGCTAATGTAATTGAATTTGATCAAATGCATGAAAAATTTTAAAGCACACAAATAAACAGATGCTTACAATTTAACTATTACAACACTTGGATCATGAATATTTCCTTCCTTTCTTCACTTTCTCTTTGACACCTGACTTTATAGGACACTGGCTTTTGTGAGGATGTTAAATCCCTAAAATCAAACAATTTAACTACTGGTTAATTTAAATGTAAACAACAATTGCAAAACAAGTTATGTCAGCTTATATCAATCCCTCTTGTTGGCCTGGATGGAAGTAGTGAGGGGTCTAAACGTGGGAGGAAACTAGAGCATACCACAGAAAATCCATGTGGTTGGGCAGGTGACCCTAACTTTTTCAACTCCGGTCGGGGATTGAACTCCGTCTGCTGAAGTGAGAGGCAAGCATGCTAACCACTGGGCCACCCGTCCACCCACAACTTATGTTAATACAGCTGAAATTTACAATAAGTTTTTAATACTATTTTTCAACTGCACCTATATTTAGGAATTTAATCATGTCTACAAAAGCTTACAGTTAAGTATATATAAGCAGAAATTTACATGTTGTAATATGACAATGTTTTCCTAAAACACCAATATTTATCATATAATTATATATATAGCATATGTACTTATACCATATACTGTGTAATATTAACTGCTGTTATCAGGTTTGACAAGAAGATGCGGAGCACACACGATCGTATGAAAGAGTTAGGTCTCCTTTCCCAGGATTTCTCGTGTCTGTCCCTTGATGAGTGGGAGATCCGACGAGACAACGTAGTCCTTAACAGGAAGCTGGGCGAGGGCGCGTTTGGTACAGTGTTTGGGGGTGAAGCCTATCAGGAAGATGAGGGATGGGTACCCGTTGCTGTAAAAACCCTTAAAATAGGATCAAGGGTAGAGGAAAAGGTATGTCCCAGGAGTTATATGTTGTTAGCTTATTATGATACCCCTTACCTAGTAAAGGGGAGGTGTGTGTTTCTGTAATCAATTTGAATACGTCCATCCATGCATCCGTGCAAAGCTTGTGTACAACATCATGAACCCCTGGACAGATATAGTTCATAATCCATACTACACCATCCCATGATGGCATTCCAAGTTCTACAACTGGTTATATTTGGGGCTAATCTAAAGTTAAATCTCAAAGGTCACACTTGATGAGAGTGGGAAGTTAATATATGTGAGCCTGCCGTATTCAAATTGTATTTATGTGAAACAAATCTTTAACAATGATCAGTTTGTTTTTAAGTCAGATGTTGATGATGCATATATTTATATATAGACACAGAATATACATATGAGTAGGTTTTGAAGTTTTTCCCCTTATTGTTGATATTAATTGTCTCCCTTGAACCATTATGGACAGATACGTATTGCAGCCATCCATATGTCCAACTGGTAATCAGCATAATTCAGATGGTTTAACTATGGCATATATGTATGTTCTTTCATGAGAGGATGAACCCATCTTTTTTTAAAATCATGAGTCAGGGGTCAAGGCCAAATAATAACTCGTAATCAGTACAATTCAGAGAAAATTGTACCAATGGAAGAAAATTAAACTTGGCAAACTGAAATTGCTCTCCTTTATCAAGCAAAGAAGGAAATTTAGAAATTTCAGAGTCAGTGGTCAAAGGTCAAGGGTCATGTGTTACATTATAGTAAAATTTGTAAGATTTATATTGGTGAATTGTGATGTTCTTGTAATGCTCACTCGGTTCCTTGAGGTAAACACTTGATATTACACAAAGATACCCTAACATAAAATGATCCTGGCTGTTCACAGGGCTGTAAAAACTATTACACAAAGGACCCCGACATAAAATGATCCTGGCTGAAATAATACTTTGAAATATTTGAAGAGGTTTAATTAGAATGAGCGGAAACATTGATCATAAGTTATAAAATGTTTGATAAGGAGTTTTATTTCTTTTTAGATTGACTTCCTGACTGAATCGGAGATCATGAAACGGTTTTCGCATCCCAATATTGTCAAGTTACTAGGGGTGTGTACTCGAGGTGAGCCGGTACTGGCTATAATGGAGTACCATCTCCATGGTAAGTTAAATTTCCTGGAGGCAGATATTACTTGATAAATTTTAAATATTGTAGAGTTTTATATCTATCCAGCAATTAGCCCATGGAGTCAGCACAATCAACCTTTCACTCAAAGTACAAGCACTCACTCAGATATACTTGTGGGGTGAATTTACGATTCATTCCGTGCAAAAATCTTCGTTGCCTATAGGAGAGGAAATTTAATGTAAATTTGTGTTTTTTCCCATAATTCATCATTTAATCTCACTGGGCATGTGCTTTTTTAGCGACAGAATGAACAGAAATTAAATGTAATGTCCATATCAAATTCAAACTTGTCTTGCACCTAACAAGTTCTCAGACAAAACACTTCCTCCCATAAGTCGGTCTTGTCCATATCACCTAATGGGTGTATTGTAGAACAGTAAATTAGTGTGTAAGCAGTTTTACTGAACTGTAATGGACCTGATGGATGGGCTTGCTTATTTCAAACCATGTTGTATAATTTTTCTTGGATGTAAATTCAAAATGTTAGCGATTGTTACATTATGTGTTTTAATTTAGCTACTTATAAGCTGTGATTAATGCTACCTGTGTTTAGGTGATCTTAAGACCTATCTGCTGTCCCGAAGAAGTCTAGTCGGACAGGTGTCACGCGAGGCAGAAGATATCAGTGCGGAACGTCTCACTCAGATGGTGCTTGATGTGACTAGTGGTCTGAAGTACATACATGACCTCAGATACGTACATAGGTAATACACGACCTCAGATACCTACATAGGTAATACACAACCTCAGATACCTACATAGGTAATACACAACCTCATATTTATACATAGGTAATACACAACCTCAGATACATACATGGGTAATACACGACCTCAGATTTATACATAGGTAATACATGACCTCAGATACATACATAGGTAATACACGACCTCAGATACCTACATAGGTAATACACGACCTCAGATACCTACATAGGTAATACACGACCTCAGATACCTACATAGGTAATACACGACCTCAGAAACCTACATATGTAATACACGACCTCAGATACATACATAGGTAATACACGACCTCAGATACCTACATAGGTAATACACGACCTCAGATACGTACATAGATAATACACGACCTCAGATACATACATAGGTAATACATGACCTCAGATACCTACATAGGTAATACACAACCACAGATACATACATAGGTAATACACAACCACAGATACATTCATAGGTAATACACGACCTCAGATACCTACATAGGTAATACACGACCTCAGATACGTACATAGATAATACACGACCTCAGATACATACATAGGTAATACATGACCTCAGATACCTACATAGGTAATACACAACCACAGATACATACATAGGTAATACATGACCTAAGATACATACATAGGTAATACATGACCTCAGATACATACATAGGTGATACACGACCTCAGATACCTACATAGGTAATGCACAACCTCAAATACATACATAGGTAATACACGACCTCAGATACGTACATAGGTAATACATGACCTCAGATACATACATAGGTAATACACAACCTCAGATACCTACATAGGTAATGCACAACCTCAGATACATACATAGGTAATACACGACCTCAGATACGTACATAGGTAATACATGACCTTAGATATGTACATAGGTAATACATGACCTCAGATACATACATAGATAATACATGACCTCAGATATGTACATAGGTAATACATGACCTCAGATACATACATAGGTTAAATAAATGACCTCTGATACATACATAGGTAATACACGACCTCAGATACATACATAGGTAATACACAACCTCAGATACGTACATAGGTAATACATGACCTCAGATACAGGTAATACATGACCTCAGATACATACATAGGTAATACACAACCACAGATACATACATAGGTAATACATGACCTCAGATACATACATAGGTAATACACAACCTCAGATACCTACATAGGTAATACACAACCTCAGATACCTACATAGGTAATACACAACCTCAGATACGTACATAGGTAATACACGACCTCAGATACATACATAGGTAATACATGACCTCAGATACATACATAGGTAATACACAACCTCAGATACGTACATAGGTAATACATGACCTCAGATACAGGTAATACATGACCTCAAATACATACATAGGTAATACACGACCTCAGATACATACATAGGTAATACACGACCTCAGATACATACATAGGTAATACACAACCTCAGATACCTACATAGGTAATACATGACCTCAGATACCTACATAGGTAATACACAACCTCAGATACATACATAGGTAATACACGACCTCAGATACATACATAGGTAATACATGACCTCAGATACATACATAGGTAATACATGACCTCAGATACATACATAGGTAATACACAACCTCATATTTATACATAGGTAATACACAACCTCAGATACATACATGGGTAATACACGACCTCAGATTTATACATAGGTAATACATGACCTCAGATACATACATAGGTAATACACGACCTCAGATACCTACATAGGTAATACACAACCTCAGATACCTACATAGGTAATACACAACCTCATATTTATACATAGGTAATACACAACCTCAGATACATACATGGGTAATACACGACCTCAGATTTATACATAGGTAATACATGACCTCAGATACATACATAGGTAATACACGACCTCAGATACCTACATAGGTAATACACGACCTCAGATACCTACATAGGTAATACACGACCTCAGATACCTACATAGGTAATACACGACCTCAGATACATACATAGGTAATACATGACCTCAGATACATACATAGGTAATACACAACCACAGATACAAACATAGGTAATACATGACCTAAGATACATACATAGGTAATACATGACCTCAGATACATACATAGGTGATACACGACCTCAGATACCTACATAGGTAATGCACAACCTCAAATACATACATAGGTAATACACGACCTCAGATACATACATAGGTAATACACAACCTCAGATACCTACATAGGTAATGCACAACCTCAGATACCTACATAGGTAATACACGACCTCAGATATGTACATAGGTAATACACGACCTCAGATACGTACATAGGTAATACATGACCTTAGATATGTACATAGGTAATACATGACCTCAGATACATACATAGGTAATACATGACCTCAGATATGTACATAGGTAATACATGACCTCAGATACATACATAGGTTAAATAAATGACCTCTGATACATACATAGGTAATACACGACCTCAGATACATACATAGGTAATACACAACCTCAGATACGTACATAGGTAATACATGACCTCAGATACATACATAGGTAATACACGACCTCAGATACAGGTAATACATGACCTCAGATACATACATAGGTAATACACGACCTCAGATACATACATAGGTAATACATTACCTCAGATACATACATAGGTAATACACGACCTCAGATACATACATAGGTAATACATGACCTCAGATACATACATAGGTAATACATGACCTCAGATACATACATAGGTAATACACGACCTCAGATACCTACATAGGTAATACACAACCTCAGATACGTACATAGGTAATACATGACCTCAGATACATACATAGGTAATACACGACCTCAGATACAGGTAATACATGACCTCAGATACATACATAGGTAATACACGACCTCAGATACATACATAGGTAATACATTACCTCAGATACATACATAGGTAATACACGACCTCAGATACATACATAGGTAATACATGACCTCAGATACATACATAGGTAATACATGACCTCAGATACATACATAGGTAATACACGACCTCAGATACCTACATAGGTAATACACAACCTCAGATACCTACATAGGTAATACACGACCCCCTCAGATACATACATAGGTAATACACAACCTCAGATACCTACATAGGTAATACACAACCTCAGATACCTACATAGGTAATACATCACCTCAGATACCTACATAGGTAATACACGACCTCAGATACCTACATAGGTAATACACAACCTCAGATACCTACATAGGTAATACACGACCTCAGATACCTACATAGGTAATACACAACCTCAGATACATACATAGGTAATACACGACCTCAGATACGTACATAGGTAATACACAACCTCAGATACCTACATAGGTAATACACAACCTCAGATACATACATAGGTAATACACAACCTCAGATACATACATAGGTAATACACAACCTCAGATACCTACATAGGTAATACACAACCTCAGATACCTACATAGGTAATACACGACCTCAGATACCTACATAGGTAATACACAACCTCAGATACATACATAGGTAATACACGACCTCAGATACGTACATAGGTAATACACAACCTCAGATACCTACATAGGTAATACACAACCTCAGATACATACATAGGTAATACATGACCTTAGATATGTACATAGGTAATACATGACCTTAGATATGTACATAGGTAATACACGACCTCAGATACCTACATAGGTAATACATGACCTCAGATATATACATAGGTAATACATGACCTCAGATATATACATAGGTAATACACGACCTCAGATATATACATAGGTAATACATTACCTTAGATATGTACATAGGTAATACATGACCTCAGATACATACATAGGTAATACATGACCTCAGATACATACATAGGTTAAATAAATGACCTCTGATACATACATAGGTAATACACAACCTCAGATACCTACATAGGTAATACACGACCTCAGATACATACATAGGTAATACACGACCTCAGATACATACATAGGTAATACACAACCTCAGATACGTACATAGGTAACACACGACCTCAGATACATACATAGGTAATACACGACCTCAGATATGTACATAGGTAATACACGACCTCAGATACATACATAGGTACATGTAATACACGACCTCAGATACCTACATAGGTAATACACGACCTCAGATACATACATAGGTAATACACGACCTCAGATACATACATAGGTAATACACGACCTCAGATACATACATAGGTAATACACAACCTCAGATACGTACATAGGTAATACACGACCTCAGATACAGGTAATACATGACATTAGATACATACATAGGTAATACACGACCTCAGATACAAACATAGGTACATGTAATACATGACCTCAGATACCTACATAGGTAATACACCACCTCAGATACATACATAGGTAATACACGACCTCAGATACATACATAGGTAATACACGACCTCAGATACATACATAGGTAATACACAACCTCAGATACGTACATAGGTAATACACGACCTCAGATACAGGTAATACATGACATTAGATACATACATAGGTAATACACGACCTCAGATACATACATAGGTAATACACGACCTCAGATACATACATAGGTAATACACGACCTCAGATACATACATAGGTAATACACAACCTCAGATACGTACATAGGTAATACACGACCTCAGATACAGGTAATACATGACATTAGATACATACATAGGTAATACACGACCTCAGATACATACATAGGTAATACACGACCTCAGATACAGGTAATACATGACCTCAGATACATACATAGGTAATACATGACCTCAGATACCTACATAGGTAATACACCACCTCAGATACCTACATAGGTAATACATCACCTCAGATACATACATAGGTAATACACCACCTCAGATACCTACATAGGTAATACATCACCTCAGATACATACATAGGTAATACACAACCTCAGATACCTACATAGGTAATACACAACCTCAGATACCTACATAGGTAATACACAACCTCAGATACCTACATAGGTAATACACGACCGCAGATACCTACATAGGTAATACACGACCTCAGATACCTACATAGGTAATACACGACCTCAGATACATACATAGGTAATACACGACCTCAGATATGTTCATAGGTAATACACGACCTCAGATACCTACATAGGTAATACACAACCTCAGATACCTACATAGGTAATACACAACCTCAGATACCTACATAGGTAATACACGACCGCAGATACCTACATAGGTAATACACGACCTCAGATACCTACATAGGTAATACACGACCTCAGATACATACATAGGTAATACACGACCTCAGATATGTTCATAGGTAATACACGACCTCAGATACCTACATAGGTAATACACAACCTCAGATACCTACATAGGTAATACATCACCTCAGATACATACATAGGTAATACACAACCTCAGATACATACATAGGTAATACACGACCTCAGATACATACATAGGTAATACACGACCTCAGATACATACATAGGTAATACACGACCTCAGATACATACATAGGTAATACACAACCTCAGATACCTACATAGGTAATACATGACCTCAGATACATACATAGGTAATACACAACCTCAGATACATACATAGGTAATACACGACCTCAGATACATACATAGGTAATACACGACCTCAGATACATACATAGGTAATACACAACCACAGATACCTACATAGGTAATACACAACCTCAGATACCTACATAGGTAATACACAACCTCAGATACGTACATAGGTAACACACGACCTCAGATACATACATAGGTAATACACGACCTCAGATATGTACATAGGTAATACACGACCTCAGATACATACATAGGTACATGTAATACACGACCTCAGATACCTACATAGGTAATACACGACCTCAGATACATACATAGGTAATACACGACCTCAGATACCTACATAGGTAATACACGACCGCAGATACCTACATAGGTAATACACGACCTCAGATACCTACATAGGTAATACACGACCTCAGATACCTACATAGGTAATACACGACCTCAGATACCTACATAGGTAATACACGACCTCAGATACATACATAGGTAATACACGACCTCAGATACCTACATAGGTAATACACGACCTCAGATACCTACATAGGTAATACATGACCTCAGATACATACATAGGTAATACACGACCTCAGATACAGGTAATACATGACCTCAGATACATACATAGGTAATACATGACCTCAGATACCTACATAGGTAATACACCACCTCAGATACCTACATAGGTAATACATCACCTCAGATACATACATAGGTAATACACCACCTCAGATACCTACATAGGTAATACATCACCTCAGATACATACATAGGTAATACACAACCTCAGATACCTACATAGGTAATACACAACCTCAGATACCTACATAGGTAATACACAACCTCAGATACCTACATAGGTAATACACGACCGCAGATACCTACATAGGTAATACACGACCTCAGATACCTACATAGGTAATACACGACCTCAGATACATACATAGGTAATACACGACCTCAGATACATACATAGGTAATACATGACCTCAGATACCTACATAGGTAATACATGACCTCAGATACATACATAGGTAATACATGACCTCAGATACCTACATAGGTAATACACAACCTCAGATACATACATAGGTAATACATGACCTCAGATATGTTCATAGGTAATACACGACCTCAGATACCTACATAGGTAATACACAACCTCAGATACCTACATAGGTAATACACAACCTCAGATACCTACATAGGTAATACACGACCGCAGATACCTACATAGGTAATACACGACCTCAGATACCTACATAGGTAATACACGACCTCAGATACATACATAGGTAATACACGACCTCAGATATGTTCATAGGTAATACACGACCTCAGATACCTACATAGGTAATACACAACCTCAGATACCTACATAGGTAATACATCACCTCAGATACATACATAGGTAATACACAACCTCAGATACATACATAGGTAATACACGACCTCAGATACCTACATAGGTAATACACGACCTCAGATACATACATAGGTAATACACGACCTCAGATACATACATAGGTAATACACGACCTCAGATACATACATAGGTAATACACAACCTCAGATACCTACATAGGTAATACATGACCTCAGATACATACATAGGTAATACACAACCTCAGATACATACATAGGTAATACACGACCTCAGATACATACATAGGTAATACACGACCTCAGATACATACATAGGTAATACATGACCTCAGATACATACATAGGTAATACACAACCACAGATACATACATAGGTAATACATGACCTCAGATACATACATAGGTAATACACGACCCCCTCAGATACCTACATAGGTAATACACGACCTCAGATACATACATAGGTAATACATGACCTCAGATACATACATAGGTAATACACAACCTCAGATACATACATAGGTAATACACGACCTCAGATACATACATAGGTAATACACGACCTCAGATACCTACATAGGTAATACACGACCTCAGATACCTACATAGGTAATACACGACCTCAGATACATGCATAGGTAATACACGACCTCAGATACCTACATAGGTAATACACGACCTCAGATTTATAGATAGGTAATACACGACCTCAGATTTATAGATAGGTAATACACGACCTCAGATACATACATAGGTAATACACGACCTCAGATTTATAGATAGGTAATACACGACCTCAGATACATACATAGGTAATACACCACCTCAGATTTATACATAGGTAATACATGACCTCAGATTGATAGATAGGTAATACATGACCTCAGATACATACATAGGTAATACACGACCACAGATACATACATAGGTAATACACGACCTCAGATACATACATAGGTAATACACGACCACAGATACATACATAGGTAATACACGACCACAGATACCTACATAGGTAATACACGACCTCAGATACGTACATAGGTAATACATGACCTCAGATACATACATAGGTAATACACAACCACAGATACATTCATAGGTAATACACGACCTCAGATATGTACATAAGTAATACACGACCTCAGATACCTTCATAGGTAATACATGATCTCTGTTATACATATATATTATATATGTATAATTATGCCTGCATATTTAAGTCGATACTCCTATTGACTAGTTCTGTTGTCACAGTTTCTCAGACAGATGGCTATTATGACACCAGTGGCATTTAGTCATGATAAATGTCATTGCCGTTTGGTACATTTATATAATTATAAGGTCAATTGCAGTCAAAATTAAAAAACAATTCATACAAGTAATATCCTTCTAGAACCATTGAAAAAAATATGTTAAAAGGTTTATATACCGCATTTTCAAAACTTTAGCTTTTTTGTGTTATTGAAATATTTACCTTTGATTTTTTTTGTTGCAGAGACTTGGCCTGTAGGAATTGTCTTGTTCATGCTAATCAGACTGTGAAAATTGGAGATTTCGGAATGACAAGGACACTCATAGAGTCTGATTACTACAGATTCACCAAAAAAGGTTACATAAATTATAAAACATATCAAAAGTTATATACATGGATTACTTCACTTAAAGTCAGAGAAGCATGCAGTGAAAATACATATGGCAAATTTAGATTTCATTACAATTTTTCATCTTTAGATAATTTCGTTTCCATTTTTTTCATTTGTTTTCAATTGAATGGTGCTACTTGTGTGTCATTTGTCCAATCCGTCAAGTTTACAGGTGGTGTAGACTTTAATTGAAATGTGAAACACTCCAGAATACATATACTTATGTGCTGGACATATATACAAGTACATGTATATATTCTTTTGAAATCCAGTTATGAAAATCAAAAAATCAATTAAAGCATCCTGGTTATTCCATGTCTCCATCTAGATTTAGACATTTCTTTTGACTAAATTTGAGTTTCCCTAATTGCCTCCTAATGGTAAGTGTCATCACTTCATAGGTTCTCTGCATCACTTATGAGACCTATAGAAGTTGTATGATGCAGTTTAATTCATTTTTTACTCGAACTGTATTTAAAATCAAAATTTTTGTAGTTAAAGATTTTGGTTTCTCGCTTGTTTTTTGTATAATCCTGTAATTAAAATGACTCATATTTCATGAATTTTACATGAAATGTTACTCATGTTATACCAGTATAACAATTGTGACGTTTTCACTGACAGGGATGTTACCTGTGCGATGGATGTCCCCAGAAAGCCTATGGGATGGAATGTTTACCTCCAAGTCAGATATATGGAGTTTTGGGATCTTGGTTTTTGAGGTTGTAACATTTGGGAGTTTTCCTTACCAAGGCCTGTCAAATAACCAGGTGCTAGAGTTTGTAAAGAAGGGAAACCGACTTATTCTGCCTGGAAACTGTCCAGAAGATTTGTAAGTAAATCATACAGTGATTCTTGATTTTTAGTCATGTAAAATATCATTTGTTTAAGACAGTCATAATCCCTTCAGACCCCGCAGTCACATATCATTCTCATGGGGAGTCAAAAACATACTCTCAAGTGTCTACTGGAACTGCCCTCCAAATGTCAATTTTCATTGAGTAAGATTAAATTAGCACTGAAAAATAATCAATTTTGTCCGGACACAAGCTTATAAAAATAATTCCTGGTTTTTCAAAACCATGCAAGTTGTTTCATGAACACTTTTTCTTTTGGATTGATAATAAAACATCACTTAACAAAATCAAACCAATTAATTACTAAAGCAGTTTTTAGCTCACCGGTTACGAGTAACCGAGAGCTAATGCTGTCACCCCGGCGTCCGCATCCGCGTCCGCGTCCGCGTCCCACCCCAAAACTTTAAAGTTTTTGGAGTAAGTTTTTGGAAAGCTTGTAAGTCCAAAAGTATACACCTCATGCCCTTCTTATTTGGTTTATACATTCATTAGAGGTCTAGGAGTGATGTTATGGCAAAATCATGCAGAAAAAAATTGTGATTTTTTTCGCATTTTACCATTTTATGGTTTTTTGCACCAAAACCCATGCACTTTAAAGTTTTGGGGTAAGTCCAAAAGTATACACCTATCACCCTTCTAATTTGGTTTATACATTCATTAGAGATCCAGGAGGGATGCTGTGGCAAATCATGCAGAAAAAAATTGGCATTTTGGCATTTTACTATTTAGTTGACTTAGTTTTGAAAAGCTTGTAAGTCCACACCCTTCTTATTTGGTTTATACATCCATTAGAGGTCTAGGAGCAATATTATGTGACATAAAATTTCAAAATGACATGCTTATACATACATAAAAAATGAATGCATAGTGTGATTGCTGCCGCCGGTGAGCTCTCGCAATCATTGATTGCACTTGTTAATTAATGTACTTCCAATAAGAAAACAAAAAGATAAACTTTTTTTTACCTCACAACAGTGAGTGTCATATATGAGGATTCGCTCTAAATTCATGTTTCAGTATGAAAACAAACATTTATTTACAAGTATTTGAAATTGCAGATAAGTTAAACTGTATATACCGATATCAGTATGAGTCCAATGCACTGATGTCAAATTTTGTATTAAAGCTAGTACATGAGAATGTGATTTCTGAATTGTGATTTTGGACTTAAGAGTATACTGTACTTATGATTGCTTATAATGTGGACACTAATGTCATGTTATTGGAGAATCAATTTTTTTTTAAAAAGTGCCAAAATTAAGATTTCCTGGCTTTCCTGAAGGTACATTTTTTGTTTGTACATACAAATATAGGAATAAATCTTAACATAAAGGTATATATTACATTTTTACCAGTGAAATATCAAAAATTATTCATTCTATAAAAGTGATATTAGTGAAAGTGAAAAATATCATATTTATCACTAGTGAAAAATATCACTTTTGCTGATTTGACCAATCAAATTAATGATTAGAAAATACCAAAATAATTGACCAATCAGAAAGCCCGACATATATCTCAGCACCTGGACAGGGGGAACTACATATTTTGTTTACAAATTATCGCTGTAGGCCTAGTTAGCATACGGGGTAGGTTTTTCGTTGATAAAAAATGTAATAAACAGAATATCTAACAGTGTCTTCAGTAATACCAAATATATTTCACTCGTGTGGCTAATATTTAGATATTTTTCACTCGTGCTGCGCACTCGTGAAAAATATCAAAATATTAGCCCCACTCGTGAAATATATTTGGTATTACTGAAAACACTGTTAGATATCCTCTATATATTTCAGCAGTGATAATTTCTTCTTAAGAATGACATAAAATATTTCAATAAAATTTAAGCTTTTTTGAAAACTGTTTCAGGTGTGACTTTATACATTCCTGTTTGTCTTATGAAGCAAATGATCGTCCAGATATCGAGGATATATTTGACAAGTTGACAAAGGATCCGTCATTTATTCAACCGTGTCTGGATGCTCCCACTACAAGTGTTGTAATAGAAGATATGGAATCGGTAGAACTTGTTAACGCTTCCTGTCAAAGCACAATCACAAAATCACATTCGGTGCTACCAACCCTGCTAAACAGATTATCACAGACTTCTCAGGATGTTAAACGCCTTAGTTCGGGGAGTCAGGGTAACAAACTCTCAACGCCCACAAAACTATCAATCAAAACTTTTGTGCCTTCTATATTTACACGTTCCCGCAGCAACAGCCTTGATCTGGTAGCCCAATCACCGTGTAAAAAGGACCTGTACAATCAATTTGAAGAAATCCAAGACAATGAAAGTCCCGAAAATTGTGAAACAGCCGTAAAATCCAATCGCAACTCACATGAAATCCACGGAGACAGTGGTTATAGCCATTATCCTCTATTAAGCCCGGGTGAGCGAGGCGACTCCACTAGTGATTATTTCAGTGATTATTCAAAAGATCAGCTGACAGTCCTGGAAATGTGTGAAACTGTTACCTCTGTCTGAGGATAGGCTGGAGGTTTTTTTTTTTTTTTTTTTGTTAATTGAACTCTCGCAATTAATTCTTGAGACTATATGAGCTCTCCCTCAGAATTAAGACTTTGGAAGGACATGTGAACGAACTTGAGTGACTGCACTCCGAGGCTGAAGACTGTAAGGACCGTTAATTCTTAGAATCTGCTGTGAACTCTAGTAATGTCTATTTTACTACATCTGACATTATTTCTGATGAGGATCTTAACTGACCTACCGATCTGTTTGAGGCTTGAGAAATTTAAGCTCCCATCTTAATTAAGAATGTGACCTTCATATCAGGACTGTGGATTTGAAGGACTTATTATATACATTCCATAAAACATGTGCTATGAACTTTTTTTTAATTTCATCACATTTTTTTCGTGATACTGTTGGTTAAACATGGTAAACCCGCAGCCTGATCAGGAGAGTAATTTTAGCATTAATACATTTGTATCTTTCCAAATATCTTTTAACAATACCTGGGGAGAAAAAGCATTTTAATGAAATAATGTTTGCCACAGATTTTTATATAGGTGTACATGTATATATATATATTTCTTACACATTTTTGTGTGAATTCATTCAGGATTGATAGCATTATATACACATACTACATTGTATGTAGTTTATATTTAACATAATATGAAATATATTTTTTGTGCTGTTCAGATGTTTCCTGTATGTGTACTTTATATGTAAAATTTTACAATGTAAATGTTTTTGCAAAGTTTATGTGAGAATTGGTATTTTTGCACTGTAAAAAATACCTGGTAGCAAACTTGTAATGATTTTAGAAATCTATTGTATGTGACAATTTGTAAATTTACACTGTAAAAAGTAAGCAAGAATGTAAAGATTTTACAAATATATGTGAGAATTTGTATTTTACACTGTAAATAGAAAAGCACAAAATTAAATGTAAAATTCTTAAATCCTTTACGATTTTTAGAAAAAGAACAAAATAGAATGATGTACTAGAAAATAATAACTCTTGTGTTCTTAAATGAATGAATTATGTAGAAATTGCAATAAACTAGTCTGCATATTTAAAAAGGTATTGACTTGAAATGTACATTCTTACACTCGGGTCCTAGAATAAGAAGTTTTACATCAAAGAACAGATTTTAAATAAATTGCATGTGGGATACCGACAATAGTTTTCAAAAACCCTAATCCACTAGTTAATTAATTTCCTAAACTAAATATGATAGCTCTAAATGGATAATATTGTTTAAATCTCCCTTTTTTTTTCAAATAAATATATATCTGCCAGGTACTTCAATTAACAACCCATTGTTTATTACTCCTCTGGAGATTTATGTAAAATTAAATATCTCAATACATAAAAAGTAAAAAACATATATAAATATACACTGTGTACTTGGAATTAATGTATTAAAGTGTAAGATTTAAAAATGATCCCCATGACCTAGTTATGTATGAGTAAAAATTTTAAACCCACCCCTGACTGAGTTGATTTGGCCCCTGGGTTTATTGCATGATAAATACGGTATGTATACGTCACAAATCTAAACCCAACCCTGACGGAGTCGTGTCGGCCCCATGGTTTATGGCATGATAAATATAGTATGTATATGTCACAAATCAAAACCCAACCTTGCTTGAGTCGTGTTGGCCCCAGGGTTTAATATTGCATGATAAATATGGTATGTACAAGTCACATATTCAAATCCATCCCTAACTGAGTGGTGTTGGCCCCATAGTTTATGTACGATAAGTACAGTATGTATATACAATTTAACCCAACCCTGACAGGAGTCGTGTCAGCCCCTGTGTTTATTGCATGATAAATACAGTATGTACAAGTCACTATTTCCAATCAATGTTCAACATTTACATTGCCATCTACATGTTCTTTGTAATGAATATTATTTTTGATACCACTATTAATAATTTTTAACATTTTTTGACATCGGAAAAACTTTTCTGATATTTCTTGCTCTGTAAATTTACATGCAGCCAGTAGATCTTATATTTTTTTTTTTAATTATTATCTAGGTTTTATAAAACTAAGGAAAGCCTCTATGCAAGTGAACATTTAGCCGAGCAATCAAGGATTTTGATTAATCAGATTGTACAACTATAATTGTGATAGAAGACTTCAGTTTTTTTCTCCTACCTGAATTTTATTTACCTAAGCTTCAAAGTAACCGGTGCTGAAGGAAAACAACTACACAAAAAGATTGGTTTCAAAGATTTTTGTAATCAAAAGTTTATATCATTATGGAGTTATTATCTCCCTTTTCGGAGTAGTTTGCGAACATATATTGTTAACGGTTTTTCAGCAGAAAGAAAGGGTTACTGATTGTGATGTCTCATCTGCTACTGGACTGAATTAACCCAGGTGATCACCGATTGGCTCAGTCAAAAACAGTGAACAAAGTTATTTAGAAATACAATTCTACTTTTTCTTAAGAAAAATGATTTATGGTGTAGAAATATGTGTTCTTTTGATAATAAAAATTGTGTCAAAATATCTAGAGACTGTTTCCATTTCATTTCATAGCAAAACAGTGATGTATTTAAAACTGTTTGTACAGACGTACCTCAACTAAAACTGTAAACAGGCATATTTCAGCATTCCATTAAATTATGATTGCACTAATTGTAATTTATCTATATCGGTTGCAAACATTGTTGATGCTCTAATTCATTATTCCACTAAATCTGTTTTAATTTGGTTTTGCACTAAAATTTGAGGGAGTCTAATAAATTACATTTACGGTATTTTGGATGATTTTTATACTGTAAGTCGATCAAATACCTTGAATGTTTTCACAACCGATGTGATTATTATATACTTGTTTACCAAATCATTCAGACAACTCAACTTAGAAAGTGAAAACCTGCCTGTCTTACAGTGAATGCCTGCCAGACTGCTGAACTGAATGACCACAGTTGATCCCTAAGCTTGCAGAACTGACTATACACTGATGGCAGTTACTGCCCATATGACCACAGACTACTAAAATGAAAACTCAACTATTGGTCACTGAACTGAAAACTCAACTATTGGTCACTGAACTGAAAACCCACTAGGTGAAAACCTGCGTAAAGTGAATCTGAAAGAAAATTACTGAAACAGCTACAGCCTGTCAGGAACACTTAATAGTTACAATCAGTCTATTAAAACTAGAACTATGAAAAACCTGTCTAAACTGGAACTATGAAAACCTGTCTAAAATGGAACTATGAAAACCTGTCTAACATGGAACTATGAAAACCTGTCTAACATGGAACTATGAAAACCTGTCTAACATGGAACTATGAAAACCTGTCTAAACTGGAACTATGAAAACCTGTCTAAACTGGAACTATGAAAACCTGTCTATGGATCAGTAATAACCTGTCAAAACCATTCATTAATAAACACCTGCTGAATTAAGATACTATGAAACCATGAAATTGTACAAAAGACAAGAGATTCCATTGGAATCTTGGCGCCCACTATATACACATATGTATCTTTAGTTCTTTCCGGCCCTTATTTCCCCTTTTCCTCTTATATAATTCCAGCACTTCTTAATAAATATTAAAAATAAACTTCAAAATACGAAATGGTGGATATTTATAACAAACATTTTTAAAACCATTGCCTCCAGAACTTTTGATTCCAATATCAATATTACGGTGATACTCTCTGCGAGATCATTAGATTCTATAAAATTTATGTTACAGAAATATACACAGATCGGACAAAAAATGGTATGGGGACACTTGCCTGACCTTGTGGGTTTTCTCTGGGTACTTTGGGTTTCCTCTAACGCCGAGACCCCTATCATGCTTCCATCTGGGTCAACAATTGTGATTATATATATTATGTAAGATATAACAGTCGTATCAGATATAAGTTATCAAAACCTATCAAGTTGATTCATAAATGTCTTTATTAAGATGATTTATTGGTGATTCAATTCCAAACTTGTACTAAAGGAAAAACAAACAACTAATTTAACATATTACAAAACTAGTTTATACTAAAAAAAATATTTTATTAACAAAAAAATATTCTAATGAACATTTCAGACATGAACAAATATCATGATTGTTGAGAAATTTTAATGTTTAACAAATATACTCTACATAAAAAAAAAAAAATTACACACATCAGTAAGTTACAACAATGGAATTTGAGTTGCACTCGTATATCTAACAACACAAACTATACAAAAACAAACATTGCCATCCTTCATAAATTTGTACATTCTACATCCCAGAAATTTGAAGAATATTTTACCAGTATATATGATAATTCTGAGACCAAAGTCTGACATCCTCCGAGATTTAAATTATCCATATTACAGGATACGGAAAATATTCTAAATACAATTTTGTACATGTATATATCCATATACATGTACATGATTTTTTTTTTTTTTTTTTACAAAACCTGTTTTTGCTGGGGTATTTCTGTTCCCATATACCCAGAAACACGTCAGCAACAAGCTATATAAGCAAGTAGAATATATACTGTTTGGAAAGCTGGCTTATAAATTAGGAGTTGGGACTTCTATTCTATTTTGATTTGTTTGATTTTACCACTGTATAGATATCATCAAGACACCTACTATAATGTGGTATATGAATCACAACACACATGAATTCAACCTGAACTTGGTTCTTGGAAATTTACCCAACAGATTATTCTGTTCTTGTTTCACATACCCAGAAGATATACTGCTGTACCACAGCCAAATATACAGTAGTTAAAGTTCCATTAAACATCTGTAATTCTATTGTGCTTTGGTATCTGGCTTTTTCTTTTTTTTCTTTCTTTTTTACTGCGCTTTCTAACAAGCAGAATACTGATTATCAGAAATGGTACAAATGACACATTCATGTACAAATTAAATACTATTTAAAAGGACAGGTGTCTTATTACACAAAACTAAGCCAATTCCACAGCAATAAAGTACTGTTCTGAAGTACTTGACAAATCCTCCCGGGGTTTACCAGATTTTAATCAAGCCTTACACATGATTATTTAAAGCGAATGATCATGTATTAATTTTCAAATGTTAGGATTACTGTAAATGGGCAGGTGGAGAGTAAAAACTTTTCCGACTATGAAACTGCTTCTTGAATTGCTAGGGTTCATCTGATTGGAGATTAAGTCAATGTTCGGTTGACATTGAAGATAGTGTTAATATATACAGAATAGCTGCCTGGTCAACATAAGAAAGCCTCTTATTGGTCAGAATCATCTTCGTTAATACAGGGTTACATTCACTTTCGCTCTCTGCACCCCTGGAATATGCCCTCATAAAATTGAAGGCAGACTTAGATGGATCTATTCATAAACATAAATTGAATATCAAGGTTACCATACTGTTAAAATGATCGGCTTTGAAATTGGTCGTCTTCTTCAAATGCATCAGCTTTGCGATTTGGTAGGTTTTTCTCCCGACAACAATTAAGTAGCTACATGGAATTGACTGCTTGTCTTCAAATTTGCCACGAAATATATATCAGGGGTTTAGAGAGTTAACGTAAATGTAACCCCTGGAGTATCAAAGATGGATCAGAAGCGAAATTGTCACAAGTCTTTAACAACATACAATTTACACTTTACATGCTAATGGGAGACGATATTAATGGTTTTCAATACCTAATACAAAGCTTTCCATGTCAAAACCACATGTATTATCAATTGATGAATGAGTGCCTCACCTTTTTTATTGTATATTTATATATGTTAATAATGGTTGAAGAAATATCAACTCTCCCTTATTTCGCCACTGTTTTGTCTCACTGGCTATAGCTAATGTTCTGTAGGCACTAGTAACTGGTTAACCCCTACATAACTCCACCTATATTGCTATAAGTTTTGTCTTACTGACTACAGTCAGTGTTCTGTCTGCATTAGTTATTAGTAGGTTGCATCTCACTTATTTAGTGATCTACAGGCATTAGTTACTATTATAGTTCTCACCTACATGACTCTGTCTGTTGTTAAGTTTTGTCTCACTGACTATAGTCAGTGTTCTGTTGGCGTTAGTTACTGGTTTACCACCTACATGACTCCGTCTATTGCTAGATTTTGTCTCACTGACTAAATTGTTCTGTAAGCATAGTTACTGGTTTACCTCCTTCACGACTTCGTCTATTGCTAGGTTTTGTCCCAATGACTAAAGTCAAGTGTTCTGCACACTTCACATAATTATTGAGTTATTTTTTTTTTTTTTTTTTTTTTAATTTTTGCGTATAGGAAGCATTATGGTTAATTATAACTGTGCTAATTACAGTGTTCCTATTCTAATCACTATTTCTACTGCAAAATTATTGTATAACCTGTTAAAATTTTGTTACGTTTGAATATATGATTTGTTAATAGCCATTCAAAAATAGTGGAATGGCCTTATATACCGGTAATCAATCATATTTGTGAATAACTTAAGACAGTTATAGTACATTCTAACTTATTCTGTAAAAAATTGAAACTTTGATAAAAATATCAGTGTTTCCAACAATTTAAGGTTGAACCAATCACAATACGACCAAAACCATCAAGTTGACCTGATATAATCAGGTGAATTGGCAACTTAGCCCTCCAATTTTAAGTAAAAAAAATTTTTAATCAAAAAGCATACATATTTTCTCTTTAAGTTTATTAAAAATCATGCAAACAAAAGGTCTTAAAACATTGTTTTTGAAACCTTTGTAATTAATTCAATTACCAGGTACTCTGTGTGATATCACAGCAAGTAACAAGGTCAAGAGTTCAATCTGTGGTGAAGAATTCAGAGTTCAAGCAGCCTAGATAAGACCTTTCAGTTTCCAATGTCTTCCAACTTTAAGTTTCAACAAAACTTTCAAGTTCAATGTTAATTATGGCATTTTATCAACTTCGTTATTGTCTTTTTACATTGTCAGAGCATTTTTCAGTACAATTTGACACTCAAATCCCTCACTTGAAATTTAATTTCACTTTGACAAGATATTTCATTCGTATCTGTTTTGTGTCGTACACAATGAATTCATTATAGTTCAGTGTGTAGCCTTTGGGATTTTTAACTCCTGTGTCTTTACTCTTGCCAAGGGGGACAATTGTGCCATCAGACCTGCAAATCAAATAGGAGATAAACATGATTAAATCAAAACAATCTTATTACTTTTGCAGTGAAAAATAAGGTTTTATAATGTACACAAGTTATATTTTCACTTAAATGAAAATAACAGTTTTGATATTTTCACTCACACTTTTGAAAAATATCAAAAATTTCATCCAACTCGATGAAATGATACTGTTATTTACCAAAAACAAGGAATATTTTTTATATAGATAGGGTTTAAAAAGTCTTTTCCAGAGCAAGATGAAAACTTCATTTCTTCAAATGAATACAAATGTTGACCTTAGTTACCATCTTTGACCTTGACCTTAGTATACAAAATAACACCATTGTTGACTTTGACCTTAATTCACAATATCCAACCTTGACCTGAGTTTACCATCCCAATTATAAAGAAAGTAGGTCAAGGTCAATCATTATTTGAACAAACTTGTTACTCCTTCATCACATGTTACAGGCCCTATGGGTGGTTGGTTGGCATAATCGTAACAGACTTGCTTGCCTGTCACCTATGTGGCCAGGATTTGATTCCCATATCGGACATGAAAAGGTATTGGGTCACCTGCCTGACCACATGGGTTTTCCCCAGGTACTCCGGTTGCCTCCTCAATCCGAATCAACAAGCGTGATTAATATAAGTTGATATAACTTGTTTCGCAATTGTTGTGAAATAAATAAAGTTTACATTTACGCTAAGCCTCTTGGTATCAAGACTTACAGTGTTTTATTGGCAGCTGGGTCAGGGGCTATCCTGCCAAGGCCCATTGTGCTATGTTTGCCTGGTGGTAGCTTAGCTGCATTATAGTCAGCATTGAGTAAGTCATGGGTTTGTCCGAGAGAAACCTGGAAATAAAAATTTAAAATGTAGAATCCATTTGTTAATAATCTTTTTATTAGTGTGAGGAATCCCTTTCAGAGTTGTGGCTGACTATTTCAATTTATCAGGAGATTGATCATGAACAGAAAGGTTAATTATCCACAAAAGCATTAATGAAAATTGGGATATATTTTAAAGTATTGTTCTAATGAATGGTGGTTAAGTTTATCAGTAAGTTTGATCATTTAATCACTTTGTTTCAAATCTGCGGTAGATCTCAGCAACTCCTTTAAGTAAGGCAGCCATGACGGATCACAGTAGTTCATGATCAATTAGTCATTGTCAGAGGAAAAATGTCTAATTATCAACTAAATTGATTGATTGGAACAACACTCCTATGTATCACATCCTTTGTGATTCTGTTGGTGTACAATATTTCAGATTCACCAATAAGGTTTTTGTCTCTCTTCAGGAGGTGAATCTTCTTTCAGCTCATGTTGGCTTTGTCAGAATAAACTCAATTCATCAATCCGTGAGATCAAGGAAGAAAACGATGATTTAATCCAAGGATTCAAACTAAACAAACTTACTGATAACAGGAATCTTAAGTTTACCATCATTAGTCATCGGATGTACACAGCAACTCATTCAAGTCTAATAATCATAAAATAGTCAGTTCTTTTTTACCATAATGCTAATAAAGCTCTCTTGCAGGGGAACAGTTTTATTGTATCAAAGAAAACACATGATATATCTAAATGTATTTTTGATCAGTATTTGGTTATTTTTATAAATATAGGAATTTTAGAAAATTAAAACTAAAGAGAAAAAAATCCCTTCTGTTACATGATGTGGCCATAGATAGTTAGAAAATGTCGTCCTGAAGCCTTACCTCACATAGAAGGATGAGTGCTGTGTTCTTTGTCTTTGTGGCAAAGCAATAGTTTGCGCTTTTACTGGACATATCAGCAAAATATACTCCCTTGCCAAACTGTAACAGAGATGTGAAACTTTTAAAATATAAAAGTATGTACAGTAACAGAGATGAGAAACTTTTTGAAATATAAAAGTATGTACAGTAACAGAGATGAGAAACTTTTTAAAATATAAAAGTATGTACAGTAACAGAGATGAGAAACTTTTAAAATAGAAAAGTACATATGTACAGTAACAGAGATGAGAATTTTTAAAATATAAAAGTATGTACAGTAACAGAGATGAGAAACTTTTAAGACAGATAAACATATACCATTTTCTTCAGTAACTAAAATGCAGACAGCTTGATCTGTCCCTTGATTTCAAGATTTAGAATGTCCAGGTCAAAGCTATTCCAGTATAATTTCTGAACAAGAAGATTCTAGCTTTTCTGAAATGCTACAATTTCTCTGCATGTAAATGGTTTCCTGCTTTTTGGGGTACTCTGGTAGCATATATATCCTACATAAATAAATGCATAGATGATGGATAGATAAATTTTACTGTTTAGATGATGGATAGATAAATTTTACTGTTTAGATGATGGATAGATAAATTTTACTGTAAGAGCTGCAAGCTAAGAAAAGTCTATTAAACCTATATCATAATTATTAAAAAACAGATGACAAATCTATGTTTGTTAGTTATTGCCCAGTAAACAGTCAGGACTATTTTGAGATAGGGTATCGATCTAGTAGCTGGTGGCTGTACCAAATAAATGTTCATTTTCTTACAAGATTTCACAATTCTTTCAGTGATATTTTAGTTGGTTCAAAGTACGACCAGCATAAAACATTCCGCACACCACATTCTGTGAAATCAATAATTCCATTATATCTGTATTATCAATACTTGGGAATTTCTACAGATATTTATCAATTTGATATGACAAAATAATTCCATCACTGGTGATTCTTTTTTCAAATCTTAGTATAGCATAAAAACCTCCTAAAGCCTTCAGCATGATAAACTCTGCTTACCATGTATCCTGTAACGGGAGCCTCCGGTGGAGCTATCCGTAATCCTCGACTCAGGATTCCGACCCAATTTGTTAGACGTGATCCGTGCCACAGTAACATTCTGTAATCAAATACAGGGACATTTATTGAGGGATGAATCAGGTGCACAATATTGCTAAATGGCACCATCCAATTAAAACAATGAAAAATAATCTCCCACTGCTGTCAGTAAAACCTTTGATATTCAATGTACTCTAAATAAGTAAAATTTGTAAACAGAATATGATGTAAATTCAGAAGTGTACTGGCAATATATACCCTCTACAAGCCCCAGCTAAAAATAGTTACAGTGACTTTCATCTTGACCTAAAAACCCAGAAACTCAAATTTGTCCCCCAGATATTATTGTCCTTTATCATTGTGTGAAGTTTGATCAAATTCCCTGAAGGAACGAGCTGCTAAAGTGCTGAAAACTCTGGTGTTAAGTACAATATACATGTACAATATTTCTTATCTCAAAATAAAGAAATTTGATCGTAAATTTTACTCTCAACAGGAAGCATTAAACAGTTTAATATTAGATTTTATTGCCAAAATATCTATACTATTATACAATCAAAGGGCCAAAGGCCCTGATAAATGTCAGGGTCTGAGGTCATAAAATAAGAAATTTAAAATCGGATTTTATAGTCAGACAGCTACATTTGTATCAGATGAAATGTCTTAATCTGGTTATTCCTATTCTATATATATTCAAGAAAACATGTACAACATATCTATGTTTGAAAACTTTCCAATAGCTGAGTATAGTTCTTTCTCTGACCTAATTATTTAATGTTTGTTGAAGATAATTGATATACTTCTGAATCAGTAAAGCTGCTTGTAAACTTTGGAAAAAAATCAACTGAATGACAAATCGGTCTATTAACAGTTACATACTAGTACAACCAAAATGGTTTTAGGCTTATATGAAATGTTCCTGCATATGATCTCAGGATGAAGATATGTGGATAGTTTCTCTGTGGACACTTGTTTCAACGACGATCAAACTAAATATTTTTACTTTCGTTTTTGATGCAGGGTTGAGACAGAACTACGTAATCCGACGCAAACAAAATTGCATGTACTGATGAGGAAAATGTTTATATTTATAATCTAAAATAGTCTAGAACACCAAACATTCATATTTAATTTTAAATAATTGCAGTAAACACGGAAACTATCAGTTAAATCGTGTCAATAATTGCTGTTAGAATAGGAATTATATTAGGCTGTGGATGAATATCATTTGTATTACAGAAAAGAGAAGTTGTTGCACGGAAACAAAAGTGTCACTAACAACATTTACCCACCACGACTATAATGGCAGGTGCCAAAGACACCCTGACGTTAAAATAGACAATAAATTTTTTTGTTAACAAACCTATTTCCATAATCTTTAAAAGCAGCTGTTTCTCCATCTTTGTCAACATCAAAGATATCCACCACCTGGTACTTATACTGGTTATGTGTAGCGGCGTGAGTGTTGAACAGGTAATCTGTTATCATCTATAACACAACACAGGTAATCTGTTATCATCTATAACACAGGTAATCTGTTATCATCTATAACACAACACAGGTAATATGTTATCATCTATAACACAGGTAATCTGTTATCATCTATAACACAACACAGGTAATCTGTTATCATCTATAACACAACACAGGTAATCTGTTATCATCTATAACACAACACAGGTAATCTGTTATCATCTATAACACAACACAGGTAATCTGTTATCATCTATAACACAACACAGGTAATCTGTTATCATCTATAACACAACACAGGTAATCTGTTATCATCTATAACACAACACAGGTAATCTGTTATCATCTATAACACAGGTAATATGTTATCATCTATAACACAACACAGGTAATATGTTATCATCTATAACACAACACAGGTAATCTGTTATCATCTATAACACAACACAGGTAATCTGTTATCATCTATAACACAACACAGGTAATATGTTATCATCTATAACACAACACAGGTAATCTGTTATCATCTATAACACAACACAGGTAATCTGTTATCATCTATAACACGACACAGGTAATCTGTTATCATCTATAACACAACACAGGTAATATATTATCATGTATAACACAACACAGGTAATATGTTATCATCTATAACACAACACAGGTAATCTGTTATCATCTATAACATGACACAGGTAATCTGTTATCATGTATAACACAACACAGGTAATCTGTTATCATCTATAACACAACACAGGTAATATATTATCATGTATAACACAACACAGGTAATATATTATCATGTATAACACAACACAGGTAATCTGTTATCATCTATAAGTACAACACAGGTAATATGTTATCATCTATAACACGACACAGGTAATCTGTTATCTATAACACAACACAGGTAATCTGTTATCATCTATAACACGACACGGGTAATCTGTTATCATCTATAACACAACACAGGTAATCTGTTATCTATAACACGACACAGGTAATCTGTTATCATCTATAACACAACACAGGTAATCTGTTATCATCTATAACACGACACAGGTAATCTGTTATCATCTATAACACAACACAGGTAATCTGTTATCTATAACACGACACAGGTAATCTGTTATCATCTATAACACAATACATGTAATCTGTTATCATGTATAACACAACACAGGTAATATGTTATCATCTATAACACAACACAGGTAATCTGTTATCTATAACACGACACAGGTAATCTGTTATCATCTATAACACAACACAGGTAATCTGTTATCATCTATAACACAACACAGGTAATCTGTTATCATCTATAACTCAACACAGGTAATCTGTTATCATCTATAACATGACACAGGTAATCTGTTATCATCTATAACACGACACAGGTAATCTGTTATCATCTATAACACGACACAGGTAATATGTTATCATCTATAACACAGCACAGGTAATCTGTTATCATCTATAACACAACACAGGTAATCTGTTATCATCTATAACACAACACAGGTAATCTGTTATCATCTATAACACAACACAGGTAATCTGTTATCATCTATAACACAACACAGGTAATCTGTTATCATCTATAACACAACACAGGTAATCTGTTATCATCTATAACACAACACAGGTAATCTGTTATCATCTATAACACAACACAGGTAATCTGTTATCATCTATAACACAGGTAATCTGTTATCATCTATAACACAACACAGGTAATCTGTTATCATCTATAACATGACACAGGTAATACAGGTAACATGATATTATCCTAAATATAAAATATGGTTGTTTACTTTTAACATTTATTGATTCAATACACTTGACTCACTGAAAGATCTCTGGCACAAAAATGCAGTACAAGAGGTCCAATGTACCTGTATAGAGCACCTGTAACTACCTTAATCCTATTTTCCATTGACTGCAATGTGACAGACTAACTATAGACGCCACAACACACACATACGTCATAAGCCCTCCTCTCTTGACAAGAATAACAGAAATAATTTTTGGAATCTCTCATAGATCTACAAATTTTGTTCTGTTTACACGGCATATTTTTACTTTGCCAATGTGACAATCCACCTACCTTGAAGTCGTCCGACTTATGGTCCATTGGTTCCATTTTACACTTGAGTGAGTGGTAGTGTCTGTCCACTGGGTTCTCGGATCGGTCTCCCATCTTCAGTGTCTTAATCGCAATTTCAATATCGCCAAGTGCCTATACATGATACAACAAAAAATATGACGCATAAACACTTGGTGGGCAAGACTTGTACATGTCTGGTAATAAACCCTCCAACATCATTTACTTTGTGATCAATTTTTGGAAATAAAAGATCATCAGAAAATCACTTATAAATTGGATTATAATATATAATATAGTTCTACAATCAGATGTGTTATTCAGATACATACCATATCCTTTTTTGTGTATAAACAAAATCTTCATTTTAAGGGAGACTACTGATATCATCTGGTATATAACAATATATATTACCACTCCAATCCTTCGTTTCTCTGACCGACTACTGCCATCTCACCCCTTGTATACAATTTACCACTTAGAAACAAGTCTGTTTGAGAGGACTCCCTATACTGATAGATTAGCGACCTTTCTGTAAAATGTTTAATTACATTTTTTCTTGGGACTATTTTCAGGTTTACATGCTATGGATCATACCTCAAGAAGCTGCATCTTGAGTTCTACCACCTCTTTGGTCCGTATCACAGGCGGCTGTCGCATCCTTAAACAAATTGTTTCTCATCAGACAGATGATTTCGTAACTTTATTAATTGTAAGGAGTAAAATTTTTCATCATATACATGATGCATGTACAGTATATTGACTGTAACTCCAATATTGCTATGCCAAAACATGTACTTTATTCATTTATTAAATATTTATTGGACAATAAGCACGAGCCTTGTAATAAGCGCACTCATGTCTACTGTTAATAGTAAATTTCAATTAAATGTTATTTATTCTTCTGCAATAATCCCATCCCCAACATTTAATTGAAGTTGATGTGTTAGCCCCCTATGCTTACAAACACTTGATGAGATATGAACAGGTAGATATAAAACTAAGAATGTGAAGACCAACCCAAACTCGTGGGGGATCCTGGTATAGAAATCGTCACATGCCCGGTTTAGTTTTGTACCGAAGTCACCATTGGTGATACATGTATCAATGACTTTCAGGGCGGCATATCCCGCTTTGATTTGTTCTGTTGTTAGCTTTCCTGTACAAAGTGGGAAAGAAAAGATGTGAATATTCATACAAACCAACTGACATACACAAAAACATATTAATGGAAGTCATTGGTAAATAACAACGACAATGACGTTAAATCCAAATCTTTTTTAAATATGTCTTTCCCAAATTGTTCTCTTCACAAGCTTCATAACACTGGTCAACCTTGAAGTGTCTTTTTTTAATATCAATACAATTATATCATACCTGTGAAGAGTAATTCGGTAAATTTTTTTTTTTTTTTTAAATTAAAAACTTGACATCTCCAGCTTGGGGAGAGTCCTTCAAATCTAAGATATACGGGCTGTTATCTAAATCCAATTTTGTGACTGAAACATCTTCAATTATATTACAACCTCATGTACAAACTGTTATCAACTCAGCAGTTAAGTCAAATATATTATATGTCAATGGAAATGATAGTTTTTTTCAAATAACCTCAAGGCAATTTGAGACCACATTTTTGCACTAGAGATTGTCAAATTTACAAAAATAAATTGGGTCTCCAGTCCAAAATTAGTGCCTTGACAGATTTTTTATTATTTTTTTTTGGACTATACTGACCTAGAGGAGCCTTTTTGGCGTCATATTTCATTTCAATCACAGCCTCTTCCATGGATTTAATGTCGCATATCAAATTCACCAGGTCCTGGATAACAAACACCAATAGCTCATTACTGTATAACTACGGCATCATACTGTATAGTCGGTAATATTTGCGGGGGTTTAATTTTGCTATATTTGTGGTCATTTAATATAACACGAAAATTTATACCCAGTAAATATATACATATAAATGTTATATAAATGCAGATGTACAGCATTATTCACTGTGTCTTTTTAAATGCATGGTTACAGAATTTAATAATCACATACTTGGTTCGACTGAAACAACCACAAAAATATTAGCCAGTGAAATTAAACGATACAGTATGCCCTGTGGGCTTAAAATATAAATTTGTCCAATCCTCAGTAATACTAACCGACTGTATTGGATTTCTTGTTTAAGAAAACACAGTTGAATGTGACTTTTGACCTTTAACCTTGACGATAAAGACTTCTATATCTAATGTAACACTACCTGATCTAAAGACAGTCTCCTTAAATGTCATCTTAATATCGGCTCTTCACTGTAATCTATCTTACCTGCAACCTCTGGTCCAGTTTTGAGGAAGGAACCGGTGTATCGTCCTTGAGACTACCCGAAGGCCCAGCATCCATTTCATCTTCACCTTCCTGAAGAAATATCAATTGGATGAAATATATATCATGTAAGAACATTGTCTACATGTAGCACATATATATGGACAATGACAAAATAGTCAAAAACAATAAAAACTTCAGTATTTCACATTAGTGCAGGCTACAACAGCCACACTTGCTTGGATATATCACTGATCATTTCGAAATAGTCATAGCCCAATTAAAGGCTCTTTGTTGGTACCAAGGGAGACAATACTTATGTCTGTATACAGAATTTGTTTTGTCTTTCTAGTAATTAATGATTCCTAGAAAATTTGGTCGAAAACTGCTCAAACTTAATATCCATGTCTCTCTATGAGGGGACATGCCCCTCAGCCCCCAAGGGAGCAGTGCAAACCCTCCATTTACACAACACTGAGCAAGTATGCTTCACCCAAGGATGTTACAAATGATACCCAAACAAATTTGATGCAGATTAAGGATTTAGAGAAATATTTAAAGATAATATCAAACAAAAATTTTGAAAGTTTGAAAGAGGATGTTACACCATGGTACTTTGGACAAGGTGAGCTAAAACTGTTTATATTTGAACATAAATATCACAAAGCAAAAGGTTGAGTCACATTTACAATCTTCAGTTTGTTCAAGATGAACAATTATTTGTTATTATTTTCAGATTACTAACCTTTTCACCATAGTCCATCTTAAGAAGGTCGTATTTTCCAGGAACTTTAACAAACTTATCTCTGTTAGCCCAATCATTTCTCGTCTTGTCAGTAAATCTGAAAGATATGTTTTAAATGACTGTTTTACAAGAAGCACTTGTTTGGTAAAATGCATTCTGTGAAAATAAACCTGACTTTACCAACACTGACTTTAACAACATCCTGTATCGTCTGACCATATCCACCTGAACCGCGACATGTTCCACTGTCAATAACGACACACTGTCATATCCCACACATTGACTCAGTTCAACAGTGTTGGTAAAGTCAGGTTTCAGTGTAACAGAATATAACGAACTTATGGACAGAATTCATGGTAGCTAGACCACAAGATTCGTATCCTAAGCTCTTACAGTAGTGTTCCTATTATATGAAATATTCTGAGCTTCAATAACAAGTAGTTTCACTGTTAATGACATAAATAATACAAAAAATACTGCTAATCAAGTACTCTTTAAATCCAAAAATGAAAATTCAGAAACTTTTCAAGGCAATTAAAGAATTTTAATAACATTTTTATCCTACACAAATTCCATGCACAGAGTATAAATTACTTACTTTTTTGTAAACATTGTCTTGGCCTTATCCAGGTCACCTCCACATGGTACAAGATTGTTCTGGCCATTATAGCCGACCCGACCCCATCGTTGCCACACGTGGAATTTTCCCTTGCCTTCATTCAGTAGCTGGATGAGGTAGTACTTGTTGTTGTTATTGCTTACATTTGTCTGGAAATAGTAAAACTGAAGTATCATACCATTATCATTTTTATTTTATCGATTATTTTTTAAATGAGAATTCTCAAAGTTTCCCTGGTGTTGACTGTACGCCCGGTTCTGTATTTATCAGACAATAACTATCAGCCCATGACCGGTACTTCAAACTCATGATAATCGTTATTTTTTAAAACGATTGATGACTGATTATTGATTGATCATGAACATGAAGGAAACTCTCTGCAAACGCATACACAAAAATGGATGAATATATAATTTTGTGGATATGTTTTAAGGTGCCTGGCTTATGTTTTAAAATGTTGTTTAAATGTACATTTTATATAAATTTATCAGTGATCTTGTTCATTTATTCATGTTTCAAGCCTGCTGTTAATCTCAATAACTCCCGCAAATTTCAAAGTTATACTTAAACCATGACTGATCACAGAAAACCATGATCAATTAGTTATGGTCAGAGGTAAAACGAATAATCATCAATTAAATGGAACAACACTATGGTACCTGGCCCACCTACAAAAAAATGTATGCCTATATATTGCAGTTCAGCAGAATTTTAAGTGCCAACAAATGCTTTTTCTGTGTTTTGAGTCAAGGTTGTGATGGACCCATGGACATATTACAGGTTGGATAAATACTGTAATCTTTCATTATGTAAAGAATCCTGTAATTTTACAATTTCCTCCTGAAATGAAATCAGTGAAAGAAAAGAGATTTTATCCCATTATTATTTTACAATATCATACAAGATTCAGTTCGGGAATATTTAATACTATATATATTTTAAACACACAAAATTTGTCTACCTCAAATTGTTTGTTCTGTTTATACATTTATTTTTCATTTATAATACCTGATTGAGCATGCAGTCCCAAACATTTTTGCCTTCGGTGAAAACCTCAGCTTTTCCGGCCAAAGTGCATTCTGGGTCTACAGGGGCACTTCCTTTCTTTACGATTACCGTTTTCACTACAAAACAGTCAAATAAAAACTATTAATGTAGTCATGGCAAATGACGATTTTCTGATAAAACTTAACGAAGTACAAATTGTTTGTCAATATCCCCATCAATAAAGCTTCACGCTACACTGGACATGGGTTCTGAAATATGTGCTTGCAAAAATATCTATAGATATCTTTCTTTGACCAAACTTACCAAGTTAACTTTGACCACGCTTTACATGAGCGGTGACTACCTCGAACAAACAACATACCAATAATTTTATGCTATAAACTGCCAGCTTAAACCGAGCGATCCATCTGTATGATTCAAAATCTATATGGCTTTGTTCTAGTAATTCCACTTAATACCTACCCCTTGATTCACCTTCCCCTGACCTGTCGGACCCTTTGCCTGATTTTGAAGCCTTTCCTCCACTTTTTGCAGCACTCCCCCCAGATTTTGTTGCCTCATTGTCCACTGGTTCTGCCTTGACCTTTCCCTTGCCTGATTTTGTTGCTGCAGTATCATTCAGGGAACTGGTTACTGTTGGTTCTTCTCCCGAAGCTTCTTCTGCATCTAGTAACATCACCAAACAGGCCAATATAGAGGATCAATTAATAAAAAATACCAGAACCTAGTCTCAACAGGTCATAGAAAAATTTGCAGTGTTTTGTATATTTGTAATGTGAACACACGTTCATTATGACATGACATCATTGAATTGTCCTTCCAAAATAAGCCTTACCTGAACAGCCCAGCAAAGGGTGAAAACTGATAGTAAGCTGGTTCAGTGGTTGTCAAACTTTGATATTTTTCCTCTATATAAAAATTTATTTCTACACTAAGATGTTTTTCATTCCTTTCTATGCAATGTCACAGGCCTTACGGTCGTAATAGGCCTTCATTCCTGTTAAAGGGGAATATATTTGTTGCTTGCTTGGTTTTTATTATATCTAATCTTATTTTTAATATTTCCCTCTGAAAAGTATAATATTATTATAAGCGGGATCCACTGTATAACGAAATTCATTATTTTTCCTTTAGGTACCTGACTTGATCCTGGCTACGTTTCTCACTACATCTGTAGCGGTATTGGTTTGTTCCATGGCTGAGATGTCCACACTGTAAGATCGAGCACAAGCCGATATATCTACTTCAGTCTCCTTGAGCTGTCGAGCCTTTTCCAATTTAACCGCGACATCGTAGCTGTAGGGATTCCACCTCCCTTTCTCATCCTCCCACTGCCATACATAGAATCCTACAATTCCAGGAAATTTATTAAGGATCCCATGAGGAAATCACCTATTAGAGGGAATTCACTCAACAAGAGAAAAAAGAACTTTATACTGCGAGACTGAAAAATACCATTCTATAAATTAAGTGTCAACCATCCATCATGGATGTATCAAAAGGATTCCTTATAATACAGAGATGATATATATATTCTCAGCAAATCTTTTTGGGACAAAATATGACTTCCAGATTTTTCTAGAGCTACCATTTTTATGCATTTGATTTGTTAAGACACTGACAGAAATCCTTAGCATGGCTTATTCCTAAATTTGGGACAACATTTTTGCAAATTATGGATAAACAGTACACATTTTACTTAAGATATTAATTTAGTAAATTTATATATTGTACATTGGAATATGATTCAACTTTCAAAGAATACCAATTTTGAGGTAATAAATCTTAAGTAAGAACATTTACAACAAACTGTTAAGTTCATTTCTATTTTTCAGTTTTATGACAATTGCAAGTCATTGATTTTAATTTTCACTACCCGAGGCCAGTTTTTTTTTCTGAAATTTCTGTCAAAGTAGGGGAAATTCAAATATGATTGTAGAGGAGAGTATTATAGGGTTAATATTTAGTACTAGTTCAGAAAGAGGACAAGCATTACCCCCATCTTCCTGTACACAACATCTGAGACGTCTTTGCCATCCAGTTTTCTTGTTTTTCTGGACCATTGTTTCCAACTTGACAGTAAAGGACGTCTTTCCAACAGCAAAATCAATCTTGAAAACAAAAAATATTGAAATCATATTTGAGAGCAGAGAAAGAACAGGAAAAGTAATGTTTTGGTGTAATAATCAGAAGAATTATTAAATGATTTGGTGTAATAATGAATGGACGAGAAAATGACAATCCCATTAATGTGGTATATTGAATTTTTATATTTATATCTAAATTATACATACCTCTTTGAAACCTATCAGCAAATGTTAAAAGAGTTCAACAGAATACTTATGATTGTAGAGATTTTTTTTGCTGGGATGTACAACAGAAAATATAAAAGGCTGCTTTAATTCTTTTTTTGAGAACATATTTTCCCAATGTGAAGACAATGACTTTATTTCATACATATTTTCAGTATTTGTATCAAAAATGTTACTATTTACCTGGCTACATCATGCAGGCAAAAATGGATACTATTCTTACCTCTTTCAATCCATTAGCTACAGCAGCACACACCGACTCATTGACACTGCTGGCATACTGAGTCCATACATTTTTATCGCCTTCCCACTCGAAGCGAACCGTGCATGAATCAATGGTTGCCCCACCTAATCCATCGGGACATGACTTCTTGGATGAACTGGCATCTCCTCCTGCTTTACTTTCAACTACTGTAAAACATATATAATGTTTATGATTATGGGTAAGATTTAGAATTTAATAATAGATAATCTAAGATTATATTTCACTCCTTTTAATATAATATAATATAATATTACATATAATAATCTAATATAAAATGGTCAGATAAAATGGCTTCTGAAGTTTCATCCGGACAAATGCAAAGTTATGCATGTGGGGAAGAAAACTAATAATGCAGCGTTACATTTATATAAAGATGAGGAAAATGGAAGAGTCAATTAAGGTCACATTAGACCACATGACAAAAGAAAAAGACCTAGGAATTGTAACAGACAACAACCTCAATTGAATTTCAATGATAATATTCACGATGCAGTACTAAAAGCTGATAGAATAATGGGAACTATCCGAAGAATGTACACATACTAAGATAACACTACATTAGAACTGTCTTTTATACAAAGTGCTTGTATGACCACATCTTGAATACGGGGCTTGTGTATGGAATCCCTATCTCCAAGAAGATATAAATGAAATAGAAAATGTGCAAAGGAGAGCAACGAAGCAGATACAGGGGATGACAGATCAAAGTTATGAAAACAGATTGAGGGTCCTTAATTTACCAACACTAAGGCATAGAAGACTGAGAGGAGATATGATCCAAGTATACAAACTAACAAATGGAGGATACGATAAAGCTGTCATTGCGGGTTTGTTAATTCCAAATTAAACAATAACAAAATAACAAGAGGACATAGTCTGCCACTACTAAAAAGAAGAAGTAGACTAAATTTGAGAAAATATTCTATCAGTGAGCGGATTGTTAACCATTGGAACTCTCTTCCTAATTCCGTCGTTACGTCCCCAACGATCAAAACATTTGAATCCCGATTGGATAAGCATTGGGGGCAAACTGAATGTTTTTATAATCATGAGATAGACAATAATGAACTGATCCATATTTCGGGAAAAAACTCATTGTAACTTCTATCTGGATGCTAGTATTGGCTTCGTCCAATATTATTATTATTGTTATATTTTATTATATGAATAAATAAAATTTATTATAAACAGAAAACAAACCGAAAGAATACAGCTGCCAGACAAGTAGTCTTGACTATATTATTTACAAAATCCCATAAATAATAGGGTCTATACAGATGGAATATAACATTGATATGGGACTAAATGGGGGTTTTGGGGTAACAAAATATCTCTTGTATATGTCAGGTAGGTGTTATATGTCACCCCTGATTTTCAATCTTAGCGCCACCAAACAGTGTCGGAGAATTCCACGGTTTCATATTATATAGCTGTGTGCTCTAGCCCTACACCAGACATGTTGTCAGGGTCAGAGGAAACTCAGGCTAATATAACCCTAGTAATTTAAGCTAGACCTTCCTCACAAGAGCGAAGGCTTGATAACGGGCCAAAAAGTATAAGCAGTGTCAAGGGAGACATCATGAAGAAAGAAGAGAAAAGATAACAGACTCAATATTTATTCGCCTCTAACGAGTCCTGCAATTTGGGAGAGAGGAGATGCAGGGGTGGGGACAGGAATATATGTACTTAGGCAATCGGCGACCATGCAGTTAAGTCCAGTTATGCTTCTTAATCCACTCAGATAATGTTAACCTGACAGTACATGCAGTGTGAGTTTTAACGTCATGACTTCCGATTAAGGGAAACTAATTATATAAATAATGACATCAGTATTCTTCATCACATTTCAGAAGTCAAAAGCTAAAGCATTTGTTATGCAGTTAAACCGTTTAACTATTAAGAGTCCAAAACTGGAAAATTGCATGCCAGGGTTAGATCTCTATTCTGTTACTGTTAGTTCAACGATCCGATGGCGGGAAAAATACTTCGGTCTTGAAAATTAATTTCCGTTACATTTCAGCGTTAATATGTCCCGACAAGGTCATTAAATAGGATCCAATATTTACAATAGCATGTCATGAAAAACAAGCAATTTCTCACCTTTCCTTTTGCGCGGCATAGCTAGCAACCCCTTGCTTGACAAAGTTTGTGTACGTTCAGCAAAATAATGATTACACAAGGTTTATGTATATTTCGAAATTACAATACTTTTTAATGAAACGCAACATTGGCCTACATTACGGTTGGACAGTCACGTTACAATATTAAATAGTTTCTGCACGGATTTTTCTTTTTAGATTAGTGAAGGAGTAAACAACGTTTTAACTTCTTAATAATTTCGAGGCTAGTATTAACATTTACATCAATATTATATAATGGTTTGCCGGAACAGTCAGTTTCACTTTTAAAACGAGGCGTACGTGGAAGCACTAAAAGCGGCAAACGACCCTTGCGGTGGAATTTCAATGCATTTCACCTTATAAATATATGTATTATGTACAGTAGTCGACAATTTACACGTGAAGTTGAAAGATTAAAGATTTCATTATTAGTTAAACACATAGGCAGGTAATATGACGAGAGAAAGATAAAATCCGGACAGGAAATAATGAAACCGGCACCTACGCTAGTGAAAAACATGTAACGTTAAGCCTAGCTATAACACTAAAGTTAAGGGACCCAAGAGTGATCTTTACTGGTCCTTTGTTATACTGATCTGGCCGAAGCTGTCGGATATATTGTTTTCTGACCAAAAATCTAATTTGAATAGGTACAACTGACCAAGTGATGCCAATGGCATTAACACAAGGCACACACCAACACTACAGTATGCTCGAGTTACGTCCCTTTAACCATATACAAAAATATAAATTACAAAATGCAATATATTTACAATGCAAATTTTGTTTTTTTTGTTTCTGTTAAACGGCCCATCGACGACTGTGGTATTCTCGTGCCATGGCGATTCTTTTGCTTATTGTAAAAAAAAATAAGAGGGTAACGGTCCGCTCCCAAATTTGTGTTAGAAATGACTCGTATAGTGTTTAACACCCTAGCTGGAACACTTATCCTTCAGATACTTCATGTGTGGAATTAAACAAAGCTTCGAATCGAAAACGAGACTAAGACAATTTGTCTGTTTTGAAGCCGTTTTCGTCTTCTCAGTTTTTTTGTTTTTTGTTTTTTTGGTTTAAATTATGTTGTAGGGATCGTTCTATCGTGTGCATGTTCTTGGATCTATAACATCAAGAAATCATCCACGAATAGCGATATTCCGGTTAATTGACCAAGGGATTTAACTATATGGTTGATTTAATACTAAACAGGGTAACTGATATGATTCCACCATGTGGGACTCCCATTTCCTGTTTGTCAGTTTCAGAAAAAGTTGAGCCAACACGGACTTCGAAGTGTCTATCTGACAGGTACAGTAATTTGATATGAAACTGGGGATGTACGCCAATATCAGGACGATCTTTTATGATGCCATACTGCCAAGTGGTGTCATAGGCCTTCTCAAGATAAAAGAACATTGCAACAAGGTGTTCCTTAGCGAAAAGTCTCGAATGAATGTCTGCAGTCTCATGAGATGTTCATTTGTCCCTCTTCTGTTTTTGAAACCACTTTGAAGAGGGGATATTACATCGTTGGCCTCAAGAAACCAAACTTTTTTTTTCGTTCTAAACTAGTGAAAGAAACAGGACGGTAAATGTTTGGATCAGTAGCATCCTTTCCCGGTTCTGGGATAACAGTGGATTTCTTCCACGAATCTGGAATCTTTCCAGAAGCAAGGGCTCAAAGTGGATATTTTTACCAGGTGGCCGTTTTGGCTACCAAGCCAATTGGAAAAGTTAGTTGCCTGGTCTAGTTGTCTTAAATTCAATAGATCTTTAGATCAGTATAACATCTCTCTGTAACTTTTTCGATGGTGACTGTCATTTTAGCATTAACTGCAACATTTGAAAGATTAACAAAATTGCAAATGTACACAATCTTTTTAGTGGCCATGCAGGCGCCTTATAGGTCAATAACTGGTCGCCAATGGTGAATTAAAGGCGCAATGGCCACTGAAATAGGCGCTACTTTGAGCCCTAGAAGCATAAACTCGGTTAAACGTGTAAAGAAGGAACGATAGTGACGAGTCCGGTTAGTGATTGAAAAATTGATATGGAATGTCATCTGGGCATGAAGTAGAGTCCTGTGATTTTCAAAGTGAATCTGAAACCTCTCGTAGAGTAAATATTTCACTGTAACTTTCCTGGTTTGTTGAATTGAATTTTAGCTGTTTCTTTTCTTTCTCTTTAAAGACTAGTATTTTTCGGGGCTGGTTTGAAGTCGATGAGTTAATTGCTATGTGGTTTGTAAATGCATGTTTTTAATGAGGTGTGAGATTGTTTAATGATTCTTTTTCCTACTTATTTTCCTAACCTTATCCAATACTTTCTTGGAGGACATGTTTGATGGTATCTTGGATAATAATTACATATTTTCTTCAGCTGTTTCTTTTGTCAGTTTTAATTGCTCACCGAGCCTTTGCCAGACAATTTTTTTAAATTACTGTAGTTTGAAGCAGTTGGGCAATTCAAGTAGGTTTTGACGCGGATTTTGGAATTGTCAATAGATGAGGGTGTTTCGGTAAAGGTTTGATTCTGTCGTCAAAGTTAGAAAATCAGTAGATGTATTTTAAGAGGATTAAAACGCCAGCTTTTACAGGCATGCGCCAGGCTAGTGTTAAAGTAAGGGGAAATGTTAGCATGTCAAAGCCAGTCTTACATGCATGCGCCAGGCTAGTGTTAAAGTAAGGGGAAATGTTAGCATGTCAAAGCCAGTCTTACATGCATGCGCCAGGCTAGTGTTAAAGTAAGGGGAAATGTTAGCATGCCAATAGTCAAGTCATTCAGCCAGGACACAGGTGTTAAAAACGCCAGCTTTTACATGCATGCGCCAGGCTAGTGTTAAAGTAAGGGGAAATGTTAGCATGCCAATAGTCAAGTCATTCAGCCAGGACACAGGTGTTAAAAACGCCAGCTTTTACATGCATGCGCCAGGCTAGTGTTAAAGTAAGGGGAAATGTTAGCATGCCAATAGTCAAGTCATTCAGCCAGGACACAGGTGTTAAAGTTAGACAACATGGTAATAGTCAAGTTCACTGATCCGGTATGTGATCATATAAAAGGACAGCGTTTTCATCATCATATTCATTTTTCAATGGCGCAAGCTCACATCGATCAGATCAAGAAAGAAGACATAAGTATAACGGACATTTCATCCAACAAAGTTGTTTGCCGTCTCAGTCCTACACAGGAAGCCATCATCAGAAAACTTAAAGGTGAGCTTAGGATCTGTTTGATTGACGAAGGAAAGAAAACCAGACTATCGGGAGAATTTCTAAAAAAAACTTTTAACTTTATCGGAGAGTTTGTGGTGTATATGTGCATTTGTAGAAAAATAGCATGAACACCGAAACAGATAGTGTAAGTGTCCATAACGTTTCATCCGTGATAAAACCCAATCATCCATCATTAGTCAAATGCTGTGATCGTCTGAACACTTATATACATTGGCCAAGACATCATCACAAGACTCCTCAACAACTGGCTACAAACGGATTTTTCTACACTGGAATAGAAGACCGCGTGACTTGTTTCATGTGCGGTGTCTCCCTTCAACATTGGAACTATTTCGATGATATCAAAACAGAACACGTGAGGTGGTCGAAGGATTGTCTCTATCAACAGATGATGTTTGTGATGTAGATATGGGAGGAATCACGTTTTTATTTCTCGACGGAGACGAGAATAGAAGGTGTAGTTGTACGGAGTGTGACGTGTGGGTGCATCCAAATAACATAGATTCGCTAAGAGAAGAAGGTTGGTCATACAATAACAGAGAGATAAAAAAGGAACACATAACAGAGCTATTAAAGTTATTGGTGAAACTGGAGGAAAGAGATGGATATATCGACAATGAATATATTAGATTGTGTTTTGTATTTAATGAACACATAGGAGCTGAAGTGAGTTATTAAACTTTATTGATCTAAACGACATAGTAGATTTAATGACTACATAACTAACATTATGGAATTGAATACAGATTTGTTGGATAAAAGAATACAGAACTATTTGTTAGAAAAAACCGAAGCAAAAGCTTATCGGAGAATATTAAAAAATCTGCTGTGTCTCTCTTATGCATACGTTGTGAAACCAAAAATAACAGAACTATTCGTATGTTTGGGGTGTGAGAACCGTCGAGAAAGTCAACATGAACACGAATGTGTGATGTATTCAGGTGCTGTTGTTATAGACTTACACTTTGACGAAGCATTAGCTCATACTAATCATTTGACAGTGGAACAAACCTGGCGTGAGTTCGCTATACAGTCTTGCATACCTGCAGCCACATTACATAGACTAATGAACGATGAACGTTTGAGAGATGAAAACTATGTGAAACAACATTGTAGTGAAAAAATAAAGAAATACGTAAAGAAAATCGGTGAAGTTCAGACATCTCTATTCATTTGACTTTGAACAGTTGCAGAGAGTAGACGTATGATGGGTGGTGATCAGTATGTAGACATTGACGTTGATGGTGATGAGATTTCCGTAATCGTTGAAGACCGCGGGAGACGTCGTAGATACATTTGTCCCATCTGTCTGTGTCATTATGAAAACTACTCTGATAGAGGTCAGAAACGATTAGTGAAACACATATTGGAAGACCATCCGAAAGATACTTGGCTGTAGTTGTACTAAACAAACAACGTTACACTACGGAAAAGAATATTAACAACTATTTACTCATTCCATTTATAGATGGACACTACTACCCTTCAATCAATTCATCGATGACAAGCTGTGTTGATCGCTTGATGACGTTTTATAATTGGAACTGTAGACTTCGTCAAACTCCATATCAACTGGCTACTGGTGGATTTTATTATCAAGGTGTTGGTGATTATGTGACATGTTATAAGTGTGGGAAAACACTGAGATATTGGAAGCATAGAAACTTTTCAGTGAAATGTATTGACAAACATTGTGTTTTACCATATCCTCCCAGTACAGGTTTTGTATAGATATGGAGTCATCAGAAGTCATCAGTATGGAGAACTTATTAAAACTGACGTATGCAAATCATATTCGAGAAATCATGAATGAAAGACAATGTGATTTTAACGACGCTTTTATTCATTTAGATGATATCAAAGTGATCCGAGACTTCATTCGAGAGACTCTTCGTTTTGATGTCCAGCGAGGTGTTAGAAACTCATTCATATCACAATTATGCAATGCCGAATGGAGAGTAAACGAGATCAAAACAGAAAAATGGAAAAAATGTGTATGTAATATGGTCAAATCTATGAATCGCGTAGAAGACTGGTTTCATAAAACATTGTAAAATATTGAATGTATATATTGTAATAAAAGTCATGTACATCTATATTTTGCCTCATTGAATATGTTGACCGTTAAAGAGAAACGACTTATAGATGGAGTGTATTACGATCTGAATAACGGAGGTGCATTTCTGAGTCCAACTAAAGTTCATCAAGTATTGAAATCTCGCGGATTCAATTCACCAGGTCTATATAAGATTAGGAGATATATTCAGAGTCTAGACGATTACAGTTTACAAAAACCAGTCAAACGATCTTTCAAGAGAGCACGAGTTGAAGTCTCTGGTCCATACGAGGAATTTCAAGCCGATCTTGCAGATGTATCGAACCTCTCGAAACAGAATGGTGGTATTCGATTCCTACTAGTAGTCATAGATGTATTCAGCCGATTCTTATGGGTGGAACCTATAAAAACAAAAACGACGAAAGATGTATTAGATGCATTTAGAAAGATAATCGATAGGAGTAAAAAGCCGAAACGTGTATATACCGATGCTGGCAAAGAATTCACGGGGAACCTGATGAAACAATATTGCAAAGACAATGGTATTAAGTGCTTTATTAGTCTTAACGAAAAGAAGGCCTCGGTAGTAGAGCGTTTAATTAGGACATTGAAGACCATGATGTATAGGTATTTCACAAAATACAGAACTTACGAGTACGCAGACAAATTACAGGATTTCGTCAAGAGTTACAACGCTACACCTCATAGTTCACTAAACGGTATAACACCCAAAGATGTAAACAAGACCAACGAAGCGGACCTTTTTGCCTATATGTACCTCAGAAAAAAACACACGAGACCTTCTGTTAGGAAAACTGTCCAGAAACCAAAATTTAGGTTTAAGATAGGAAGTCTCGTGAGAATCTCTCACTTGAAGCAACCGTTTACAAGAGCTTATCAACAGCAATGGTCGTCAGAAATCTTCAAGGTCAAGAAACGTTTCTTACGTCAAGGAATACCACAATACCAATTGATCGACTTTTTAAACGAACCAATCATGGGCAACTTTTATCAGGCCGAACTACAGAGAGTGGACAAGGACGAAACTACATTGTGGTACATAGAAGAAAAATTAAAAGAACGTAAGAGAGCAGGCCGAACCGAATGGTTCGTCAAATTCGAAGGCTGGCCGTCTAAATATAACCAGTGGATAGCAGAGAAAGACATCACAGATGTAAGCAAAGCCGAAGATGTCACATTACGTAGTCATTCACAACGACGGAAGTAGCAAATACTTTCCACAAAACAAACCTTACTATTTCGGCACACATTTCCAAACACCGCTAAATCTACACGGAACTTGGAAGGTGGCGTTAATGGACATAACATTAACAACGAGTGGAACGAAGACCAGACAAAATTTATACCTACATAGTGACGTGTGTGAAGAAAGCTTTGTCGATGGTGAAAAGGAAACTCTACTTCGCCCCATCAAAGCAGTTAAGGTAGCCAATTGGTCCCAATCGTTCGATGTTCCATACTACATGCCTGTAAAAAAGTCGGACGTTAGAGACGTAGAATTTTATATAAAGACAGGAAAAGGTGAAATCGCTTCATTCTTAAAAGATCGAGTGACGATTACACTTCATTTTAAGCAATATCCTTTTCTATCATGAATGTTACAAAGATGTACGTTCCTAACGTGGGAAAATGGATCAAATATTACCAAGAGGTAGCACGTGGAAAGGAAAATGCCTATACAGAAAACACCAAACGAAACGTGAAGCAATTCGGTGGGGGATTGTCACAGAATAGGAACGAATTCATGATTCCCATCGATAAAAACGATAAAGAAGGAGAGAAGTCTTTACCTGCGAGGGAGGTAAATGTAAACATGGTCTCTCCAGCTCAACAAGTCGTAGAACAAGTCAAGTCAGAGATGAAAAGGAAACGCACCCAACATCATCGTCAGTCTAGCAGGAAACGTCGAAGAGCACACACTTCACAGGTACAGCTGAAGAAACCAAAAACAAATAAAACACCACGGAAAGTGAGAAAACTGAAAAGGAAAACAGGTAAAGCAGTACGGAAGGCGAGTAAAGTGAACAGAAAATCGGTGAAAAGGAACAAAAGGAATCTGATATCACAATGGCTGCGTTAAATAAAGATTTTTTCAGAGAAGCACAACCGTCAGAATTAGCCGTATTCGACCTTCCACCAACACAGACAGCCGTGGAAAATGTTTACTATCAAGACGTGTTACCAATATCTCAGATCACGAGCGATTCCGTCGTAGAATTCATTGTTAGTGGACAGAACGGATTGGAATTGATCGATTTCCGGAACACTTTAATATATGCCAAGGTAAAAATAACGAAAGCGGACGGAAGCGCCATTGGTCTTACAGATGACGTGGGACCAGTCAATTTGTTTTTACCTTCTTTATTTTCCCAAGTAGACGTTACTCTACAGGGGAAGACTATCGTGTCTACGACGAGCCATTACCCTTACAAGGCCTACATACAGAGTCTCCTGAAAAATGGTAAAGAAGCAAAGATGACCCAATTGACTACTCAGATATGGTTTGAAGACAACGAGGGAAGCATGGGCGAATATAGTCCTAGAACCGGGTCAAACTCAGCTTTACTCGCAAGAGCTAAAATGTTTGAAGGTGGGAAAGTGGTAGACGTGGTTGGCCCGCTCTATCACGATTTATTTAAGATGGATAGGTATCTATTAAATCAAGTCAACGTCAACGTCAAATTGTATAGATCAAAACCAAGTTTTCCATTATTGTCCGGCACTTCATCGGCCGATTACAAGATATCATTCGAAGACATTCGACTGCGTGTGAGCAAAGTCAAGGTCAATCCAGCCGTCATTTATGCACAAAGCCAAGCTCTAGAAGTGACCAATGCCAAATATCCGTTTACACAGACCATGGTCAAGCAGATGACCATTCCCATTGGAACCTCAAACTTTACCTATGATAATATATTTCAAGGTATGAGACCCAATCTCGTCGTAGTTGGATTCGTGAATGCCACCGCAACCACCGGTGATTACGAACAGAACCCCTGGTTTTTCCAACCCTATGACGTCACATCTATAGGACTCTACGTAGACGGAATACCAGTGGGTGGTAACCCTTTAAAACTCAAATACGGAGCGATCGGTGGTCAAACCACCATTCCCGTTCTGAGGAGCATGTTACAATCGACGGGGAAATGGCTCAACGACACCGGTTCTAACATAGAGAGGGACGACATTGCAAAAGGATATGCACTCTATACCTTTGAATTGGAACCTACCTTCCAAACCAATCAATATCTCACCTTATTGAAACAAGGAAACATCAGACTAGAGGTCATCTTTGGAACGGCACTGACAGAAGCGGTGTCCTGCATCATTTACTGTGAATACCCAGGCTACTTCGAAATCAACGCTGCCAGAGATATAGTGGTATCATGAATACCTCACAATTGCGTTGCGTCATAGACTGCGATTCTGTAATGAAAAAAACTGTCATAGGGGTTTACGCTCGTGACGAGATACCGAACGAAATACAAGCATTTCCGGTCGGTTACATCGTCAATACGGACAATAGCGATAGTCCTGGAAGGCATTGGTTGGCTTTTTACTGTGAATCTAAACACCAGAAGGAATTCTTCGACAGTTACGGACATTCTCCAAATTATTTTTCATTTGAAGCTGACACTTACAACGATAGACGATTGCAGAGTACCTCATCGAGAGTGTGTGGACAATATTGCTTATACTACCTGTTGAATCGTTGTAGGGGAATATCCATGGGGTCTATCCTAAGACCATTTGGTAACAATTTTAAAAGAAATGATAACTATGTGTATGAATACATTCAGAATTCGTTTCCTTACTGTTTTAACAATGTACAAACTCATCAGTCATGTTGTTCCGAATTGTAAATATATTTTGTAGACAAAATGTATATTCTAAAATAAAATATAAATAGTACAGTTATGTTTGTTGTGTATTCATTTTACAATTAACGATGGCGTGGCATACTACAGAGAGTCTCCTGAAATTTCAATCCCCATGTAGAATCATGGTGTGTGGTGCATCTGGTTCGGGAAAGACAGTTTTAACCCAAAAGATTTTAAACAATGCCAAAGGTATGTTTAGCGAACCTCCCAAAAAGATAATCATATGTTATGACACCTGGCAACCCATCTTTGACGATTTGAAACAAACATTGAGGGAAATCACGTTCCATCAAGGTTTGCCGAATGAAGATCAGTTTAACGAATGGGGGGAAATAGAAGGTCATAAATTATTGGTGATTGATGACTGTATGGCAGAGGGAGTGGACAGTCTACACCTAATGAAAATGTTCTGTGTGAAATCTCACCATCAGAACTTTACCGTTATGTTTTTAGTACAGAACGTATTTCAGAAAGGAAAAGTCATGCGAACTTTGAGTCTGAATACACAATATTTCATATTATTTAGAAATTACAGAGATCAATCACAAGTCGAGACCTTGGGGAGACAAATATTCCCGAGACAGAGTGCTTATTTCAGAGAAGCATATCAGTTGGCGACGTCAAACAGATTCGGTTATTTGTTAATCGATGTATCACCTTCGACTCCAGACGTAAATATCATCGACCAGCCCTCCGAAGTACCGCCACTCCGCACTAGGATCTTTCCGGGAGAGGACACGGTGTTGTATTTCCCTAAAAAACAATGAAAAGTTTAGTAGAATTCTGGTTGATAGCATCGGACAAACAGAAGAAAGGCATATTGTTGACTTTAACGGATCAACAACTCAAGTTTCTGATAGAAATTGTCCATAATGTTGCAACAGATAACATTTCTATTTCTAACGAGGATAAAAGGAGTATAACTAAACACAAAGTGGTCATACGCAAGGTGTTAGAAGGAGGAATCAGTAGGCGGCAGAGAAGACGGAGATTACTGGCAGCGGGTAAAATATTATCCGTATTCTTCAGAAACTATTTGACATGGCTAGAGCAATGATATTGATTTCAAAGACAAAATACGACGACATCATTAAAAAAGAAAAACCCAACGAGAAATTAGACGATTCATCAAGCACCCGATCGGATGTCGATATTAACTCTGATAAGACGGAAAATGACATCACCCCATCTGATGAAAAGAACAAGTCCAAGGAAAAGCCCAATATAGAATCAACCAAACATGGTCAATCTACTGAAAAACCGCTCAGAGAGCAGACTACGTCACTCAGGCGGAGCATGCGCAGAAAAGCAAAGAGTCAGCGAGGCGGAAAACTTGTTCTGAAGACCACGCCTCCTCGATTTGAGAACAACCTTAAACGAACGAAACGTAAGTGGTTGTCATTCAAGATATAAAACGCCATGAAATAGGACATACACCAGACGAGAAACATGTCAGTGCAATCTTTTGATGATTTGCTCAATTCGGTGTCCAGAGGAGACGAAAAGGCCATACAAACAGTGAGCAACTTGAAAAGGATATTGAACTCTATTGATGTATCGTCTACGAAAAAACCCAGAAATGAAAGCAACGTACTTAAAGACAAAAATGGACAAAATGTGACGTCTTGCAATGTGTGTGGGAAACAATGTCTTACAGAACAGAAATTTAAGTTACACATGAAAACACATTATCGACAGTTAAAGTGTACAGTGTGTGGAAAAGAGTTTAAACGGTCAAACGACTTAAACAGACACCTGAATTCACACAAAAATCAGAGTTCTTACAAATGTCACGTGTGCGGCAAGACCTTCACGAGGAAATATAACATGAAAGCACACGTGATCAAAAAGCATGGACAAACTGGTGGAGATCTCTCTAGAACTAATCAACCTCCTTCTAGTATTCGATTACCTGAGCCTTCTAGTACTAAATCACCACCACCTTCCGGTATGCAGTCGCCGCTGCCGGGACCTTCCGGTATACAGTCGCCGCTGCCGGACCTTCCGGTATGCAGTCGCCGCTGCCGGGACCTTCCGGTATACAGTCGCCGCTGCCGGGACCTTCCGGCATACAGTCGCCGCTGCCGGGACCTTCCGGTATACAGTCGCCGCTGCCGGGACCTTCCGGCATACAGTCGCCGCTGCCGGGACCTTCCGGCATACAGTCGCCGCTGCCGGGACCTTCCGGCATACAGTCGCCGCTGCCGGGACCTTCCGGTATACAGTCGCCGCTGCCGGGACCTTCCGGTGAACAGTCTGAACCATCTGTGTCAGGAGAACATACCTATTCCGATGATGTGAGTTTGGGAGGAAATGCTAATGTTAGAAACATATTTCCAAATGTCAATGACAATAGTGACCTACTCACTTTTTTTGCAAACTCCAAAACGGAAGTGATTGAACATTTAAAACGATTGTGCGAGAGGTTGAATGGAATTAAGTGGTATCTTAACATTCGTGTGTCACTGGAAAAGGAAACTAGAGAAGGTAATGTAGTACAGACCACCCCCCATTTCTTGAGTAAAGCATACGTATTGATGCCAAATGAATCCGATTTAGAACACAATATCAATACAGCTTATCAGAAAATGTTTGCCTCGTTTGACGAATTCGTTCGAAAAGGGTCTGCTTGGGTACTCAAGAAAATTATCAAGCTAGAAATACACGTTGCAAATTACTCACCGTTGAGTGGTTCCTCCTACGTACCGACTCCATCTACTTTCAAACGTCATAAAATATTAAATATCTTTAATCGTGACGAAAAATGTTTCTTATGGTCCATTTTGGCCTCTCTCCACCCCACCGATACGCTACCCGAACGCGTCTCTCATTATGAGGAGTATGAAAGCGAATTAGATATGACAGGTATCAGGTATCCCGTCTCCGTCTCTCAAATCGACAAATTTGAGAGACAGAACGGTATATCGGTAAACGTGTTTGGACTTGAGGATAAAACCATTTATCCCATGTATGTGACAAAGATAAAACAGTCCCGTCATCACGTCAATCTGCTCTTTTTACAAGAAGGTGTAAAAAGACATTACTGTCTCATTTCCAATTTAAACATGTTTTTGAGCAGAACCAAAAAAGGAAATAATCTGACACATTTTTGTCAACATTGTCTGCAAGGTTTCACCAGTAACAAACTGTTAAACAGACACGTGGAACTGTGTTCCGCTCACAAAACACAGCGAGTAGAATTCCCCAGTGAAGATGATGCTCTCTTATTGTTTGGAGACTTTCAAAAACAAATGAAAGCGCCGTTCATCATTTATGCCGATTTCGAAACATTTGTAGAGAAAATGGATTCTTGCGAACCAAACCAAGACCATTCAAGCACGACCAAGAATACAAAATTCGAACCCTGCGGGTTTGGATATCAAGTCGTGTGTATGGAAGATAGATATACCAAACCGCCCGTCATTTACAGGGGGGCCGACGTTAGCAAAACCTTCTTGGAATGCATCATAGAAGAAGAAAAACAAATCAAAGATATTTTAGGTCACCCAGAACCGCTAGTCATGTCTCTTCAGGACGAGCAGTCTTTTATGGAGAGTACTCGATGTCACATCTGTGGTAAACATTTCACAGACGGAAGTACTGTGGTGCGAGACCACTGTCATTTGAGTGGGAAATTTCGCGGAGCCGCTCATAACGAATGTAATTTGAAGTACAAATATCCCACTTACGTTCCTTGTGTATTTCATAACCTAAAGCGGTTCGATGCACACATTCTGACGGAAAGTCTGGGCAAATTTAAAGACCGCGAAATCAATTGTATTCCTAACACTACGGAACAGTATATTTCGTTTAGTCTGGGCGATATTAGATTCATAGATTCGTTTCAATTCATGTCTCAGAGTCTGGAGACTCTGACTGAAAATCTTGCCAAAGAGGGTTTGATTAAATTCAATAACTTCTCTAAGGCATTTTCCGAATCAGAGGCCAAATTGCTACTTAGAAAAGGTGTTTATCCCTACGAGTACGTAGACAGTGCCGATCGATTCTCGGAACAAATGCTCCCTGCAAAAGAGAAATTCTATAGTTCGTTGAGTCGATCACACGTGTCAGATGCCGATTACGCGCATGCACATACCGTGTGGGAGAAACTGAACATTCGAGACCTCGGTCAGTATCACGACCTCTACCTCAAGACGGACGTGCTACTATTGGCCGATGTCTTTGAGAACTTCAGAAACATGTGTCTCGATTATTATGGGTTAGATGCAGCTCACTACTATACCAGTCCAGGTCTGGCTTGGAGTGCAGCCTTGAAAATGACGGGAGTGAGGTTAGAACTCATCAGAGATCCGGACATGTATCTGTTCTTTGAAAACGGAGTGAGAGGTGGTGTTAGTATGATATCAAACAAATACGCTCAAGCTAACAATCCTTACATTCCAGAAACGTATGACTTATCCCAACCACACTCGTACATCATGTATACGGACTGTAACAATTTGTACGGGAAGGCCATGTCGGAACCATTACCTGTGGGAGGGTTTCGTTGGGTTGACAATACACAAACATTTGACATAACCAAAGTATCCAAAGACGGAGACCTGGGTTACGTAATGGAAGTAGATCTGGAATATCCAGACGAACTCCACGACAATCATTCTGATTACCCCCTCGCGCCGGAACGCAAAAGAACTTTAGACAAAGAATTGGCACCCACCAGCAAACAGCTGTGGAAGAGTTTACATCCTAGCCCCAAACATACCGATGATAAATTACATGGACGCGTGCCGACAGAAAAACTCATTCCCACGTTAGAAAACAAGACCAAATATATCTGCAATTACAGAAATCTACAGTTATACGTGGATTTGGGTCTAAAAGTCACCAAAATCCACAGAATCCTAGAATTCAAACAAAAACCTTGGTTACGTCCATATATACAATTCAACACGTCCAAGAGAGCGTCATGTAAGAACGAGTTTGAGAAAGATTTCTTTAAACTCATGAACAATGCCGTATTTGGCAAGACGATGGAGAACGTGCGGTCTAGAGTCGACATCAAGCTGGCACACACAGAAACGAAACTCAAAAAATACGTGGCAAGACCTTCTTTTCAAAGATTTACCATCTTTAACGAAGACTTGGTAGCCATTCAGAACGATAAAATCAACCTCGTTTTGAACAAACCCGTATATGTGGGACAGACCATTCTAGATCTGTCGAAATGTATCATGTACGAGTTTTACTACAAGTACCTAAACCCAAATATAAGGATGGTATAAAATTACTCATGACAGATACGGACAGTCTATTGTATCGAGTTCAATGTTTGGACGTGTATGACGACATGTATCAAGACAGACAGCTGTTTGATCTGTCCAATTATCCGATCGAGCATCGCTATCACGATACAAAGAACAAAAAAATACCCGGGTATTTCAAAGATGAAACGGGAGGCGAACCCATTGCAGAGTTTGTAGGACTCCGTTCAAAAATGTACTCGTACGTGTACGCCGTGAGAAATCGGATGGAGATAGAAAATCTCCTTGTGATATGGAACGATATGAAAGAAAAACAGGTAGCCAAAGGTATCGCAAAAGCGACCATTAGACGTGATCTAAGACACGAAATCTATAGAGAGTGTTTATTCGAAGACAAAATGAAAATGTGTAAAATGAATTCGATTAGAAGCGACAAACATCAGCTGTATGTTTATGCCGTCAACAAGTCGGGTCTGTGTGCCTTCGATGACAAGCGTTGGGTCTTACCCAATCGGTGCGATACGCTTTCGTTCGGTCATTACAGAATAAATAAAACAGACGTATAGTTTTACATATATTTATTCAGATGTCGGACTGAAGTCGTCATGAAAATATTGTAACTAATTATCATACATGTAGGTAATATAGTATAAGGGATATCATATTTAATTTAAAAAGAAAGTTTCATTAAGTATCAAAACTGATTCGTAAAGTATTTAAGAAATAAAATATTTTAAGGTGTTGATTTAAAAAGAAAGTTTCATTAAGTATCAAAACTGAAATCGTAAAATATATAAAAAAGAAATATTAAAGTTGTTGATTTAAAAAGAAAGTTTCATTAAGTATCAAAACTGAATCGCAAAATATATAAAAAAAATAAATATTTAAAGTTGTTGATTTAAAAAGAAAGTTTCATTAAGTATCAAAACTGAATCACAAAGTATTTAAAAAAGAAATATTTAAAGTTGTTGATTTAAAAAGAAAGTTTCATTAAGTATCAAAACTGATTCGTAAAGTATTTAAGAAATAAAATATTTTAAATTGTTGATATAAAAAGAAAGTATCAAAACTGATTCGTAAAAGTATTTAAAAAAGAAATATTTTAAGTTGTTGATTTAAAAAGAAAGTTTCATTAAGTATCAAAACTGAATCACAAAGTATTTAAAAAAGAAATATTTTAAGTTGTTGATTTAAAAAGAAAGTTTCATTAAGTATCAAAACTGAATCACAAAGTATATAAAAAAGAAATATTTAAAGTTGTTGATTTAAAAAGAAAGTTTCATTAAGTATCAAAACTGAATCGCAAAATATTTAAAAAAGAAATATTTTAAGTTGTTGATTTAAAAAGAAAGTTTCATTAAGTATCAAAACTGAATCACAAAGTATTTAAAAAAAAAATATTTTAAGGTGTTGATTTAAAAAGAAAGTTTCATTAAGTATCAAAACTGAATCACAAAGTATTTAAAAAAAAATATTTTAAGGTGTTGAGTTAAAAAGAAAGTTTCATTAAGTATCAAAACTGAATCACAAAGTATTTAAAAAAAAATATTTTAAGGTGTTGATTTAAAAAGAAAGTTTCATTAAGTATCATAACTAAATAAAAGTTTTAAGTATGAGAGACATCACCTGAAAAATTAAAGTATGAGAGGCGTCATCTGTATATAAAGATTACATGGCGGTTATATAGTTTACATATATGTTGTAGTTCATTTTCAAAATATTTCAATATACTTTTTTAAGTTAATTGTTGTATTTCGTTAAGAAGATATTCCAATGTACCATTTGTTTTAAGTTAACAAAAATTATTTAAAGTTGTATACCTCAACGAAAATTAGTTGAAATCTTAAATGAAAAGTATGAGAGACATCATTTATAGATCCAAAAGTTTTAAGTATGAGAGACATCACCTGAAGGTTGAAGTATGTGAGGCATCATATGAACTTTCAAAAGTTGAAGTATGTGAGGCATGATCTATACCCTATATTACAGTGTTTCATTAAATTAGTTTCAGATTGTTCTAAAAAAAAAAATTCATTATTGTATTCATTTACAATTCAATATTTTATGTTGTTATTGTATAACAATCCAGTTAACTTATGTTTCAATGTTTTATAACATTGATTGCATTATGTACTCATTGATGTATTCATTGTTCAATATGAATGTTATTAATAAAATCATAGTTAAGCAAACACGGTTGTTCTTAGTCAATCCTCTCTACATTCTGATATACAATCCAGCATCGACTCTTTATACAGTCCAAAAATGGCTTCTACTTTACAGTAGCATCGATGCCCCCCCCCAGCCTTCTCATATGGGAACGAACTCTCTCATATCTTACTTCTACTATACTATCGATAAAGAATCGAGTTTCGTTTCTTAATTCGGGATAACGTCTCCTTATAGCTGCGGCGATTCCTACGAAATATGACGGATCTACAGATGTCGACCTCGTGACAACCAAATAAAATACAGATAAAACATAAATTTGTAGCAGAGTAAGATTTATCTCTTAATATCACATCCCCGTTTGAATCTATGACAGATTTAGCGAGACGTTTTTGATACATATTTAATATTTGAAGGCTGTCGAGACGTCGGTTTTACTGTAAATTTGACCAGTTTTTGATCTCGTGTGAACATAGGTGATGTGAATTTCAATAAATATTTGTATTTTTGAAATTATGCGTTGGGTTATCTCCCATTAACGTTAGTTTGCAAAAATGACTAAACGCACAGATATGATTATGTATGCGTTTTCGTCGACAAACATTCACATTCAGGATTTTGATAGCGGTAATTTGATTGGCTGATGCAAAAGGTCACCCCTTATGGGATGTTGTCAGATCCTATGTATGCGGAGAGTAATGGAGCGACAATGGATGTGCATATCAATCAGATTGGAGAAGATGTCATCTGAATTATTGAAATCAAGGTAAGTTTTGTACAATAGTTTTAGTGTTAAGTTGCCGTGGAGATAACCAGTTTGTTTCTTTCATGTGGGATAGCATTCGAGTGCGAGTATACTACAAAAACACAAATATGACAGACAAGACACAATTACAAGCATGTATATACACTGTATATATAATCAAAGACGCGTAAAAAGACACACAAGCCTATGAACAAAGAGACACACAACAAAGCATGCTTGGCATTTAGACACTCATGTATGGACAATCATACCAGACTATCTTCATGACATGGTTTTTGTATTGCCTGCGACGAAAGGTCGCAATAGCAAGACTATGGTGCTCGTTTTCAGCCAGCGGTATCATCATTTCACTTTTAAAAGTTTAGCATTTAGATCCGTTGCTCAAAAAGCAAACTCCAACTTAAACCAAACTTGGTATATATAATTATATATACTTGGATCAAATAGTGGACACCTAAACACAACCATCATTTACAAGATATTTACCAGATTTTACTGTCCAGGGACTCTGAAAATTAGGGATGCTGGTAAACTGCATGAACTTTAAAGTTGTGCATTTAGTTCCAATTGTACATGAACTATTAGTACTATTCCAAACAAAAGTGGAATAGTGTTACATTTTAGTTTGGACATCTGAACCCACCAAGTAGATTACACAGATTTGATTGTTTTTATGTATTTTTGAGGTAATTCTTTATGGCTTGTTCCATACACTTATGAATACTGTAAAACATCAGAAGATTTTTTCTTCTCTCTTTTTAAAGAATTATGATTTTCTTCAAAAGTCTCATCATTAGTATTTGCCTTAAAATATCTTTAATATTTTGAATAATTATATATTCTTTAGCCATTGTAATTATTATTTTCCTCAAAATGTCACCATCAATCATAACTGTATTAAATTTTCTTTAAAATATATTATGATTTTCTTCAAAATCTCATCATTAATATTTGTTTTAATTATTCATTGTAATTATTATTAATGAGTATATTTGAAGGTGGTGTAAGTAGGATGTCTTAATGGTTACTATATATGTTTTGTCAAGTTTCTCTCAGTGAGAAAAATGTATCTATTTCCAATTGTAGGAATTGCAGTTCTGATCTTCAAAAGTTGGAGACGGCAGCAAGGACGACACATCTACCGAGTCCGAGAAGATTTGGATATCTGTAAGTATTGGACATAAAAGGTTATATGAAATTAAATCATTTATGAATTTGTACAATTTCTATTCTGAAATTTTTGTGAGTTGTCTCCCTTATACCAATGACAAAATATCCTGTGTTGCCTTTAACAATTACTTTTTTTCCATTCACAGTTTCAATTGGAGATGATGAAGATATGTTGAATTAGATTTGAATCAGGTGGAAATCCAAAAGATAATTAGTTACATTCTTTATAACATGTGGGCTAAATGTGTTCAGTTTCAAGGACTATTTCTTGTAAACAATCAGTTTCTTAAACATTTTTAAAACACTCATTCTAATATTTCAAGCTCTTGCAATGTCTATATATTAAAATTGTAGAGGACATACAGATGGAAGAAGTAAGAACGCGTAAGTTAGAATTCCACTCATTAGGTTAATTACAGGTTTGATGCTACCTTTATCACCAAACAGGGAGACCAACATAAGAATCATCTACCTCTACCCTATACGTTATCATACAGAGTTTTAACTCTCTATGTAAAGCTGTTTTTCACAGCATGTAAGACTGGCTTTGACATGCTAACATTTCCCCTTACTTTAACACTAGCCTGGCGCATGCCTGTAAAAGCTGGCGTTTTAATCCTCTTAAAATACATCTACTAAAATCTTTCGGTGGTAATCTCATTGCACACATGTTGGAGTTGGGCCCAATCTGCTTTGTGCACATTCCATCAAGGTAGGTGATCATGAAGACGAGCCCAGTTTGGAGTTGGAGACGGTGTTATTCAGTTGCTCAAAAGTGACAACAATACCCGGATGAAGATAAACTGAACACAGTTACTTGTCTTTGTAATATTGCACAGACGGCAACCGTCTGTAAATTGTTATTTAACAGGATCCTTCTGTGACGAATATTTGTATGGACAGCTACAGCTGTACCACCTACTGCTCGGCTTCCTGCAGTTGGAATGGTATTGTAGAGTGAGAAATTTCTTAGAGTAATTGGGTTTTGAGCATGATCTCCCACAAACAAAAAATGACAGTTTTAAATTTGATAGCTTTTGAAACTATTCTTTATTTGCCTTTAGCCTGCGTGTGTTCCATTGGATAATAGTATTGTTCGTTTTGTTGGCCATTACTCTGGTTCATGATGGCCGTTCGGTGGCTTGAAAGGACTGCTTGGTGTAGTTTATTTTGCAACCGTAACATGAGCGGTATGATGTTTACTGTTGTCAATAAGAACGCCATATCTAATGTACAGTGTAACTATTAATAGGGTCATCTAAATCCTTGGCTGGTTTGTTGTTCAGGTCAGAAAGCCTATTGATCTGTACCCTAGATTTTGGTGTTCCTTGGCCCTGAGGTATGGTGGAAGGTTGCCTGATTGCATTTACGATAATCCTGGTGATGTCATTGATAGAGTATGTCAGTGGTGGTCGGCACCTGCTTTGAAGTTTCGTTGGTTTGTCATGTTTGTTGCTTACGATGGTGTCTGTCTGGAAGGTTCTAGATGTTTAGGAGTAGCACTCCAGTGGGAGTCTCTTACATTTAGTTGTTTTGTGTTTGGCTTGGGAGCATCCCAGGCAGGCTGGTCCTCAAATGCTTGGATCGATGCGTCCTTCACAAAGATGGCACCTGCTGTCGGCTGTTCAATAATTGTGGCATACATGGGGTTTGCAGTGTCCTTATTCTCCACTATCTTCCTGACTTCAGGAAAAGAAAAGTTCTGAGTATATTTCACTGGTAGTAACTTCCTTTCCTTCTACAAGGCATGGCATTTGATGCAACGTTTGCAAACAATGCTACACTGGTCGTTGTCGGCATGACCTTCACGTTCGCTGTGTTCTCAGACACCGTACCTCTAGTAACCAATTTGAAGAAATAACAGAAATATGAAGTATTCCCTTCCTTTACAGGATGAGTGATATCTCTGAAGGTTTCTTACCCGAATCTCTGGAGGACATAAGGAAGTGTGAGAACAACGGGGAGGTCTCAGTTGCAGGTTATGTAGATTTTGTTGCTTTTGTTTTTAGTTTAGTATTGGTAAACGTCCTATAAACAGTTAAGGCCATTTACAGACGGCCTCAGGGGGTGGGATATGCTTGCGTGAGGAGTATGCGCGTGTTTATTGGGAGGCTGCGGTATGTTTTGTTTGTTCCTTATGAAAGACGGAAACTGATGCCGACCTAGTCGTCCGACTTCCATAAGGCTGAGTAAAAGTTCTTAGGACGGTTTGATCTTGACAAAAAAATATATGCACTTCGAGTGGGGTGTTGGGGATTACGGAAAGAAACTCAATTTGCTGTTCAATTGAGCGATGAACTTCAAACCACGTGCGACGGTAGAATTATAGCTGAACATAGACGAGTAAAACGGCGTCTCTGTCATCATTTTAAGAGATTTTTGGACGGTTGGATCTTGCCCACAATTCATATGTTTTGAGTAGTAAAGATATGAATCAACTGGAAAACACTTGGTCTTAATATGGTTGAATATACTTGCATCTTAGGACACATTAAAATAAAATATAATAGAATTCGTCTTCAATGTCACCTTAGTTACATAGGTTACAGATTCTTTGGTCCCTATGAATGTTTCTATATCCTCCTATTTTACATTCAAATTATGTTAACTAAGTCTAAAACGAGCTACAGCTTCTTCTTTTTTTTTCCAAATATAGTTGTATCAGATGTCGACAAAGGAAACCTTTCGGAGCTGTTTGAATATTTGTCAAAAATTCCTAACTGGTTAATTTATAAAAGTATTTGATCAATAAATGTAGATGTATGTTAATTAACTTTGTCAATGTTCCAAAGATAAGTTAAACCCAATTTATTAAGTTCAGTGCGAATATCAGAAATACAGCTATCATTCAACACAATGGTAACCTTCCCAGCTCACAGTAAACTGAATTATAACTATTGTTTTTTTAACACCGAGAAGGATTTTACAAAACAATATGGGAATCTTTTCAATACCAAAGGCTTTATGAAAGCCCTGTACTTCTGCACTGTAACCTATGACGCTATTGACGTAATCAGATGTGTCGAATACAGAACATTACGTTTGGATATTAGAATTATGATTTTTAGATATATTACAAATTGCATAACATGCCTTGTTACCTTGATCTGCCATGTGTTTTTGAGTAAAATCAAATTTACAGTTGTAATTAAAGAGCATGCTTAGATGATTGAACTGGTCGACGACTTGTAGCTTGTTATTATCATAAAACCATCTTTTGATATTTCTTATACCACCGTCATTCCTAAAAACTACTATTTTCGTCTTATCTGTGTTTATATGCAAATAGCACTGTATCATCAGCGTAGATAAAATTAAGGATTTAAAATTAAACATCAAGAATTAAATGTGTATCTATATATGTTTTTATTTGATGCCTAATTTCAAAAAATAAAAACGACAACAAAATATCATATGTATGAACATTTTTTTTACGTCAATAATTATAATTCAATCAACAGATATAGACCTGTTAATGCTGAGTTTGCTGAAATAAACTTAAGTAGTTAAGTAAAATATTTATTGCTGTAATGGAACTTTAAGTGACGCAGTAAAATATGTTTCTTGTTAATAACTTTTTAAATACCCAATATAATATTCTGTATTCCAATATTGCCCATTTTGTTGGACGCATGAATGTACTAGAAAACAAACGTTACGTGACACAGTAAGTTATTTGTTGCTAATTATTTTTAAAAATATATTCTGTATTCCAATATTGCTCATTTTGTTGAATGCATGTATGTACTAGAAAACAAACAAAGTGACACAGTAAAATATATTTGTTGCCAATTTATTTATTTTTTTTTTTAAATATATTCTGTATTCCAATATTGCTCATTTTCTTAGATGCATGTATGTACTAAGAAACAAACACCCAACAACACTTCTGCTGTATGCTATGTGAAAATCAGTTGTTAAAATGTTGGCGTTAACAGAACACCCCGGTATAACACATCAGTCTGTGTTACCCAAGCGGTCATTTTCAGAGTCCATTTCACTAAGATTTAATTTTCCTAGAGACTCAAACTGATATTGCTGGATTCCATCTTCTTATCGGCAATATTCGCCAAAGTCATCAACCTCAAACTGATGCCCAGATCGTATTATTGTCTGTGTTGCTACTGTTCACACTGTCGTCTCTACCGCTGGCCACTATTACAGTTATTCCGTTAAACCTGTAACGTCATAGACTGAAGAGTTCCAAATCAGCGTGACTGACCGATACGCTGATAAGCAGTCGACTGACAGGTGCAAATCGCGTTCTTCGATGTGCAATATTTCGGCACTCGGCCAACCGATTTTGATGCGGTTTGCGACATTCTTCTTTTGTGGTTACATAGAATAACATATTTGAATATCGTTTTTTATTCCGGGTACACTTAAAAAAAACCAACTATCAATCAAATTCATTTCAATAGATGGACAACATTCTTCTATAAAATTAATTCGCAATGATTGACGTACATGGAGTATAAAATGGGTGACACATTTTCCCCCTTAAAAAGACCGATTGTACCAGGGAAAAATCTTCATAAAAACCATTGTGCTTTACACAAGACTTACTAGAACTATATAAAGATTGAATTATACAGCACATTTTCCCTCTGACACCCTGCTTCATCAATTTACGCCACACATGCAATCTGTCACGTAAACCAAAGTCTTTGGTGCAATCAACGAAGAAACAGTGTAGTCTACCACCGTTTTACTCAAGTATCTATTAATTAAAGTTTGAAGAAAAAATATTGCAACAATGGTTGAGTTTCCAGGTCTAAAACCAAATTGGGCATCTGTTAATATAATATTTTTGCATCCAAATTCACCAGACGTTCATTCAATAAAGAGTTGAATAACTCCCCCATACAACTGACAAGAGTAATTCCCCTGTGATTATTGTATTGTTTAGATAACCATTTTATACACCCGGGTGATATTTCCAGTTGACCAAGACTCGGGGAATTAAAAAGAGTGGTTAGATATGGCAAAAGTATCATCCTTGCCACAACTTGACTTCTTTTTCTGTAATAATATGCGAGACAAGTTCCCTAAATACCCATGATGCGGTATTTTCATCGAAAATGGTTTCTACCATTCAATTAGCTTGGTTATTTTGACAACTGAAATTTCTAAAATAATCATACAATTCCACAAGAGAAATTTTATTTCGGAAAGTATTTGTAAAAATGTTTTGTGTTGTTTTCTGAGATACTCCATCATATCGTGGTCTTGTATTTTCTCTTCAGTCCTAATACAAACTTCTTTTAACCACTGTTACTGAAATATTGTACACTAACAGAATCATAAATTATTTCAAATGCACCTTGTGATTCGTGTGAGGATCACAGAAATGTGCTCAATTGAGCGAAGAACTTCAAAAAAAAATTCATATGCATCTCGAGTGGGGTTTAATCATCACTTAAATGTGCTCAATTTGGTGCTCAATGGAGCGATGAAATTCAAACAAAGTGCGTGCGACAGCATTTTTGCGTAGACGGGTCAAAAGGCGTTTCTGTCATCATTTCAAGATTGCTAACAACACGCGACTGTACGAATACAGCTGTTTCATGGTGTTTTGTTTATATATTTTTAAATCAACATTTAAGGATCCTTATAACTTTTCCAGTGTTGATGGGCCGTTTAGAATCAAATGATAATGCCCCAGTTATGTGTTGATAACTGACTTTTAGGGAACAAATAACACTAATTGGGTATCGCTAAAACAGAGCCCGTTTATGGTTTGCATAATTATATTTACATTCTGTGTTGCATTTGTCTATATGTCGTTAGTAAACCAAATTGTATTCATAAGACTGTATACTACAATTTACAGTGATTCGGTCAGTGTATGAATACAGCTCCAAGTGTTGCAGGTTAAACAATGGCCGCCAGTTACTTTCGGCCTAGAGAGCTTTGGAATGCTAGCATTTATTTACAGAAGCCACAACGAAAAATAAAGCAACGTCACAAGTTATGAGAGTATTATTTTATAATTAGAAAAATTTAGTCAACACGAAATTACTATAAGTGCCATTCTTGATCTATATGAAATATGATCAAATTGTCAATGTCGTCACACTCACAGGGGCTCGTTCCGAATTTTCAGAAATGCAAGACACGACAACATTAAAAGTAAAGTATCTATAAAAAAAAATCTTGTATAAATATCGGAAGTATCGACATGGTTTCCGGTTGTGTATGTGCAGGTGTACTGGATTTTAGTATTGTTGTTATTCACTGATGTCAAATGCCTACCTTACAAAATCGAGCACCTGTGAAGTTGAAAATCGTCTGCAAAGTTAGCGACACTGACGTGACCGGTTAGACTGGAATCCGTTTCGAACGAAATATCCTTGGCATCGTTTTCCCCTACTGTGAAGACGACTTTCATTTAGAATTCAAGAGCTGATATTCTTCTTAAAATAACGTAAATCCAGTCGATAGAAACATAAGTGTTTCCGAGGAATCGAGTCTGTCCTGTGCAATGCCCGTCCAACGCCGCATCACTTTTAAATGTTAACTGTATATCATTGCGCAGAAAAACAGTTTCGATTTTAAACAATCAGAAATTATGCAATTGTGAACAATTTGACGATACCTACAAACGTATATAAAATAGAAAAAATAAAGCCAAATTGTGCGAAAACCATCTAATGTGTTTGCTATTAATAACGTCATCAGGGACTACATTATTCCTTCTAGACATTTCGGCTGTTCCGGTATTTGAACTTGATGACGTTAGTGATAGGGTAAGCGGCAAATTTAAACGCGTCATAACCTACAGTAAATAAAAAATCTTTATGAATGTAAATATAAGCATTGAACTGTTACCAAATGGTAGTATACAGTCGATATGAATACAATTCGGGTGACAGATAAATAGTTCATGTCGCCCTTAACGGGCGACATTGTATTTATCTGTCACCCAAATTGTATTCATATCGACTGTATACTACCATTTGGTAACAGTTCAATGCTTGAATATTCCAGTCACATCATGATGAATACCGTGAATAAATACAATGAAATATTGCTTTAGTTTTAAAAACCCATGAAAAAAATACCCGACAATGAAAAAACACAATGTTATATAGTTAAAATATCCTACATTAAAACAAAAATATTATCATGTATGAAATGAAACATTGCAGCATAGTTTAAAAATACCATACAATGTAATAGCATTACAAAAAAAGCATCCAACGAAACAATGCAATATTATCAATGCGACAATACCATTGTATTAATACATTTACAATTCTACATATTTCGTTTGTTCAGAGTTGCTTCGCTTTTGCACAATTTAAGTCACCAATTTATGTCTGCATTGATTATCCGCCTCTATAGGCCCCAGAAACGGCAACACGCCTGTTTAACAGTACTCGAAAGAGGGAGCACATCACAGCAGTGGTTTATTCAAAGCGTTAGCTACCTTTGCGTTTCAGGTCACAGTACACAACTTTGATGTACATATGCGAGGTAATAAATAAATAAAAAAGCTACGGAGTATGTACAGAATCTTGTCCCTCTTTACCAGTCGTCACGATCGGAGAGAGCCCGTCATGCTTTCCAAACTCTCGGACGGTGACTAATGGTAACCGGTGCTTTGTAAAGATAGCGACAACTTTGTGGAACAGCTTACCATCTGCTATCAAGATGAAAACCATGGTAACTATCAAGAAAAAACTGTCTACATTTGCTTTTTTTGAGTTTCTTGAAGACGTCCAGTACATTATTATCTCATTGCTCAACTCAATTTATGAATACTTGTAATGTTCTGTACATTTTTCACGTGTATGCAACACGAGTGAAAAAAAATCAAAATATTAGCCATACAAGTGAAATATATTTGGTATTTCTGACGATACTGTTTGATATTCTATTTATTTCATATACCGGGTCAGCTTTTAGTTTTATAAATTGTCGTCGTAAGCAGGGTTTGATTGGCCAGATCAGAAAATGTGATATTTTTCACTAGTCAACGCCAGTGATTTAAGAGTGAGCAGGCCACTCCTGAATGTCAACGAAATTTTGAAAAATGAAATGTTTGAAGTCGAATCACAAATTGCATCGTTCTGGTATCTTCTCCCGTTTTTTTACCGTAACTGTGTGATTAACGAATACCGTGTGAAACTCGCAGCACGGAATGGTTCCTTTGTTGAAGAGTACATCGCGCGAAACGGTCATATATTTCAGGTTGTTGTGCAACTCTCCACGATCTTTCGGGTAAGGTGCGTTTTGATGGGCTGCCAAGAGAGTGTTCGTGGCATCGATCACGACATAGCCTCTTCTTCGAGCGTCCCAAATCAGCCAATTATCGTAAAATGACCGCCAGGGTTGGAGGTCTGGGAAATTTTGCCAATGGTAGCTTGGAGGTGTTATGTAATAATCTATTCCCCACATTTCATTATCCAACACACCCCTTTTCGCAGCTTTTTCAATATTCTTCCATGAACTTGCCTCCTCTCGTGTGAAATTTTCAATCTTCAATTTCCTTCCCGTTAGAAAAAACGTTTTATCGATAAGTAAAGGAGATTCCATAATTTCGTGTAGATTTTTGATGAAAGAATCGGTGAAAAGAATATCTCCATTAACAAGTGCATAAAGCTTTGAACCTGGATGGATTTTCATGGCTCTTAAGAACAAATCTTTCATAACGACACAACCTTCGATTTCTCTGAAAATTGGCAGCACCGTCCATCCTAATTTTTCATACTCGTTTAAACCAGGTATGTAATCGTTGGTGAAGAGAATGAGTTTCACGTGAGGTTGTAGTAAAAGCCAATTTCGTAAAGTATTGTTGAATACTTTATATCTTTCTGGGAATGTACTCCATGCCGAAAATAATGTGATGGGTGGTCTTTGCTTTCTGGTTGTTTTTCCAGAGGCACGCAATTCTCTGGTTTTTGTTCCAATGACATGCGATTCTCTGGTTTTTGTTCCAATGACATGCAATTCTCTGGTTTTTGTTCCGATGACATGCGATGCTCTGGTTTTTGTTCCAATGACATGAAATTCTCTGGTTTTTGTTCCAATGACATGCGATTCTCTGGTTTTTGTTCTAGTGGCCCGAGATAACGATCCCATAGAGGAAAAGATTTGGTACAACAAAGTGACTGCCACAATGATAGCAAAAGTTGTCAAAACTTTCCCCTTCGTCATGATAGTGACTTTCTGGGACCTGAAAGTACAAAACATTAATAGCAATAAGCATAGTTAAGATGTACACTAGTAATGTAATGGGACAAAAAGAAAAAAATGGGAATTTAAGATACAACGCCCACATCCAAACTTGCATAGGAAAACAGATTAATTTGGAAGACTTGGTCGTATGGGATCGAGGGAACAATTTGTGTGTATTGCTGTTGCTGGAACATTCAACCAAATACAAAAAGCGTGCATGATAGCTTGAAATTGCTTTCCAAGCTCTAGCGGGATGAAACAACAGATCTCAACGACTGAGTGTGCTATGATTGAAATAAAGATGAAATTCATTTGATATTGTTATGCGATTTGTTGATTTGGTTTGGTTTGCTTTTATTTGTTTAACGTCCTATCAACGGCTAAGGTCATTTAAGGACGGGTTCCCGTGTGTGCGATAATGCATGCGTCTGGTAAGTGCGTATGTGTGTTTTGGGAGGCTGTGGTATGTTTGTGTCCTTATGACAGGCCGGAACTTTTGTCGATTAATAGTCTTTTTGATACATCACGGAAATCACATGAAAATTCTAATACTTTTAAAATAAACGAGTTTTCGGTGAAAACGTAATGCCTCCCGTACCATGCTTTGTTACCTAAACCAGAAATTGCTTTACTCAGGGCGGCACGCTTACGACATGCAGTAAGATTCAGCAAGCATAGAATATACAACAGGCACACAATATATTAGGACGACCTTTTTAAACTCCATCATACAGCTGTTAACATGGAGCTAGAATTATTATAGAAAGTAGTTAAGAATTCAGTCACCTCTTGCAATCATGGGTAGCAGGTACAATTCGTGCACCCATCAGTTGAGTGTATTTCTAAGTTTTCACTAGTAAACTAGTAGTGCAGTAGGCGTGACCAGTAAACCCCATACAGGTTATGGAGAGTGCTACATGTGGCGTTTACCAGTACAGTTGTAATCCACTGAACTTGTATGTTTGTACAATTTGCCTCATTTGGAATTATTCGGAAAAAATAAAAAGAATGAAATGAAATTGTAATTTTATATTGTCTACTGTATTATCTATCTAGTTGTAACATCATCAGCTGCCCCCATTGCATGGCCTCAGGGCCGCGGTGGCCAAGTGGTTAAGGTGTCCCAACACTTTATCACTAGCCCGCCACCTCTGGATCGCGAGTTGGAAACCCACGTGGGGCAGTTGCCTGGTACTGGTCGTAGGCCAGTGATTTTTTTCCGGGTACTACTTTTTAACCTTTCGGATAGTAACAACTTAAGTCATTTAGTATCAAGCAGCAAAAGCTTAGAAGGACCTCCACTGGAAGAAACAACCAAAACTATAAAAAAAAAAAGATAAAATGTAAAAATCTAAAAAAAATATACTGATATCAAATGAACTGGTTGTAAACAAACTTAGGTCCTACTGCACGTAAATAATCGGATATAAGGAATGCAGAAAAGGGTATCGAAAGGTGGATCTCCCTTTCGTTATAATATTTCGATATATTATGTCAAATGCGCAAACGCGAGACGACTGATTACAGGTAAGGGGAAATGCAATGGCTTAGACTCGAAGTCGGGACCTGAGAGCTCTAGACAGACGCTCTAACAATTTGAGCTACATGCTCGCCTGCGTTCAGCCAAGTCTATTTCTGCTACATATGATTGAATACAAATGAAAAATAATGATAAATCTTGATAAATTGCAGCAAGACTACTTTTAAAGACAGACATGCAAATAATGACGCCCACGTCCTACCAGAATGGATGGCTAACACTATACTTTGGGTATTGATATTACAGCACCCTTCAAATCGACACTTTGTTTTGGCCTCACTCGTATCTCTACCCGGCTACATTAAAATATAGCTCATCACTCACATGAGTACAGATCAGGACATAGTTGTTCAAAAGGTGATTAGGCTAATTACAGTTTAACAACAATTTTAAAAGCCTGATTAAATCGTTTCTGGTGAAACTAATTTGACAAACGTTTATAAAACTATAGACTCATCAGTCTCTACCTGCCTGCCTATTTTAAGGAATATACATACACAGATTATGAAGTAAAGGAGAAATGAGATTTTCACTAATCAAGTGATTAAGCTAATTATAATCACTTTTTGAACAACTGGGGCCTGTTAAAGTTGTTTCATTATTATTATAAACTTAACACCACATAATACTTAACGGGTCATTAGGTCAGCAGAAACTATATATCGCATAGTCCATATCATCCCTTCGTTATCTCTTTCATTTGTAACCACTTTTGTGTTTTAGTTATCTAAGCATACAATGCGAATGCTTTTAAGATTTGCATTTTCATTTGATCTCCGTTACCCCATGTTTGTTTGGAATAAGATAAATGAATAATAAATTGCCAATACACACACGGTACGTGTGCCTGTACGGGGCCTTGGGTCGAAAAACTACAGAATACCCATCTCTGCCATTGGTACGTCGGTTTATTGTTAGTAAAGAAATTATGGCTCGACAAACCCCCAAGATCACATGGCCCGCTACATGCGGTCTGCAACGTTATATGTACGAATGAAGCACAAACCCACCGAGAAACACAAAAGAGTTCCAAGAGGAACGACAACTCCCATAGCAAGCCAGAAATAAGCTAATAAAAAAATAACCGGTTTATGGTTCCGGAACACTCCCCGTCTGGTATAACATACCACTATATCTTAAACAAAGGATATACATCAACAATTAATTCTCAAACTTTCAAAATACAGGTAATTGACAGTTCTATATCTAGTCAAACAAAAATATCAATAACAAGTCTGTATTGTAACTTTGCCTAAAAGTTCATGATTGAACAAATGATCAAAGCTGGCAGGAAAGTTTAAACGTTAACAGGTTAAGATAATATGACTGTCAAGATGTTCAACCACATTTTTCCTCATTTTCCACGAGGGTTATCAGTTTTGTAACTGGTCGCGTATAGATTTTGCAGTCACGTTCACCTCTGCGACACAACTTAACTCCGACTTTCCTAACTCGATCGTCTTTACTGGGATAGACATCCACTACAATGCCAAGAGGCCAGTCGTTTCGACAAGTGTCCTCCTCTATGACCAGGACTACATCCCCTTTCTGTAGGTCTCGACGAGTTGACATCCACTTCCGTCGTTGTTGTAGCGTCTGTAGAAATTCAGATTTCCATCTTTTCCAAAATATGTCTGATAAACACTGAACGCGGCGCCACTGAGCTTTGTACATGTCCTTAAGAGTTCCTTCTGTAAGATATGTTCCACGTTCCCCCGACTTTTGCGTTAATAGCATCATGGGACTCAAGACCATTGGATTATCAGGATCAGTAGAGACTGGGACCAATGGACGTGAATTGACAATTGACGAGACTTCCGCCATGAACGTCGTCAGCACCTCATGTGTCAAGCCTGTAGAGTGTTCTGCTAGCATCGAATCAAGAACACGTCTCACGACCCCGATAAGGCGTTCCCACGCTCCTCCCATGTGGGATGAGTGAGGAGAGTTGAAAATCCACACTGTTGAGTTATGTTTCAGGAAATTCGCCAACTGCTTGTCCTCCACATTAATTGCCTGAATATTCATGTGGTCGGTCGCACCAATAAAATTGGTACCTCTATCTGACCTAAATTCAGAAACTGGTCCTCTTATCGCGATGAATCTTCGAGTAGCATTTATGAAGGAGGAGGTACTGAGTTCTTCAACTATTTCTATGTGGATTGCTCGCGTGGTAAGACAAGCATAGAGAATTGCCCAGCGTTTATTTTGTGAAACACCTCCACGCGTACGTCGTGCCACTACATTCCAAGGGCCGAAGGCATCAACCCCAACAGAGGAAAACGGTGGCCCTGGGGTGACCCTGTCTTCCGGTAAAGCTGACATGATCTGAGTACAGGATCTGCCTCTTAGCTTCTTACACTTAACGCACTGATAGATCACAGACCTTATCAAACGTTTTCCACCAATCAGCCAATATCCCCTTGATCTAATGGCTCCCTCGGTCATATGAAGACCCTGATGTTTTATTTCAGCGTGATGATGTTCAACAAGAAGCTTTGACACATGGGTACGAGCAGGTAAGATGATGGGATGTTTTTCTTGAAAACTGAATTCGCGAGCATTCAGTAAACGTCCACCCACGCGAAGGATTCCAGACTGATCTATGAATGGGTTCAAGGATAAAACAGTGCTGTTGCCTGGCAACGGCCGGTTTGAAGTGAGACATTCGAGTTCAGCACTAAAGAAATAGTGCTGTACTTCTCTGATGATAAATTCAGACGCCTCTTTGATGAAATCCAGGTCATTTCCAACGAGAAACTTTGGTTTGTTTCCTGACATGTAAAGCCGTATGGTCTTTTTTAACACAGCTACAGCTTTCACTAGACGTGTCCAGTCAGAAAATTTCTCGAAACGCGATGTCCAGATTTGTGTGGTCTGTCCAATATCTGTCTTGACGCATTGCACTGCAGAACGAATTTCCTTGTCTTGATCAGGAGCTTGCAGATCAAACACTTGTTTTTCTTCATCCGCAGATTCCATAGACCTAAGAAACTCAGGCCCATTAAGCCACTTGCTGTCCCCCAACGTGCTAGATACTATAGGGCGAGTACCCTGATCAGCAGGGTTGTCCTCTGAGGCCACATAGTTCCACTGTTGACGGGTCGTGCTTCGAAGTATTCGGGATACACGGTTTTCGACATAGACATAGAAGCGTCGAACTTGGTTGTTGAGATAGCCTAATACTACGCGACTGTCAGAATAAAACTTCATGTCAGTAATGGGCAAGTCAAGCTGACATGACACAATTTCGCCCAATTCCACAGCAAGTAAAGCAGCACACAATTCTAGTCTAGGAATAGTATGGGTACCTTTTGGGGCCACTTTTGCTTTGCCTAACACGAACCCTATATCCGCTGATTCATCATTTACTGTTCTTACATATGCAACGGCAGAAATAGCCTGCTCAGAAGCGTCCCCAAATATGTGAATTTCTCTGGGGTTAGCTTTGGTGAATGATGTAGGAAGATAGGTACGTGGGATACTTAGCTGTTCCAAACACTTAAGGGAATCTCTCCAGACATTCCAAACATGTAGACTCTCATCAGACAGTGGGAGGTCCCAATCTAACGTTTCTGTGACAAGATCGCGCATGAGGATTCTTCCTTGTACGACGATAGGCGCGATGAAACCGAGTGGGTCATATAAGGAATTTACCACTGATAATACGCCTCGACGCGTAAATGGTTTGTCATCATTGGACACATTGAACGTAAAACAGTCCGTGTTCAAGTTCCACGTTAGCCCCAAACTTCTCTGCAGGGGCAAATGTTCCATCCCTATGTCTAAGTCCTTTAACTCAGTAGCCAGATCTTCCTTTGGGAAGGCCTTCATAACTTCACTATTGTTCGAAGCGATCTTGTGGAGTCGTAAGTTACCGCCAGAGGCTAATGCTTCCTGGGTCCTCTTTAAGAGATCGACCGCTTGCGCGCCATCTTCAAATGAAACCAGGCCATCATCAACGTAGAAGTTCTTTTCTACAAACTCTCTCATGTCCGAACCAAATCTGCCCTCTTGCTCGATAGCAGATTTTCTGAGACCATAAGTAGCGATAGCTGGCGAAGGCGAATTACCAAAGACGTGAGCACACATTCTATATTCAGCCAACTCCATGTCTGGGTTATTGTCCTTAAACCAGAAAAACCTAAGAAAGTTTCTATCCTCTTCGTGCACTCGAAACTGGAAGAACATTTGTTGAATGTCAGCGGTAATCGCAATGTGTTCCTTCCTGAACCTCATAAGGATGCCCAACAAACTATTGGACAAATCTGGTCCTTGTAGGAGTACTGAATTGAGGGAAACACCTTGAAATGTAGCTGAAGAGTCAAACACGATTCTAATCTGGCCCTTTTTCTTGTGATATACCCCGAATATTGGTAAGAACCAACATTCCTCATCAGTATCCAATGGAGGTGCAAGTTCAGCATGTCTGTTGGCAAGTATCTTTCCCATAAACTCGAAGAAGTGTTCCCTTTTATCAGGATTCTTTTTCAATCCAGCCTCTAGATTACGAGCACGTTTTAGAGCATACATCCGATTACTGGGCATCTTTGACCTCGGCAAACGAAATGGGAGAGGCGCTGACCAGTTACCTTCAGGAGTTTTTGTGAACTCTTTGCTCATGATGTTTAAAAAGTCTTTGTCCTCAACAGATTGTCCTATCTTGTCATCCTTACTTGTGTAACAGAATATATCTTTATCGAGGGCGTCCAAGTTATCACCGGTTGTGTCCAAGCGATCCTTCAACTTGAATTGACTACCGCAGGGTGGGAAAATTGATGCTCTTTCCCCTGGATAAATGTATGTTTTGTTTACATTGACCTCATCGGGAGTGTGGACCCTTCCAAGGCAGGTCTCACCTACAATTACCCAGCCGAGACTAAGTTTCTGTCCATATGGTGAGCCACGGGGACCGATTCTTTGGTCGCTAATGTGATGGGCTTCAATCAAATCACGGCCTAACAATAGTAGTATAGGAGCATCCGCGTCCAAACTAGGAATTAATTTCGCAATATCCCTTAAGTGCGGGTGACTCAAAGCTGCACTCGGAGTAGGAATCTCATGTCTGATATCTGGTATCTGACGGCATTCTGTAAGTGGTGGAAGATCATGAGATGTAGCACCATCCAAGGTTTCTACCACAAAACCTATCGCACGACGACCGGATGTGTCAATAGTACCTGCACAAGATGAGAGTGAGTATCCAACTTGTTGGTAGTTGCCACTAAATCGCTGAAAGAATTCTGGTTTCACTAATGACCTGTTGCTCTGGTCATCTATTAGAGCGTACATTTTGACCTTTTCTTCTGGTCTTTCCTTAGCATAAATGCGAACACAGACTACCTTAGCGCAAGACTTCCCAGAAGACATTTTACCACAGACTTGTGAGCAGGCATTAATAACCTCATCTGACTTATCAGTTTGTTTAACGGGAGACACTTCCTCCCCGCCGTCTTTCCTCATGGGTGGTTCAAAATGCAAAGCGGTAGCATGTCGGGAACCGCAACGTTCACACCGGACTTCCTTGTTGCATGCATTAGCCCTGTGATTCGAACTCTCACAACAATTGAAGCAAATGTTTTTGTCCCTTACAAATTTCTTTCTTACCGATATTGGTTTAGCTAAGAATGAACGACACGATCCGAGGTCGTGCCCACCGACATTATGGTGCGGACAAAATTTGTCCTCTTTAACGAAAGTACTATTGTTGTCCCTATGTTGTTTCGAAGAAATGTCAGTTGATGAACGAGTAGAGTTATCGACGGTGGCTTTGTGTTGAGGAGATACATCAGTCTTCATCACTGTAGCCCTACCTTTACGATGCTGCTGTTGACCTGAGGCTGCTGAGGACGATTTCACTTGTTTCGAAGGACCATTATCTTTGACCATGGTATTATCATACATGAAACCGGGATTGTTCTTAATGCGGCTAATGTCACGCACGAAATCGGCGAACACTGAAAAAGGTGGGAAAACAACATTACATAACTTCTGGTAGCGGACAGCATGATTTGTCCATTTCTCCTGGATATTGAATGGCAACTTACTAACCACAGGGTTGATACCGGAGGTAGTGTTAAAGTATGAAAGAAGATCACGATACTTTAGATCATCCATGGCCGACTCTATCTCTGACAATATGTCTGACAGCTCATACAGCTTTGAGTGGTCTTTTGTTGCCAATTTAGGAAAATTGTTCAGTTTTTTCTTCAAAGCTGATTCTACCATCTGCGGGCTTCCATACCTATCATTAAGACGCTCCCATAGCCTTAAAAGACCTTTGGATGGGTTGGACGAGTTGGCTGCTCGTAGACTAATCGCGTGTTTCGTTGACTCGGGTCCTAACCAACGTACCAGGAGATCAAGTTCTTCGGCGTGCGTTACATCTAGCTCGTCCATTATACTACAGAAGCTGGTTTTCCACGCGGAATAGTTCTCTGGGGAATCATCAAATTTATGCAAACGCGAAAATAATAAGTCTTTCTTCAGCAGAAATTGAGACAATTCTGATGTGACTGTGCGCTTTGATGGTTCAAATGATTTCGCCTGAGGATTTAGTAGCACTGGTTTGTCTGGAGTAGAACTCGGAGTCTGATTCCTGATTTCACTTCTCGACATATTACAGCTCTCATTAGAATGTTGTGAATAACAATCATGTGATGCGCTATGTGTATTACAATGTTCTTGAATATACTTTGCAGTACGTACAGAGGGATCCTCTATTTGCTCAGGAATAGTTCCAACTGTGCTGATTTTTTCTAGGGCATCAGCTTCAGCCTCGGCTTCTGCACATTGTTTGTGTTCACGAAGGACTTCCAAATCTACATGGAGCTCCTGCCTTCTGCGCTCTACCTTTGCGAGATTAAATTTTTCTTCCTCTTCTAAGAGTGCTTGCTTTTTACGTAATGCAGCTTCCCTTTCTAAATAAGCAACGCGGGCTTTAGCTGCTTCAGCTTTGGCCCGTTTCCTGGCAGCATCAGAACTGCTGGAGGAGCTGGAAAGTTTAGAATGATGTGATACCAAACTGTGTGCTGAGCGGTTTGAGCGTATTGACTTGGCATCTATGTCAGGAGCACGAATTCTTAGGTCTAGTCGGTCTAAAACACTAGTCACGAGGAAATCATATCGCTGTGCATCCTTCTTATGCTGTGACATCTCATGTTGACTTTCAACGCTATTTATAGTGTCCAAATATGCTAAGAATTCGATTGATACCATCCGATATCCTCCATAGGCTAGTGTCAAAGCCAGATTTGCCTTTTTTAACTGATCTATGTCATCATCACTCACAGACATGACATTATCTAATTCTGTTTGAACTGAATCCCAAGAAGCAGCTAATCTCTTCTTAAACCGACTTAGGGATAGCTCATAATGTTCATGGGCTGGTTCTGTAAGTGTCCGTGTCCTACGGGCTTCTAGAACATCTGTTGTTGGACCAGTTGCCATGTTTTCCTGATGAAGATTGACAGCCTAATTTCTTTACTGTGCCTGTACGGGGCCTTGGGTCGAAAAACTACAGAATACCCATCTCTGCCATTGGTACGTCGGTTTATTGTTAGTAAAGAAATTATGGCTCGACAAACCCCAAAGATCACATGGCCCGCTACATGCGGTCTGCAACGTTATATGTACGAATGAAGCACAAACCCACCGAGAAACACAAAAGAGTTCCAAGAGGAACGACAACTCCTATAGCAAGTTAGAAATAAGCTAATAAAAAAATAACCGGTTTATGGTTCCGGAACAGTACGCCTCACCACAATGACATTGGTCTTATAAGAATATGCACGTGTGCACAAACATATTTCATCTGTATTTGATGTTTCGTTCAATACCTTTTTTTTCGCTCGTCAATATACTATAAACAATCTGTATCTGATTTTTTTTTCAAATATCTATGATACTTTTATCAAACATTTTGCATGTATCCCATCCAATGTAGTAGATGTTTCCTGTTTGAATTATATGAAATTGTACTTCAGACCGCCGCGGTGGCCGAGTGGTTAAGGTTCATGACCAGACTTACAGTAAATATTATTTGCTATTGAAATCGTTTGTACAAACACCAGGGCGTTTGGGAGATTAACTATGGTTTTACCTGTGTTTCTTTTGAAAATGGAACACTTTCATTCACAAAGGCCTACCAACTCTTCCTAATAAACCAAATTGTTCGTTCGTGTACTGCGAGGATAAGTAGAAACTTTAAAAAAATAGATCTCAAAAGAGGTACGAAATTACACTTTTCTATGGATAACCATATGGCATTTACAAAGGTACTCCTATGCTTGAATTCTAAAAATACATTTTAGATTTTAACTTTCAGTGTTGCAAACTCACCTACCCTATGTAACAACAGACCACTTCAGAGGGGGTAGGTTCAAGTGTCAATGATTTTTTGGGTATTTATAATCAATACTCAGGAAAAATATTGATAGCAGTAGCTTTCAGAAAAATGTATAAACAACTTGTTTTATTTTTATAATGATGCTAGTTCACGAAATGGCTCAGGATTGTTTTAAAGGGAAATAAATTTTGTCATTGCATTTGTTAATATTGGGCAATGTATAGGTGAAATACACAGATGGTATGTCCTTGGATTGTAAAATTGCAAGGTAACCTGGGGTCCATTGCGGATACAGTATACCTTTTCAATGGAATCTTACATAAGAACGTGTTCAGTTTCGTTAAATACCCAATGCAGTACCTCACTAGCAGAACCTGTTTGGAAGCCAGTATGGTGTGTGCGGTCAAGCATGACCGTGTTACAATAGGATTGACTGAGAGTGATGTCTCAATAGCCCTGGGCATGTACAGTCAAGTGTGATTTAACCGTAGTCGCTTCGTAAGGGAGCTCTGGGTTTACAGGTAAAATAAATCTGAACGGAGATTTTATGTCAGAAGTGTGGTCAAGTATCTTAAGGTGTCCCGACGCATTATCACTCGCCCTGGGGTGTTCTCCATTTGCCCACTTTTTAAAGTTCAAAGAAAAGTGTTGATATAGGAGAACAAAGGAAAACCAATTATAGTCTATTCCATTTTAATTTTACCTGTGTTTTACCTGTAGTCATTTACCTGTGCTACCCGGAGAAAGTGGGGAAATAGAGATATACATACCGGTGACATGTAACATTAATATTACATTAATTTCATTTTATGGAAAATAATATAATACAAATGCGTTCATTCATTTAAGACACATTTTACGTAACATTACAATATGTTACTTTAAATATATTATGCGATACATAACTACAGTTACATATCAATACATTTTAATTAAAAATTAAAATCTATAGAAAGAATACATGTAATGAGTGCTAATGACATAAAACTAAATTATACAACGACAGACTACTCCAGGTACCCCCCTCCCCTCCAAAACCGGTACGACCATGGCTGTTAATACGACGTTAAACAAAACAAGACCATAAACCAGATTCAGAAAATAAGCGTGAGTTTGAACTATCCGAGTCGACATCGGCAAAACAAATCGTTCATGTGCAAGTTTCGGTAGAGCAGAGACCTATATTAATTTATTTAATTTTTAGTATATATACATGTAGGTCTCTGGGTAGAGCGTGATTAATTTGATTATATCATCAAGCGACAATTCGTTTCGTTTCTGTTTAGCATGTGGCTTATTATAGATGAATGATAAAATGTTTACTATATTGTCTCTTGATTCTTTGATATTCTTATTATAGATTAAACGTAAGTTCATGTTCATAGCAGTGTAATATAAATATATAGTTCATGTCATATTATGCATCATTTTTGTTTTGAGATTATAATACCATCGGAGTCATTCCAACGCTTGAATGTTTATGTTTACATCTGAATCACGTTTGAAGCGATACTGTCATAATTATCATCAAGATTATTAGTAAGTGCTTACTTGGTAGTATTTTTTTATAACCTATTAGTAATTATATACTACTAGTTTGTAACATTAGTCATCCTTTAAAACATATTTTATATTCACAATATCTATATATATATATATACAGTAGTTGATCAGAAACATGTATTAGGATATGCTTTTAATATGATATACATGAATATTTGATAAACTCCGTAATGTTACTATGATGGAACCCTATTTCAAGTCTTTGAACTGATACATGTTTTATTTTTGTTTGTTTGTTTACTTTAGTTTGGTATTTATTATTTACTTTTGTGTGCATGTGAATTATATGAATGTTTTGCTACTTTCAGCTTCAGAATGTGTGGAATGATTTTGTGACTGTATTAATATTCTGTATCCTATACTCACAGATCTACTAAGCAATATTGTTTTTTTGTTACACCAGGTAGTCGACAAAATTAACTGATATAAGTTGGTCCTTTTATACATGTGAACAGGTCAATTCAGCTGACATGTACTATCTTAAACATTCGAACTCTATTACATCAAACTATTACATGCTCTTATAGGGAAATAACTGGCCAGCCGATTCTATACACATCGAAATTACATAAGTAAATCAATATTAATCTCCACGAGCACTTTGGTCAGGTATCAACAAGGGTCTGGCAGTATATATATTAATCAATTTTACTTATTACACTACTATATCACATTATTCTTTTTTTTTTTACCTTTTTTATGATAGGGAATTAATCAGAAAGATATTGACGTGATTATTACTAAATTAAGAATCACGTTTATTGGATAAGGAGAACGGTGTGTACACAAGAACTGGAAAAAATCATTGGTCAGTTCGGCCTTTTTTTAAACACTCTAATCGAAGATTGTATTTAAGTTGTCCATTTATATTTAGTATACAAAAACGTTGGTCAAACCTGGTGAAAGTTTGTTTATATGTGTTCTAACAAATTATCCCATGACCAGTTGATGCCTGCCGTATTCCACACATCTGTATTTTCTTTTAACATAACACTCACGGTGGCTTCCTTTTGTGTGTTTCTTCTCTGTAAAAATCCCTTCCGCGCATCATTCATTTAGGCCAAGTTCTAGGCCTACATGTTTTCGAAAGGCAAACAGAACGTACCGCTTCAATGAAGCGAGGTGGTTTGAAATTGATTGATATTAACTGTGTTAATTATACATGTTCATGATTTAACCATTACAGCCCTTCGGGGTAGGTGATGCGTACAATTTCCATCCACGTATGCCCCGAGACAAAGGTGTACTACGACAGCTGTCACAGGTGTAAATTTAACGGTTCGCTGACCGAACCATGCGTCATGTTCGCTCAGGTAAGACTGCTTTCAACCACTCTGGACACAAAATTGGTTGGGTATTCGGAATACAGAAGGATCGATTCCGTACATCGCCTTTTCGATCTTCCCTGCAGCTGAGGCGTAAAAATTGCACCTGCTGTTCCCATTGCTTGATCGAAAGAGGCGCCTAAAATTGGGATATTATCTTTTCTTTCTTATGTCCCCTTGACAATGCCTTGGTTTTAGCCTTAAATTGAGCGTTCGACCTTGTGAAGGGCTCAGTCCCCTGTCCGAGACATACCTGAGTCTTTAAAAATGGTAGATGTTATTCTTGCTTAGCGCTCAGCATTTTGGGAGTGGGACGACTTGTTTGCACATTGTCAGTATAATAATGTGACCGGGTGGGGAGTCTCAAGGATACTTAAACGAACACGCATGGAAAATTACCTTAGCTGTTGATAGGACATTTAACAATAAGAAGCCATAAACCTTCACTTTAACATGCTCAATTTATAATTATACACGTTCTGTGTTCTTTAAAGTTAGAACCACAATGATAAGGTCCTCATCTCAGATGATCAAAAATAACGGTTTCTAAACGTCATTTATCACGCCAATAAGAATGCCATGGCTGTTTATAGGATGTTAAACAAACAAACCAAACCATTCGGAAAGAACTATTGGTCCCTGAACTAAAATATCGACCTGTTAGTAGTATCTCATGACATTAAATGGAACAAGAGTTTATTTTATGGATTTCATTAATAATATTAGCACTATTGCGTATATCTCTGCAAACGCACAAGACTCCCAAAACGCACACTATTTAGAGGCGTGCAGCACACCCGGATTATATCGATTTTCGGCCCATCGACAATTTCAGTTTTTTTTTAAACAAAACAATACCCGATTAGACGGACGTTCACATAAAAGAAAACACATTAAGCTCTTACTTAAATGCTAAAAGGTAAAAATCTATAAAAAAAAAAAATTCGCTAATATCAAAGGTACAAAGTTACAAAACACATTATTTTGAACACACAGGGGAGTCCTATTAATTATCAACTAATTATTCTGAAGATAGGTGTTATGAAAACTATGAGTACTTCTCAACCTGAGATGAATATTGATTTAGAACAATTTTAAATAATATTATTAATTCATCTACTTTAACTATTGATAGTTAAATTGATTAAAAACACAACTGTAATTTTTATTTGATATGCGACTTTTGCTTTGTGGATAAATATTTTGTGACCGCATGCAACTATATAAGAAATTATTGCAGCAAAATTGAAGTGTTTTTTATTATCATTATTATTTTAAACATTTGTCAAGATAGTATATATTCTTAACTGACCTATATTCTTAACGGTATCGTAACATAGGTGTTTTGAAATTTGCTTTTCAGGCCTAAATTTTGATAAATGTAGTTAGTAACACTTAGAATAGGCTTGGGGCTAATAAATGGTAATTAGAGCTTTAACAACAGCATGGCAAATCTGAAGAATCTTTTCGAGTCAGTTAGTATATACATTGTGTACAAAAATTTGAATTTCTGAAAGTTATTGGTCTGTATCACAAGATTTGAGTAATCATAACCACTTTTTTATTTTAAACTATTCGTGAGTGTAACAATATACATTTACATTTTTACATGTATTTTTTTTATGACTCTTGCCCATTTGGCTCTTACAGGGTGTATTTTTAATCACGCTTTGGCCCTAATGCCGTTATGCACTTTAACTAACTAACTTAAAGCATAAAAAAAGAAACCAGTTTCATTGTATTTATGTGATGTACATAATTGTTTTAGGGGTTTAACGTTCTAGAGTAAGAATACGTGAGGACAGGAAATATTTAAGATCACAAGTGTGGCAATGGGGCAGAAGATCTATTTTTGTCACAAATAGCCGACACGGAAAGAAATACCAGATTCTTCTGGGTTAAGTTTCATCAATATTCCTTAACTTTCTCAAATTCAAGGAAAAATTCTTAAATTCTCTATTGCTTTTCTTATTGAAAATTCAAAGTTAAGGAATTTTCGTAAGTTGTGGAGTATTGATGAAACTGACCCCAGGGTGCCAATTTTCTACGATCAACATGCAGTAGTATACAGCGGGCCATATTTTCGGGCTCTCCAATGTTCTCGGAACAGAAGGCAAATGAGAAGCAACCCCCTACGGGGGCGGGGCAAAATTACCAATTAGCTGACTCTTACAACATACACTGAGATACGGCATGCATATTTTCCCCCCGCACGGGTAAATCATTCGCTGCTACATCCTACCACCAAGTAGCTCCACATAATAAACTGTTAGGATCCAAAGCAAATTATCGAGGATTTTAAGAAACTAATACCCAGAAAACCATTTTGGTATATAACATAGCTAGGTTTGAGCAGATTTGTGGATACAATTTTATTTATTCTTTTTTTGAAATTCAACATAAGTATCCTATATAGATTAACCTTGAGAGGACGTTAAACTATATGCTATATAAATGGAAGGCGAAAAAAAAGATAAATAAATAAAAGAAAAATCACCCTTTATAACAAATTTGATAATCACTAAATGCAAAACATAATATCATTTTTACTTTTGCGTAATTTCTATAATGCTTTGGCTATCTTTAACGAGTTGAATAACTGTCCTCATAAAATAACAAATGGTTATACTTACGTTACTAGCGCTGATGTAGCTGGGCAGGTTTCACGCTCTTGTGGACACTTTGGTAACTGTTGATAAAACAATTGTAGTTAGGGTTAGGATCTAAGTATTCGTATTTACGAGCAGCAACAGAAACTGCATAATGGTTAAGTAGTCTTGCCTACTGTCTTAATTAAATTGTGACCATCGTTTTTGTTTTAAATGTGGAAAATTCCCGGCCTGAATCGCGTATTTACACTATATACATGTACATTCACCTCCGTTTGGTGTTTTTTTCCAGTGGAAAAAAACGACAGGTAAGCGTCGATTCGATCTCTAGGGGGAAGCAATGCGTCACCGTCTGGTAGTCCGTAATGTAATGTGTGATCTGATTGGTTGAAATTTGTATGTAACAGGATTCTATTGGCAGGTCACCTGATACGAACTTTCAACTAACCTGTTGCGATCGTCTTTTTTTGTCATTTGTTCTGAACATTTTAATTTTTGATTCCTCATTTACCAAGAGGCGTTTACTCATGCAATTATGGTAATATGCAAGGATAACATTTTGTTCAAATGATGGACCTATACCTATTAGGGTCAAATTTACTGAAATTAAAAAAAAACTCCTAAGATGCTTTATACAAATAGTGCAATCCATGACCCTAAGGTCTCACGTTTTCCACCGCCGAGGGGGTAAACTTTACCATGGTTTTAATAGGGAAATCACATTTTGAAACATCATTTGTCTAACATGCATCGGAGATTTTGGTTCGGTTTATTATTGTTTAACGGAATATAAGTTTTGAGAGGCTGCAGTATGTTCGTTTTAGGTCTCCTTGTGATAGCCCGTAACTTTTGGCGATTTATAGTGCTAGCTCACTGAAGCATACTGCCGAACACACCAAGCTTGAAACACCATCCGGCCACATTATAATGACAAAGGGCGAACCAGTCGTCCCACTCCTACATGTTATATGCTGAGCGCTAAGCAGGAATAACACCTACCATTAAGAGTCTGGTATGTCTCGGCCAGGGGACAAAACCGAAAGCCTTCCTCATAGGGGCGGAAGGCCAAAATAGAGGTATTAGGAAGAAGAAAGTTGTTGGGAAAAAGGAGAAAAGGTAACATCTCAAATATAGTCACCTCTTACGATCATGCAATTTGGGCAGCAGGTACAATTCGTACGCACTACCTGCAGGGCAGGCATTGGAAACCATGAAATCTTGGTTAGAATTATCAGTATGGGATGGAAGTTTGATGGTATGCACATGTTGGCCCTAACTGACCCCCAGGGCCCGAAGGCTGGGGCAAAAATGGATCAAATTTACTTAAATATCAAAAAGTCTTTCCTGAGGATCCAGATGTATGGTAGAATCAAACACTTTTCGTAGATTGAATTGTTTTTAGTGGTTTACCAAGTTGTGGAATTCGTGACCCTGGGTCTTACGGTTTTCCTTAGGGAGGGGTAAAGTTTATTTGAGTTCAGATATATATATAGAAATAGTATTGATAGTATTAAAAATGCTATACGAAAATTTCCCTTCATATTTTTTTTTTTTTTTTTTTTGTATCATCCGTCATACTAGTACGTCATTTTTACCATATTTTTATATTTAAAGCACAAAACAAATGCAAACTTTCATAAAAGTCAGATGACTGTTAAGCCCCTTGGTTCACTTGTTTTATTGGAACATTTTGTAAGAAAAAAAAAATAACAGAAGAAATGGAGATGTTTCATAGCTAAAGAATATGTATCGAAGAATCAAAGTCTGATATAATTTCGTTTCGTTTCAAATATGGCAACCTCACCTAGCAATGAAACATTCTTTTTGGACTCATACGACGAGTGTGTTTTAATGTTGGGAAAGGTAGACAAAAAGAACCTATGACATGAAACCTCATCATTTATTTCAAATGAACAACAATCAACAATAATCAACATGGGATTCGATTTTTACAATATTCATGATATACTTATCAACTTGCGTCAATGATATGTAACAAATGTAACCCTGTCTACGTGATATGGATAATTCAAATAAAAAAGCTTTCAAAGCATTTCGAAACATGAAATTTCTTTTAACTCTATTAAGTATTTTAAGTATTTAATATTAAGTGACATCAACATTAAATTCAATAAAGAGACTAACAAATTGTTTATTTTTTTCCAAATACATAAAAATGATAGCAAAGGACGTTTATTTAATTCTTACTGCACGTAAACGGTTTACATGATTCATTCATTTGGGAATACATTACCTTCATCACGAGGCGTGTAAGTAATACACCCATGTATACCAAAATATACAGAGACAAAACACCACAACACAAACACTTGTTATTGCTTTGTTTCACGAATTTGCGTTTACAAACTAATGTGCTGACTGATACGGATTAGTGTCATTCAAATATTTGATAAATCTTCTATACTTATATACCTATATATATTCAAGGTCATACATTCAGTCACATTAGGTGAAGGTCAAATACTATGAGTTTCTATTTCTTTGCTTTTCCGAAAACAAGATATTTGTAATAAAATCATGACTATGAAAATAACAAAACAAAAGTTTCCGTTTCCACGTAAAATACGCCACCTTTGATCAAAACTTTTAGTAAACTGAAAACTATAAAATAAAAATGAAATATTGCTTAGTTTTTCACACGAAATTGTCATAACGATACATTCCATTTATATAGACAATTATATAAATATATTTCTTCTGATTAACAGATATGTAAACATAAACTGTGTGTAGAACGTTAAAAAATACTAAACCAAACCTAACTAACCCAAAGACATTCAAACAAAGCGTAAACTGGTAATATTATACTATGTTTGAATATATATGTTTACGCTTATATATGTTTTGGTTAATAGCCTAAACCACTAATGCAATGATAAGCGAAAAAGGTTAACATTTTGTCTGCTAGGATGAATATCTACATTAAGCAAATTATCTAATGGACAACTAGAATCGTTTTATGAAATAAAAACGTTAAGGGTAAAACATATTATCATCGAATCATATCGAAAGGAGGAAAAAATAAAAAAAAAAAGTAGCTTATTTTCCAGTTAAAACCGTTGCAAATATATAAATATGCCCTTTTGCAATTATTTAATGCCTATGTGACTTTCACAAACATATAAATTGTCCATTTGCAGTGATAGGTGTCGATTTTGCCTAAAAGTACACGATAGTTTTTTGTGCATTCACCTATTCCACTGCGAAACTGAAGACGATAGATATTGCGATTATTTTGACAAATCTAATATTGTATGTTTTATCAAGTGCACTATTTTGTTTTAGGCTCAAGAAATATTCATTACCATGGAAACATAACTCAAAATTTGTCTCACGTTTGTGACATTTTCGTGATAACATTATTGATCTATCAAATAGATACAGTTCCTTTTTATTCTACTTCACACGTACCTATATTGGAAATATGTACATTTTACATTAAAAAGCGATACGTAATGTTTTGTACATTTCCTCATGCAAATAATCTCGTATAGTAAACGTAAACAATTGTTTACATTTCTACATAAATCATATATACATTCAGATAAACAATATCTCTTTTTTTTCAAAAACAGAAACTGAATTCTGCAACATGTCATTCTAATGAAAATATATATACAATTAATGGCAATAATAATTATATACAAGGTTCAATGATTCACAACCGTTATCACATGAAACATTTATAGATACGATGCTAACAATAGTGTACAAATATTCATTATCTAAGGTCGTGTTATGGGTTTTGTAATAGTGATAACCCTACATTATGTAAGGATATCAAATGATAAATGCAGATAAAAGATCCCGAAATAAATGTGTTCTCGTCCTGACCACTACTTTTTGTAAGCGTCAAAAAGTCATCTTTTTTATTTTGTTTCTCTTTGATTAAGAAGTTTTTCTTTTTTATGTATATGCTAGATTTTACTATTAGTACAACTACTAGGTCATTTTAGCTATAACCACAGGTCATCGTATACAATAACGGATCGTTGAATTTCTTTATAATCGTATTTCAAGCATACATAGACATGTAACAACACCTTATATACGTTTCATATTGTTTTCCCGTTTGGCAATAAGTTACAACCTAAATCTTTCAAGCTACCCTATAACATATATATCTTAAGCTGATTTACTCTGATTTAAAACCACTTGATACAAAATATATTTTAAAATGGAATTAGCTGAACAATTGATCTCAAATAAGAGATAATAAATTGTTTGAAATCCCGCCTAATGTCGGAACATACACCTTCAGAGGGACATGCAGATCTACGAGAGAAAAATATCTGCGCATAGGCTATACCCACGTTAGTCTTCTTCAATTTTTTAAGAAATGGAAACCAGACTTGTCACGCTTGTTATCAATCGTTTACAGTTTCACATATGGTAAAGTGAGTGTGTAGAGTTTAAACAAAAACGTGATTATATAGAGTTACCTCAGTGAAAAGTTGGTTTGATCCGGTTTTTTGTAACTAATGTTAGATTATATACATGTTATTTCCCTCAACCATAAAATAGGATTGCTGACATCCAATTCGTTTACAACTATTCTCATATGCTATAATGTTATGAATGCATATTGTGATTTACTGATCATATTTTAAAATATTTATTTGGTTTTGACTAGTTTGTTTATTAATTTTTGTGAGCTTTTTTCTAGTGTTTTTCATCATATTGCGCGATAGCGATTGGTCCTCAAGTCAAGACAATAGAAAATTTTAGTCGTCCCCATTATATATTACGAAAATTATATCATTATCAATTACAGATGTACATATTAGGATTGGGCATACATATATAATGTATCCTGAATTATTGGGCCTTGATGACCAGCCTCAGTAAATCGTATGCAATGAACCGTCTTCCATTATCAAACACATTTTATTGATTTGCATATATATATAACCTGCAAGGAATAGTTTCTATAACCGTATAACATGCTTAAAGCGTCTATTCAAAACTGTTAACATATGCTCAATAATGAACGTTCTGGAAGCCGTCGGTCTATACCACAAGGTATGACTAACCATAGCTACAGTTACCATGTTTAAGTATGTCTGTTTGTGCACCAACATTTTCTACATATCTTGTTCAATCTAATTAGAATCTAGATGGTAATTCTAACTACGTTACATGAACATAGTGAAAATGACCATCTAGATTTTAATTAGATTGTATCTTGTTAAGATTAGCACAAAAGATGTCGTTGAACTTTCACTGATATATCTCGAAAACCTGTTTTGAAAGATTGCCTGTTTTCCTCAATGTAACAAACTATATTATATATGGACCTCTGTTAAAAGACCACTTACCTATAAAGGCAAATTTTGCTGCTTTTTTAGTTGCATTTCTAGATATGGTTGGCTGTTATTAGAGAAAAGTTGTATTAATCGTATACTACATTTGTGAGACCACCCAACACACCAACAAACATCGCGCGCAAATCGTGTATATCGTGTAAATATACCTATTTCCATAAATCCACTTTTTATAACGTACGTTGGTAAGTCTAATATACTGTACATACCTGTCGTCACGGAGGTATTCCTCCACCTTTTGGAGAACGAAGATATGCAATTGAGTTGCAAGTCTATTGCAAACGAATAATAATCAGTTTCTTATAAACCACTGGTAAACATAGAGGTTAGTTAAATTTGAAAAACGCATACTGATTGTAACAACATTCCACCTCGTGATATTACTGTCTGCCGCGGTTCATGGTTGACTGTAATGCTATGCTATCAATTATTGATTAACCAACACAATTTGTCATGCCTCACAGGTTTGCATTGAGGAGCGTGCACTGCAGATGATATTTGGTGTGACCTCTCTATATGACACCTGACTATGACGGCGAGTTATAAATATTGTCACGGATCAGAGCACTGTGTGATCATAAATCGCTGTTGTCTAGCTGAAAACAAATTTAATTTTGTTTTCCTCCATGAATACTGATATCATACCATGTATAAGTCGTTTTTAGCTCACCTGGACCGAAGGTCTGGTGAGCTAATGCCATGGCGCGGCGTCCGTCTTCCGTCAACATTTACTTCAAATAACTACTTGTCATAAAATACTTAGTGGATTTAAACCAAATTTAGTCAGAAAGATTATTGGGGGAAGAGGAACAGATTTTGCATTAATGACGATTCTGACCCCCAAGGGGCTAGAGGTGCGGGGTCAAATACGGGAAATAGAGGTAATGCATTTAAATCGCTACTAGTCATAAAATAAAGAACGGATTTCATCCTAATTTGGTAAGAAACATCCTGTTGGGACGGGGAACAGGTTTGGCATAAACAGTGGCACTGACAACCCTCCACCCCAGTGGCCAGAGGGGCGGGGCCCAATAGCGGTCATGCTTTCAAATCGCTAATAGTCATAAAGTTAAGAATGGATTTGAACCCAATTTTGTTAGAAACAACCTTGGGGAAGGGGATAAATAGTAAATCTAAGCGACCCAAAAATATGCCCAGGGGTCGATCCCCACCCTTACGTACTTAGTTTTTTTGATATATCTTAGAAGCCATTTAGATCCCCATCCTATATCAATATATAGCGTTGTTGGGCATAAAGAGATCGACAGAATCATGTTGTAAAAATGCCCTGGAGTCTTTCCCCGCCCATAGGGACTTATTTTCTTGGTTTTAATTTTGAAACTGTTGAGAGTCCTACCCCATAACCGTAAATACCATTGCCGGGCATCAAGAGATAAACACAATCCTGATGTAAAATTGGGCCCTGGGGTCTTTCAACACCCCTAAGACCAGTAGTCTCTTGGTTATATTTTGAAACTGTTTAGATCCCCATCCCATAACCGTTAATAGCATCGTTGGACGTTAAGGATAAACCCAATCCTAATGTAAACGTAGGCCAAGAGGTCTTTCCCAATCCCAAGTGACTTAGGTTCTTTACACAATGTTGTAAAAACAATCCCCGGGGTCTTTTCACACCCTAAGAGAGCTTGGACGTTGTTTCTGTGTTGTTTAAAGCAGTTGGGATCCCAACACTATAACTATATATAGCATTGTTCGAGATTGACAAATAAAGCTATGTATTAGCAAATTGAACATGAACACTATTTTGACGTTTGGTCAATTCTAACCAGGTGAGCCATACATGCCTCATGGACCTTTTGTTAAATACAATACTTTCCGAACGTTTGAACATCATTATTAATCTTTTTATCACTGCGGTGGTCTATTGTCCTTCCATGCATGATCTTGTCCTGGCTTTATTAACTACACTACTTGATACTGGAAGTTCATAATTGAGGCATGGGTTCCTCTAATGATGTCCTGCTGTTGAAAGAACAATATTAATATGAAACGATATTAACCAAACCGAACGGAAGGTGAGGTGGTGTGTCATGTGTCAAAATTAGGTCACTCTTACCTTCATTTTGACATTTGGCCTACATCAAAGTAACATTTGTCTGGGCTCTATCCAATACGCAACTTGATACTGGCACTTCATACTTGGGGCATCGATAAACCAATGTGGGGCGATGGATCGTGTATAAACATTAGATCCCTTTAATATTCATTTTGACTGTTGACCTCATCAAATGTGACACAAAATTGTCCGGACTCTATTTCCAACATAACTTGAAACTAGAACTTCATACTTGGAGCGTGTGTTCACTTTGGTCGCGTGGTGTGCCATGTGTGAAAATTAGGTAACGGTGACCTACATGTACATATTGACCTATTTCAAAGGAAGTATTTGCCTGGGCTGTATTCTCCTACAGTTCATAAAACTGTAATTTAATGCTTGTCTTTCGGTTTCAGAGAGGTGAAGTTATGGATATTGTATATGTCCAAAGAAGGCCGCTGACCTACATTTTGACTTTCGACCTATATCAAAGTAAAAAAAATGACCAAGCTATATCACATATTCCCACTGACCTATATTTTGACCCTTGGCCAACATCAAAGAAAAAAATGTTTGTTGGCTATGTGTCAGGAAACAAGCCTGTTTATTACGAATATGGAAGCTGCGTTCCTGATTTCACATACAGTAGAACATTTTCAATCACTTTTTTGGCCCTAATGACCTTTATAGTGTTGATGGGCTGTTAAGCATTTTAACTAACTAACTAATTCACCTAATTGTCTTGTTCATGATCACTTTTGAATGTTACATCTATATCAACCAGTCTTGCGCACATTCGTCTGAACGATACAATCGCGCCTTTATTATATCGGGCATACATCATGCGCACATCGAGTAACGTTGTGGATCCCAAAAGTGTAATAAATGTAAGGTTAAGGTACACAAAATGTTTAACTGATTGGATGATAAATAAATGCTAACTGCGTCCCATATCATTACAGATTAAAATGTAAAAAGGAATTGGCGCACATCCTAGATGTACATATGTTATTACATATAAGTCTGATGTACATTATTACACATTCGATCAATGCTAGATGATTAATGTGACAAGAGTTTAGGGATGCGCTTGTCAATTTAGTCGAGGACACATCCTCCTTTTTAAAATAAATATCAACACTGAACGCTGAGCCTGTTGTCATGTTATTTCCATACAAAAGTGACTACCGTTTCGACGATCTCATTCATAGATCACTTTGAGTAAGGCTTTCGGGAATGGATACAAGTACGAGTAAGTGTCATTATCGACTGAAATATCCTTTCTGCTGGCTGACTGTCATAAGATCGGAAAGAGAAAGAGGAACAGGAAGTGAAATCCGTGATGGCTTCACATGACTTCCGGTCCTGTAGTAATAACTGGTACGTTCTCGCCATGCACTCGAGCAAATTCACCACGCAACAAGGAGAATAATCTGAAAAAGCAAAATATCGTTTATGTAAACATACTGATTGTGTTGTTTACCGAGTACATACACCTAAGGGTTAGAATATTAAAAACTTCTTCAGACCAAGAAATGGTAGAATCTATATTTACCAAAAGTGTAAAATTTATGGTCCTGGGGTCTCCCTTTTCCTTCATGAGAGGGGTTAAACTTTACGCTAGTTTATATACTAGGGAAATCACATTTCTAAGTATTAATTGTCTAACTTGCATTGGAAATACTTAGTTAGAATCATCAGTATTGGATGCCAGTCTGATTGTATGAACATATCGGCCCCTACTGACTCCAAGCGCATGAAAGGCGGGTTTAAACTGAGTCTTTTTTCAAGATCCAGATATATGGTAGACTCAAATAATTTTCATATATTTGAAGGGTTTTAAAGTGCTTTAACAAAGTGATGAAATTCATGCCCCGGGTCTTACGTTTTCCTCTTTGGTGGGAATAAAGTATAGTACGGATTATATTTATGTATTATGAAAGAAATAGTATTGATATTAGCAAAAAATATTGATATATGTCTTTGGGGTTATGGCATTATCCATCATGCACCAATTTTTATCATATTTTATATTTAAAGCAAAATTTTAAACTTCGATGAAAGTCAGATGACCATTAAGGCACTTGGACCTCTTGTTTTCTATCTTGGGGAGTTATGGACAAGTTATACTGACCTCACAAAAGTAAAAAGATTGATAATCCGAAATGCAACACAAAGACAGAACTTTTTTTTTTAACTTTGATTCCAGAATTCGAACATGATCATACTTAGTCTACTTTCTGATGTCTCTGGCAGTGTATCAGTCGCTACTCCACAAGCATGTCGCCCGGATGTAGGTACCAGCGCCTTCACGTTGTTGAGTATCAGGTAGGCCTGTCGTGAAGCCATGATGTCGCATGAGTCTATCTTATCCAATATGCACGTCTCTAGTTCCTGGAAAGAAATGTAATACGGGGTCATATATATGAAGATATTATAAAGGGCGCTCGTGATGTTTGTACCATTCAATACAGTCATGTCATGTTCCTCGCAACCACAAAAAGACAGAGCAGTGAGGAAAGAAAGGAAAGATTTAAATCCCAAGTGTTGCGATGGGGTTAGAAGATCCATTTTGGTCTCTTCAATGTCCCCTAAAAACAAGACAAAGCAGAAAATCAAAGATATTTAACGGGACCCACTTTTACATGTTCTTTCCTGCTACGATCATCATGCAATCGGATACAGCGAGCCTTATTATGTGGCTCTCCAGTTTGCTCTGAACAGAAGACATTGGGGAAGTCACCCCCAACCAAGTTCGGGGGCCAAACAATTATTTGATTTATACAACATTCAGCAGTCATATTCGTTCCCCGCTTCTGCACGGGTTATCTTTTCAAGAAATGATACAAAATGTATTTAAAATTCAAATATTGGAACAAAAATCAAATACATATATTTAACTTTCCTGTAAATACGTTTCCCCAACCATTTGTGAGTTGTTTAGAATATGTTTATCTAAATAATTATTTCTAAAAATTACAAGGTTAGTGCTGAAACTTTAAAAGATAAATATGCATAAAGTTAAATATAAATAAAACTAACATACAATAATTCCATTTGAGTAGATCCAAAAATGAGTCTATCTATACAAACTATACAAATGAGCATTTTCAATGTCTCAAAAATATTTATTTTAACAATAATTTTATTTTTATGAAAGAAAAAAGTTTGCAAGGAAAAATAAAGGAGACTGAATATTTTTTTTAAGAGTTACCTCTCTTTACGTAAGTTAAGGGATACCATAGCTGACAGTGGTTCCAAAACTAGTTTTAAATACATGTTTCGTGTATGATTTTTCTCAGATATTTATATAACATTTTAAACATATTTTTTTATTGTATTTACTTTGTTAAAACAACTTTACTGGAGTTTCACTAGATATGACGTTTTAAGTATGAGGAAAAGACCATCACAGTAATTCAATGGTTCCAATTATCCCCGCTTTTAATTGTTGTATGAAATAAATCAATTTTTCACTGCTTGATCTACCACATAACACACAATTTCATTTTTCTGCATTTTTATGATATGCATGAAATATACGGTAGCATGCAATATTTTAGCAAGAAAAAATATACTCTTCAAATAGGTTATTATTAAATCGCAATTTATATATTTAGACCAGTTAAAAGCTCGATCATATTTACACATGGTTCAGAGTAGTATGTCATGTACAAGGATTGCTAATTAGAAAATCGTACTCGCCGGTTAACCTTAAATTGATGTGTCCAGATATCAATCTAATTAAAATCTAGATGGTCATTTTCACTACGTTACATGAACATCTAAAAACATCCCATATGGGGTCACGTCGAGGTGACATTTGAGATATGTGTATTTCACTTCCAGGGCGAATTGTCAATTTGTCGATGTCATCGATGTAAACCATTTCGTCACACTATGTATATCCATGTAGCTATATGCTTTCTAGGACGAAATGACTTGAAACAAATTGACAGATTATGCAAGCTATGCACTCAGTCATGCTAATTCGGACAAATAAAATTCACTTCCAAGATACTGGGAGTAGACATTTGATTGGTTAATTCAAAAGGTCACCCCGACGTGACCCCTTATGGGATGTTGTTAGATGTTATATATGTAATGTAGTGAGAATGACCATCAAGATTTTAATTAGATTGTCCTTTTATGAGAAGATATGGAGAATGCCAAAACAATGGTATGTACCACGCACATTAACAAATTGTCAAATTATATCATGCAGCATTTACATTAGATTTATTTAATATCTAATGCATTATGTTACAGTTGGGTAATTGGTATTTCTGTCATTTGGCAGTGTATGTGGTTTCTACAGCTTACTGCCATTAAACCCTATCTGTGGACGAGAAATGTACTTCACTACCTTGACGAGTGTTGGTTGACACGAACAGTAATCACCTTCCCACTCGTGTTTCAGTGGCGGTGATTGGCTGTACTTGAAGTAGGCGAAGTTCGAATTAAAATGTTGATAACACCGGTAAATAAATTCGGCACATGGTTTTGTATTCATATATTTCCACATTGATAAAAATAACGACTGAGATAGGAATTTGGAATATTCAGAGGAAAAATAACATAGACATCATATCCTATTTGCCGTTCAGTCGGTCGAGCTCAGTTGCAAGTTAAACTGTTTCATTTTATTTTGATATGTCCATTATATACAGATCTGAGGGTAAAATATATAAAACTATTACTAGAAAAGACCAGCTGTTTTTAATTAATCCAACTCTTATCTGTTAATAATGTTATAGAGTTGTCAAATTTAGGTAAATATCTATACTTGGCTAGCAAAAGACAAAATTGATTAGCGTGGATAATTACGTATCGAACAATTTTCATGGTACATGAATATATTTATCTTGTATACATATAGGCCTTAGGGATTTTGGTAAATAAAGAACTTGGACTTGAACACTTTATCAGTGTCGGTTATGAGTTTATAATGAACTTCAATTAAAAATCAGTGGAACGAATTCCCTATGACCACATCTAGCATTGTAGGGCATGCTAAGTGTTGTTTCCCAAAGTGTCACGCATGCGCACTCGAATTATTCAAGCAGAAACGAGGTTGTAGTCAGGAAGACCTTTAGATTTTTGAACTATTTGCATTGAGTTTTGATAAAAATAATGTAATTTTATATAATTGAGATTATTAATGTAATGTAAGATGATCTCCTTTAAAACAAGCATGTATTAGCCTTATTAGAGTAAGGACCAAGGGAAATAACTCGTCATCCCTACAGCTGATACGTAAGCGTCTGAGTGACCCTGACCACAAACAGTTCCATTGCAGCAGCATAGCTGACACACAAACTTTACAAATCTACAACCAATCATCATCGTCATGGGCAGAAACGAATCTTCACACAAAACGAGTGCCAGGGGACGGGGAAAAGGCTAAGGAGAGTGTCAGCCCGTTTTTAGGAGGCTGACAATTCGGCAAACAAGAGGAGGAAGGAAAGTTCTCCCGGTGTGGTGGGCATCCCCCTACATGTCCAACAGGGGGCCCGTACAAAGGGAAGTAACTCCCACTCAATCACTGAACGAGGTGGCACCAACAGCTGGGTCCAGCACACAGGAAGATGATTTTTGTACTTCACGGGCTAATGAGTGCTAGGGGTCCAATAAGGGGCACTGTTCCTTTGGGGCCAACTGCAAATTTACACACGCATACGCAGTTTATGGGGGACAAAACCCAAAATCAAGTGCAGCAAGAAATAGGTCAATATATTCATAAGGCTACTCCTAAATTAAATTAGAACCGCTGTCACCACTTTGATCTGCATATCCCTAGAAAACAGTAGAAGAATTACTACATGGTTTTCGGTATTGTTTTTCCCTGAAATATAAAGGGCCTCATTTACCTACTACAGCAAAAAAAAATCTTCGTAGTGCTGTATTATCTCCGGAAATAATTTAGGCAAAAAATCCAGAAAGAGATACAGGCCGGACGGATAGCAGGCCAATTTACATGTTCCCCTTTGCCAACTTTGCGAATTTCCCCTTTAGGCCTAGTTCCAAAAAAGAAGGGGATTAAAGAGTTATTCACCACCTTTCATTCACTGAATCAACTTCTGTTAATGATTTTATAGATGTAACCGAGTGCTCTGTAACATAGATGGCGCTATCAATATGATACAAACTGTAGGCCCTGGAGCCCTGCTTGGGAAATCTGACATCAAGTCAGCCTTTAGATTACTGCCAATATCACCAAGTGAGTTTGATCTCCTAGGTTTTCAGGTTGATGGTTGGATGATTTTTTGTTCGGAGGCACATCTGATACAAGCCAATGTAGAGATACTATGAATGTATTTTATGAAAATTGTTCTTTGCTGGGGGTTCCTCTAGCCGGTGACAAAACAGTAGGCCCTTGTACAGTGTTGACATTCTTAGGTGTCGAGTTTGACACTTCCAGGCGATAAGTTAGCCAAGTTAAGGACACAGTTTAAGGGAACAAATTTCTGAAAAGAAAGTTACCCTGCCTGAGCTGCAGGAACCGATAGGCTCGCTGAATTTTGCCTGTCGGGTTGTTAGACCTGGTCGTGCATTTTGAAGCCGACTGATAGATGCATATGCCCCATGGCCTTCTGAATAGAAAGGTATGCCTATTTCGAGGAATATCACATTCCTTGAGCTACTTCCGGTAACCGTCGAACTACATATCTGGAGTAGGGACATGTGTAATAAAAAAGCATTGTTTTACAGGCGACGTGCACAATAATAAATAAACAATCCTCAAGGAACCCATTAGTCATAACACTGGTTCAGCGTTTAGTGGTGGTTTGTCTGAAATACAATATCATCTTGAAAGCTGAGCATATGGAGGGGTCTAAAAATTCAATCGCTGATTCGATTTTTCGTTGTCAGTGGGAAAGGTTCAAACTTCTGGCCGCAGAGGCGGACCCCAATCCGGAGCATATACCAACCTGGGTGTGGCAGCTCTTAACGCTGAAGTAGGTAGACTCTTAGCAAATTCTATCGCACATAGTACTAGGGCTACTTATGATAAGGCATACCAACAATTTAAAAACTATCTGGTCCAATATAATCTTCCACGGGAATGGCCTATTCCTATATCTCATATCGCTAAATACATCGCTTTCTTATCACTAAATCATCAATCTAATTAAATTCGAGATGGTCATTTTCACTACGTTACCTGAACATCTGCTCATGTAACGTAGTGAAAATGACCATCTAGATTTTAACTAGATTGCTAAATCATCGTGCACCTAATACTGTTTGTACATACATTAGCGCTTTAAGCTACTTTTATAAAATTCGAGGGGTGATAGAAAACGCGAAAAGTTTTGTAGTTTCAAAACTCCTGGAGGGGGCAAAAAGGGGAGATAAACGGGTGGATATCGTTGCACTTTCTCTGCTAGGTAGATTAATAATATCCCTCCCCTCAGTGTGTTCTTCTCAGTATGGGTCTAGCTTGTTCACAGCTGCTTTCAGTTAAGCCTCTTTTTGGTTTTCTCAGGGTGGGAGTTTACCGCTGCATCAACTAATGACAAGTTTTCTAGACCTCTCAAAAAGGGAATATTCAGTTTACTAATAAGGAAGGAGACAAAATAAGGGTGTGCATACGTGCATCAAAAACAGATCAAACGGGTCTGTCATATTCATTAATTATTTCCAAAGTGGCAGATCAGTGTGTTTATCCAGTTAAATCTATGCACAGCTATTTAAGAATACGCCCAGCGACAACTGAACATCAGTTCTTTGTTAATTACAACCTGCGTCTCAAGGTTTTATTACCACACTCTGGGGCTCTGGGATATACAATCCATGCACCATATAGCCCAAATATATATATGTAAGGTTCTACAAACGTTTACCGGGGAGGGCAGGTTATGGGTATTCCAAAATATGGAACTCCCAAGGTTGATCCACTCACGGGTACTGGAGGGATCCACTACACTAGCGATACCGCTAGGGGGTATTGTCCTCCTTGGCTACCCAGGACAGGTAGATATTTGGAGAAATTGGGGACAGGGGCTTGAATTTCACCCACTCTGTATGTACAGAGGGGATACATGCCATCTCTGATACCAGGGAGGCACTGGCGGGTCATTAAGTGTTTATCACAGGCGGCCACGAGATATTAGAAAGAAAGTGAGATCCCTCTCAGGATCTAGCCATAATTGGTTTGAAGCTGTGGCCATATTGTTCCACCATAGGGGAAATATTGTGTTAAATAGTGATTAAAGTTAATATGAATTAAATGGTATGTGAAATTTAAATCTTTCTCTTTGTATTGTTTTAAATTATAAAAAACAACAATAAACAATATTTAAAGAAGGTTAACTTTTTTCAATGAACTTTTTCTCCGAAATCACGTACGAATAGTAATTGTAAATAAAACGTTTTATTAATTGCAGATTGATGGATGCTGAGCCTCGTCAAAGAGACATCCCAAGGGACAATTGTATGAGCTTTACTGTAGACAATGAATCGGTTATGAGTGGTGTACACAAAAGTGTGGTGTCATTTGTGAAGAAATAAAACCTCACATTTTTTCATGGTTATCTACCACTTTTCTTGATTACTTTACGGAATATAACATATATATGTACTAAAAGGCAAGCAACGCTAATTAAGAATAACTTTTAGGTTGAAAAATGTTCCATATACCTTAGAAATGTAGATCATGATGTTGGTTTTTGTTTGTTTGTTGTTGTTTTTTTATTGTTTTTTTGTTTGTTTTGCTTTTAGTTTTTTTTAAGACATAATTATATTACTCAGATTATGGGTCTACATAGAAATTAATGTACATTTGTATTTATATGTTTTATTTTCAGGTTGCTCTTGTCACCTGATAGCAGCAGAGAAACGAACCAACACATTACTGTTAGTTGTTGTGGACCAACTTGTCGGAACATAATACTATCTGACAAAAGTTCAAAAAAGGGACTGGAAGAATTGACAGCAATTCATGATGTGACAACCAAAAAATATAAAAACATCTTTCAACTAGCTGATAATCACTTGGTTTATGCTTGGAGAGAATGCTTAAATAGCCTTTTTGGAATTTTTCAGGAAAACATTGAAAAGTACAAGAGAGGGTGTAGATGCATATGATGGAAAGAAAGCTGAACAGAAAAATCAAAACAAACCAGTCTATCTGCTGAAGGAAATAAAGTTGTACAGAAGGCATACAATAAGGGAACTGGAAAGGAAAAGATCCATGCGGTTACCTCAGAAGAGGAAAAGGTTCATACGGTTTCCGCAGGAGAGAAAAAGGTCCATACGGTTACCGCAGGAGAGAAAAAGGTCCATACGGTTACTTCAGAAAATGAAAGGTCCATACGGTTACCTCAGGAAAGGAAAAGGTCCATACGGTTACCTCAGGAGAGGAAAAGGTCCATACGGTTACCTCAGGAGAGGAAAAGGTCCATACGGTTACCTCAGGAGAGGATAAGATCCATAGGTTTTCCTCAGGAGAGGAAAAGGTCCATACCGTCTGTACCGTATAAGAATTTCTCTTACAGGGATGAAGTATTATTGAATGCTGCTGTAATTCATATTTTAAAAAACCACCAGGAAATGAACTTTTCTGTGTGTTTTATCAACAGGTTCCCTTAAATTGAACAACTGTAGATCCTGAAATAGGTCAAGGGAAAACCAAAAGTTCCAACCAAATATGTCAACTCACTAAAACACTGTGCTCTAGTGACAAATAAAGTAGCAACAGTGTCAAGCAGGGGTGAAAGTGTTGCTTCAACAAGATCATGTACAGCAGTTCTTAGGGATGTAAAGAGTGAAACAGATAACTTGATGAAATGCCAACCATTTTGTCGATATAAAAAGACGTTAGCATTGAAAGAAAATTTAGTTAAAGGTGTTTGTTTAGTTTGGTTTGGTTTATTTTGTTTAACGTCCTATTAACAGCTAAGGTCATTTAAGGACGGCCTCCCGTGTGTGCGACATGAATGCGTGTGGTGAGTGCGTATGTGTGTTTTGGGAGGCTGCGGTATGTTCGTGTTAAGTCTCCTTGTGATAGGCCGGAACCTTTGCCGATTTATAGTGCTACCTCACTGAAGCATACTGCCGAAGACACCCAGCAGCACACCCCACCCGGACACATTATACTGACAACGGGCGAACCAGTCGTCCCACTCCTTGTATGCTGAGCGCTAAGCAGGAGCAGCAACTACCATTTTTAGAGACTCTGGTATGTCTCGGCCAGAGGACAGAACCCAAGGCCTTCCTCACAGCGGCGAACGCTCAACTAAAGGCCAAAAGTGAGGCATTGTCAAGGGAGACATTAGGAAGAATAAAGTTGTTCAGAAAGAAGAGAAAAGATAGGATCCCAAATTAAGTCGCCTCTTACGATCATGCAATGGGGGCAGCAGGTACAATTGTGTTTGTTTAAGTTGTCTTGAATACAATACTGACATGTTTAGTATGATGCCTATTATAGAGTTATATATGGTGGACTACAGAAAGCTAAAAACATGAGAAGGGCGGCTGAAATGCCATCTTCTGGCATTTACAAATTTCCGTCGAGGCCCCCTTGCCCCCCCCCCCCCCCCCCCCCCCTGTACTCTTCCGTCGCCCACTGTGTGTCGGTTACTCCTATCTTAATGAAATGAAAGGTTGGCATCTCTGCCTTTAAATCGTCTGTATATGACTTCAACACACTCTACTGTAACAGCCTTGTCGACACAGCCTCCTTCAATGCACATAGTTTTATCAGCTTTACTATAAATAGCTTATATTACAAAAATAGTTTATTTTATCTGCCAGCTCCACACCTGGAACATCACAGTGTCGATCGTACTGTATCCTTAGAGGTATGACATTAAATTAACAATGTAACGAGAACAACCTTCTATTCTGTCTATCTGTCGTACAGAGTCTTTGCAACAGAAAATCTGGATAATAGCTATACGAAAACTATTAATTTTAGTAAACAATCATTCCTCACATCTTGTGTTTTTTTAGGGTTTATAGACGTACAGGAATACCTGACAAAGAAAAGACAGATTGCACTGCAGAAACGGGCATTATCACTTCAACTTACTGATTTTAAACGTCATGTTACCGATTTTTTGCTATTTGTAATTAAATGTTTTTTCAGAGTATTAGAATAATGGAATCGATATGTAGACAATAAATTGCACTCTATTAAAGCAAATATCGGTAAATGGTATCCTTGTCACAAACAATCGCTGAGACTAGATGTTCCTTGCCCGTCTTAGAATGGGTCATACATATTTAACGGATTCCTAATTATTGAAGCGTGATGTCCAGCCTCAGTTCAACGGATACCGTGAGCTATTTACAGTTAAAAACGTTTTATTGGATTAGCATTCATCTACAACTTACAAGAGAAAGTTTTTACAACAGCATAGCAAGTCTTTTTAAAACCGTTAATATATACAAAATTTGGAACTATCTGAGAGTTTTTCTGTATGACATGAGTTAAGTAAACACAGCAAAAATTTTAATCAAAACTAAACGTGAGTGTACCAATGTATATTTACATTTCTACATGTTTTGTTTGTTTGATATAGTGTCCGTGTTTTGTCAATTCTTAATATATCTTTTAATCACTATTTTTGCCCTAATGACCTTTATAGTGTTTTATAGAATTATTAATTTACTTACACAAGAAGTTGATCTACTGTAGATCTAAACACACGGACTTTTGGCTGACTGGAATAGTCAAAATACGAGTCTATTTGCTTTTTTTTTCTCCGTGTTTTCAAAATCGCGACACAACTACTTCTAGAAATGTCATGTTACATCACAAACACATCAAACCAACATGGTCGGGATGAAGACGTAATTCCAGATCAGCTCTGCGAGACAGCGACATGTCTGTTCCAAGTAAAATAACAATATCCTTCACCAAAATTTATAATCATCTACAACAATTTTTTAATATATGAAGAAATAACTTCAAATTTTCGAAAAAGGTTTACGACATTTTTAATGATTTACTTCCGGGCAGTTTGTTTGCAATCATCGATTTTTTCAACTTATCATAGAGTTTGCTTTACATCTTTTAGGGGTTAAGTAAGAAAATGTAGTAGATATTATTTTAGGGAAAACGTTACCCAATATCTCAAACATGGAAGGAAATCCAACATAGAAGCGACGAGTCAGAGAGCCTGCTATGGTTGGCGGGATAATTTGATAATCCTGGCAAATCTACTCAATTTTAATAAAAACCTGTTTTGACTTCCTCTATTCGTCCACGCCTTTATCAATATTCAAGACCAAATTTGATAAAAATCAAAGTACATATATATACATCTAATTTTCTTTTTTGACCCCTTACTCCGCCCTCAGGAAAATCAGACCCTCTTGTCAATCATCATTGATTCTCTTTAACACTAGAATGTTTCCGATAAAATTTGATCAAAATGCCTGTGTCGATATCATATTAAACTGAAGTAGCAAGAACAAACTATCGTTCCCCTGTCAGGGTAAGACCCCTACGCCAACTACGAATCCAGACAGTTCGTTTGCAGAACATTGAGTATCCTTTACCGAGTAATGGACATGCCATCTTATCATAATCCTTTATTTCCCCAATCCGGTCCCGTTCATCTGCCCTATTGGGAGCAAGCCGGATGTTGTTAACCAACTACTACCTTTATTAAGTTAACAACAATTACAAAACAAGTAATGCTATTTCAACCATTATTGCTGACCCGAATGAAAGTGCTAAAGCGGTCTTACTTTGCAAAAAAACCGGAGTACCCGGAGAAAGTATTCGGGCAGGTGACCCCCATACCCTTTAACGTTCGATCTAGGAATCGAACCCCGGCCGTGTAGGTGAAGGGCAAGTGTGTAACCACTATGCCACCCAACTGGCCGGACCTTCCGATCATGCAATCAAATCATGATGTCCCTGATCAAAAGGAGGTGGTGCATGGCGGCCCACGGCCGAATCTTATTTTAGGCATGATATTATGATAGATTTTTACCAAATACATGTCATTTTAGACCCTAATACGAAAATTGGCAAATGCTGTATACGCAGCGCCATCTAACATGATTTCTGTAAAAAATGTGTACCCTCCCTTTTAAATTCAATATATTTCTCGTACAAAATTACTTGATAAATTTCATATTGCATTAATAGTCTCATGTCATGTTATATTTTATAAAAACATGTGTGTTTAGTATGATTTTGTATAATAGAAAGTGTAATTACAGCTTTTTTAACAAAATTATCAGTTAAAAATTTACCTTCTTGAAATTTTCTTTTATTTGTTAAGTATATAAAATGTAATAATCGTTGGAGTACTATCAAATTTTGCTTTAAAAAAACATGTCTGCATATTAATCTTAATACACAACCAAAAACAATCATCAAAAATTACTGGATAACAAAAGATTTTTGCATACAAAGAAAGGTCATGAAGTAAATTGTATTAAAAAAACAAGGGTTAAAAAGGAGCACCCTGTCTGGCACCAGTAGTAAAGTCTGATTGCATTGTTATTTTTGTTGGATTTTTAGCATTTGCCTCTATTTTTCAGTACATTCGGTACTTTGATATGTTGTCCAAAATTAGGGGTGTATGGATTTAAAATAATAAAATCTTTGCATATCCAGTAATTAACCAAATAAATTTGTTTCATTAAATGTTGATGAATATCCATAGATTATTTCTAACCGGAAATTTTGATAGTACTCCATCAATAACTTTGTGGTATTAGACTTTAAATGAAAAGTTAAAAACAATGATTTTCACAAAGAAGACATCAAACTAGGCTGGAATTTAATTTTAGTGTCACGGAGCGTGATGATTCATATACAAAATTAAACCTTAAACAAATGGGGTGAATTTGTTTCACAAATAGGAAATAAAAATGTGTTCTATAATAATTAGTGGTCAAAACATTAGCTTCTTATGCAGTTTGATGGAGAAATAATGAAATCACCAAAAAAAGAATATATACATTGAGGAATGGAAATTAATTCCTCCCACATAATCGGGGATATTATGCTTTTGACAAAAATATGTTTCCGGGAAAAAAATCGCTGTGGGCCGATTTAACCCTCCTATGCACCACCTCCTTTATCCAAATCCCTTTTTACGTATAAGATATCACTTAAGAAAGTTCCTTTTACTTTCTTCTTTTTGTCCCACGAAATTTTACGGCTTGCAAATCTTATCCAAATCCCTGTTTACATATAAGATAGCACTTCAGACAATTCCCTTTTATTTTCCCAATTAGATCTGCGATTTGCGAAAGGCACCAACCTTCGGACGAAGTCCTTGATGACGAATTGGGTTAATAATTAACACATACGATTTGCCGGCTGGCCATTATATAACGAAACTTATCAAGTTTAGATCTAATATGCAAGTCCTATCAAAGTGCCCAAGAAGATAGGATCATTGTGACACGCTCAGTGTCTCCACAATAAAAAGCCATACCTAGACTCGTTAGCATGAGACCACACCCTTCGTATTATAATAATGCTGAACGTGCAATAGATAGTAACACGTAGGAAGTTATCACTTGTGGTTTGATTTTCTATTGTTTAGCATCCTATCAACAGCTATGGTCGTTAAGGACGGCCCCAACTGTGGTTTGATTTTCTATTGTTTAGCATCCTATCAACAGCTATTGTAGTTAATGACGGCCTCCCCTGTGGTTTGATTTTCTATTGTTTAGCATCCTATCAACAGCTATTTTAGTTAATGACGGCCTCCCCTGTGGTTTGATTTTCTATTGTTTAACGTCCTATCAACAGCTATTGTAGTTAATGACGGCCTCCCCTGTGGTTTGATTTTCTATTGTTTAGCATCCTATCAACAGCTATGGTCGTTAAGGACGGCCTCCCTGTGGTTTGATTTTCTATTGTTTAACGTCCTATCAACAGCTATGGTCGTTAAGGACGGCCTCCCTGTGGTTTGATTTTCTATTGTTTAACGTCCTATCAACAGCTATGGTCGTTAAGGACGGCCTCCCTGTGGTTTGATTTTCTATTGCTTAACGTCCTATCAACAGCTATGATCGTTAAGGACGGCCTCCCCTGTGGTTTGATTTGCAATTGTTTAACGTTCTATCAACAGCTATGGTCGTTAAGGACGGCCTCCCTGTGGTTTGATTTTCTATAGTTTAACGTCCTATCAACAACTATGGTCGTTAAGGACGGCCTCCCCTGTGGTTTGATTTTCTATTGTTTAACGTCCTTTCAACAGCTATGGTCGTTAAGGACGGCCTCCCCTGTGGTTTGGTTTTCTATTGTTTAACGTCCTACCAACAGCTATGATCGTTAAGGACGGCCTCCCCTGTGGTTTGCTTTTCTATTGCTTAACGTCCTATCAACAACTATGGTCGTTAAGGACGGCCTCCCCTGTGGTTTGATTTTCTATTGTTTAACGTCCTACCAACATCTATAGTCGTTAAGGACGGCCTCCCCTGTGTTTAAGATGTGAAACTCATGTTGTGTATGTATGTGTTTTTTGGGCTGTGGTTTATTTGTGTCCGTCTCCTTCTGACAGCGCGGAAGTGATGTTGACTTTATAATGCTACCTCAGTGAAACGTACTGCCGGACACCTTTAAGGACAGCTTCCGCTGTGTTCAAGGTACATGCGTGTGGTGAATGTTGTTGATTGATTTGGGAGGCTTTGATATGTTTGTGTTTGTCGCCTTGTGATAGCACAAATCTGATGGAACGTCCGATAATTCCCACGTCATCACGAGAAATCAGATGAATCGTCTTTATATCACGCCTCGGCATGCAAAGGAAATCGCACGAGTACAATTTGGGAAATCTTTGCGCCGTATTAGTGTTAATTTAGTTAGGCTCTGGCACTTTTACCACTTTCCCTGATCACATCAACATGTATTTATTCTCAAGTCGTTTTCTGTCTGTTGATGAGGACTTTCTTTTAGAAGTTTGACTTGCAAACCTGAATGTGCGTGAATGAGCAAGATGCGTTGGCTGCTCATGTTCCAATAACTCACAAAACGATTTGACCTCGGATGATGCGTTACCTAATTTGACCTTGTTTGACCTTCCTTTTACTAGATGTATGTAATAACGTAAACCAGCCATCGTCGAAATGTGCGCAAAATTGGATCACCATTTGGCAGCTTCCATGGAAATCAAATTAGAGCCCATATAATTGTGCTCTCTTCTCCGATTCCACGTTCGGGCTTATCGATTTCAGAAATCAATCATGTCTACGATCACCCGACGTATTAATAATTCATTGAATTACCGGTGTTTTCATCTACTTTCATTTGCGGCAACTATACGACATTACGATTTAACGATATTACCAAGGGGATTTACGAACTGAAGATGTTTTGATGGTGTCATAGTTAAGGAAATCTATCTTTATCTGTCTTGTTACACGTAACCCACAGCTATGCTGATTTGGTTTGCATTCTTTAAACTTTAAACTTTCCCTTGCACGAGATTTTTCAGGTTTACCATTTACGACTGTTAAGCGTGAGGGTCATTTATAGATAATATAGAACCACAAAAACGAAATACATCAAACATCAATTGAAAAATCAAAAATTATCTTAATTTGTTCCGTTTTAATTATCGGTAAAACCTTTAAAAAATATTAATCCATAAGCGGTATTACATTATGAAAATAGAGCAACAATTACATTAAAATTAAAAATTGAATATAACAAAATCAGACATCAGTCTTGGGCGGGAATTAGGTATTTGTACCCCTGCATTCTTTGAAATTATCATTGAAATGTCAGAGTCGTAATGTGCATGAGGCCTATTATGTAGATCGAACAGAAGGATCCATTCACTTGATCTAAAGCGCTGATAACCTCACATGTATGTTATTTCTGACCCAGAAGTATTCCTTCAAAATAAGCCTATTTGGCGTTTTTTTACATGTCCTAACCTGAAGTACGCATACTGATCAGACAGGTGCAGACGGCGTGTGCACTCATTTTTCAATATGCACAGAATGATGATGTTAGTCTGGCCAAATTCATTAGCAAACAAAACAATACATTTTGTAATGTTTATTAAGTTCAACTTCAAATATGTAAGTATAATTGGCCACGGTCAAAATTCCTAGGTTTGGTTTGATTTTATTTGTTTAACCTCTTATCAACAGCTAATTTCATTTAAAGACGGTCTCCCGTGCGTGCTCTGTGGATGCGTGTGGTATATTATATGTGTGTTTTGGGAGGCTGCGGTATGAACAACTTGCCTTGAATTAGAATTGAGGAGGGGTTAGGTGTGATATTGTGATATTTATATTGCATTTACAACTCATTGACTCTGCCTGATGTCCAATCTCCAGTCCGTTTGTCATGTCATTTTGACCCCTGCCCAAGGGGACTGTGAGGTGGGGGAAATGGTTCAAATTGACTCTGGTCTCACGTTTGCTCCTGGGAAGGGATACGACTTTACTATAGTTTATATCAGGAAATGACATTTTTAATGATCTTGTTGAATTTTTATTGGAATTAATTCTGACAGTTTGACAATATGCAATTGTTGACCCTGACATGCCCCCAAGGGCTGATAGTTGGGGCCAAAAATGGTCACATTCATTGAAATACTTTAGAACTCAGGTGACCAATTACCATCATTCAAATGTCAAATTCTATTTATCATATGAATTACATTTACATTATTTATTTCCTCCTGTTTCACGTGCTCGACCAGCTGATTGCCGACTTTTTGGACCGCAGAAAACAAAATCCAAAAGTCGGGTAAAGCGCAAAAGGAAAGATAGTCTTCAATACATTGCACATTTTCATGCTATCGTTTTAGCGAATGAAATACAAATAAAATCTGTTAATTTTATAGATATGGATACTTCAGTGAGGTAGCACTACGTCGTCGGCCTTAGTCGAAGACATAACACCAACTTTTTCCGGATCTCTCCAAAACATAGAGGGCAAACAAGGTAAAGTCGTCCTTAAATGAGCATTCCTGTTGATAGGATGTCAGCCATATAAAGCCGAAATCAATCCGTGATAAAATGCTTCAAGATTTATTACAGATCGCGAAACAGGCAAAAGCTATAGATTTGCTTGATAAGAAGTGTAGAGTTTCATTTCAGTTCGAAGTCAACATAAAACCGGATATCGTTTCCTTGTGGTTATCCAAGCCAGTTAATGTCACTAACCGAACCAGGAAAGGAAACAAAATAGAAGCCGTACATCGTTAATGATAGGGAACGGCGGATAGTGCTAGAGCTTCTTCGGATATTTCTGATACGATCCTGATTAAATGAAAACACAAAAAATTAATGATGCTGTGCACTGGCTTAGATTTGAGACATGCTTTAATTAAAGCCATTAAATTAGATTCCAATGAACAGCTGAGCAATACTTTGATGATAATAAAAACGCTATATTTGTGATGACGCCATTATTTTATAATTTAAATCTTAATACAATGATCACGATTTGACTTAGTTTTGTATCCCTCCCATTTTTCATTGGTACATGTAATCCAATAAACAGATTGGTCTACCTCCCGTTTTACATGTCCTCCCATCATTCAGATTTGTTTCCCTTCAGTTTTACATGTTTTTTCATTATTCAGATTGTTTTATCGCTCTACCTCCTGTTTTACATGTTCAGGATTTCTAGGGTATTATAACAGATAGCACGTGCTGGCAGCAATGCATCTCTAATATAAAAGCCGTCGGTCTTCTAGCACAAGATATGAGTATACTAGCCACATCTATATTCCAAACTATATACTTGAATGACTAATATATATCTTTGAATTATTTTTTATTTTTCATGCCGATTTTTTCGCACTGTTTTTGGCCGGAATGATCAGTGCATTTTTAATGCACCGTTTAGATTGTAAAACACTTACTAAATATCCTTCAAGGTTACGAAGGCTTCCTTTATGTATGGTCCATGGGGGTTATATAGGTCCAAAATACTACCTAAACAAGAAATACATCCAACTTCAAATTGAAAATTAATATTCTAAAATCACACATGGCTAGTGTCAAATAACAAACGAACCAAAACACGTGGTAACTTATGAATATATAGTTTGGTTCATATGGCTTAACGTCCTTTCAACAGCTCTACGCTACAGGTTAACATGACGATTTGGTCCTCCTGTCCCGTCGTATATGTGTCAGAGGCCACATTTGGGATATGATTTAATATCTTTCTATTTTATTTTTTTCTAATGTCATGCCTCACGTTTGGTGGTCTGCAGTTCAGCGTTCGCCCCGGTGAGGAAGGTTTGGATTATTCCCGCTGGCAGAGGCATACCTGAGTCTCTAATGATAGTTGCTGCTCCTGCTTTATACTCAGTGTGTTGGGAGTTAGATGTCTTCAGCACTATGCTTTGATGTAACACTATACAGTTTGCATCAGTTCCGCTCTATCGTAGGGACAACCATGAACATACCGCCGCCTCTCGAAACAAACACTCTCACCGCATGTATGCATCTCGGACACATGAGAAACCGTCGTTGAAAACGATCTTTTGAATTTTAAACCCCTATCACACATATGCCTACCATAGTGTAATACCATGTTAGGTTTAGTAAAGTTTGGCCTTCGGGATTTTGAGTTTCTGGATCCGGAATCGAAAGTACTGAAGGACAGCATGATTACTTCACCGCACTCGCGATGCCTCTTAAAAATCCTAACATGAGAACGACATGTACATATCCGTTGCCCTACCTCCAGCCACCCATTGGTGTTATTGCAAGATCTTAAATTGTCACTACATGTAACACAATTTGGCCAATATGAAATGGCCGAAATCATTCCAGGCTAAGCTCTACAAAGAGAAGTGTAAATCTCTCATCGGCAGTAAAACTCACATTAGATGGCTCAATCCCTAATTACTCCGTCCATGCACATCTACAACTCTGGTCTACCAACTTTCAACGAAATGTTGGAGTTACAATCACAAATATTATGGACAGATAGACAGTCGGATGCCATGGGGACGAGACGACAATACCCCGATTTCGTCGATTTGGAAAAAGGATTTTGAATCTCCATATTTTCCTTGCTACCTTAAAACTAATTTAGCTTCTGGAATGAAGAATTCTGAAATAATTTGCATAGAAAAGTTCATGAGCACTTTAACCACTCAGGGCTGTCCGACGGGAAGTTTATCTGTACTAGCTTGTTATCAGCACGATAATCTGAACGACAGCAAAAGATTGATTTTAGAGGAAGGATTTCCTCGGCGCCAAATGCTCGTTATTAAGCAATTCAAAACCAATAGAAATCCCTGTTACTCCACGCTACATGTATGAATAAACATCAACATTGCAAATCGGCAACTCTATAACGTTTAATTTCCGTTTTTTCCGGATGAAGATTTTTGTTCTAGCAGAACTCGTAGACGCCCCGTATTGGCTTTGAAACGTACTGCCTCGGCCGCTTTGCCTGAAGCTGACTTAAGCTATCAGTTGACATACAAACTTAATTCTTTACTTGGTATGCTTAAAAGTACATATGAGATAGCTAAGATTGACGTTATGGGTTCCTAAGTGAGGTTATTATATCGATTATTTACTTTTATTTATCATCCTTTTTGTATTGTTTTACTGCATATCGGCAGTTAGATATCGTTCAAGAAATATGATAGTATTATCTGGTAAGTATAAAAATAGGGTTGTTATCAACCGTTTACAGTAACGCATTTCACGGCAAGAGTGTGCAGATTTTAAACAAATGCATGATAGCTTTTATAGTGTCCGTAAACTAGCAGTGGATAGGGAAAGGTGTTTTTATCCGTAGTAACACCCTCGAATGGAAGATGGTTGGCTCAAAGTTAAAAGAATGGTTTTCTAACAAGACCACTAGGTACCTGAACGGTCATCTGACAAAGACTTACAGCAAGGACGTGCCTTTCCATCCAAAGGGAATGGATCAGATTTATTTATATCATGTTCCGGGCAAAATTTGGCTGTAATTCGTAAAAACAAAAAGGAGGAGTAGCACTTTAAAGCAAAATTTCAGCTAAGCTACCCTATCGAGACCCCAGCTACTGTGACTCCTAGGGTCGGGCCAGCCTCATATAAATCATGATTGCCTTCTCCCTATTCCTGACCAAATTTCGTTGCAATCAATTCAGACATAAAAGAAGAGTAACGTTTAAAACAAACTTTCATTTAAATGTCACTTTTCAGGCCCTCACCTCTGTCCCGATCGGTCAGACTAACCTCATTAATATGAATTATCACAAGCTACCCTAAATGATGCTTCACGCCAAATTTTCGCTTTAGTCCATTCAGTAATTAAGGAGGAGTAGCGGTTTAAAGGAAAATTGAAGTCAAGCTTCCCTTTTGGGGCCCCTGCCCCTCTGTCCCCAAAGGTAGAGCCAACCCCATTTATATAGATTATTACTCCCTTCTCTAATGATGTATCAGACAACATTTGGTTGAAATCTGCTTTTGCGTTATGATAGAAGATTGTAAGCAAAAGTTTACGCACGGCGGACGGCGCACGACCAAATACATTTTGAAAGCAATTTCTGATCTTTTATCATTATTACGTTATAGGAAAGTAATAAATACGCAATATATGATTACTGGCATACCAACCTATCGTCGCTAGATACAATGATTAACGTACATATCATTTGGAGACACATATGCCTATAAACTGTGTACTATTCACAAGCGTATCCTAATATCTCTTCCAAGTCAACGAACCGTTAAAGATGATATCCCTGATGACGAGCCAGACTACTTTAAAGCGTCTGTACTTTAGATGAAGACAGATATGGCATTGTTAGGGGCTTATTAAAAGGTCCAGGGTGCCATGGGAATCGCCTTTTCAACGAGGGTGTCAAATGATAGCCTATTACCTAGCGATCATCGTTCTTTTAAAGGACTTGATAAAATATCTCTATTAACTTGGAAAAGTATTTACGGAGCTAATTGATTACTTGAGCCTGTGGCAAGCACGACACAAAAAGATGGAATCGCTAGCGATTTGTAGCCACAAGTCAAATATTGATAGATGTTCTTCAAAATTAACGAGCAAACAAGGAGAATACTGAATAGAAGATTTTTGTTCTTTACTTGGGGCTAGATGAGAGACAGTAACCCACAAAAGGTCCCTATTACGTGTACTTTAAGATGATTATTTCTCTTTAAATGTCTTGTCCAGATACAGGTAGCCCACAGCGTCAACAAGGATATTACCATTGAATAGGCACGTGTCTGCCATGGCAACCAAAAGCATTATGTAATTTCAACTGGTAATACGTGACATCATACCAACTCACCTGTCAAATTCTGTAATGATAGGTATATTACTTTTAGAAATCATGCCAAAATACCTTAACCAATATTTGATGCTTGATCGCACCAATGTTATCCACACAAATACACAATTTTATTCAACCACTGTCAAGCCATAGCTGGCTACACAGTCATTTTCATATCAGTAATACTTTACTTGCTTTGTATTCTGGATTCTAACTTAGATGTTTATAGGACGTTAAACAAATAAAACCAAACCAATCTAACTTATGTCCGGGCTGGTATTATCAGCTTTTATTATATTGACGAATGCTATTGAAAACGATATATTGATTTAGATTGTAGTCTTAGTAAAGAAGGTGAAACTACTGTCTGTATAACATTTCTCACAAATCCAGAGTCGAATGATTATTATCAATGTTAATATCACATTATCGCAAAGATAATTATTATTCCATGTTTTATAATGAAAATCCTTTTTTACCCAATTTCAAATTTCGGATTAAAGAAAGAATAACTCCGCTGTTTTTCTATCAACATTGTTTCATGTAAACTGACATTTTTATTTTTATTTTCAATTCATTTAAGTTTGGTGGCTAGCTTCTAAACCTGGAATAACGACTTAGGGGCAGTGCCTCATTGTTCAAAAGGTGATAAGGCTGATCGCAGTTTAACAATAATTTTCAATTCCTAATTAAATCATTTCTGGTGAACCTAACTTGACAAAATGTTATGAAACTATAATACTTTTCAGTCTCTTTTTACCTGCATATTTAAAGATATATTCATTCACAGATTTGGAAATTTAAATGAGAAATGAGATTTTCACTAATCATGTGATTAAGCGAATCACTTATTGACTGGTCTTGTACGATGCTAACGGGATGAGTAATCCCTATCCTTATTGAACGTTAATTACGTCGAGATGATTTCAGTCTTGAGTACAGTATAATTGTTTTTAATGGGAGAAATGTAACCCGTGCCACAAGGGATGCAGTTATTGATAGGACGTTAAATAATACAAAACCATACGGACTTATATAACCCCACACATTTCCCTACAGTTTCACATAAGACAATCTGAGATAAGACGCAGTTCTGGCCTCATCTGGACACGACGGTAATGCAGAAGATGTGTGATGCGGTGACGGAATGGCATTGTTGGCCTTGGCTTGTCAGATATACGCTAAACATGTGTTGATTCTGTCAATAAACAATGTCGATTGGCCGGACTCCGAACTTAGGCCATGTGGAGATTTTGGGTTATTTTTTATTTCAATCTTAGTGACATGTTTATACGGTCAAAAATGAAAAGGCGGATGAAAGATCCTCCCTTTTGTCATGTCATGCCTGTGACCTTTTACTGTCAAGCATTTTATCATGGAGTGCTCCGAATTCAAACAGACTTGTGAAACCTGTCTGAAATGTTACGTTTATGAAATGCTTACTAGATACAATTTCTGCATCGCTTGCATTTACTTATTTACGTGCAATATAACTATACCATTAAATATGATGTGTTTTGCATCCAGTTCGTTTGATATTAATGATTTTTAGATTGATACCTTTTAACATTTTAGTTTAATGTGTTTTCTCTCTGTAAATGTCATCCTAATCTGATGGTTTCACCAAAAATATCTCAAATGGCTGACATGCCGTAAAACAATATAAAATATGTCAACTTGAAATGTTGGCCTTGGAGTTACAGGAGAATATATTTCCTTTAGTGGCGTAGACATAAAATTATGAGTTAATACACATTTGGAAACACAGCATCGTTACTACATTTTTGATGTTTTTTAAACAATGTTAAATACACCCATTTCAGACTTCGAACAGAATTGTCACGAATACATGTTTTAAAGGGGGTGATAATTCAATGAAACGTGCTCTTTCAAAACATGACATTTTACTAATACAATATACATAATTCGATTACCAAAGCGTATTTTTAAGTTGGTGTGTAATGTCAATCTTGAACACTGAAACATCGATTTCACCTAAATGTACTTTATTTGTTGCAAGCATGTTTATTATTTCAGCGTAGCCAAACCAGATCGATAGCAAAAGCAAATTACTTCACACACAAAAACAAATAGAAATGTTATGCACAGTTGAAAACGCTTGACAGAGTTAGAATCAGGAAGTATAATTTAAAACCCTTGCACATGGAAAGATTAAGCATGGATCTATCATTTGCTTGTTTTGATGCAGGTGTAACAGGAGAGGAGAAAATGTAGCGGCCAGACCGGGGTTCGAGCCCGTGACCTCCAAACACTAGCTAGATGCTATACCAACTGAGCTACCTGATCGCCGATGATCTTCCCTCCCTTTTTAAGTCTTCGACCCCGACTCACAACAAAGGTTCGGGTATCCCTTTGTCAAGTATTCACCTCACTTGAAACAAGGTTTGGTCACAAACACCAAATGTAGTAGGAGTGGGAAAATGCATAGCCAGACCGGGATTCGAACACTCGCCGGATGCTCTACCAACTGAGCTACCTGGTCGCCGATGATCGAGCCGGTCCAGATCCGCTACACAGGGAGTAACGTCATCGCAACATCATTGAGAATAAAAAATGGGTGGTCGGGCGACATCATCAGGAGAAACAAATGATAGGAAGACCACGTAGATATGAGGGGGAAAATACCAAAAGGATAGGATAAGAAATATATAAAGATATACAAACAATTTTCAAATTTGTTGTATACAAGGAAGGATGGAGCAGAAGCGAACGAAGTTAATATTTGCTGTATCATTTTGAATGTTGCCAACGGTGAAAAGGCGTGCCCAAACTATTTCTTACATTTTTGTGTCTATGAAGTAAAACGCCTGGTAATTTAAAGGGTCACATGGGAACGGATGACAAGATGACACCACAAGTAAACAAAACACTTCAAGGAAGCAGAGACATACAAAGTGACATGTAATACCTCGATATGCTTGCATATAGTTGTGTTGTTTCTGAGATAGTCTTTGAGAAACCGGATAGTACATTTCAGTACGGCAGATGGTCTACAGGCTGCTACCACTCCTGTAAACAACAAAATATAATGATATCACCAACATAATACGTTTACAGGAACGCTCGGCTATGTTCAGAACGTTTTCCCTACTAAAGTTTGCACCAAAAACGAATTAAGCTAGTTTGTGTAAATCTAGAAATTTGATGGTGTTCCTTTTGAATACAAAATTTCGAAATACAATGTATTGACAATCTTCAATATATCATAAAACCCAAACTATGACATTCGGAGATATGACCTGTATTAAGCATATCTGTAAAATTTCAAAATACCATTAGTACTTTCTTAGAATTTTTTTTTATCTTTATATATATTAGAAAATCGTTCTGCCATCAAGAGTATATGATGAACCTGAAACAAGCCATGTACATTGATAGCATGAGATGAACATGCCCTTAAAGCGAAACAAAATGTCTTGGCCAGATTTAAACATCTGTCTTTCAATTTCATATGGCAATACACCCGGTCTTATTACATGCAGTTTTATGTTAAACACAAAATGTTGCTGCAAAGTGTTAAGACTTTATCATATACGCTTCTGTATGTGTTTAAATGCTAGACAGAGGAATATAATGAAATGTCAATATCATCAGCGTATTTTGTTTTTAAATTAAACAATAAGCTCTTTAAATATTGCATATTATAATAATTTATTAACGTTATATCGTACTAACGTCCGTTTTCTTCTTTGTTTATATCAGCTGCAAAATCACAAAATACGGAAATCATAAAGAAGCCGTAATTCAAACTCAAAATCGATCAGGCAAAAACGATGATATAAACAAACAAACAAACAAATTTAAAGAATTTCAATTTCGCAATCAAATGTTGGTTACACTTAATATTACCAACTGACCTTTAACCTTTGGCACAACTTCTGTCGGAGTCTGATGTTGCAGCGACGCTACCTTATCAATTACTTCCTGTCTGACGGGAGAGTGTGGGCGTGACCTATCAATAAAAAAGATAATTACTGAAAAATTAGCTTGTTATTGTCTCTATAAGTTGTCATATACTTGGTCGAGACGTCTGCACATAAACATTAAGTCGAATCGGGGTAATGTCTACGTCCATTTAATATTCGTCAAATCGTTATTTTCGAAAAATCTGAGATGTCATTTTGATGGCAAGAAAGAAGAGAATTATTCTGAAAAACAATGATATTAGTTTAAAAGCATGCTTATAAGCTTAAGATAAATGCACCGAAGCATGTTAAAACGAGAACGCATTTAATCTTTCGGGTTAAATTGAGTTTTTTGTTCAAAACATATATCTTATTGCCCCATGCAAAGGCTATAAGGGTTGGGGAGCCTTGGGGTCAGTCCCTCACACGCATACCCTCACATACAGGCTTAACACACCCTCGCAGACAAACACACCAACAGGCAAATATATTTTCTTTTTCAACTTTTAAAAAAAATATCATATTTTCCTCATTTCTGTGTATTAATTTAAAACTCTGAAAGAGATCAATGCATCGTAGTTCTGATACCGTATGCTGGACCGAAAATGCAATTAATCTATCAGGTTAAATTCATCGTTTTCAATTCCTATGTCCGGAAATGAACTACTCATGGTTTGTGAAGCACGTTGGCACAACCATCACAGATCACAGAGCTAATGTTGGCTTTTTTCTGGCTCCATTATTTTGCGAACATATTGAATTCAGCCCTAGACCTTTTAACTGGCGGAATACTCAGTCCAACACAGCTGGGCGCATCCTTTGAATCCTGGGATCTGAATCCTTCAGAATCTGCTGGTGGAGGTAATTTCCGATTCAGTGATGCCGGATATAAGGAAACTTGTTTGGATAGTCGGTAAATATTTAAAGCTGCTGACCCGAATTTTCGTACTTGTACAGGACTAGGGAAGCAAATGTAAATAAGATCCCTTTTCTAGATTTATTCTTCTATCTATATTAAAATCTATATTAAAATAAGTCTTCCGGAAAAAATAGTCGTTTAAATTATTCAAACTGCACGTTATGTAGTCATCAATTACATGTTATTAATCAATCGAAACTGATGCCATTTAGGGTCAATCGAAATAGTAGAGTATGGCGTGACTTGGTTTAGTTATATATTTTTTTCTACCGTCATATCAAGATAACTGGTTATCTCAGGACGACCTCCCGGCGAAGGTAAAATACACACAAGGCAAATTACTCGACACCAACATGTCTCGATCAGGGGACAAAGCCTTAACGTCCTTGCAACAGCCAGGGCAATATGAGGACTGATGGCAAGAAGACAAGGCACAAAAAAGACAGAACAGTGAGGACAGAAACGAAATAATTAAAATTTAAGTGTTTCAATGGGATAAGATATGTTTTGATCGCGCCAATATCCCCTAAATAGAAGACACTGACAAAAATAACGATTCTGCAGGGGACAGTTCTAGTGTTTGTCTCTGTGAAAGGGTGGAACTGATGCCGACTTTATAGTGCTATCTCATTGAAGTATACTTCCGTAGACACCAAGCAGGACACCACAGCCGATCACATTAAAACGACAACAGGCTAACTAGTCGTCCCAATCTCAAAATGTTGAGTATTTAGCTATGATATCTACCGATTTCTACCATTCTATATCTGACTGTCGAACTGCTTTGCAATCTCAGGTAGTATTACGTTTATTGCTGTGCTATAAATGTGTATCGAATAGGAAATACCGTAAAACCGGATTTTCCCGATTTGATTTTTTTATTAAGAGTAAGACAATGTTCTGAGATAGTTTAACATATACGCTTAGACATCAAACCATATTATGGTTAGTGATGTTAGAAAACCTTTAAGACCAAATGATGGTATACGACGTCGAGATCGAGTGGTATTTGTTTCCTTCGATACAAAGGCTTCCGGCTAGTTATGTGTAAAATCCCCTCAGGCCGGAAAATCTCTTGATAATGAATTGGATCAGGTAATTACATGTACGATTTTGCAAGCTTACCCATAGTCAAGTATTGAACGATTTTCCCATAGCAGCACATTTCGGTCTTCTCCTGATTCAGCAAGGGATACTGCTTTGAACGTAAGGATATCCCCTTTCGATTTGACGTGTTGTATAGATGATGTAAAGGTCGTTTACTATATCTCGGAATGGGTTATTCTTTAATTACACGTTCCTATTTACTGAAACGAGAGGATAAGCCTCGATGCATGTGACGAACCATTTATGAAAAACGACATTTCATTCGACTGCACATATAGGAAATCTCGGATCCCTTTTTGTGAATGTCAGGCAAAATTTAGATAACCCGAAAGATATTTGCCTATTCAACATGATTAAACTAGCACTTGTTTTAACTCTATGTGAGCGTCTAGATATCTGAACAATATTGCTTTAATATTTATTTTGCTGAAATAGTAACCCTGTCGTACACCTCTAGTGAGTGTCATTATAAGTCTTAGGTCCCGGGGTCCTTTGGAATGATTTCATTTTGAGTCTTTGAAAGACATGTAAACTACGAACCGAATCAAATTGATTAAAATTGTCACCATTAGGGAAACTTTTACTGCCAATTAACAAATATCTTCGTTCTACTGGATATAAAAATTAAAAGAAAACAATCGGCATTATACATTACTTACAATGTACGGTTTATACACCAGGTATATAAACCAATTGACGTGATGATATTGTATTTTAAGAAATAAATTGTCAACATCCTGCAGAATCGAGTTTCTCCATTGTTTTCTCATTATGTGACACCTCGAGAACAAAACATATGACATGTGGCATCGAACTGCAGGCGATCACAAATAGTGACTACTGAAGTCACACAAATAAATAATTGGAAACCCAATTAGCATAAGAAGGTTGTTCCGGTCAACTTATGTTTAATTGCTACCTGATTTTGGTAACCACGACTCCTGATCCAGACGTGCATCCAGTTTGAAAGATGGCGTTAATGAAGAATGATGTACTTTATTTATTTGTTTCGGTTGACCAGAACTGACGGGTATAAAGTTCAGAATACAGTCCAGACGAACACGGCAAATTCCAATTGTTTTCTGTATTGATGTATTGCCACGGCGACGTCCTTTTTGTATGTTCGAACCGTAATTACATTAGACAAGCATGCTCTCTTAGACAAGGAAATTACCATCGTAAGGTTTAGAACAGGAACTCACGCGCACGTCTGCTGATTTATGATGACATGTGGAGTGGATTTCGGTTAAGTAAGAAAGAGTTTATTTAGACATCGCGAAAATACGTGCACTATTTTTCGCTTTCTTTCAACGTCGGTTATAACACAGAAAATTGGTCGTCTTATAAATTACTCGCGGCACTTAACCGTCCTATTTTATCACTTTCTCATCGCTGCCGAGCTTATTCAGTGGCATGTTGTGTTCTGATAGAAGCCATATATTTAAGAGGCAAGACAGCACATTTTTAATTATGAACGATGCACTCATCTCATACACATGGGAGCACGTCTTTAATCTAGCATAGCTCTCATTAAATTAACATAACTCTTGATAGGATGTTAAACAACACAAAATAAACCAAATCTCTTAGTATAGGGGGTTGTATGTGCTTTCTGCAAAGGACGCATCCAGCGGACATAGGTTAAAAGTCTAAAATGTCGATTTGAACGATAAATATATGAAACATGATGGACTATCTGACGGATGGTCTAGAAGTATTAAGTAACCAGGGATACTTCTGTTATTTCCAACTATACTATGTTGGTTATCCGTTTTAAAACCCAACAATATCTTAAGACGATTACAATCGGAATTTATCCACTGAATCCTTGAGGAAAATACCTGTTTGGGATAACCTTCCAGGCCCTACAGTCTTTGATCAGTGTATTTGTTACTTTATAGATGAGATCACGTTACGCACAATAGGTTTGACTCTGTTAGAAATTAGTTGATAGTTTCATACATTTTTTGAAGACGGGATGAGACTATTTGTTCATTATTGACAAATTATAAGGATTTCAGTTTGAAGCTTACTTAACTTGGTAGTCTATAGTAGACTAATCAGAACTGCAGTTTACTAGCTCGTGCACTGGAGTTAACATCGTAGTGAACTGGAGTTAGCATTGTAATGCACTGGCGTTAACATGCTTGTGTACTTAACCTGATGTATATGATACTACAGTGTAGTACATTTGTTCATCTACATTGTATTTGTAACACAAATATTTCAAATAAATACGACAAGTCTTACCTAGACGTACATAGAACAATTAACTTACATTTACCTATGTATGTTTATTGTCGGTGTATTGTTGCTTTTGGTCATTTTTTTCAAACCTCAAACGTTTCTGGAAATTCCCTTTTGTTTTACTTCATCAACACTGGATTTCCCATTGGAGGTAAATCTCCTAGAATCTAGCGTTTTCAGCTGTTAAGCACAAGCATACTGTAGGAAGTACGTGCTTCACATGATCTTTCTGTGTTCTCTTGCATCTTGTATTTTACTAATGTTCTGCCAAAATTAACGGTAGCTTAACAAGTAACATGTCAACCGTAGGACCATTGGTTAACCATGGTAAACATCAACAATTTATTAAGTTACTTTTGTTCCATTGCAACAGAGTAGTGATTTACAGACTTAAGAAATATCAGTGGATTTGCTATTAAGGTAAACCTTAAATCGCTACTTGTCCTGAATGGATTTTGATGAAATTAAGTCTGGAGTATTATATATAAGGCAAATTTAAGAAGAAAAATCGAAATTGCGCATTATACAATGTGTAAAAGTTGAGGAAATGTTTAAACTTTATTGAGTAGATTATATGGTGACTTCTGCTTACAAGTTACCATTCTATTGTTCGATATACCGTCTGTTTATACTATTCGGAACTCCTTCGTCATTTAACAGCGGAATTTAAGTGTTCCGGGTACAGGTAATTTGGCACGAATATTACACATGCGGATTGCCGCGGTTGTCTATTTAAGGGTCATCTATATAGCAGAATGATGTTGTATTTCAAACACGAATAAATATCTTAAAATTTGCACAAAAATAGTCATATAATATACCAAAATGTTTGTTTGGACATGTAATGTCTTAAAATCACAAATAATTTGATGAAGATGCTAACAATTTCTTCTATAGAGTTACTTTGTGGTAAGTTGTAGCATGGAATAATTCTAAGTCACAAAAATAACCAAACCTGAAAAATAGCCCATCTGTCATGCTCACAAGTGTCTATAGCACAGGGTAGGAGCATTTTTTGGACCGGATTTGACTTTATGTAGGTATAAACACATATTTTGTTTTGACCTTGAAATGCAAATGGCGGCTGTGGAAGATATTTCACAAATATGGCATAAAGGGGGGCATTTCAGCCATTAAAATGCTACTATATCATACTTTTAAGACATCTGATTATAGTAAGAATGACTTTTTAAGACAAATTGTCAAACTGGTGAGTTTTGGGCCTTTTTCAGAAATATATATATTTTACCCCAAACTGAACGGATGAACAATTTTCCCTAAAAACAGTCTTCCTGCCATGTCTAGAGTTCTTTATAGTATCTAATAAGAGCATGTTTGACGTTTGAAATACCTTCTTATATGCCATAATTGTGTGATATTATTAACAACCGCCATTTGCATTTCAAGGTCAAAATAAAATCAGTGTTAATACATATCATAAAGCCAAATCTAGTCAAACCAATGCTCCTATTTTGTGCTTTAGACTCTTGTGAACAAAACGACATGACTGTTTTGCACAATAAATGCGATACAAATCAGTTAATTATGTCCCCCTGAAACATACATTTTTCTCGTGTTTTGTTGAAATTTACAAACAACTGAACAAATTCAATGTCAACAGCAAGGCACACAGTTTGACATGATATATATCAAAATTTGATCAAGTTACTTCTATTAAATTTTACCCTAGTAGGGATTGATAGCCTTGTAAAATATCAACTGTTTTGGCTGGATTTGCTGTTTAGATGCCCCTTAAGCCGGTACACCTGTGTAGTTCGTCAGTCAGATGGAAAGTCCCACATACGCACTCACCACATGCATGCATGTCGCACGCACGGGAGGCCGTCCTTAAATGACATTAGCTGTTAATATGACTTTAAACAAAATAAACCAAACCAAACCAAAGCCTGGCTCAGCTCTCCCTGATTCGTGTAGTCAGAATTAAAGTTTTGACAAGACTGGTTTGGCTCTCTTTCCCTGATAGAAATAGTTGTAAGTAGAATATGTAGGGTACTGCTAGAAATGAGTGTGTTAGGGTATAGAGAATAGAATAGTTTACCGGTCACAGTCATACATGTAGTCAGTAGGTTGTTATACCGTCGTATATTACATAGGAGTATGGCCGTTTAGCCGTTAGTATTTTTATAGTAGTAGGGGCATGTAGCCGTTAGTTTACTAATTTGGTTTGGTTTGGTTTATTTTGTTTAACGTCCTATTAACAGCTAAGGTCATTTAAGGACGGCCTCTCGTGCGTGCGACCTGCATACGTGTGGTGGGTGCGTAAGTGTGTTTTGGGGCTGCGGTATGTTCGTGTTAAGACTCCTTGTGATAGGCCGAAACTTTTGCCGATTTATAGTGCTACCTCACTGAAGCATACTGCCGAAGACACCCAGCAGCACACTCCAACCGGTCACATTATACTGACAACGGGCGAACCAGTCGTCCCACTCCAAATATGCTGAGCGCTTAGCAGGAGTAGCAACTACCATTTTTAAAGACTCTGGTATGTCTCGGCTAGGGGACAGAATCCAAAGCCTTCATCACAGCGGTGAACGCTCAACTAAAGGCCAAAAGTGAGGCATTGTCAAGGGAGACACTAGGAAGAAGAAAGTTGTTAAGAAAGAAGAGAAAAGATAAGATCCCAAATTTTACGCCCTACCTGCAGGGCAGGTTAGTTTACTAAACACTACTGTCAAGTTGTCATATAGTATGTATGTTGGAGTGTGTGACAGAGTTGGATAATTTGCCCCTATGTCTGTATATTTTACATAGTGTTGTCTTAATCAAACTAACTGAACTTTATATATCTTGAGTTTGTGTTTATTTGCCAGACTTCACTTACAAATTATGACTTAGAATGTAAGACCCAAAATCAGCGAACCTGGGTATAAATATTTTAAGGTGTCGGTTTGAGGTGAAAAGTCGCTTCTTTTACACAATGTACCCTTGATCTGCCTGGTTTGTTTCAAATAGATACGTAACGGCTTGATTGACAACGGGAAGCAACTTTTGCTCAATGGATTGTTTAGGGCTTATCTCCCCTTGTACAACTCGTTTGATTCTCCTTACCTTTCGAATACATTTTCTTTGACTTGTAGTATCTGTAGTATCAAATTGTTAGCAAACAGTTTCTGGTAAATTTTAACAGGAAAATTAAGCATAACAACCAGCATTACCTCTGAAGTATAAATAGTTTGATGTCCTCGTCGCTATCGTATCCATCAGTCACTCGCCGATCATGTATTATAGGCTTACTTCCAGCTACTGGTGCGACCGGATGTGGTTTGTAGGTTGCAGAAGGTGGTCGTAGGCCCATAAGTCCATCGACAGTTCCGTAGTAAATGCATGCCAGTATCAAATGAAATACCTGTAAATGAACAAAACTGTATTTAGCTTGATTGGATACACTTAATAAGAACTACCTTTAACTACAATATGAGGGGCCGCGATAGCAGTGGTTAGAGCGCCGAACACTTCAAACTCATGTGAAGATCCTGTGTGTGGTTCGACGCTCCTCACCCGTGTGGCGGTGTTTGTTTCTCGGGAAGCAGAGAAACAGACTGGTCTGCGATGTCGTTACTATGTCCTTGGGCAAGACACTTTTCCCCAACTGATATCGATGGCATGTGGCGGGCCTCGAGTATGTTGTTTAGTGAGGCAGTCACAACTAGTACAAGGAGACCTTGCTCAACATCATGGTGTATTTTATATTTATAACTTTTTTCTTTCCACTGCTTATATGTTTACATGAAGTATTCTCTTGTTACTTAATTTAACGAAAACATGGCACTCCTAAGAATTCATTAAGGACCTTAGCAATGTAACAGGTTGTTGCGGTTTGTGCATAGCATGGCTTATTCACATTTAGTTAAGATGAATTCTACAGTTAGGTTTGACGTTTGCAATGGATTCAATATGCTGTTGTAAAGCTGATTGATTTCGCGAGTAAAACAATTGCGATTATCTTTCATAAAGGAAGAATTATGTTAACGAACCGAATATCTAAGTTTTAATTTTCTACAGGTATTCCGCTATGCTTTGTTCAGGATTCAAACACAACTATGGTTCAACAATATTCCAAACGAATAATGCGTAAAAACGAAAGTATTATGCATAACCATCAATCCATATTGTCAAAATAACGTTTGTTGCTTGGCGGCGGTCGCGTTGGCTAATGAAATGGCGACATTTTAACCTGCAGTTTATTTCACGAAAACTATTTACTCGTGTCTGGTTATTTCACGCATCTGTTTTTCACAACCGTATCCATGGCCAGCGAAAATAACCAGCTATACGGTATCTATAAAACTGCATTAAACAATCTTTGTCTTTGAATACAATATATACGTCTAAAATACGCGACAGAAGTTTTCCTTTATGACTATTGATTGTATTGATCAAATGAAAGACATGCACGAAAATATCTTATATCGAACTATCTTAGCTGTTGATAGGACGTTAAACAACACAAAACCAAAACAAACCTGATCAACGCATCCAAAGCATACAGAGAAAAACTACCAATCTGTACTGCAGTAAGTTCTTGATGTGAAGCAATTGTACTACATTTGTATAAAGATACAGATATGTATATTATCTTGAAATATTAATTAAGTAACATGCAGGTTATAGTGTATATCAGGAATATACAGTTACGCTTATCTGCCTCGCCCTCATTTTTAAAGTTTCAAGAGATGCTAAGTGACAGCGAGTGTCAACATATGAAGAGAGTTGTTCTCTTGGCCCATCCTTAATTAACCCTTTCAACCCTAAGAAACTTCAGTGAACTCTACCATTCTTTCATAATTTGAAGTCCAATATGGTCAGTAGGGGTGAAAGGGTTAATTTTAGATACATTGTATATACGTTATATAACATAAAATGCGCGTGTTATTCAAACCCGTGTCATTATTCATAGCATTTAGACGGACGTTCAATCTTTCTGCAAAATGTCATTGTCACTGACTTGGAAATTGACCCACGTAGCTTATTCATCGCCGAAGTGATCTCAGTTCATTGTAAAACATACACGAAGTGTTATTTGTCCTTACACATTCCCTTACTTGTTGTCATTTTCTTTCACGATTTATCCTTCATTTAAATTCATTTAAAAGATATTTCTGGGTTAACCAAGCTTTAAGAGAGTACCCATAAAAAGAAGTATTCTACAATGTTTTTTATTCATAGTCATGAAGAACAGGTTGGCATTGTAAAGAGAAACATATATAATATCAATTACGTGTATCGATCGAAACCAGAACGGCAATCTTGGAGCATCCAGATATGGTAAAATCACAGCGGGCGAAAGATACAAACACAGCCGCTATGAATTAGATATGATGCCGGGATTACTAGAGATGTTCCCCTAAGCTCAATAATCTAGAAACAATTCAATAAGCTATAAACATACACAAAGGAGGGAAAAAAACTTGGTCGTTCGCGTTGAATAATTAATAAACAAGTCGTGCTGGTATGCATGGACTTCTTTCAATTTTGCGATACGGGCAGTCTGGAACCTTGACGCACTCTTAGGATGAGTTCACCTTCATAGCGATATACTCTAGTATCTGATGAATTATACTGACTCAGACAGCAGTTGCGTCCTACCGTTCTTCTTTTTAACAAAAAATCATGAACGGAAAGGATCTGAGATGTATCCTCACGAAACCTCGCCCGTTTTAATCGATATAAATAATGTGTCAGAAAAAAGTATAGAACGTATGAAATTTACCTTGAATATTACGCAAGCATTGCAAATTTTCCATGTTAGAAATAGGGATGTGATTATTATAGGCCCGATTATAACTAGACAGTTTCTCTTTCATTACGATTAATTACTAGCGAAAGCAAATCAATGTAAGGTATCTTTTGAATCATTTATTCAACTTGAGAGTCGTTTCCCTGAAACTGGACATACATTTTTTCACATGAATATCGTAGACCTTTGAATTTAAAAAATGTATGGCGACACTTCTGTATGATGCTTTATACTGTAATAGAACATGCATTTCGTGTTTATAATACCAATTGGGTACAGCTGTTTTTTGACCTAGCATCAAGTGCTAGTTATTACATTCTTAACTTATCAAGGTGAAAAATCCGTAAGTAAAAATTGGCATAAAACGAAGCAAAACACACACAAATAATGTCAGATTTGTAAAAAAAAAACACCATATATTGGTACATTCACGCATATATTTTCAGGGTAACGGCAAATACATATGGACGTCTACTTCATGAAGTGATAAACTGTTAACCAAAGTTACCATTAGTGGGATTATACGTCATTGCAGCATCAAAAGTGATAAGAGGACTGTGTCAACGAATGATGGGACCGCTAGTACTGATGGAGTCTTTAACAGTGCCATATTCAGCTACGGTGTTGGACTCTATTCAGATATTCTAGAATCGATCTCCCAGAGATCCATAACGCATTGGTATACTTCTTTATAAAAGCCTACGTGTTCTGGCATAGTATTCCTAGATTTGATTTGTATACATTAACAGTACCAGAAAGGGATGTCTATGCGAACACACGAACGTTTAGAATTATCTCTTTGTTCTACATGTGTGATTTTTCTGGTTAGACAGACAATGGTTCATTGATCTATCGTAGGACACAGTTAGTGCCGTATGATGTGCCACCGTTGCCAGACCCCCGTCTGACAAGACATAGACATTTTGAAATATATAAACGTCACTCTAAGGCAAAAGAAATAACAGATTTAAATATCAATTATCCAACGAAAAAGGTCCGCTATATCCCACTGAACATTCATCGTAAAAGGCGACTGCAAATGGACCCCCTGAAAAATCGGTGTTTCTTTCCATGATTTCAATGAAGACCCATTGAAGAGATCAAAATAGATCATCTGCCCCATTGCAACACTATACCGTATTTCTGTTCTTTGATTTCGAGGTGTCTCCTGGGCACCCGTCCTCATATGACCCTGGCTGTAGGTGTTTCCTTGACACCCTCCTCATATGACCCTCGCTGTTGCGATGGCGATAAACTCCGAAAAACTATATAGTTTGCCGAATGATGTATCATCAACCTGCATAATTGTTTTTACGTTTTCCCGGAATCTTTCACCTAGCCGAGACATATCAGGGTCTAAAATTGGTAATTGATACTCCTGGTTAGCGCTCAGCATATCTGGGAGTGGAACGACTGCTTCGCCCGTTGTCAAAATAATGCGACTGGGTGTATGATTTTCGTGGGTATCTTCGGCATTATGCTTCAGTGCGGTAGTACTATAACGTTGCAATCAGTTCCGCACTATCACACATAAGCATCTTGCACACAGGGGAGGCTGGCCTTAAAGCTGTTGATAGAACGTTAAACAATACAAATCAAATGTTTCTTCCGTTCAGACGATTTCTAACACATATTTACGTCACTAAGGTGACACTTTTTTTATCATTGGAGCGGTATGGATACGTCATTTTCACGTGAACTATTATTCATCTGCCAGTAAGTTACAGTGATAAGGATAACTGAAGAGAAATTGACACGCTATATAAGTTAAGTCCTGATGACAAGATGAACACCTTAAATATTAACTAACGACAATGAATATATTTAGATCGTTAAGTCCCATATCATCTTCCGAAGTGATTTCAAAGCCTTCTATCTGATTAAGGTATTGTCGAAAAGCGAGCTTTATAAGTATGTTTTCCGTCGCGCTTCAGACGTGAATTGCTTTACTTAGGATACGAATAATATGCTATCTGAAAGCATATTTTCATAACCTAAAGTTCATTACACAAGGAATTCAACGCTTGAAATAATAGTGTTTACTTATTTGCAAAACGTCACATTCGTTTATGATATTTGTATTCATGAAAGTGATATTTTTTATTACACTAGTACAACTCATTATAAAATGAACGTTTCAAAATAAGAAAGAGTTCACAATATTAATTATGATGCATTAGGTAAATAATGAATCAAGGAAGTTAACAAAGCACCACAGCCGCCCAAAACACGCAGGCACGCAGGAGAGGCCGTCCTTAACTGACCTTCGCTGTTGATAAACAATACTAAACCAAACCATATAAATGGTAAAGACAATGTCCCTATCTTGAATAGCCAAATTAACACAGTTCTTGGTTTTTTTTTATCCAGACATATGGTCGATCACGATGCCGACATTCAGTTTAGTTGAGTCTTGTAGCATCCTAATTGTCGCTCAGTTCCAAATTTTGTTTTAAATTACCATTGCCTCGTCAAAATTCGGCCTTGTCGTGGTTGGTCCTGCTGTTGATATTCCTTTATCCTTTTTATTTATAGGCTACCATCCGGAAGATAGTAAAGAGAAGTGTCGAGGAATTTCTCATCCGTGTCAAAGACCTCAAAAGTGAGCTTTATCGTTGGAGATTTGTTGTTTATGGCTAGAGTGAAGGCGTTAAGGACCACATCAAGTTAATGTCATCAATGTATCTTATGGTGTTTTGGATTGTGTTGCTAGGAATCTTATTATGAATTACGTGCCCATGGCCGTACCCACTGTTTGATGGTACGATTCTTTATAAAATCTACTATAGTCTTTAATTTCTCCTTCCATTATGTTTTGAGCGGGATGAACTGCGTCTGCGGTGAGCCTACTTTCCTGGCTTCCTTTGCTTTGGTTCTGTAATGTTTGTGATAATACTATCTCATTTGGTTCGCACTCGGTCCGCGATGGCCGGAGAAGTACTAACCTCACATAAAAAATAGGACAATGTGTGTGTGTTAATATTTCGCAATTTTGTTTGGGTTTTTTTTGGGGGGGGGGGGGGGGGGGGGGGGTTATTGTAAAGTGTCATCATGACTGCATGTGTTTTTAATGAAAAGATATATCGTTTCTTTTTGGTATGGCTGAATACATATATCTTTTGCCTGGCTTTCAACTCGACGACGATCAGCCTGCGCGCGATGCCCTATCTGTAACCATAACAGATCATGTCCTGAACTTGTTATGAGCTCATCCGAACTTAATCCACATGTAAACAAATTAGTCTGCCCTCACACTGACCAGTAGGCATAACATCGAGCTATATTGGTTCTGTGTGAGATGACCGCGATTGGACTGGCCAATGACTTTTCCCATCCAATTTCATATTGGCATTACAAGCACGAACGGTCAGATCTAATACGAAGAATCAGAAGATGTATCTGATTCCACTGTAGTTTGATCTGACCATGGCTAAAATGTTGATCATAAATATGGAAAATTTATGTAATGATACACATAACATTGTCGAGGTTGCCAATTATCATTTAAATAGCATGTGAAGACTTGGAGCGCCTCTTTTCATATTTAAAATTAAAGTGGATAAATACAATATTGCATTCCGGAGAAATCATATCAAGCAGGAATAACTACTAGTGTACTGAAGTCACTGGCAATAGATCACACAAAACAGTTCAGCTTTCAAGGGTGTCATGATGCGACCGAGTAAGCCTTGTTCAAGCATACTATTTAAGTGTGATTATGACTAAAATGCCAGTTATCATCGTATGATGAGGCTGTTCCGAAACCCTTAACGAAAAGGTTTGGTTTGGTTTATTTTGTTTAATGTCCTATTAACAGCTAAGGTCATTTAATGACGGCCTCCCGTGCGTGCGACATGCGTATGTGTGTTTTGGGAGGCTGCGGTATGTTCGTGTTAAGTCTCCTTGTGATAGGCCGGAACTTTGCCGATTTATAGTGCTACCTCACTGAAGCATACTGCCGAAGACACCCCGCAAAGAATATTAAAAAAAAACTGATCACGATATCGTTTCACTTACAAATCAGATTTACGAATTACTATGAGTTTCTCAAAACTTTGCAGCTTAACACCGTTCGTAACTTTGGCCAAAGGCCTTGCATAGCTTTCCACCCTGTCGTAACTTGCGAAAAAAACGCAATTATAAACATGGTCCAAAAACCACGCATTTTCCCAGCATTCCATCAGCTTAGTATATAAATTAGATTTTATATTCTTTAATATCCTTTCAACATCTATAGCCATTCAATGAGATTTTTACTGGACCAACTTTTGAGTGTTATATGAACATATTGTGCAAAACTGATTTGAAAAATAACATCTATTGCAAGATCATGGAACAATATTTTAATTTTCAATTGATGAATGCAACGAGACTTTGAGCAAATACTAACAAATTGCATTGTCTATTATTTCAAAAAACATACTTATAAATATATGTGTTTTATCCCATTGCTAAATCTAGATATTTACACAAAATCGTAATTTATGAAGCGGAAGTTGTGTTTGAGAATAAAAGTTCAATGAGTTGTAGTGTTCATTATTAAAATACGTTTTAGTAAATTTGAAAGGTGGTGGAGGTATAATCATCTCAACATCTCGGGACAAAATAAAGAAATTTCGAAAGATACAACACTGATAGTATTGTGCTCTTAACCATTCATTTACGGACGCTGTCTACTCGAACTTGAACTTGAACTCTACATCGTATCATTATTACTTATTTTTGCGAAGACTTAATTTCGCGTTTTCATGCCGTACGACGTTTTCGCGGCAATGCAATTCTATTTTTAATCGCCCGCTAAATACCTGAACATAAGTTGGCTTAAAGTAATTCAGTGATATGAGTACTGTGGCTATCGGATCTGATGAATTGACACCATGTCGGGTGGCACAAGTTGTAAGGGAATACTCTAACACTTGATGATGGCCATGACGCTTCGCCTTTGAATAGGTTATGGATTTGGATCATAGTGTTAAATGCTATTTTGACTCGAAAAGCATAATTTGTCATTGGGTTAAGACATTTTGTGCCGATTTTTTTACATGTAGAGCAATCAATTTTTTTCAAATAACAAACACACTTACTATAGACACTAACAGTACAGTAAATTAATAATGATATAAGATGTAAATGTAAATCAGTGTTGTTCCGATTATGTATGAGATTCATACATATTCATACCTACCCACGTCATCAGACTTGTTTACGGGTTCTGGTTAACAAACAAGTAGCTATTTCTGCTTCATTAGCTTGAACAATTGACCAGTACTACAGGAGTGAGACTGGTCGATACATGTACAACCTTTTGAATGCAATAGTGCCAACATGCTTTCCCGCAGCAAATCATTTTAACTAGTTGCATGGGAGTCAGTTCGGCAGAATAAGGGCCTCTGTACGTTACCAAACAGCAGCTTTATATTTACTGATGTAAAGATAGAGGTCATTGTTGACCTGGAAACCGAATTCTGTCCTACCAACAAAAGAAAGACGGATCGACATTCTTCTAAAACGATCAATGAACTGTAGCCCATTGTATGCTGGTAACTTCGAGAAATCTGCCTACATATGAAGCTGTTTGGCATAAACATAATGATAGTTATGTCCACGTTTGCGTATGCAAATCGGTGTGATTGAAGAAGAGTCGTTTAGGACCTGTCAATAGATTTTATTTAGACGTATTTCTGACAGCTGCAATGTCTCCCGATATTGAAACACCAGAGAAATATTACCCGACGTCTAAGAGTAAAAATCTCCAATGTCCCCTAAAATAGAAACACTGGAGAAATCTTACCCGACGTCTCAAATGTCCCCTGATATAGAAACACCAGAGAAATCTGACCCGACGTCTCCAATGTTCTCCGATATAGAAACATCAAAGAAATCTGACCCGACGTCTCAAATGTCCCCTGATATAGAAACACCAGAGAAATCTGACCCGACGTCTCAAATGTCCCCTGATATAGAAACACCAGAGAAATCTTACCCGACGTCTCCAATGTCTCCCGATATTGAAACACCAGAGAAATATTACCCGACGTCTATGAGTAAAAATCTCCAATGTCCAAATCTCCAATGTCCCCTGATATTGAAACACCAGAGAAATCTTACCCGACGTCTCCAAGGTCTCCCGATATTGAAACACCAGAGAAATATTACCCGACGTCTATGAGTAAAAATCTCCAATGTCCCCTGATATTGAAACACCAGAGAAATCTGACCCGACGTCTCAAATGTCCCGATATAGAAACACCGGAGAAATCTTACCCCACGTCTCTAATATCCCCTGATATAGAAACACGAGAGAAATTTTACCCGACGTCTGTTGGAAAAGGGCCAAGACTTGATATCATACGAATGAGATTTTTTTTAGTTTCGTAAAAGCATACGAAATATTACTCATAATAGTGCGACTTGTCACAGGAAACGTTAAAAAAATAAATGATTGTCCATATTGTTGCTAAGAATTACAAAAAAAGCCTTCTCTTCCGCTCACGAAGACCTCATTTAATTAATTTTTGCAACTATCACAAAAAAACCAACAGTTTAAAGAACTGGCCAATTGTTCCTTTTGTAGGCTTAATCGTATATTTCCTAATCGAAATGCCACGGGTACCACATTACAACCTGTGAAACTCATGAATACAAAATAGCTTAGGGAATTACAAACGTGGCCGTCGCAATATCATTTGCACACCCAGATATATTTTATGTGTCAATGCCGATAACAATGCTATTTGAATAAAACTCAAGGCAGTCGGTAATGTCCTTGTTGTTAGACTACATATCACGCAATCACGCAGTCTTTTTTTTCAATTTGACTAGCCACGAACGTTTGCATTTCAGTCTCCATTGCCATGCATCTGAGTTGTAATGAAATACAGTGTTTAACTCGAAATACTTCAATCCTTTTTTCAAATGATATCACATATTTCAAAATGAAATCTCTGTTGCGATCCAATATCGTCTGTTATGAAGTACGTGTATAAAGCCGTATTACATTAAACAGAATTACAGTGGGCACGGATGCTTTTCTATTTTGTCCCTATTTAAACATTTTTCGTCACCTATCTCTCGATCAATATTATCGACTAAATGGTGTTTATAATGAATTCAAATATTCTTAAGTATATATCTCATATTGGTTTGGCATCCACCATTTTGGTAAAAGTGTATATAAATATTGGTTCTCTTATGAATATATAACTACTTTCTTCTTATCTGATCTTTTCGTCAAAAATGAATATTTACATTTATCTGGCATTGTCACTATATAGTATGTTTGAGAGCTCTGGCATTGATGTACGTTTAAATGCCATCCATCACGCGCTACACTTATCAGCGCATTAATACAAAACAGACCAGAACTACAATATCCAGGATAATTAAGTTTAACGACTAATTATTTGTCTACATTATTTGTTATGAAAAATATGCCATTTGCGAATTACGTTGATAATAAAATGATTAATGAAATTGAGGTTTTTTATCAATTTTTCCATGTACTATTTTGTTCGCCAAAAAGCACGCGACCATGTTCCGGCTGTTACAACGACTGACAAAAAATCTGCTGACTTTCAGTTAGGCGGGAATTGTGAATTCTAAATATGAAATATAGCATTTAGAAAAAAAAGTAAAAGGAATGTAAATATAAGCTTTGAACTGTTTTTATGGTATTTATGATCTATTTGAATGCCAGAGCCTTGCAAGCAAACAAATCATAATGTGCTGGCTTGCAAAGCTCAGGCATTCAAATAGATCATAAATACCATACAAAAACATTTCAATGCTTAACTGATTTTGCTCTAACGAATTTCAAAGAAGAAACTTTAAACAAAAATTTGTGAAACATGAATGAAACACTTACGAGAAATATTAATAACAACTTCAATTGCTAAAATTACAGATCGCTGCCTATACTTCCTTTCGTTTTTCTTTCTTAGCTGATCACACACACGCATGACAATTATCCTTCAAAAAACCTGAAACTTTCAAACTTCAAAATAACAATATGTTCGTCATTTTATTTTTTAGCCTTTCGAATCGGTCGTGCAAAACACAACTGCCTTAATCCAAGACTACCGCTTGTCGGTTATTTTGTATTGCCGATCAGTCTCCTGTCCGGTAGGTAGGTAAGAAGTGACTAAATCTAGGATCTTATCTTTACTCATTCTAACAACTGTCCTCTGACAATGCCTCAGTTTTGGTCTTTAGTTGAACGTGCACCCCTTTGAGGAAGGTTCGAGCTCTGTCCAATGGCCAAGACATAACAGAGTCTATTGAAATAGTATTTGCTACTTCTACTTAACGGTCAGCATTTTGAGGCTGAGTCGACTAGTTCGCGTGTTGTCAGTATATTGTGACCGGGTGGGGTATAACGCTGGGTGTCTTCTGCAGTATACTTCAGAGACGTTAAACGATACTAATTCAAAATAAACCGATCAGTCTCAAAATCAAACATGTCCAATCAGAAAAACGATATACGTCACTGTGATAAGTAAAGGCTATCACTTCAGAACTACTCATGTTTTGTACCTGTCTGTTTGTTAGGTTTATCGCCCCGTTAACAGCTACTGTCATTTTAGGCGGGGTCCCCTTGTAGTAGTCAGTAACTACCGCAGGCTATCCAGCATTTAGGGTAAAGTGTCTTGCCAAAGGACACAACTGCGATAGCACCGACCGACCCGTTTCTTAGATGCCATAGAAACACATAACGTCACTGGTAGGGAGCGTGAAACCATATACATCGGATCGTCATCTGAGGTTACGTGAGCGGCGCTTTAACCGACTGAGCTATTACGGCCCTTATTTGTTCCAAAATAACACAACTCTAAGGTAATGTTATTAAACATGAATAAATTACTTAAAGCAGCCTGGTCCAAATCAATTTTAAAAACGTGTATTAAATCTTCAAAATAGAAGTTAGACATACAGGTCTACAAGGCCTCTTGTTCGAAATAGGATTGCAATAAAACAATGATAATATTATCAATCTTGCAATATTCGAAACATAAACCACAAAACCTGTCTAGAAACCATGACAGCAACATATCAATATCGTCGACGCTCAGTGATATCACATGTCTGCTGATACTCCTATTAAACAATATACGTGGAACGTCTACAAGATACACCGGCATTAGCCACGACAATCCACTTTCGGATCGATAATCCATAATTGGCAATCAGGCCCATGAAGATTACAAAGCTTTTAGCAAATGTATCGGCTACCTTTAATCGAATACTGTCCACCTTGGGATTTATTCAATATCTGAGTACGTATATCGTCATAATAAGTTATAAACAAGTTTATGTATATAGATTAGCTAACTCTGCATTTGTCGAGGTCGATATCAAATCATACCCGTCTACGAGACCGACGCGGACAAGAGGTGTTGAAAAAAACGTTATCTCTGACGTAACGTCCATGATGATAAACATATTTATTATTAGTTTCTAAGAAAAAAGATGATCTCAATTGAAATAAAGGTGTACTTTAAGACACCGAAAACAGTATCAAATCCATTTTCTTATTGCTTTTTATTTAATTTCAAATCCCAAAAATATGATTTTTTTTTATATAATAACGTCATATTATGTAATCATTTAGTGTGCGAACTGCAAGCGTGTTGCGAGTGTGCTTGTATTGTTTTGGAGACTTTGTTATGTTCGTGTTTGTCTTCTTGTGGTAGCGCGGATCTTACGCCTACGTTGTAGTACTACCTCACAGAAGCATACTGCCAAAGACAGCCAGCAGGGCATACCACTCCGTCACAGTATACTGACAGCGGACGCATGTGGGTTAATGTTGCGTCCCGTTTTGTTGCTCATTAGTGTATTCATGTAAAATATACATTGTTGTACATTGTTGCAACTTGTACATTCCAATGACGTCACATTGTTTACAGGTCCCGCGTTGTGTCTGCACTGCATGGCACGAAGGCTTCATTCGGTGTTTTTTAGTTTTTTTGTTAGTTTTCTGATAATTCAATTGATCAGGTATGATTAAACAACCCCAATCAATATGAGGTGTGAATGTAATTTTAAGTTTAAACGGCATGTTGCGAAAAATAATTCAACTTTCACTTTGTCAGTGCATTCGTGATCGCAGCTTCGATCGGCTGTCATGGCAACGACGAGGACGGTGGTTTTATCACAGTGACGAATTTACAAACTTGCATGTATACAGCCGAAAACTTCTAACTTTACCTTATGTCTTTGGAAATCATCTGTAAATAATTAATTGAATTAATTACGATCCATTGCATTCGTTTATTAACGTTTGTTCGTTTCTATATGCCGATTTCGATGCTTAAAACACTGAAGAGTTCCAATATTGGAGAATGAACATTAACACTTGCTTTATGAATCGTCCTAGAGCACCCGACTACCCTAAATCAATACTTATGAAACAGGTAAGAGCGTGAAGGTAATTGTATGAGAACAACGAAAAGTGCTGTACATTCTTACGAAAATGATCAACATCGTCAAAATTACTTAAAAAGAAGTCAATTAATCGGCACTTCTTCAACTAACACCAGTTTATAACGCCGTTATGTAACCATACTTGAATAAATAGAAGAGAAGAATGTACAGCACTTTTTCTCGGTTTCTTAGCACGATGAATAAGTGTATCATATTTGTTTGTACGACAAAATACGTTGGTCGGGTGCTCTGGCCATATTTACCGACCAAGTGTTAATGTAGTCCTTCGTGCCGGTCACGTGACCACGCGAGATCACGAGGAACGACGAAAACATCCCGATAAAGACGTTGGACACCTAACATTAAAATCCGATCAAGAAAACAAACAGAACTAACCGGGAAATCATTAAATATTGAATTTATATTAAAACAGGACGTTTTTTGTTCTTTTTAATTATAAATGCAACATTAACCCACATGCGGACGAACCAGTCATTCCACTCCCCACTAGAGGCCCAGTCTGAGCTCTAACATATTTCATTAAAAAAAGTCTGCCATCAAATTCTGAAAATCTTTAGTTTGAATTTAATTCCGAAGGCTAATCAAGAAATTATGCTCAAAGAAGTAGTTTCCCTTATCAAACTAAAATCAATTTTATCCCCTCCCTAGAGGGAAACGTGACACCCCAGGATCACAATGGGTTTCTTAAGTACAGCACCTGAAGACATTCGCTTAATGAAGAGTATTTGATTTCATATTTTGAATCTTGAAAATTTGAAATTTGAGTTAATTTTTTTCTCAATTTCGCTCTGCCCCTTAGGCCCCAGGGGTTGAGGCCCATATGATTCAAAAATGTGGTTGATCTTTGGCCATGCTCGAATTCTGCATAATTTCATTTACATGCTCCAGGAATGTTTTGGAAGAAGTTGGAGATGTTAATTGTCGTATGACGATAGAAAAGGCGATTAAAATAGGCCACTTCATACTTCGACTCCGGTGACCTAAAAATGCAGAGTTTGAAATGACATTATACGTTTGCTGCTTGCTATTTGCGTCAAATAATTTTGTTAAGTGGAAATCTGTTCTGGTGGCCTGCATGTAAATGTTGATCACCATTCCAGGTAAAGGACAATACTCGGTCATCATTTAAATAGCAATGGATGGAACAGTGCAAACTTGATTATATACATTTTTCCAGAACTCGACAACTCGGTTGAAAATGGAAGCTAATTAGAAAGAAATAATGTTTCGAAATGTTAGATGAGATTCCACATTTCTTCATCACTTACCAAAAAAGCAATGGGCAGTATGTACAATTCTTAGTACCTATCAGCCGGGCAGCGTCCTAAGGTATGGGATTTCATTGAAGTTGCATTGAAGCAGCGTTCAACAGCATAGCCTCCGTAGGGAGAAACATACAAAATATAGCCAAAAACAAACTTGTTTGTACTTAGTTGTATCCTTCATAATAGAGACAATGGTGTTACCTTTTGAGAAAACACCACTATAGCGTTCGAATTTGTGTCGACACTAAACAGAGAAGGAAAGAGCGAGCGAGAGAAAGAGAGAGAGCGAGCGAGAGAAAGAGAGAGAGCGGGGGAAATCATCAGCATACGTTGGTTTGGTTTATTTTGTTTAACGTCCTATTAACAGCAAAGGTCATTTAGAGACGGCCTCCCGTGCGTGCGACATGTATGCGTGTGGTGAGTGCGTATGTGTGTTTTGGGAGCCTGCAGTATGTTCGTGTTAAGTCTCCTTGTGATAGGCCGGAACTTTTGCCGATTTATAGTGCTATCTCACTGAAGCATACTGCCAAATACACCCAGCAGCACACCCCGCCCGCTCACATTATACTGACAACGGGCGAACTAGTCGTCCCACTCCAAATATGCTGAGCGCTAAGCAGGAGTAGCAACTACCATTTTTAGAGACTCTGGTATGTCTCGGCTAGGGGACAGAACCCAAAACCTTCCGCAGATCAGCATGCGTAAAATGACGGATGTTCACAAGCTTCTACAAGCACTAAATGCAAAAAATGACTGCACATACTTCGCATCAATAACAAGAAGTGTGGTCGCGTAAAAGAAGAAAGTCTTAATATGATAATGCCATCTATAACAAAGCAGTCTCTTCAGATCTGTGAATGTTGACGATCGCGTGCAGTTCTGATGATGCATCAAAGTGTCTGCAATGGACAAAGCACAATTTTACATAAGAGGCATTAGGAGAAATATCTCTTTAGATTTCAATCTTTACACGCTGAATCTTCCAGACAAGGGTACTAGACTGGACATCAAGATGCATATTTCCGGATCGGCAATAAAAACAATACTAGGGCATATATCCAATTCCACGATAAACATAAAAAATCAATTTCCTCCGGTCGAGATGAGTATCTGCTGTCGTTAGACGCATGTGTGCACAGGTATACTGCATCCTATCATGACAAATTGAATTCATTTTTTATTTCACTGTCATCCGTTTTAACGCATTCCGACATGATCATTTACTTGTACATCTACCCATGCTGTATTTGTAAGTTTATTGTGCAGAACCACATATTTTTCCATTATCTTCAATTTCGAGGGTATATAAGAGACCAACGTTGAAACGTCTGTGTTGAAACGATAACGATCTTGAAATGATCCAGTCGTTTCTCGCTGCTTTCGTTCCCTGCTTTGTTAGGTGTAAGGATTCATTAGAGGCGATTAAATTTCGGATCATTTCTTTTCTCTGATATTTTCTTCTTCCTGATGTCTCCCTTGGCACCACAGTATGTATTATAAAACCGACATCAGAATCGCGCTATCACAAGAAGTCAAACACGAACATACTACAGCGTCACCAAACATACATTTCACGCATGCATTGACATAGGTATTGATCGGAAGTTAAACAATACAATACTTAACCTTAGCAATGCCCTGTTCTTTGCATTCGGTTGATCGCTCTGTGTTTTGATCAAGTCTTTTGGTTCTGTCCCCTTGTCGATTCAGGGCGACAGAACAGGGCGACAGAACCCAAAGTCTCACAAGGGCCAAATATGAGACAGGGCGGCCTCGGCCTCGTGGACGCAAAACCGCAACCCAAACTAGAAACCTGGCACATCAGAGTGGACAATGATCCTACTCTTTACTAAAGTTTTATGTTGAAATTAAATTGAAGTGTTGTCAATTGATACTCTTAACGTTTTATCATTGACTGATGACTACCAACTTTCAAGCAATTTGAGGAACCTGATTATTGACACTGTGAAGGGTTTGTGAGGCCTATTGTACACAATCTTTTTATTTCATATAAATTGTCAAATGTAACTGATGTTAACATAAAATATGCATAAATGAAATTCATTAAACTTTCATTAATAGTGTTTATAGCAACGGGCAGGCAACTGGTTATTGTAGGCCTCCCGCCTCCCGATGTAGGGTCTTGACAAATAAACGAATCCATCTTGATTATTTCTCCTAGATACATTCAAAATATGAAATCTCTGTTACTGATTTTATCACACAAATCTTTACTGCGGGTAACATATACTGTGTTTACAAATGCCGATTGTTCTATTGTGGTAACTCGTTTTGAATTTTACCTTATAGAGCACATGGTGATTTTTGTAATTTCTCACTCTAAATAGCAAGTTTCCATAGTTTCCGCCCTACAATTATTTTGTATTTGTTCGTTCGTCTCTACCGACTTCCATAATGTGACCTTGTATTTGTGCGGTTATTGAGCTTCATACGCTATTCTGATTATCGCCTGTGCACGCTGTTAGATCAAAGCGTCGTGTTGATCGTGTTTCATGATTATGAAAGCGATATCACCCAGATGCTTGCTTGAACGCCTAGCGTGTTCTCGCAGTTGATTACAGATAACGAATCTAGAATCTACAAATATGGAGACCTCAAACAGAGCCGACTCTCTTGAACCAATCTTTTGTTTTAAGATCTTTTGTTATGATATATGGGTAGTCCTTTATATATTTATGTAATAGGAAAGCTTCAAGCTAAAATACTAATTCAATGATTTTTTTTACATCCGGGTATATCGCAAATTTGTATCTTTAAAACGGTGTTTAATGTTCGGCTTGGTACTGTTTTATGTCAGATTAACGTAATATTTAAGGAAGGTGGCTACTTGAATGGGACCACTATTTGGTGCAACATGCACCATTTCAATGAAATACATAACGTCCACAGTGGCACAATTTATGTACTGATTATAACAGTTATATTGTGTAAAATATCATATATCAATATACATATCGGAATCCGGGTGACCAATAAACCGTATGACCGTCGGGGGCGGGGGATATATCACTGGAAAAATAATCATTGTTCAATTGCATGTAGCGACCACGCACAAAGAAATTCGAAATTATTGATTCAAAAATTAAAAAAAAAATACGGCAAAATCGCTGAAAAGATAGAGAAAATATTTTTAAAAATGTAATCCCGAATTGGTAACTGCATAAAGTGGAGACATTATGGTTTCAGACAAGTGTCATAATTGGTTTGGGACTATTTTGACAGGGAAAGAGTCTCCTCGCTTCCCGGAAATGACAATGGTAATTCGGTTTTTGACGTTAAATTAATGAGAGCATTGCCGTGGACGTGCCCCTGTCGTGTTGGTGATAGAAATGTCCCTGCGGTGCTGTCACAGACACGTGTAAAGCCTGGGTTTAGGGAACAAAACGTCCCTTCATGTAAAGTACAGAATTAACGGGGGGAAACAGGAATAGTTTTAGGGTTTTCCCCTCCGGGCACGATGGCTATCAATCACGATTTGTTTTGTACAATGTTTAACGTTCTCGCTATAATTGGCGACTTATTAAGGCGGATGTCAAGGAGACACCGACAAAAGCAAACAATGCAAAAAGTGAAAGAGCCCAGAAGAAAGACAAAGGGAGGATAAAGTCCAACTGGGTCTATATCGCGTATATGATTTACAGGTTAGGAAATTACTGGAAAACCTAATTCATCGTTTTCTAGACCTCTAGAAGCAGTGTTTAGGTTAGGTATTATTATATAATGATCTATCAATATCTACGACATTTACAGGAACTTCCTTCCATGTTAGCGAGGGGCAGGATAACATTTCTGTACAAAGGTAGATGGTTTTAGTCCCCATCATAAAATGGGGACAGCGGAAACAATTCGTCCTATTCCTAGAGTACATATACATATTGGATATACATTGCATTGTACATGCAAAAAATGAGCTAAAAAAGGGGGGGGGGGAACAAAAATGTAATCATACAAGCATACCTGGTGAGTTACTTGCTGGTATAGTTTCGTTTCTTCTTGTTTAACGTCCTCCAAACAGCTATGGTCATTTAAGGACGGCATTCTCGTGCATGCGTGTGTAATTTTTTGGAGGCTGTGGTATTTTGGTATTTGTATGTTTATGATAGCGCGGAACTGATATCGACCCTAGAAAGCTGAGTGTTAAGTAGGAGTAGAGTGTCTGGGCCAGGGGACAGAGTCCAAAGCCTCCCGCACAGGGCCGAACCCTCAATTAGAGGCCAAAGTGAGGAAGTGTCAAGAATAGGAAGAGAAAGTTTTTTTAGAAAGAGAAAATATATCCTCAATGTAATTGCCTAATATGATCATACAATGGGGGGAAGGAGGTACATTTTTACGCCCTACCTGCAGGGCTGTACGAGAGTAATTACGCAGAAGTAGTCGTTAATGTATTTGAACCCATCTTGATGTTCGTGTTAGGTTATTAAATAAGTTCTTAACAATTTGGCTATATTTCTTAAGATTTTAGTAATCTGTCATGATGACACAGTGTATTGAAACGCGCAAAGGCATTAAAACATACTTTTCCAATTCAAACCATTCAGTTATATAAACATTAAATATGTATAATGGTGTTTTGGGGGTGTGGGTGTGTTTTTTTAGTTGGTTTGTTTGGGGAGGGGAGTCGTGAATTAGCACGAAGATGCAAAATTTCTTTTAAAACGGTAAATTCTCTGACGTGCGAGTGCATCGTTATAACCCAAAATCGTATTGAATCCCAAGCTGATAGAATAATCGCTTGCACAATTTGTCTGCTATTCATAGTGTACAAAAGGTATTTTGTCGATTTTAGCATTGTCATTGACCTAAAAGTGTCGATAATGGGTAAAGAAGGATATTGCATGCCATAGACGAATTCTGCCGCATTAATCCTTAGGAAATTTTATATTGATTTTCTTATCTTGATGTGCTTTTTAGTAACTGAAATTAGTCACGTGGCGATTATACCACGTGGTTGAAGAAGGATAGCCAAAACTGAAGTTTTCATTGGATATGTTCAATTCTTTAGCAGTTAAACATGTTTGTACCATAAACAATGTTGTTTTCCGTTTGATGATTCTATTTAATTTCAACGATAACGACTTTGAAAATCACTTAATATAATATAAGTCGTTATGTCCAAGAAACCTTGTATATGAATGCATTACACTTATCTGTAACTAGAATTGTTTTTCTTATTACATACAGGAAAGGACAATAGGTTCAATACACTATTGATTGAATATTGCTCATAAAATAGCTTCAAACCAAAGAGAATGATGGTTCTCACATCCTTTATATGGTTACCCATCGTTTCCTAGGAAAACGATAACTCAATCTCAAACAGGTTGTCAAGACAGCTGACACGCGCTATATGACGCTGCTCACAATAACGTAAAGTCTTCATGTACGTTAGGTAACCATGTCAAAAGTTATGACGCCATCGATTTGTCAATTTTGACCCACATTCCAAGGAGCATTGAAGATGACGCGATGAAAAACTTTCATAAAACTTACATTTGCTTACAAGTATGTGAGAAAATAATTAGACTTGGGTCTGTTTCACGAAGAAGTATATCTCAACCCTCGTGTAAGAGTTTGACTGGCCAGCACTCGGCAAGTATCGTGCACTCTTACACTCAAATTGAAATATCCCTGTCTACAGACCCACCCATGTTGAATCTAATTGATACATGCATATTTTAAAGAGTTTTCTTTGACAAAGAACAGTTCCAGCAGGTTTCATGTCTTAATTTCAACAACGAATGGCTACCTCATCGTATTTAAGATTGTGTTTTGTTTATATTTTTGTAACGACAATATCGAAAGAAAATAATCCAATTATCACCCAGAAGATGTACGAGTGTGATCAACGTAAAATTTCCTTTGGGCTCAAGGTTCAACATCAAACAGTCATTGACAAAATATAGCTCTAAAAAGGTAAATACTAGGAAGAGAAACCAATGTCAGTAAAAACACATTTGTTTTACGGGGAATTGTCGCGCGCCGTTGATTGTCTGATATTTTAATATTGATAGTACGGTTAGAAAACGTCGATAGCAATAGGTTATTTGTCAGTTTCTGTTGATATTCAAAGAAGTTTGTTTAAGTTAAATGTTACAAAAATATAACAGAACAGTTGATTAACTTTTGCTTAGTATGTTGATACCTTAGTACATATCTTATCTAAAACTAAAATAATTTCAAACAAATTGAACTTATCAATTTATTGATAACTTTCTATATGCGAAAAGTTACCCATAAAATAATAATGAAATGTTTAAAGATGAATTTATAGAAATATCGGTAGTTATATATTGCATAGGAAATATTTAATTTATTGCAAAACGATTTCACCAAATTTACGTCTTATTGTAAGATGAACTAATAAATATCAATGAAGATCTTCAGGATACATCTTTCCATACACTAAAAAAATAAAAATAATTTTGTTTAGTATTCATTTTAGGTAAAATATCAACATATTTGTAAAGACAATAGCGTCTATGTAGATGTATAAAACTGTTTTTGCTTAATGCAACCCATTTTATCTGATGCTTTCGTGAGAATCCCTCTGTATTTCTATCTCTTCCTTATATAATGTTTTGGTGTTCGGTAACGACATTTTGACATAACCCATTTTGGTATAGTTTACAAGGATGACAAAATATCGATATATTTTGCATTGAATTGCAGTGAGTGACATGCATACTACGTTGACTGTTTATGCATCACACTCCTAAAATTTAAACAATCAAATGAAGCAGTGGAAATTGAACTACATTCTCACTAGTAGCGAACACTTAATATTAAACTTAAGGTAAAGAAGAGAGCAATAATTATGTCTTTGAAGCTGAAAGCTGAAATCATTATCTGTTTTTTGAAGTGGACGCTCTATCACATCATCCGGGTACTCTGATTGCATTTAGGTTGACGTGTTTCCTTCTGTAAATTCCCTTCTAATCTGGTGTTGTTTGGCTATTAATGACCCAAACTGTCGATGGGCTGTAAAACAATACACTATTCTGATTCCTGCCACTGTAAGCGCGCTTGCGACCGGGCCAAGAAGCCATGAATACAAGTTGATATATATATATATATATCCATTAATGGATTTAAAAACATAACCTATGATTTATAGGATTTTGTTCACTAATAGGAACACATCATAGAGCAAAAAAATGAAAACGTATTCTGGCGTAAATCATTTAAACAAAACGAGTGTATTAGTTATTTTTGTGACAAAATACTCAAATAAACATACCAACAACCTACTAGAGATAATTCAATAATGAACTGATTCGCAAACGTCCATTTTAAACAGTTAACAAATAGAAAATTTGACTATTTGAAAGATGCAAGCCTGTACCAATGCATATAATTAACCATAGCCGCATGTTGATTGATGTAAGTGAGTGTACCAACATTTTTTTTCTTTTGCTGAATGTTGTTTCATCTCACGCCCCTTGTTTTACTCGCATTGGCCCTAATGACATTTGTGTGATGACGGGGCGTTTACAATGTAATAATTATAATAAAGATAAAAACATGTAAATTGTAGTTTGAATATGAAAATGATATTAATCTCACTGGGTTCTATTTTGTGCTATTTTGGAGTGTTGCTATTTTCGAATGTTGAAATCGCGAAAAATGTCCAGAATTTAACATTAACAGATGAATGTACAAACGAAACAAGATATTAACACTTTGCAAAACACTTTGCCAGTAAGATACAGTTGAGCCAAAATTAATTCAATCTAGAACTTTTAACTATTAATGATAATAAGGGCCTAAAGTGTTGCTCGAAATAGGTCGAACAAAATGTCAAAAGTTTGATTGGGAGGTGCAAAAGACTCAGAAATCTTTTTTAGTAAATTTTTTTTTTATAGTTTATTTTTAAATTTTCAAAAATATACTACTTATGTATATTCTGAACCATATCACTATTCAAGTCGAGATTATAATATTGCAGTTTTTTTTTTGCATATCATCAAATCTCAAGCACAAGTGAAGCCATTAATATTACAATTTTGCTCTAATTCAGATCAATGTTTTAATTGGTAATTTATGTCTTTTCTTCGTTCGTGATATTATATAAAAATAATAATAATAATAAAATAACAAACAAAATCTGAATTTAAAATGATTTTTTGGCAAAAAGTACTTCCAGAGAAGAAAAAATGATATTTGTTATTCGAAGCACAAGTGCGTTAGATAAAGAATAGTCTATTTAAATATTATGCGGTTTCAAATTTGTTGGAACAGAATACCAGTGTTTCAATGGTGACAAATGAGAATAGGAATGAATTTCGGAAAGCACATGGAGCGCTTGAAAAACATTAAACCAGGCCAAAATATTCATGTTGTAATTGGCAAAAGATATTCATCGATCAATACAACAAATTAATGGTGTATAATACATACAGGTTTTTGTTTTTAACATATAACTCGATGAAAAACACGTTAAAAAACAGTGTTACTAAATAAAGCAACTAATAGAACGTAGTTTTGTTTGTAAAATTAAATGTGCTTATGCAGAAAACTCTTCCTTATCATTCTTTGAATTGTACATACATCATCCATAATTGACATTTTCTGAAATACTTTTACTTAAATGGATATTTTGACGTGTTAATCTCTTTAGAAATCATTTGAAAGCGTCGTACAAAAGATACTGTAAAAGATCTTAGCACATTTCGGAACAAATTGAAGGTTAGATACAGTCGAACAAAAATGAATTATACTGCACAATACAACTGTTACGTCATTCTAGGACTTGTAAGTCAGGGACAAAACAGTGTTGATATAAGCGAAATAGGAAAACAAATAAATGCGGAGGTGCGAAAGATTCATAATTCAATAAACACGTAGATACATTAAGTAAGGACACCAATCCCTTACATTTACTAAAGCCGTACAACAAATGAAGTTCACTGATGTTCATAATAGCTTGCTGTCCATCATGATGTTAAACTAACTCATAAACGTGACAGTTTAGCCAATATTTATAAATGACATGGTTTATTATATTTACATACTCATTTATCATAGAACCTGCTATAAGGATTCTATATAATTGAAATATTTTGGAAATTTAATCGAGGTCACGCAACTTGAATAAAGATGTCATATACCATGGCGCATTAGCTATATAACAAATTATATATATATATAAATAGATATATATTAAAAAGAAGAAAAGATTACTTACATAAAATACAGCCATCCTGGATGATTGAGGTCTTCAGATAAGGTTTCCTGTTAATATGGATTAGGTAGCACGCAGAATATAAAGCATCTAACACTCCGGGTAACCAATGCACATGATTCACTTGATAGTCAGTCGTAAATTAATGTCTTCTCCTGAAGATATGTCTAGTATTATCTAGCGTGTATATTCCAGGTAAACCTCTCGCACTTACTCATAGATCAATACGATAGTTCAGCTCGTTTTAGACAAAACCATTGTATCATCCTTGTTTTTTCTTCCATGTATACCAGAGATAAAAATCGGAAGAAATTACAGGAGTTATGACTGAATAAAAAAGTGCATGTGACACCAAGAAAGAAAGTATATATCTTGGCTACACACTACATTCACTATTCATATTATCCCAGTGTATGTGCCTTATTATACAAGTATCCAGTTGTTCGGATAACGATCGCACATGTGAATAGATTCAATAACCAATGGAAACACAGCAGGTATTTTGTCGACCAAGGGATCGTTCCATATGAAGAGAAGCTGTGAAATGACCAGTCCAGACGCTATGCTAGCAGTGGCGGTATTTCCTAGCATCCGGGAGCGTGTATCCTGTATTGCTCACTCGATCGTATCCATCGGCTACCGTGCTCCAAGTCTCAACCACAATCAAGCTCAGCGTCAGTAGCCGTTCACCGATAGCTCGGGATATTTCTGTAATTAAACGTAAAACCCACAACGCCTAAGTACTCGTCAATGACAAACTAAGTAGGGAAAGAGGGACTGGAGAAAAGAGGGCGGTTAAGGGAGACACACCCAAGGTGTGTAAATACTTGTTAAGTTGGGGAGGGGAACCGGGGCAAGTATACTTTATTTAAAAATATATATCTAAATGAGTGGATTATATCAAAGAAGCACAAGAGTAAGATAATGTGATATTGAATTGAAAAGAAAGGTTGGGAACGCTAGAGAGCAACTGATTAGTAAATGTGATATGTAAGCAGTGATTGAAAAGGGGAAGATAGAGGACGAAATACATTCACCAGAGACGGTTGGTTCAGTTATTTAATTTGTTCGAAGAAACACAAATATAGACAAATACTGACAAATATCTATGTAAATCAATAGCAAAATCGTTACGCTGACCAAGAGCGTCTCCTGCACGTTACAAATAGTGTAATTACTCTGAACCGTACGCCGAATTCATACGCTTGAATAAAAGCTAGTAACTACTTTTTCATTTTGGGCAACACAAGTACAATTAGGTCGAAAATAGCCTATGTCCAAATCGCGCTGACATTTACAGTTATTTTGACAGGTTTATGAGGTGGGTATGACCTCGTTAAATCAATGATTTGACTGTATATTAATTAACCTGTCCGAACTTTCTTTGAAGACAAAGAGGTGGACGATGTTTTCGCAAAGTATTGTCGTTTTAGTTTAGTATTGTTTTACGTATTCGTCAATAAGTCAAATAAGGACTGTGTCAGTGAATGATATGACCAAACTTATTAAATAACTGTATGTTAACAACAAAACTTAATGAAACCAACTTGAAAATTTCTTGTTTGAAGCTAATAAGATAAGAGCTTTAAATGTGTCGATAAACTCGTCCTCCGCTTAACTTCATTTGTGTTATCTCACTTATATAAATATATACGTATTGCAGGTCCATTGAAATAAAAAAAAAACAGAATTATATTGGCCAATGACGGACGCATTTGTAGTGCTACCACACTGAAATGCAACAATAGAACATCCAGACTTTTTTCATTAGTATCTCTTTTAAATACGTGATTATTTGAGTCAATATGACAATATTTACATATGATCTCATCGGGTGTATTCGAGGTTTACCGGCGTTTAATGCCTCTAATAACATGACTATATTTTCCGTATGCACCTTAGAAAATGAGGTTACATGTATTATTGTATCCTTTATTTTCCATTCGACACGTACTGCAATGCACTATGGGGATTGGCGTTATCTTATTTACAAGGGAACCGAATATTACTTCAAGATGACTGTGGAAAATAGGGCAGCTAGTACTATTGTTTATATGTTTCGTGCTCGTCAAGGCGATAGAACCAATAGCCTTCGATTCAAAGAGCGAACGCTTATGTTAGGTAAAAGCATTAGGTAGATTATAGGAGAAACTTGTAATAATATATTCATGTATATTTATGGACTAGAAATATAATATCCTGAATTTAGTCGTCTCCACAATAAGATCAGCAGGTAGGGATTGACTTCCTGCCTTGCAGCGGGGGGAAAAAAATTAAGATGGCATATGTTATACGTTCGGTAGGTGCCAACTAACCATCCAAATTAACCTGTCAAAAATCTAGCAAACACTGTTCATGTTAAGGTATGTAATGATACTATCATAATCCCTCGTTTGTCACCAGGATTTTTTGAAAAGATATTAACATTACCTTAAAGTTTCCGTGTGATTACATGTCCAAACGAACTTCGAGAGCTCCTCTTGGTCTCCCACAAATCGCCTTATCAAGATTCTGCCCTCATCTTTACCTACAGACTGCAATGCGTCATCCATTGAATCGACACCTATCGGTCTATATTACGAAATTAAGCTGACAAAACCTTCGGTGAACTACAGAGAATTAACTGATAAGAAAAATGCGTGAGATATTGGCTGGAATAGTATGACGCAGAAAAAAATTCATCAGGGACGATCACCTGCCGGCACAATCAATAATTGGTGGAATTGATCTATATATGATTGTCCAATTAGTAATAGAATGTATATTTTCACTGACATTTCGGTAAATTAGGTGGCTGGTGTTTAGTTATGTTAGACATTTTACTCGAGTTCCCCCTTCGCGGTCAGAAACGAATTTCTTTCGTTGTTTAGTAGATTGTCTCACGATTACTCCTTTTCGACGACACTGCTGAGGCGATGAAATAACATGTATCCAACTGTTGTAAGAAAGACATATTGTGAGACGTTATTCTGATATTGGGTCTTGCATGATTTGTAAGGGTGACTCAATGTGAAAATGTATGAAGTATCTTCTTCATCATGATGTTATTTGAAAAAGATATGTTTCCTGATGTGATATGAAGTCAGACGTGTTAGTGTGTTGTGGTTCCATTATCAAGACACTAATTATGATACTGAGACTGTTATGTACTGGGAATTTGACCTAGGTTTGTATGGGAGATGTTGTCGATCAAGCAAAAGACGATTACTTTCCCTGAACACGTAATCTTATTCTCTTAATAATTTTTTAATAATCTCCACGCCAGTTTTTATTTTTTCATATTTTGCATTGTTTATAGATTTTGGAATTATGGTTCCGTTATTATGTCTGTTTTCTTTGTTGTTCTGTTTAAAGAAAACAGTATTCTTCCCAGTTTGTCTCTGCCTAAATGTTGAGCGTTTGCCCATGCCAGGGAGACTATTGGCTCTTTTCCCCTTGTCAAGACAAATGGTAGTTATTGTCCTGTTTGATGGTAGCATTTTAGAGTCGTACATCAGATTCGCCCATTATCAGACAGTCTTTAAATGACGGTAACTGTTGATATGATGTTAAAAAATAATTAACCAAACCATCGCTCATTGTCAGTATAATTAATCCGGGTGTGGTGCCCTGGATGTGGCCTTTAGGAGTTTGGTTTGGAAGGATTGTAACAAAGGAGGTATTCACAGAGACTTCCAAAACACACTCCTTAAATGAGGTGTTATTATGACGTTAAGCAAAAGTAAACCAAACCAAATCGCTCCTGCAAGAGTAATGCAGAATAGTGTGTAATCATAGAATAGTCTTTTTATATGAATTTATGACCTGACAATGATTTCCTGACGAAATATTGTTATTTTTACGCGTATTAGGGCTTTAAGGTTTTATTGGCACCCTCCTAATGCCAACATGAAAACAGACTACAGGTTCCGATTAAAATAAAAATAGTGCATTGAAAATTTACTTCCGTTTAAGTTTCATTTCCAAAGGCAATACAACAGAAAATGTGCCACTCTCAAGTTCTAGCATGTTTGACCTTTCCATCTTCCAAAAGCCAAATTTATTATAAGCAAAAACGAACAAACTCTAAAGAATAATTGTCTCGGCTTTCAAAAGGGGACGTAATGAGTTGGCTTCTGGTCATCATGATCACTTCAGTTTGTGGCAGTCTCTTTGGAAAATTCCGGAAACAAAAAAAAAATCGTTGCATTGAAGCTTTGAATAGCTAGAAACTTCATTAATATTTGTACGGCAAACTTTTTTTTTCCACTGGTAGCGAGAAAATTACAGTAACCCTCTCAATGCACAGAACCTTTTCATCATGTCTTACGTCATACCGACTTCAAACTTTTCACATGGTTCAATTTGCTAATACCAATTTAAGTAGAACTGCAATTCATCATAGTAGAGAGTGTCTGACTAGTTGTCGAAAGTTCAATCATTTTCTCTTCATCCTCCAATTTCCATGACAGCGCGTGTGCTACGCTATACCTGTTTCGCGATTACAGTAATGTTTTTGGAAAGAAGCCACTAAGAGTGCTGTCATGGATGGTGCATGCTATGTATGTTATATTTGTATATTTTTACTTTATATAGAAGGGTCAGGAGTTGAGTTAAGTCACATGAATGTACTCAATAAATAAAAATTCATCTACTCGAATTTGTAAATCTGACAAAATTGCCTTCAAACACTTTACCACGGATGAACTGTCGTGCAGAAAGTGCTGAAAAATGTACGTTCTGTGTCCGTGTAGTGTAAAATGTTTCAATATAGGAGAATCGAGAGACAACTTTTATATAGAAATAAGAAACAAAAACAAATGCCAATTCAATGGAGTGTTTATAGTATGTTAAACCACACCATATGAGTATCCAAATGAAACAGAAAGGAGTCTAGCATAGGTTATGTATACGATGAATGGAAAATGTGTAATAAAAAAAGGATATAATTTTTTTTCTTTTAATTTTGATATAACATGAGAAATATGACTTTTCTGTGTTGAAAATCGTTCGGTTATTGTTATAGGTACGATAAAAATAAGTTTTGCGGAATACAGGCGTCAATATCTATAATTACGATTATTGCATTGAAACAAAAGAATGGAAGGTATTTTAAAAAAATCATTTATTGTATTGAAGGATTTGAATTTTGCCGGATATATTGTATTATTTTTACACATAATCTCCTTCAGTATCTTTATACTTTTGCCAACTGTGTTTAAGGGCCTCAGTGTCACTTTTATAGAACTCCTTTTCTTGGCTCTTCATAATGTCTTCCACTGCATGTTAGGGTAAGGGCAGGAGTGCCTGAAATAGCTGTTTTCAGTTTCAGCTAGAAATAGAAATAGATGAAAGTATGATGGAGCGAGATCATGTGAATGAGGCGGATGCTAAATCAATTCAAAGCCACAATCGTGAATGTCAGCTATGACAATGACAGACTCTTTCACCCTAACCCTTCACCTAACCGATTTTGTCTATTTTGCAAAAGCCGCTTGTCTTGTTTATTTTAAAGTGCTCCCTCGTCGATATAAACTAACCAAATGAAACCGGTCCTTGAGTACAGAGCGCTATTTAGTCAGTGACTTAAAAAGAACTTTCTTGGGTTCCTCCTTCTATACGAGGCTCACGAATTATCAAGCAGCCCTCATATATTGTGAGCCTCGTATTGAAGGATGTACCCAATGATCATCTTTTTAAGTTCAAAAAATTCAAATCCTTCAATATGATGCTCACAGCTTATCAATCCGCCCTCGTATATGCAGGTTACTATTTTTGTGCGTGTACTATCCGTTCCTCGGGATATAACAGAACTTAACGCTCAGCATATTAGGAGTGGGGCGACTGGTACGCCCTTTGTTATCTAAATGTGACCGAGTTGGGAGTACTGCTGGTGGTCTTCGGCAATATGCTTCAGCAAGGCAGCGTTATGTTTGACATAAGCTCCGCGTTATTACAAGGTTTAGTTTGGTTTGGTTTATTTTGTTTAACGTCCTATTAACAGCTAAGGTCATTTAAGGACGGCCTCCCGTGCGTGCGAAATGTATGCGTGTGATGAGTGCGTATGTGTGTTTTGGGAGGCTGTGGTATGTTTGTGTTAAGTCTCCTACAAGGAAACAAACGCCAATAATACAGTCCCTCAAAACACACACATATACTCACCCCATGGATAAATCTCGCACACAAGGCAGTCACTCCATCCATAACCGTATCTGTTGATAGAACGTTACACTTAACCAAATAAATCACAACATTGCATACCAAGATAGACTAAATTCAAAAAGGACAAAGTGTTTTGATGAATCAAATTACCAATGACTTATTAGCAAAAATCATCGCTGACCTCTGATACCGCCATGATCTCTATGATTTATGCTTACGCACTCACTACTTTCGTTTAATTTTCAATCAGTATTGATGAACTTGTTGTATTATACATCATACTTATATTTTTGTGCTTGTTACTTATTGTTCGTGTCTGCACATGTTCTGTCGACGATGGTCGCACGGGTACAACCAACTGATTTGGTAAAAAAATCCAGAAAAGCAAATGAAATAAGTGTATTAACGACTCAATAAGTGAACGTCATTGGCAGGCAAGGCATTTGGATAGTCTACGTCGATAGCATTAACAAGGTGGTATAGATGTTCAACAGTTAATAAAGTGTTCTCTAATTATGATTTATCTCTACCAAACACATGTCGTTATAGATCCTAGTCCCCGTTAATGTCGAATTTGTCCGACAGCAATACATATTATTTTATCCCTTCGATTGTTATTCTAAATAATGGCTATGCTTTATACACCCTAGTAACGGCTGAATATAGATACTGATTACACAGTCGTCTGCAGCAGTGTCATGAAACCAGGAAACACGCACAAAACTTTATTACATTACTGTAAGTCACTTTGATTTCGCGAATACCTTATTAAGAGAACTTACTTCTACAGACATATTCGTGAATACATGATTTCGCGAACGCTGATCTAGAAATGACTTTAAATTCGCGAATGATGAGCTATTAGAATCATGGATTCTGCAAGACTCCTTCAATGGTTATCCGTAATTGATAGCTTGGTCGCCATCGAAATATGTTATTTTCGTACAAATAATTGCGAAAGATTTGAATTCGCGATTGACTCTCCTCGAGTATAAAGGCAATAATATATCCCACGCGAAATATAAGTAATATACAGTATACAAGGCTATTTTTTACTCGAAAATAGTATACCACCGACAATGTATAAATTCTTGTCACAAAAATGCATGACATGGCACCCATGTTATAGAAATACATAAAATTGAAGCCAACAAGCGAAAAAATGTAACGGCGTCATAAAACAGTTGCTTATTAGACTGGCCGTTGTATACAAAATATAGAGCATGATCGATTTTTCAGAATATCGATATTTTTATGAAAGCGAGTGAAATATGTTTTATTCAATGGGAAACCATTCAATTGTCTTTTTATTGTATTTCAATGATAAAAACAAAATCCAAAACATTCAGAAATTAATAGTGTCAATAAGTGCGGGAATCAGTAACATAATTGTTACTCACAACTGTGTAACATAATTGTGTGACGTCAATCTACGTCATTTTGAAAGGACTAATCAACGCAATTTAATTGTTTTCTGCTGTTATTGGAGAAGCTGTACCAAAAAAGCGAACGTCAAGTGAGTATTTTGTCAAAAATAGTCTGAATATTTCAGAAATACAGCAAAATAACCCATTTATCTATATTCGTTTCGATTTTGAAATTCGGCAAATTTCCATGAGGTGAATACTAAGGATTTCTCTGATTGGTCAAAACCAAAACTATACATGTATTTATTTTCACTGTTCATATAAAGATATAAAGATTACATATGGAGGATGGAATTGGCGTAAAACATGTAACTTTTGATAGTCAAAAAATTCAACAGCCTATTCGTGTCTTTGATTGATCATTAATACTATTTGCCGGATATATACTATCAATATTATCAGGTAAACGAAAATATTGTATGTAAAACTTGACCTTGCAATATAAAAAAAGTCTTTTTGCAAACCCTAGTTGGTATTACTTGTAGAGATTGGAACTTTGCATGGACAAAAGAATCCTTCCCAATATTTGGCCTCATTTAGTCTTGATCTAGATGACACCGCGGATATTTCAATGCCAAACTAAATAATATCAATAATATTCTGAAACATTGGTACAAGAGGACATTAACTGTTTTTGGGAAATACACCAGTTACAACAGTTATAATGTCCCTACTGATCCCAAAAATGACTAACCTTTTAATGAGTATCTAGACCTGATGTTTAGATTTTGATTGATTTAAAGCGTAAGCATTTTCATTGATCTGAAAAAGTAGAGAATGAATTGGTAGATTCCAGATTATTCAAGATTTTAAAAATGGTGATTGCAGAATGACTCATTTACTGTTCTTTAATAAAGCCTTAAAATGACGTTGATAGGGGTAATTTGTAAGCACATATCCTAGATAGAAATCAATATAACTAGTGTCTACTGTATGGTATCAGACATGGTTCGAAAGAGGGATAATACTTCTCTGTGATATGGTTGGCAATGCTCTTTACTGTTTGAAGGTTTTAGACCAGCTTATACCTAATTTTATTGCTTGATGCATTTTAGCTCTCTAGTCTTTTATCCAAATTAATTTAAAAGAACTAATGAGTACGGAAAGAGTTCCTTCGACATGTTTATTACAAAATCTATCTATTTATACAACCAGAAATATAGACCAAAAGTCAAACATATTTATGTAGATGCGACTTGAAAGTTTCAATATGTTGTACTTTACACAACATGAAATATTATACTCCGATGGTTATAGTACAGAATAACATATATATTACAGGCAACTAATATCTGTTTAAGAAAACAAATGTTTTAGATAGTTTCCTCTTTATCCTATTTATACAGAGGAAAATATTTTACATATATTTTCTGTGATTGTGACATGTTGAAAGACAGTGCAACTTAGATGAGAATAGGATATTATTGAAAACAGTTTTGTTTATTTACTTTACGAAACGAGATTCTTCTCGGTAAACATGATAAACAATATTAAGTGCAAATAATTGTACAGCGTGTAAAAGGTCACATGTTTTATATCGGAAATATTAACAAAATTAGAAATAATACAATAATGAAAAATGTGTATCTACATTTAATTGTAAACTGATTGTAACCAATCAAAAATGGAGACTGCGACTAAATCTTGTGACATATCTAGCAACTTGTGTATACTATTAACATGCTAATGTTGGCTAGATTCTTCTATCAAGCAAGTACGGTCGAACCTCATCATATCTAATTCAAACAATTAATTACGCTTAATTTCATTTCTATCTTTCTATTCTAAACAGATCGGCTTGAAAACTGTTCTAATGAGCCATCCTATTTGGAGATGGTGAAGTCCAAATGCATACTGCATTATTTATAGATTTTATTAAAAACAATTATAGAACAACTTGTTTATATTCATAATCAATTAAGTGTACAAAAATGAAATAGTGCTGGGGCTTTTCATATTCGTCGCGACTTACACACATAAAGTGACTAATTGGTGGAACATTTTCTCAAAAAGGTGAACTTTTAAATTGTCTAGATGAACATGTACGTAGAATGCAGAATTATCTTAACCGATAAACTACTTTTCATATAAAATGAAACATTTAGATCACATAAGAAAGCCAGACATCGTTCAATGCTACCGACGTTGATTTGGTAATATATGTAGTACAATAAGGTTATTTGTAAGTGTGAAAAATAGAAAGTTTCCATCATAGGAAAAATATTCACATGAACACACAGCTGTGACAATGGTTGTAATAACTGCGTGTCAAACTAGCGATTTACTGTCTATACGTCATCATATTTGCATTCCAACGTGTTGTGAAATTCAAGAAAAAAAATGAATTAGGTTTTCTATGGAAACTGCTTGGCTAGGATTTCCTCTTCATTACGATGGTGATGTAAAAAAATTCTATGCGTCGTCTGCCAACTGACAAATGACTTTAAAGCTCCGGTTTATAAACCCAACACTCAACAGAAATTAGAAATAGGAGCTATAATGCCAGAATTAGACGTAAAACTGTTCATACGGAATTGGAAAGTTCCGTCAGCACGAATTTAAATTAAGCTGATTTCACATCTTCTGACTGCTAGCCAATAAACTCAATAAACTGAAGTCGGGCATAGTGAATACAATTCCGTTTGCCGATAACAACTTGGTCGTCAGATTTTCAATAAACTTCTCTTAAACCAAGATCTAAATAATGTTTACAAGCGTGTAAATGAGCAGGATCAAATACAATCGCTTCGACAACCTTGAAGGCTGGTGACGACACTTAAACGGAAGCCATCAAGCGTGCTATACATACAAATTAGATTCTCGGGGTGTATTGTGATTAATTTTTATTTTCCGGTCTTCGGCATCACTAACAACTAATTACTCTGTCGATGTTGATAAGCCTTGTCTCTCTTAATTTAAATATTTCGGAACGCAGGCAATATACAAGGTATTGTTTTATTGGACCATGTCTGACAAATGGTTCACAGGACTCAATCGATCATCTCGATAGGTCCTGGTTTCATTTCCTTGTAACTCATTTGTCCAAGTTCCCTTTTTTTCTTCGCCAAATTTTGTCTGTTTGAAGGATACAAAACTCAAAACAAACAAATAAACAAAACGTTTTTAATAATGCACAGTAGCCAGCTTAACTTAAGTGGTTATAAATTTTGTCTAAAACCCTAAACCTTCCTTCTGCTCAATTGAAACAAACTTAGGCCATCAAAATATAAATAGACAAAATTAAATATTTCCCATTTTCTTTGTTACTTGTGGCGTAAAGCGATAGGCTGTGACTAATATGTCTACTTATTTGCTTCTTGTCTGACAATATGTCATTGTATTAAGTTGTTAGGCTTCTGTTGAAGCTCTATAATGCTAATTAATAACCAGCTTCTGGTGGATAGTATTATCGTTACAAGGTTTCTTACGCATGTATGGGTTTGGTGCCGATGAATATTTGTTAGCATTACTGGTAGGATATATGTTTAAAGGTTGTCCTCGCCCACGTAATAACATATCGGGAAAATATAAAAATTTCACACTAAATCCATCCTTCCTACAGATGCTCATTCTTTCATTGACTTTATTGAACAGTCTAGTATTCAGTCTCACCAGGAAAATACTTCCCTGTAAAATCCCAGGGTACAAACTATATTGGCAAAATGAAACATTATTGGTTTGGCTGAAAATGGGCAGCCGGTCTAAGACAAGATTCAAGAACATTTATTGTAGCCCTACTGGCACTTCTATTTTTATTCCAACAACACCTGGTTTGGTTTGGTTTGGTTTGGTTTGGTTTGGTTTATTTTGTTTAACGTCCTATTAACAGCTAAGGTCATTTAAGGACGGCCTCCCGTGCGTGCGACATGCATGCGTGTGTGTGAGTGTGTATGTGTGTTTTGGGAGGCTCAACGATGGAATGTTTTATCCAGTAGTTTGATAGAACGTTTTAATTTCATTCATTAAGTCAGTATTGAGATAGTACATAAGTTAGTTGTGCAGATATAAGAGAACGGTACGGGTCAGGGCATAGCGTACAAAAAGATGTACCCACCTGTAGCAAGCACGTACGTTATCAAATATAATGAATGCTTCTACGTTTCTGTTTTGAGTTTGAGGACATTCCAACAACATCTCTTTTCTCCCTAATATGTCGTAGGATACTGTACGTGCCATATATTCGTTTTCTCTTGATGTGGCGGAAAATGTAGCTGCTTTCTTTTCAAGCACGTTTCCGTTCGGTATTTTTTGTTTACATGAGAACATCAGCATTCACACTGCATTATGGGTTTGAGGGCCTCATTTTCATGTTATGTGGATCTCTCGACGATTTATATCGGTAAGGAAATTTCAAATATATCTATTAAATTTCACATATTTTCGGGACCTAGCGTATATAACAGTATTGTTTTCCCCCATTTTATATACTGTTCAACTGTCTGGAGTAAACCTAGCAACAAAATGTACATAGATATGGTCTTAAAATTACAGAAAAGAGCAGCCAGGATATTATTAAATGTTAGAGATATTCTTACTCCCTCCAAATCCCTCTTTGAAAAATTAAAATGGATGCCAATTGCAGACTTTTACGATTTTAGAAAAATGGTTTTGTGTTACAAAATTTTACATTGTGAATCACCAGGTATTTTAACAAACATGTTTTCTTATGTAAAAAATGTGAATGGCAGAAACACTAGATCTTCTATATCAAACAAATTGTATGTTCCAACAGCCAGAACAAACTATTTCAAACGTTCATTTGTATATACATGTTCAATTTTATGGAACGAAGCTAATGATACTATTAGAGACTCAGTTAGTATTGGGATTTTTAAAACTAGATACCTGCAGCTTTACTTCTCAAAATCTTAGCTATATATATATATATATATACTGCAATATTTTATAAATTACTTCAACTAGTCTAGTTTTAATTTCTAAATATTTCTTTTGTGATTATTAATAGAATATATAGTTATATCTGTGATTCATCCCTTACACTGATATTTTAGTATAGTAATATTCAATCTTCTAAATTTAATTTTAGATCACCTACTTCATTGTACCATTTTAATTCACACTATATTAGTGTATATTCTGTCAATTTTTACCTTTTGCTATATTAGCATTGTATGTATATTCGACTCCTTGTGCTTTAATAATGTCCTTCAGCAACACTTGTGTGATATACAAGCGTTCATTTATAAATCATATTTAAGCTGTGATGATAATTATATATTTATTACATTGTTATATTATATCGTTATTTTAAATTATGCCATGCTTGTGTAAATATATTTGATGCAGGGCCATGTTGTAAACTAGACATTGTCTAAATATGTTACCCTGGTTAAATAAAAGATATTATTATTATTATTATTATTTATTACTTGAAATTGTTTGGTAGATCGAAAACAGGCGCTTTGTTCTATTTAATCAGACAATTGAAATTTGCTTCGGTAGTGACAACCTCTAAGACACTTAGGTGTTAGGAATTAACGGAGTGTTAACCAACATTTTATCTAATTATTAATTTTACAACAGCGGACTCCTACACATTATCTTGTCACGACCGAATAAACAAACAAGCTTGGAAATATGCGTTTCTCTGTTGAGAAACATCCTGGGTATATTTTGAAGAAAAAAAAACCAGAATCATTACCAGCTTTAAAAAGTAAATATCAAAACCCAGCCCTTTTGTAAAAACGATTTGGCAAACCTTACTTACCTTGACATACATTGTTCGCCTTATACCGTGTTAAGCATTTTGGGTGGGGCGACTGGCTCGCCCGCTGTCAGTATAATGTGACTAGATGGGTTGTCCCGCTTGACATAATGCTTCTTGGAGGTAGTACTATAAAGTCGCCATGAGTTCCACGATATGAGAAGGAGACAAACATACCGCAGTCTCCTAAAACACACCATTACTCACCACAGGTATACATCTTTGGCACAGAGGATGTTGTCCTTAAAATAACCATAGCTTTGATATAGTGCTATAAAATGAATAAAAGTTGTTTTACTTACCTCGTTTCCAAAAGAAGTATTTACTGCACGTAACATATAGTTATAGTTCGGTTTATTGAGAGGTTTTACTTGTACATAAATATATCCAGAGGGATATTCCAGACATTAATGTAGTCTCTACATTTAAAAAAGTGTTTATTTCCTCTATAAATACACCTAGCGAGACATGTTGAAAGCTGTTACAGAAAATTCTGTTATATTTGCGATTATTCTGAAAGAACGCAGGGGAAAATCAAACCAGAGGCTGAATTAACAGGTACATACCTGGAATTTCTCTTCTTTCTGAACAACCTTCTTCTTCAAGATTTAATAAGGAAATTATCTGTTATCTGGTGGGTTTTTTTTGGGTTTTTTTTTTATCAATATACTAGAAAGGCGGGATTTCTAGCAATGTTAGTATCCAATACGGGTCGGCCGTAAGGTATTTTAATACACTTAGAAAACATTCACCGATACATTACTTCGTGTCATCGAAGTTGGTACCCCTGACTATACAATTAACCCAAATTAATCGATGATGCACTTGCCTAAGTAACTCATTACGTAACTTAGCTACTAAAGTAAGATCGCAGCTTGTCACAAAACAGATAAAACATATCTATTTTAATGAAATAGGAAAGTTTTAACCATAAACTCAATCCCAAAATACTAAAACAGTTAGTATACCGCCGATAATATTCATTTTTAAGCATTTTGTGTGTGTGTGTATGGGGGTGGGGGAATCATATTTTTTTCAACAAATGACATTTCTAATGTCTTCCATATTCAGTCCATTCAAAATCATTTAGCGTATAGAGAGCGTGATAGTACAAAGCGTTGGTTTTTGACTATGATGTGTGTCATCCAAATGACTTGTTGAACGATAGAGGGCATAACACACCACCCTGTAACACTCCAAACCTTAATGTATACAAGTGCCTTTCCTAATATACAACCCGTAGCACCCATACAAGTAATGCCGACATATGGAGGCCATGTCTTCAAATGCTCATCTCTGTTGATTATAATTAGGACGTTAAATACGATATCTGACAGATAGTGAATAAACAAATCTTGCAACAGTACTGTAAACGTATTTATTTTAGCGGTAGTTTAATTTCCGCGCTCTTTGTGGAGCGCTAATTCATGTACAGCGTTAATTTGTGAATTTAAAACTGAGTATTTACACAAGTGTACTTACGTATAACGGTAGTCAATGCAAGCCGGCGGCCATCAATTGTCGATACCACTACTAGCTAGAATATTCCATTGATATCAAACAGGGGGAATATATCCAACACAGGTAAAACCTGATATGCCCTATTGAAGTAGTAGGAGCTTCAAATCCACATCTATTTCATCGATAGTTTTACCGGACTGCAGACATTGATCAACTTTATCCGAGTACCAATTGCGGAAACTTGATTTGACGTTTTTCTTGAAAGTGTCGTTGCCTGAAGCGTCAAGTGGCTGTAATTCGCTAGTACATGATGCAGGCGCATAACGGATTTTAATGTTTGCATCGGTTAGCTTACTTTGAAAATCATCCACGCAATGCGCTCTGAACAGTCAATGGGGAGAATCAACAACCCTGGGGTCTGGTAAAGTTGTCGCTGGCGGTGGGGAATTGACAGCCGACACTAACCATCTTTTCAACATGGTGAAATTCAGAATACTGAAATCGGCTTTGGGAAGATAATAAATTACATAACAACTACAACTCGCATGCAATTTTAACGAAAACAGTTCACTAGTGACTTACATGTAGAACACGGGTCGTCGATTCATATATTTGTCAGTGGTCGCATGTTTAGTCGGTGTCTAATTTTAGAACACGGGTCGTCTGTCAGTGCTTGCATGTTTTGTCGGTGTCTAATTTTAGAACTGAAATATTTTTGATTTTTTTAGCGTAGTCGGGACGACTGCGCTAATTCACGTCCACGCTAATAAATCATATTTTACAATTTTCTGTGTTTGCGCTAAAGTACATTTACAGTATATCCCATATACCCCAATCTCATTGTTCTTTTGACATTACGTTTTGCATTTTTTTTCTTAATAGAAAAAATAGCTTCTTTGTTCATGATTTGAAATAGTATACTGTTAAAGCCATTCTATCCTATTTATAAAATCGCATTTGACGGAGTCTTTAAGTAACTAATACAGTATCGTATTCACAATGAGAGTAAGGTGTAGTTGTGGATTGTAAAGCTGTCTTCAGGAGAGACAGGAAAACTGCTAGAAGCATCAGAAAGTAGTACTTTTCCTTTAGTCTGCATTTCTCCACTCTGGATGATGTAGATTGTAAAGCCTCGACAGGTTGGACAAGAACACAGTTTCTAGAAAATATTTCAAATTGTTTGTCATCTATTGCCACTGGTTTTAACACACCAAACCACGAGGAGTAACTACTGTCGTTTTGCGTAAGAGTGAAGACGGACATATCTTGGAAACAGTGTTCAACTCTTTAACATGTCAGTTTCTAGTAAATCGAAAACATTTTATTCCTTAGTATTTCTTAGTAAAAGCATTATACATGACTACAAGTAGGGCGCAAGAATTGTATCTGCTGCCCCCATTGCATGATCGTAAGAGGCGACTAAATTCGGGATCTTATCTTTTCTCTTCTTACTAACTTTCTTCTTCCTAATGCCTCCCTTGACAATGCCTCACTTTTGGCCTTTAGTTGAGCGTTCGCCGCTGTAAGGAAGGCTTTGGGTTCTGTCCTCTAGCCGAAACATACCAAAGTCTTTAAAAATTGTAGTTACTGATCCTGCTTAGCGCTCATCATATTAGGAGAGGGACGACTGGTTTGCCCGTTGTCAGTATAATGTGACCGGGTGGGGTGTGCTGCTGGGTATCTCCGGCAGTTTGCTTCAGTGAGGTAGCACTATAAATCGGCAAAAGTTCCGGCCTATCACAAAGAGAATTAACACAAACATACCGCAGCCTCCCAAGACACACATACGCACTCGCCACACGCATGCATGTCGCACGCACGGGAGGCCGTCCTTAAATGACCTTGGCTGTTAATAGGATATTTAAGAAAATAAACCAAACCAAACCAAACCAAATCCTAATGTCCACATTTTTCGTCTTAAGTTGAGTGTTCGCCCTTTCAAGGAAGGCTTTGACTTCTGTCCTAGGCCCAGACAAACCACAGTCCATAAAAACGGTATGTGTTACTCTTGCCTGACGCTCAACTTTTTGGAAGTGGGAAGACTTGTTTGCCTTTTGTCAGTGAACTGTGACTGGGCAAGTGTCTTGCTGGATGTCTTCGGCAGTGTATTTCAGTGCGGTACAGTACCACTGTAAAGGCGACACCAGTTCTGTCCTATCACTAGCAGATCATCACTTATATACCACAGCCTCCATAATCACACGCATACATTACACACAGTGGAGGCCGGTCTTAAATGATAACAACTATTGATTGGACGTTAAAAAATACGAAACAAAAAATAAAATCAAGACTAAATATCTCTGAAAGTTATAACTATTCGCTTATCAATACATTTAATAAACCCAGTTCCGTTACTTTTAAAACAAACGAGTCGATTTGACTTTTTATATTGTCGTATACACAGTAACAGGACCTCCGCTCTGTGAATTATCTTGCCGTAGGAACGGATTTGATTCCTGTTGAGTCGCCTGACAGGAGTGCCATTCCCTTTTCCTTCAGTAACTATATTCAGCATGTAATGACTTTCGATATTACTCGAGGTATCGTCTTCCTGTGTCTCATTGTACAGACTAATTTGGATTCCACAAATAAATTAGATGCCCGGTAGGGCAAAGAGGAATGTTCTGATAAATGTTTGGTAATTAATTTCCATTCGGTCCTATTCTAACCTTATTTGAAACAGGCTGTTAAGGTGACGACGGACTACGATGACATGTGGAGCGATATCTGTAGCAGATTATGTTTCCCAGATGTTTCACTGTGCTGTTATTCAGATCATCTATTGCTTTTCTCTCAAAACACACCTTTGGTTTGTGCGAGCAACATGCGTGCAGTGCTTGAATATGTTGGGAGGCTATGGAATGATCATGTTATCCATGTGTATAATGAACAAACATGAGTAGCAATACATGACGTTACAGTATAAACACATCTGCTGATGATTTTACACAACCAGAACATGTTATCGATATGAAGGCAACACAAGAGTTGTTAATGGTCTTTCGTCCTCTGAATGCTCTAAGGTCATAGGTCACATCGGGACCGAAGGATTATGAATTGGTTATTATTATTTAAAAGACCTGTAACTAGGATAAGGTACTCTAAGGACGGCGCGTCTTTGCATGGAGTAGAACTAAGAGCAGATTTTAAATTAAATTTAACAACAAAAAAGAAGAAAAATGTGCTTGCCAATCAGCATGTGTGCCACTTTCTTTTTTTAATTGTTAATTTCATTTCTCCAAATGTATTTAAAATAAATCCCAAGACATTGATTAAAACAATAATGAATTAATATATAAATCAATGCGAGTATTTTCTCAATTGTCAAGTATTCTTTTATATATAACCACGCAAATTAATTTAACTATAGACCGTATTGTGAGAACAGCAAATACATATGACGCCAATACATAATGACTGGATGAAATTAAACAAATGTTTATAAGTTTTAATTATACCATATCAAGTTAATAAATATTATGTTGAATTTTTTTTTATAAAAGATTACAAATCAAACTCTTCAAAGAATGATTTACAATATAACGCAGTTACCAACTGAAACGATTTCAATTTCGAGGTCATCTATTAGTTTAGTCCCGAGATGGATATTAAATGCAATTTGGTTTCTGACTATGAACCACCTACTTTACCCAGCTGGTTGTTTTGTTTTCTTCCTTCTTTCCCGTACTGATATTCCTTCACCCGCGGGTTTGATTTGCTTTTAAAATGTTTATTCAGGGAAAAAGTCACCATATCAAAGGTCATATGAGGCTAAAGCGACCCAACAAATTTAGCAAGTTGTGAGATCGTTTATGCATGTCAAGCTCTCCAATGTAACCAGGGAGGTGACAACGGAACCATAAAGTATTACAATGTACAAACAAGCATGAAACACTCTAAAAACAAACCAGCATACCAGATCGAAATATTTAGGGTCATATGAAGGTAGTTCGACAAAAGGAATCATGGCAATTTTTGTCGGGGGTCTCACAGCACTTCAAGGACTCCGTGCGCACATCGTGCATACATGTCAAGCTCTCAAAATGTGACCAGGGGTATTCCGGAACCATCAAGCACTTCAACGAGTATCAAGACATACGAAATCAAACCTTTATGTCATTATGCAGCGTCGTAATTTAATAATTTCAAGTTTTGAGTTTGTATCAGGGTCCAAGCACTCCTAGAACTTGATACGATAAAATAACGATTTTTTTTCTTCTGTTGATGAATTTGCTATCCTATTTGCATTTTATTAATCGTACCCGCACCTTTGGGTGTCTCTGTTAAATTGATTTCCTTTACATTTTTTCGTAGTAATTCAATAATATTTTTTAAAGAAAGGAACTATTAGATCGATTCAGGGTAGAACACAACAACTCTTCCTTTGCTGGAGTTTGTTATTCACGAGTAATGGAATCATGTATAGGTCGATTGTCTGAGAACTGTATTGAATTTGTTGGTAGAGTTTTCAATGTCTGTCTGTAACTACCGCGTATATACCATTGATACCCCTCTCAAATTAGTAAGTTATGTTTGAACATGCTGCTTGCGCCAATACAGAACCCAAACTATAAAATCGCACAAACAGTATAATCAAGCACTAATTACTGCATTAATTTCACGATAACGTACAATTACATGTCGGCATCTTTTTCATTGCTGGAGCCAACATAAAAAAATATCCAATAGAATCGCAATCTAGCTTCTTTGGTGTAATTACAATTGAACAAAATCATTAATCCTGAGAAATAACCATGGTGACAAAGACCTGACGATGGCGCTTTTTTTTTTACTTCTATTGACGCCCTCATCAGTCAGTATCAAATTGGCCAATAAGGGCGCGCTCATCTAAAGTACCGTGCTAAAGTACACTATCTTTAACTTAAAGCGACACTTATCGTTTTGATGTGACGCAACTTTTCATGTTGAATGCAAAATTATTATTCCATAATATTTGTTGTATTAGATTATACCTTATACGTTACCATTTGTCATTTAATGTTAGGTAAGAATAAACAGATTGTTTTTAATAAAATTTACACATACAAGTATGGTCCAATACAAATACAGCATAAATTGCTTCAAAATCTTTTTTAAGCTAATTACATGAATATTCCAAAAAGACAGCGCTAACTACAATGAGACCTGTTGGATGTCATGCTTCCATGTCCAAAGATGACACGTCAAGGGGCCTTTCATCCCTGGACAAAGTGAGGATATAACATAACAAATAAATTCATACAAGCTGTAATAGTGTTATCTCGTATGAATACTATACATAATCCTGCCGTCGGTTTATGTTATTTTCACGTAAGTGGTACGTTTGCAAGCGCCCCTTCACACAATATATAGATCGACACTAAAATGCATCACGAAATAAGGATTTCAGATTGGGTTCTAATTCAATTGAGCTCCAGACATCCAGACTACTCTCAAGGTTGCGCATTTAAACCACTATTTTTTTAATCATTCTTTTTCCAGTTTCAATTGGCTATGCCCTACCATTAACATTTATAAACAAGTGTCAAGGAAAGTAATGCTTTACACAGGATTCGCAACGTCACAACTTGATCGAGTGTGGTCGTAAACCAATCATGGACTTAATCCCATCAAATACCATAGCATGTATAACTATAATTATTATATATGCTATAGAAAAGAAACGGACATGTTATGGTATCGAAGGAAACGGCTAAATGTAGATGTGTGCCGTAAAAACGCTACCACGTCTCGATTAGCCTATCTTTATTCATACAAATGTTGTTTCATATAATTATAATAGTGAATGGTATTGCCCAACTGAGACTGAACAGTGCCAAAAGGACACTTAAGATTCGTCGTAAATCCTTCTATTCGTATAATGTAAGCCACTCAAGGTAACTACGGGTCTGCTCCTTCTTTATAACACTTTCCACTTTCACACGATTCATTTTGTTGCGTTCCTTCTTTATATCAAAATCAGCATGTGCGATTGCATCAGATACTTTATTGGAATTCAATCTCCCCAGTTTTTATGCTTTTGATGTTGTATGCGTACACATTTTATTATCTTGTCTCAGCGGTGTTTGCGCTTGATCATTCTGCTTATTGGAGATTTCGTATTTCATATTGTTATAATTAATTTTCCATTGTTTGTACGCAGAATGCGGCTTTCTGATCGGTTGAGATTTTGTTCCATACCACTATAAAAAGAATTCAGAGAATGGCGCGAAAAATGTGACGTCACAATACAATTGACGTTGCGTATTGATTTGAGTAAAAGAATCCCATACCAAACCAGTAAAATTGTACATATAACATGTTTTAAATTAGAAAATCATTTTCAAAAATTAATTATAAGCGTTGATGTCAATTATTTTTTAGTTTCATAGGGGTATGAAAATTACACGAAAGGAGAGTCTTTTTTTGTCATGCCTAAGACCAACCTTTTACTGTGAAGCTTTTATATGATTGGTTGCTCCGATTTCAATCAGATGCAGAGAAGTTCCGACTATAAAATGCTTTAATGCGATACAATATTTGCATCGCTTGTGTTTGATTATTTACGTGGCAACCAGTTGAAAACAGTGATTTTGAGATTTTTATTTTTGAACATTTTGGGTTTGATTTATTTTATTTCTGTGAATTTCTAGTTTTGGTTTGTTTGGCCCTAAATGACTCAAATTGTCGGGACTGTAAAACAATACAATCATGGAGTACAAAAGTAAATGCAAACATATTTTTGACGAATGAATAAGATTGAATGTTATTTTGAAATATTTACACTTGCGTTGCATTGTCACTAGATGATGTTTATCCAGCGAAATGTTATTAATTTTTGATAATTACGCACGATGAATGGCCTTGCGCATTGATATCGTGCGGCCTCGTTACGCACTTGTCAACTGCGCGTTTGTTAAATTATGATTCTATTGCAATACGATCAAAGAAGTATATATTACCGATTGTTGATTAACAAACATACAAAGTAATGTCTAAATATTTCAATAAATATTGTAAAACATGTTGATTGCAATGTTTTACTGTCTGTCGTCAATAACACCCTGTAAACACCTTCTATATCCTATTCTTTTGCTGTTATATTAACCTGACCGCTGTTCCAACTATGTGTTTGAGTTGTTTTTTTAATGTCATAGTGATCAAGTGTTAATAGAAGGATTTTGTTTTGTGTGTGTTCTCTTAGCTGCTTCGAAGTGTATTTACATTGGGGTATGTACATATTTAACTTTACCTTGTGTAAATACAGATGCAGCTGCAAAAAATAAAAATAAATCCTTAAGTGAATTATCGAAGTGTATCTGGGTCAGACTTGGACCAGGCCATTCTTGCACATGTTACTACATATATAATTAATTGCATGGCGGCAGAAACCCGTTGTCTTCTTTTGATTGAAATATCAATCGCTGTATTCCTTTGAAGTACAAAATAGAATTAACAGTTCAATCATGGTGTCCACTGAAATTCCCAGTTCCCATTCATTGACCGATGCCCGTCGGTGCAGGCGACTTCGTGGGAACAAATAACCACGTGCTTTTTTATGTATTGTTTGTAATTTAAATGTTGAGATCCAGGAATTATCCAAAACTTGATCATTAATATTTCAAAGATGGAAATTAAGTTTATCTGCAATAAATTCGATTCAACAAATCATCATCTATAACCAAAATTGTAACGATAACATCAGAAGTGTTTTAACGTCCTTGCAAGCCAGGGTGTCAAGGAGACACTTAGAGTAAGAGAGACATATAGGTGAGGAAAGAAAGGAAAGATTAAGGATCCCAAGTGTTGCAATTTTGGTCTCATCAATGTACCCTTAAAAGAAGAGACAGAAGAACATTCCCGATTCGTCATTGGGCCATTTGTTTGTTGTCGTCTACGGTCATCAAGTAGTGAGATACAGCGGGACTTGTTTTTGGGCTCTTCAATGTCCACTGAACAGAAGACAAGGGAGAAACTTTTCCCGACACTGCATGTGGAAGGGGACACCTTTACTTTTTAGTTGCCTCTTAGGACAAGCAGTGATATACGGCGGGCCTTATTCTAGGGCTCTCGAATGTCCACTGAACAGAAGACATTGGAGAAACCACCAGGACCCTGCAGGGAATAATTAGTCGGAGTTACTATTCTTAACGGGTAAACAACAGAAAGGAAACTATTGTCTATATACTGCTATCAGTTTGCAGTATTCCATTGACATCTGTACTATGGCACTGGATGTAGCTAGAAAATAAATATTTATATCCTTTAAGTTCACTAAATGATCTTTTGTGCGTTGACGGGCCGTTTAGAATATGATAATACATGTGTAAGGTAATACTTTTCCCCATACAAGCAGAAGTTTACAGAATTTAAACTGCACGAAGGGGACCGATTTTAAGGAATCATTTTAAGTCTTCACTTGAAACCTTCGTAATAAATATGTTATCATAATTGATTAACATGATACCTTCAAACCAAAGTATATATACAAATTTCGAATTGTAAGCTTACAAATTGTTTTTTGTTACTTGTTACACATTTGTCATATTGTTGGTTGTTAAAATAATGTTGTCTCATGAGATAAGATGATGTGATTGATTTGATTATTATGATGAACAATTCTATGATGATGATGATGATGATGATGATGAGCCAAACAGTAAAATTTTGGAAATTCTCCAAGAGTGAGTGTGAAAGTAGTATTAATATTCTGCATGTACATATAGAAAAATCTTCAAAAATAAAAAATAAATATAAAATATGTATATATATATAACAATTTCTTCAAAATGATGTTACCGTTTCAGAAAATAATGGCAAACTTCCCATTACAAAACTGATAACTTATAGTTACCCTTCGTTCTTGGCCGTACTCCATGGTTCGGTAAAGCGGCGCCGTCTTATACGAATCAGCCGTTAACGTTAGCATGACACACCATATCGCTATAGTTATCAAGAAACACTTAAGGATACGGAACAGTACACAGAGGAGATAGAAACACTGGTGTTTTACAGAACATTAGGAATTATTTCTCAATAACTATTTGTTTTCCTCTGACCTTAGAAGACGTCAATGTCGTCTTGAGCGTACATGTGTATAAATCCCTGTCATCGATTTTGGCAACAGAGACCAAAGTATTGGCAAACTATTTAGGGAAAGCGTGGTGCTACCGCTGTAGATCAGTTGATACCACGGCCGTAAGGATTGTAGGAAAGTCTCCGAAACTTTCGTTGATATGGTTGACCGTTCATTACCTGAAGACAGCCCACACATCCCCTGAAGATCCCCCATCCCTTGAATACAGCCCCACATCCCATAAATACAGCCCCGCCCCCAACCCCTGAAGATAGTTCTCATCAGGCGAACCAGTTCTGAACGGCACATCCCCTGAAGATCCCCCCCATCGCTTGAATATAGCCCCCACACTCTTAATACAGTCTCCCATCCCTTGAATACAGCCCCACATCTCTTAAATACAGCCCCGCCCCATCCCCTGAAGATAGTTCTCATCGGGCGAACCAGTTCTTAACGCGAATCAACTCGATTAAAATTAAACGCGGTCTTTTGGTTATACCGATTTTACAAATAAAATTTAGATGGTCATTCTCACTACGTAACATGTAACTTGCTGAGAATGACCTAGATTTTAATAAGATTGCCGATTTTACGGACTTTGTGTTTACTTCTGTTAAACAGAATGGAAAATAACTGACAGTATTTTTTTAAGTTTTCGACCAACACAGGATATGTTCCGGTCATCACATCTAAGGAAGTGCCGCCATTTTAGTTCGTGTTCTGCTTGGAAACCAGTACAATCACCCGAGCTTATAATCACTCTTATTACTCTCAATATATGCGCAAAACGACACATCTCGAGTTTTTTGTTTATTTTTTTATTATTATTTTGAGATATATTTGGAGTATAGCTAAGATGTACTGATCATCTTCAAGTGCGCCAATTTTTCCACGGAGTAAATCAGGTCACGTGATGTATAATACCTGTTGCAAACAGGTGTGTTTGTGCGGAATGTCGGAGTGCAAGTTTGATAACTTAATTCATAGGGTCTGATACGTGTACTCGTCTTCGAGCAGATCACAAACTGAAAAGCCTTCCGTACATGCGATGACCGAGATATACTGTCATCAGCCTATTTATCTCAATCGGAAGTTTTGTTTTTCTTTCACTGTCATCTTTAGTGTGGCAAACTGTGAGAAGACGTCAATGCTTATAAAACTAAACTTCCCCAAAGAGAGCAGTCGAATTAACGGTTTTACGAGTTCAGCATCAGAACATGGTTTGTCACCTGTCTGAGATAGACCATTGTCTATAAAATTGGAATTTGCTGCTTTAAAAAAATAACGTCTTTTCAGCTATATACTTATAAACAACGATATGCTTAACGCCCAACATTTGAGAAGTTGGGCGACAAGTTCGTCCGTTTTCATTATACTGTAACCGGGCGAGGTGACCTGCTGGATGTCATCCGCAGTATGCTTCAGTGAGGTACAGTAACACTGTAAAATCGACAAGTTTTGTGCTATCACAAGAAGACAAATACTAGCATACCGCAGCGTCACAAAACACGCACAAATACACTACATGCACACAGGAGAGGCCTTCCTAAAATGTCCATAGCTGTTGATAGGGCGTTAAACAATTCAAAACCAAACCAACCAACGATTTATACCCATCATATTAAAGAGGTCCAAACCTTTCGTTAATAGTGTTTGTTTGTTTGAGCTCTACCAGTGTATCATGCGTCTCCATTCTAACAATGGTAAATTGAATGGTCCATGAAAAAACTGACTAGCAATATGTTCTAGATAGCAGCGGTACTTATTAACAGTGCTTCGGGTTACCAGAGGAAACAACAACATGTGTAATTGCTGGGCTCGCGCACGTCTCATTAACAGGAGACATCGGGTAAACAAATCCCACGCATGTCCAAAGTAAAACAATCTCATCCGGTTATTTTTATGTAAAACAGATACAATGTACCTGTATCAGTGACTTCACACACTGACGTCATATACTATCACTGACGTCAAGCACTCTCCTACTCATTTCATACATGTACAATGTCCTGCTGACCAATCACATTGTCCTCCTTGTTTGACTCATTGACCTCTCACACTGTCAAACTATCATTACACACTGTCATACTTACATTACACACTGCCATACTTACATTACACACTGTCATACTTACATTACACACTGTCATACTTACATTACACACTATCATACTTACGTTACACACTATCATACTTACACTACACACTCTTATACTTACATTACACACTGTCATACAATCTACTTACACTACACACTGTCATACTTACATTACACACTGCCATACTAACATTATTACAATGCTCTACTGAATTTACACACTGTCCTTCTGAGATCAAACACTGTCATATTTACATTATCACGATGCTCTTCTGACATCACCACTATGCTCTTCTGACTTTACACACTGTTCTACTGAGGTTACAAACTGTCCTACTGAGGTTACACAGTCCTACTGAGGTTACATACTGTACTACTGAGGTTACACACTTCCATCTATATTACCACGATGCTCTCCTGACTTATATACTGTCATTCTGCCATTACACACTGTCCTACATACATTACCACGATGCTCTTCTGACTTTACACACTGTCCTACTGAGGTTACACACTGTCCTACAGAGGTTACACACTGTCCTGCTGAGATTACACACCGCCATACCTACATTACCATGATGCTCTCCTGACTTATATACTGTCATTCTGCCATTACACACTGTCCTACATACATTACCACGATGCTCTTCTGACTTTACACTGTCCTACTGAGGTTACACACTGTCCTACAGAGGTTACACACTGTCCTACTGAGGTTACACACTGTCCTACTGAGGTTACCACGATGCTCTCCTGACTTATATACTGTCATTCTGCCATTACACGCTGTCCTACATACATTACCACGATGCTCTTCTGACTTTACACACTGTCCTACTGAGGTTACACACTGTCCTACTGAGGTTACACACTGTACTACTGAGGTTACACACTGTCCTACTGAGGTTACAAACTGTACTACTGAGGTTACACACTGTTCTACTGAGGTTACAAACTGTTCTACTGAGGTTACAAACTGTCCTACTGAGGTTACACACTGTCCTACTGAGGTTACACACTGTCCTACTGAGGTTACACACTGTTCTACTGAGGTTACACACTGTCCTACTGAGGTTACACACTGTTCTACTGAGGTTACAAACTGTTCTACTGAGGTTACACACTGCCCTACTGAGGTTACACACTGCCATACCTACATTACCACGATGCTCTCCTGACTTATATACTGTCATTCTGCCATTACACACTGCCCTACTGACCTCACACAATGTTTATTAGATACTGCATTTTGATGGCTATCAAGATAATAGTCCCGAATTTTTCATTTCATTGAACATTGGCGTTAATCAGTGTTTTGTTGTAAGAAATCATATCTTATACAAACTTACAGATTATCTGTAGGTTTGGTTTGGTTTGGTTTATTATTTTAACGTCCTATGAACTGTAGGTATAGGCACTATCATTTTAAAGCATGTTTTAACAGTGCCATTATAATGGACATGGAAAGGTCATGTCGATGTGCCTGCAACCGCTGACGGACGCTTTTATAGTGCCAACGTATTTCGGTTGAATTGTACTATCAACACATATTTCAGTGACATCGCATTACACAACACGATGAAAACCCAACAAGAGTCTCATAAAAGAAACAGATGATAGACTAGGCCATATTTTGTAGTTAAAATACTTACAAAGCATTTAAAATTAAAATTAAACACTTAAGGCGCCAATGATATAGGCCAAGTTTGTATCAACTCCTGGAAAGAGCAAATGTGCACATGCCCTGGCGAGGTATTCGCCGTCCACCAGTCATAATTTGAACAAAATACAAAACGGAAAGCCTGTAATCATGATATTTAATCGAATCCTGGTATAGAGGCCGGCAAAATTTGTGAAAAGAAAATAATTTTGACCTGAATGGCAGCGAGTCATCAAAGTACTAAATACCAGTTGAGCGACGTAGGCCCATCGGGCTTCTTGTTAATAGATGATATTCGACAATGTGTCTTCCATTCAATCCTTTAAGAACCCCGAGGTTATTGATAAACTATCATGAATAATTATCTTATATCATTTTGCTGATTACGCGATAAACAAGATTGTATATTTTAAAGCAAAAATTGTCGGCAAAGAAAATTGATTCCACAGTGGAAACTTGTTATATTGTCATACAAAATCAACCGAAATTTAAATATTGTGTGATCTGCGTTTTTCACAAGATGAATCGGTTTGCAAAACATAACCATCTCTTGATTATATAACTTTAAAACGATATAGACTGTGTTCATTTCTATGGAGTCAGGAGTTTTGACGTTAATTACAATTCTGAAGATTCTTTCGAGATTAATTTCATCAGATTTTCAGTTTCAGTTTTCAGTTTCTTTTTTGCCGTTTCCGTTGTTTGTTTATGATATTGACAAGGAGCACACTTAATGAGGTTCTATTGTCATATAATACCTCAACAATACCGTCCTACAAACTTTTAAAAGATATGTCAAGACACAGCTAACTTTGATAGGATCAAGATAACTGTCGTTTTACAGAGCCATTACACTGACATGTGATGTTGATTGCATATCCCAATTAACGGCGACAATGATGACGAAATTGGCCAATAATTCTTCCTTGAGCACCTTTTTATGTTTTACTATTACAATCACTTTGGCGTATCAATGCCTGGAGATAGAACCCATAGTTTTCCTCATATAGACGAACATTCAATTATAAGTCCAAAAATGAGGCGTTGTCAATGCAGTCAGGAGAACATTAAGGTTTCTCAAATTTATTCGTCTCTTACGAATCGTACAATGCTAATATGTAAGAGGAAGACGCCAACAGAAAAAAAAGGAGCAGACATCAAAGAAAGTAAAGTTAAGATCACAAATGTTGCAATCTGGATTCACGATTCTACACAGGTCCCCAAATATAATAAACATACTTTGGGATACAGCTAGTTTTTTCTTCCAATAACAAAATAGAAAAAACTCTCCAAAACGGCCCTGTTCCTGACGCTAGTCAAGCTATGTACTAGTAATGTATTGGTCACAGAATATTTGTATTCTGCCGATTTTGACGAAATGAATCCATCGATCTACAAAGTCGTCTTCAGTTCCTCGCTATCATAAGGAGCTACCAATATACAGCAGCCTCCCAGAAAATTGGTATAATTATTAGTAAGTTAAAACCAATCATTGTGAAATAATTAGCGTCAGTATGTGCAAAGATAGCAGAAAACTAATGATGTCCAAGTCTATTTATAGTCTCGTTTGGCATTAAAATGTAATACCACAGTCAATGCAGAGTGATGCATCGCCCCTTTAGATTGTTCTAACAGACTCTACAGCCAGCTTGTTATGAGAGAATGCTGCGTAAGAGTTGATATAATACCGGGATGAAATTCAAAGAACAAGATATAAAGCGGAAGACGGCTGTTCAATGGTAGATGTCTGCTTTAAGGGGAATAGAACAAAAGCAGTATCAGATAAAAGAGTAGGTTGTTCCTATTGATATGTACAGGTTTAAACTCGCCAATCGACGATGCAGTTGTATATATCATTTCTTCGTTGTGTATTGTTAATATATATTGAATGAAAATAATATGGACATACATATGAACTATTACATTGGAAGAGTTAGAATAAATTGGTAGTTATATAAAAATTAAGGGTGACATGAAATACCCCTAGAAGTACTGAACAAAATAGATTAACATTCAGAATCCTGCATATATATATTCACAGATTACATATATTCACTGTGCGACATTTCCTATATGTCACTATTTTATGCTAGCATTGCCTTTACCATCATATCTGTGAGTAAAAGGAAATATTTCCCTAGATATGACCAAAAATCTGTTCTACAGCTACACTATTTACATCGTGGCGTATGTGAGTAAGAAATGTGAAATCTTTTTGAAAGTCGCTGCGATTATTCGTAGACATTATATAGATAATGGTTTACGGGATAGCTGTGAACCGACTACGAATACCGATATGAAGCCATTAAATAATTCAAACCATCAGATAAAAATCAGACACAAACATATTTCTACACTTCAAACGATATGGATCAATATCTTTTTCTAAACAGTTTTATAAACGTTTCAGTGATGGAGTCCTATTGATTATACAGACATTGGGTATGACTCCTGTTTAATGCAATATATTTGTGTCTGTATTCCAAGAAAAAGATAATTGGGAGAGTTGTCTTCATTATGAGAGAACCAATGCTGTTCCTAACCCAAACATGGACTGTTAACGTCTCCTTCTAGGAATACTGAACACATATACAGTAGTTGTGCATATAATACAACCCGCTATTTTAATTCATGACTGACGAATTATAACTCACTAGCTATGGAGAATTGTTCACATACCATACAGAGGCATTCCTTTCCCGTATGCAGACACGTTTAATATTCAACTTTCACTCATTCTGAATTATTGAAGAGCAAATATTAGTCTTGTGGTATAAGTGTTCAACAACTTTGTTATTTAAGTTATTAGTGCCAGTATATACGTTTTTTACTCTTTGAGTTTTCATTCATATACATTTCATTTGCTTTCTATTCCCTTATCTTGGTTGATAAACCGAAGACTATGATAATGATAAATAAGTATTGCCGTCTGCCAGTTTTTGTTGTTTTTTCTTTAAACATATATATAAGGGATACATTTTTGAATTATCTAAAACATGAAATATGGCTTTAGAATCGAATAAGTGGCGTGCTTCTAAGAATCAGTGATATATATTCCCCAGCATTCAAAAATGGAAAACGTGGGATCCATTGAAAATAATCCACCATGTCGCAAATTTACATTCGAACATTAATGCATACGCGATCATTTTTAGCAATATAATATATAATTACTCCAATGGAGTGTGTCCGATTACCAATAGACCGGGTTGATACTAAACACTTTAGAAATCAAACGAATAGTTCTTTTAATGTATGATTCAGCGAGGTAGCACTATAAATCGGCAAGAGTTCCGGCCTATCACAAGGAGACCTAACACAAACAAACCGCAGCCTACCAAAACACACATTCGCACACACTACACGCATGCATATCGCAAACACGCGAGGCCGTCCTTAAATGACATTAGCTGTTAATATGACGTTAATCAAATAAAACCAAAACCAAACTTTTTAATGGTTTCATTCGAAATCATTGTCTGATTTGCTTGATTATGTTAAAAGATTCCAGTATTGCACGGACGTAACACCACAGTGTCCCCTTGTGAATACATAACTACATGATAATAAAAACGTTTCGTACATGCATTCTAGACCAAGTTTACCACAGTGAAAACAACACTACAATCATTATTCAGTAATGTAGACGGCGAGTTAAACATTACGTTAGACGACTTAGCACTACTGTGTCATATAGATGTGCTGCCTGTGAATATTTCGTAGGATATTTGTCAAAATACAGGTTGCAGTCAAGTAAATGGTCTTTTTTAACACATTAGTGATGAAGCTGTTTTACGAGCGAACGCCACAACAGTCCAACCGCCAACAAATATTTGTGTTAATTTTCTTTTGAGACATAATACAATTAGTACTGATAATTTGTGACAAAATTGACTCTTTAAACCTGTTTTACTGGTTTATTATTATTTCTCTTTAACGTCCTTAGAACTGGAAAGGTCGAATGCACACTGGTTCTATGAACAACATACGTAAAATTAATTCCGTAGTGCCAACACAAATCATTTTAGAATTCAGATGAGCACGTGCTATTTTATACTAACGCCCGAATTAAAGTAATCTAGCCAAACTCTATGAACTTTTTAAATTGAATGTCAATTTTGTTGGATTTGAAATACAATGTTAACAATAACTTATATAATACAACATATTTTGATAAATGGATGGTTTTCAACGAACATGCGTCAAGCTATTTTAAAATATACAAACGAATTTCTGTTAGCTTCGATTTATCCATAACCAGTATAGATGTGTGTATCAAGGAGTAATTCGGTTTAAATCACATTTCTGAAGATGCACATTACTAAATCTAAAGAGCAGGCTTTGGATTGTCTGGCTGCGACATAGCAGAATCTATAACAATGGTAGTTGCTACTCTCGGCAGTATGATTCAGTGAGGTAGCACTATAAAGTCGGTATCAGTTCTGCGGTATTATTAGAAGACAAATAGGAGCATACCGCTGCCTCCCAAAACAATGACTCAATCTCAACACACATAAGTTTCGTACATGTATTCACTCAATTTCATGTCAACACAGGCAGTTCTTCGTGCATCAGAGCGTCAATATTAGGGATCATTCTGTTCTTTCTGAATCAGTCCGCATTCTAGACCACTTTATCACACTACCAACAACCCTACAATTAGTATCCAGTAATGTAGACAGCGAGTTAAACATTACGTTAGACGTCTAAGCACTACTGTGTTATATAGATGGGCTGCCGATGAATGCTCCGTGAGACATAAGTCAAAATCCAGGTTGCCGTCATACAAATAGTCGTTGTTAGCACCTTGATAATGAAGCTGTCTTAGGAACGAACACCACAACAGTCCAACCGCCGAAACATGTTTGTGTTAATTTCCTTCTGAGGCATAATACAATTGGTATTGATGATCTTTGACAAAATAGACTCTTGAAATCTGTTTAAGATGTTTATTCTTATTTCTGTTTGACGTCCACAAAAGGTCAAATGCGCACTGTTTCTATGAACAAAATGTGGGTATATAAAGTTAATTCCGTAGTGCCAGCACAAATCATTTTAAAATTCTACGGGCACGTGATATTTTATAGTTACATCATACTGAAAGTGTTCTAGCCAAATTCTGAGAGCTTTTTAAATTGAATGTCAATTTTTCCGGGTTTGAAATACAAATGTTTAAAATGATTTATTAAATCATTTTAAACAACATATACACACGAATTTGTTAGCTTCGATGTATCCACAGACTGCAAGTTTATATATTATATATTATTTAGATAAAATATCCATCTTTAGTTTCTAGATAAAATTACTTGTTTGTTTTGGGTTTTCTCAGATAGGGCTCTTTCTTTATATTTATCAATAATTTATAGGGTAAAACGCGAATTCTCATTTCCCCCCGACAGGATCCCCTCTTCATCCTAAATCACCGGCCATTGGCTGGCTATTTGGAAACCCTTTTGCTGCTCTGTTTAGGACACCTCCAGGTTTACACTTGACGCTTACCACACTGAGGTTTATCGAATGAAGAGGGACTTGGTAACTACATGTTTATATATCTTTTGAATGCGTCAGCAAACATGTATTTTCTCTCGCCATGATACAATTTCTGTATCCATATAGAGACGTGGAATTAAACATCCGATAGTTTCTGAATTATGACAGATCAGGAGACATCTTCAGTCACACAAATATTTTCTTTATATCAAGCAGAGTATGACAGTTTCGGATGGAAGAAAGAAGATTTAATGTAATTGAAAAAAAAGTATTCGAAATTCTTAGGGGTTAGTTTTCGCATAGCTGAAAGATTGAGTGAGATTTGAAAATATGACTGATAAAATACGCGAACAACCATCGGTATCGACAATCGAAGCTTGTAGCTCCTTAATCAAAATTATGGACGATGTTGGTAAATAGCGTTCTGCGAACGAAACATCAGTGTAACACTGCAGTGTAATCGAAAACTCACAAGATGCCCATGGCCAGGGGACTTCACTGCCATATAAAATTCATCATAACTCTCTTTTGCCTACATAGCTAATTTTGTAAAAACAAACATGTATTTGAATACCCAATATCACTTTAAAGACAAAAAAGATTTTGTGTTAGGTTATTGTAGAAGTGTCAAAATTGTGTTTATTTTATCCGTTTAAAACCCTGTCTAAGGGAGGCCAAACACTGCTGAATTTCAGTTTTTAACCGTAAATGATTGTAGTAAAATATATTATCAGCTTTGCATAAGTTTACATTATTTGCATTTGCTATAATGAGAGGGACAAAAGCAAAAACGGACGGTGCACGACGACAGACGAATTTTGGTAACTATAGGTCATATTTACCTCTGATCCTGTCACCTTAATAAATAAAAGATAAACATGTATCCTTGAAAAAGGAAAATATTACTAATCAAGGTGTTCCAGTAGTGTAAGCGTCTTTTGGACAGTCCAACAGATCAAAGCAATGACACGTTCTCAAAACGAAAACAAACCACCTGCTATCAGAATGAGCATCGAACATTATACAGTGGTTTTGTCTTTCAAAGACTCGTCAATGAAGCGGGGGTCAAAGCAAGGAATTCAGACAAAACATGAGGAAAGTCATGAAGGGCCCGACAAATTATATCAACCGAAAAATTAATAAAATTTCGTATTATTTGAATATCGCAGAACTTCAAAAAGAAGTAATGGCTGACCTTGCAGGTCTTTAGATTTATACGGCAGTCTTTGAAAGAGTCTTAACACCGCTCAACGAGAAGGTTGACAAAAGAGATGATACAAGCAAACGCGAAAAGTATACAGTCTCGAGTGGATGTATGTAAATATATATATGTTAAAGATTTGGATTTCCTGTCGTAGTTGTATTATACTGAAATATTGTCATATCTGTACAACTCCCATCCAAGTATGTGTATACATTGCGATCCAAGTATGCATATATATATATTCAATATCATAACATTATGAGTCAAAGAAAGTAATGACAATGTTGCATATATATTAATATATTAATATTTCAATTAAATTTCAACCAACTCCACAACCTTATATGACCTTGACCTTTGTTATTGAGAGGACGTCATACCCCGTGCAAACGAAACCATCAGTCATCTTTAAATTTATTTTATGTTCTTCTTGATTGATCGAAAAGCTTTGATTCGATTATTTAGGAAGCGAAACATGCGTGCTCTGACTTTAAGATTAAGATGTATATTTATATATAAGAAATGTTTCGTAAAAAAGACTTGTCGCGAGAAAACACATTCAATTTTAAATACACTTCCTAATCTATGACAAAAAATCACATTTCAAACAAAAAAAAAACAGCAAGAAAATATCATCATATAATGAAAATATATAAATATCAGCATACTTACCGGAGCGGAGCTCTCTCTATTCCTCGCGCTGTAACTAAAACAAATGCTTTGTTGTGTAAGCTTTAATCAATACACGCGTCCTCACGTGCCCTCAACGTTACATCTGTAAATTGTTATAAATAAAGCATGATCGTTTCCCGTAGGAGCGTGAATGTCCGCCTTTGTGTAGCTAAAACGGTCACGTTGTCTCACTGAGACCCTTACATCATTCAAAAGAGATGCCAATCATTTTGAGATCGATATGATCACACACGACATATTCAGACTCGGATAGGACAGCTGCAATAAGATGAACGAACATTCGATATATTGTCACTATTGTCCATAGCATTTTAGTTTATTTTCTCAATATTGAAATGAAATTGGGATATTATGCGACAGGGTGCCATTTATTCAATGATATACACGATAAAATCGTCTAGAATCATATTCGACCTTTATTAATATTTCCAACAAGATATATACTTTTGTGATATGTGATATGACTGATTACATCGTCTAGAGAAACACGAGGGACTGTATAGACAACACAAATGATTATATGTTGTTGCAGATACATACATGTATATAAATGTGTATATGACGAACAGCAACTAAAACTGTATTTCACAATTGTTCCGTCGTTGGTCCTAGAAAAAATCAAAAAGTGTGGAAGTAACTAAAAATCAACATTTGTTTAGTTTAGTATTGTTAAAGTCCCATCAAACAGCCAAGGTCGTTCAATGACGGTCTCTCCAGCGTGAACCTGAAAGGAAAATTGTGAAAATCAACCAGGTTACTAAAAAATCAAAATTTGCTTGGTTTTAATTAGTATTGTTTAATGTTGCATCAAACAGCCAAGGTCGTTCAGGGGCGGTATCCGCTGTGTGCGAGATGCAAGTGTCATCATACATGTATAAGTGTGCGTTTCGGAGGCTACTGCATGTTTGTGTTTGTGTCGTTTTATAGTGCTTACTCAATGACGCGCTATACCGCACATCCAGCAGGACACCAAAACATCCCCCAAAATCTGAGCGTTAAGCGAGAGTAGCAACTACCATTGTATAGACACTGGTATGTGTCGGCCAGGGGACGGAATTCAAAGCCTTCCTACAAGAAAGAAATGAAACGATAATATCCCGAATTTAGTCGTCTCTTACTGTCATGCAAAAGGGCAGCAGGTACGTTAGGTAATTTAGTTTACCCCATGGTTTAATCGGTTAAAAATTGGGTATTGGATAATTTTGAAATATCATACTGTGATAGATCATTTCAATATACAATATATACATTGTATATACTGCAAAGTTGAGGAAACCGTAATTTTTCATTTTTATTTATTTAAAGGTTTCCACGTGAGTCGCCATACTATCGCCATACTATTATTTACATTCTTTTTATGACATCATATATGTTGATTCTTATAAAATCCTTAACAAATGTTTTTATTTCAAGTGCAGTAATGCAAACTACATTCCTCTTGTAGACGACAAGGATTCATTTTCCGCTCCATGTTTTGATGTTGCTATTCATCAGTCCTCGAAACCCGTTATAATGGTTGACAAAATGTTCGGAGCAGGTAGCCAGTCTTAAATGCTGCAGGAAATAAGTATCTTGTTGGTGCCATCAAATATCGAAAAATCTTTTAAGAATGTGATTTAAATTCTAGAAAGACATTCGTTTCAGGCTTTTTATACATGTATATTTTAACTTGTCTGTCCATTTTAAGACTTCAGCAAGCTCTAACTCATTCCCAACAATGAGCTTAAAGAAAAAAATCGTTTACCCCACAGACAGACATTGACTAACGGACCATATACTAAAACGCGAAATAACAGTGGTATAATTTTTCTGTAGACATCGCGTTCACCATAAATACCATGTTCACTATATTTAAGACTCTGTAAACTGATTCATCTCAGCTTTTACGGGAATCAGATGAAAAGGTTTGTGACCGCAGAACAGAATTATTGACACCGGGCCAGACGCATTACCGGCATCGCGATAGGAATTGTTACTGATAAATTGTTATTCCAGGATCCAGATATTAATGCTCCTGGTCAGGTGATTACAAAGCATTTGTGATTACGTCATCAATCTGAAAAAAAAGCAATCAGCAGGTTAATCGAGGAGTCGTGTCATTATTGATCGTTCATTTACCTTAGCGATTAATTAAAACATTGTCAGTATAGTATGACTCAGTAGAATGTCGTCACCGTGTCCGGGTACGAGATATTTCACTAATCCCGTCTAATGGACACGGAAAGAGGCCTTAAAAGGACGTGCACATCAACAGGAAGCATTAGCAGGTACCAATACTCCCCAAACAATCAACATTAGCAAAGCAAATCTGAAAACATTGCAGTAGTAATATAACATTGAATAGAGTTTTGGGTATGAATGGAAGAAAAAGTATGTGTGGTTTTTCATAGCTGTCGTACTGAATTACGACCTGTTAATAACAATAAGGTTATTTGCAGGACTGTGCATGCAAATGATAGGGCCACTGAAGGACGCTTTTATAGTGTTATAACACTGAAATGCCATACCTAGACACAAAAATTTGTGATATCTTACCTAAAATGTGACAACTAGTGATCGTATCCTTCATTTCAAGCGGAAAACAGCAAGTATAACTTTCCAGAGGTCAAAAGAGTACCCACCAGGAAACCAGAGTTTCACTCAGAGTTCAACACTAACCATCTTAGCCCAGTCAACAAGTGGCTGTAAACAATCTTTGTTATGTACTGGAAAGACATTTCTCAAATCAGTCGGTTCCCCTTGGTCCCTCATTCAGAAAGGTTGTTTTTCAGGTTGATTAACAAATTTGGCTGCCATGTTGCCATCAGTTGAAGTGGCAATTGACGTAAGCGTTAGTTCTTGAGAGGCACTGGCAGGATGTGTCATAGACTTCATAAATTATGTAGGTTGCCCCTTAGGCCATGTATTCTCAATTGAAGATCCGAGGTACGTGGTTCGACGCTATCTACCTGTGTCGGTTTGTGGCTGTTCTGTTGTGGTTATGTCTCTTATTGCTCTGGATGACATGCGTGTATCCTGTATGTTGTTCAGCAAAGTAGTCACCAACTACAACTAGGAGTCCCCGCCCCTAAATGACCCTTGCTGTTCAAGGGACGATAAACTCCGCAAAACAAAAAACAAATTTTAAATTAATGATTGTTTTATATTCTTTGTTCTACGGTTGAGCAATTTCATAGGAACACATATTGACTGTAGACAAAACCATTACTTATTAAGATGAAAGGGGAGAAAGTACAGTAAATATCAAACTGACATATAACCAAACATTTAATAGTGGGCACCAAATTTAGTAAAGATCAAACTGCCATACCACCAAACACTTAATAGTGGGCACCAAATTAAGTAAAGATCAAACTGACATATAACCGAAAACTTAATAGTGGGCACCAAATTCACCTTGGTATATCGCAGGTACTTAGTATCGATTTCCATGTATCACATAATGTTTCAGCATGTTTATACATTGTAACAGTCAGACTATCGTATTCTCTTATATAACGTTGAATAAATACCTTCCCCGAAATACACTAACAGTTTAGGTCTTTCCAGACGTGATAACTCACCATTTTCATTAATAGATTATTCTAAATATACACCAATGTCTAGACTTAGGATGAACCTTGTTGATCGATTTAAGCTGGATTATAAACTACTTGTGTTAATAACATATGCCGAGTAACTACGATGATGAACAAAATAAATTGCTCATCACCAGAATGACAAGGGAATTTGCAGGGTATAGAGTTATTTAGACCCACAAAGCCTGGAAGGATGTATCGCCCCGCAAAACTATTTATCGGATGAATTACTAGTTCTACATGTTAAGCGATTTTTCTTCAGAAAAAAATACCACAAGCAAGTAAGTTATCGATACTTCCTACATTACGACAGACAAACGACAATTTCTGACCGTTACATTTCTTTCCATGGACAAGCTTATAAAAATAATTGTAAAGCCCCAAATTAAAATCAACACGCTTAAGATGCAATACCAGATAGAGATGCTGTTGTTGGTTCAAAAGACGAAATATTCTTACATTATTTTCATTAATTCAAGTGTGAAATTGTCAACGAATGAAAATAGTTCGGCTAATAACCAATCTACTTAAAATCTAGATGGTCATTCTCACCAAGTTACATGAACCATCTAGATTTTAATTAGGTTGGCTAATAACAGACAGGATTAACGAAACTGATTGCAAATGAAGAGCTAAAGAATCGTTATCAGATAGAGCAGCATCATGTCTATCATGTTTGTCTTAAATCCAATGGAGTGTTCATAACCGCAAAATAAATCGTCTCTAAGATTACATGGAAACGGGTTAAACCTCTGGGAGGAGAAAAGTAATGTGTGGAAATTTCAAATATCAATTTTGATATACTGTTGTTTAACAACCAGGGCGAATTGAGGAATGTCGTATGTGTAGAAATGAGACATCAGAAGAAAGATTTAAACTTGTGAGGTCTATTTGGTATTGTTTACCGTCCTATCAACAGCTATTGTCAATTATTGCCACCTTTTCAGCGTTCCAATCGTCAGCTCTAACGGCATGCTCACTTAGCACATTCAAATTGTACACCAAGGTATTCAAGCTTTGAAACAAACATGACTGCGTCATACCGGGGAAAGATATGGTGGTGCCAGTATATTACGATTCAAACAAGCTAATATCAAGTAAAGTGTTTAAATTGCTTGGTGCCAGTATATTACGATTCAAACAAGCTAATATCAAGCAAAGTGTTTAAATTGCTGGCAACGTGTATCTGTTAACAGGTTTTGTGTGTGTAGTAGCAGTAGCCAGTAAGACGTGTGATATAGAAAATTCATGAACTATATACATGTATTTCCGAAACGTAAAATTTTACATTTAATTTTTTTGTTTTGTTTCGCTAGGGGCATCGCCACGTGAGCAGTCGGCGTCATTTTGAAGCGGGGTATCCTTCTTCTAGTAGTAGTAGTTGGTGACTACCTCAATGTACAACATACGAGAGTCCGTCGCAAATGATCCAGAGCATTTATGGTATAGTGTTTTACCCAAAGACACAACCACGACAGCACAGACTGGCCCGTTTCTTAGACAACGCAGCTTGGATTTTCACCTGAGATTTTGTGGCCGGCGCTCAAACCGACTGAGCTATCATGGCCCCTAACATTTTACATAATTGATTATTAAGCAAATTATATTGTTTTGGAGAACATGCATTTAATTGTCACAGTAAAAGTATTATATTTGATTTCTATTTTCTGCATGTTCAATTAGTTGAAATAATCTTTATATTTTATATTACCTCTAGTAAGATGAGATAAAAAAGATGTATGTCATTACTCTATAGTACTATACAAATACAGCCTTGTGATAGGGTCAACATATTGTTCAACATTTATTTGACGGTTTCCTATTCCAAATGAACGTCTTTAGCTTTGGGGTTTCCTGAAGTATATTCACTTTTTTCTAAAGCAAAAGCTAACAACAAACGCCAAAACCAAAGGCAGTACCAGCCGAGGTAATAGAAGATTCCAAAATTTGTGTCTATTATTGCGCCCTATATAGTTTCCTGACGCATATCACTGGGACACTCCGAATAAATCCATAATTCTTTGGAATAAAATTCTACACTCATTTTAAGTCAAAATGTTATATGAATATGTATTAGGAGCTATGAGTACACGATATATGTCAAAAGAAGCTGAACACTTTTAAAATGTCACTGATTTCTTTCGAGCTTCCTCTACAGCTGGTTAGATATACTGTTTTGATCTTGGTCGATTTTACTCAACAGATATGTTGGAAAATTAGGCATACTGACAGCAAAGTGACGTATGCGTCGCGTGCCAGCTGATCCAAAGACAAGACGTATTTCCTTACTGTCGTTTTTTGACATAGCTACTGTATACTGCTAAAGAAATCGTTAATTATCAACAATTTAGTCATTTTCAATTGATGCTTCATAGAAATCTAGATTTGAGGCAGTGTATGTATTTTTTATCTCTAACTATTCTTATGTTTTAATTACAATCGCGTTTGCATCGAATAGTTATTGTCAAAATAAATCTCATATATCTAAATCTGTGAAACCGATGCTCTCTGTGTGGCGCTCACTGAAGGTTTTCCTTGTCTTGTGTACTTCCGCTATCTCTGTGTACATTGTTTCCATAGTGGTATAAAACTTCTGTTATCATCCTATGAGAAAAAAAATGAAATCGCTGTCTGTAGCGGCGTTTTTGTATGGTTAGCACAGCTGCATGAAAATGCATTGCATAAATATAACATCATGTGGCAGTTAATGTCTAGGCTGTGCTACGGGAATCAGACAAACAGAGCAACATTCCCATGTTACGCATATAACGCGGTATAACTCGAACATATTTCTGGTTTCATAAACCTGTAGAACATGGGGACCAGAACATGGTGATAGCAACCACGTGCCGTTAAACTCTCAAGTCGGTGGTAAGGACTGGTTCGGCCCATTGGGTCGGTTATCATACTATCATGTACAGATGTGGCATTTCAGTGTGATGCACTATAATGCAAACACAAGTGTCATCAAAATATGTCAACGAAAACAGTTTGACAGCTATAGAGATGACAAGAGCGTGACGGACATGCGGAATAACACTCGTTACGCGTATACCAATACAAATAATATTAGAGTTGAGATGAATTTTAAGTATTGTCACTGTATCAATATGTTATGTATGTTGTAGTTTTAATAGAAGAATTATAATTGAACGAAATGTTTGGTTCTTGATTTTGTCTTCACTTCTGATGCCCTGTAGGTAGGGCGTAAGAATTGTACTTGCTGCCCCCATTGCATGATCGTAGGAGGCGACTTTTCTTCTTCCTAATGTCTCCCTTGACAAAACCTCACTTTTGGCCTTTAGTTGAGCGTTCACCGCTGTGAGGAAGGCTTTGGGTTCTGTCCCCTGGCCGAGACATACCAGATACCAGAGTCTTTAAAACGGGAGTTGCTACTCCTGCTTAGCGCTCAGCATATTTGGAGTTGGACGACTGGTTCGCCCGTTGTCAGTATAATGTGACCGAGTTGGGTGTGCTGCTGGGTGTCTTCGGCAGTATGCTTCAGTCAGGTAGCACTATAAATCGGCAAAAGATCCCGCCTATCACAAGGAGACTTAACGCGAACATACTGCAGCCTCCCAAAACACACATACGCACTCACCACACGCATGCATGTCGCACACACGGGATTCCGTCCTGAAATGACCTTAGCTGTTAATAGGACGTTAAACAAAATAAACCAAACCAATCTTCACTTCTGAACTTGAAATATGTATGTTATATTCAAATTCTTAGTGCAGAAATGTTTTCAATAGCGGATACGTAAAAATGTAAATAAATGTAATGTAGACATAACGAAAAGCGACATCTAAAACAACCAAATCAATGCAATATGACGAATGATAAGATGTTTTTATTGTTGGTACCGTTAGAGATTTACATAGTGGTAAATGTATTTTGTAACATGTTGGTAGTATCACGAGCTTTGCCGTATATATACACAAAAACTCGAGTTTTTTTTCAGGGCCAAAGCAAATCTAAAAATGATTGAATGAATTGATCTGTAGACATCATTTTAAAAGTAGTTTTATATACCACTTTTAAATGAATATTTCATGTTGTTGGTCTATAGCGTTGTTTAATGTCTAGATGTCCCTGTGGGTCTCGTAAAAAGACCGATATAAAACAGATTTCGGTTTGTCATTAGGAGCACGTGAGCGATAGATAAAAAAAGAAAACTAATAAATACATGTAACAAATGGCGAAATAAGTTACGTAGGTATTGGATAGCAATAGTTTAAACAGGGTATGACTTCCTGTGTGTCAGTGTTGCATTTCATTGGATTTATTTCGTCTGCAGTTTTTGGTTTATCTAGTTATTCAAAAAGACATGTTTTCATTTTAAAATGTGATATGAGGTTTGCATTACCCATGCGGGCTTTTGATTCTGTCCACTGGTCGAGACAAATCAGAGTCTAAAAATGGGAAGTTACTACTATATACTCCTGCTAAACGCTCAGCATATTGGCGTAGTGGAACGTCTGGTTCGCCCGTCAGTATATTGTGGCCGGGTTGGGTGCCCTCCCCCTCTGTGTCGCGAGTCCCCCTCTGTGTCGAAAGTCCGAAAACCCACGCGGGGCAGTTGCCTGGTACTGACAGTAGGCTAGTGGTTTTTCTCAGAGTACTCCAGTTTTCCTCCTCAATTGCCCTGCAGGTAGGGCGTAAGAATTGTACCTGCTGCCCCCAATTGCATGATCGTAGGAGGCGACTAAATTTGGGATCTTATCTTTTCTCTTCTTTCTGAACAACTTTCTTCCTCCTAATGTCTCCATTGACAATGCCTCACTTTTGGCTTTTAGTTGAGCGTTCGGCGCTGTGAGGAAGGCTTTGGATTCTGTCTCCTAGCCGAGACATACCAGAGTCTTAAAAATGGTAGTTGCTACTCCTGCTTAGCGCTCAGCACATTTGGAGTGGGACGACTGGTTCGCCCGTTGTCAGTAAAATGTGACCGGGTGGGGTGTCCTGCTGGGTGTCTTCGGCAGTATACTTCAGTGAGGTAGCACTATAAATCGGCAAAAGTTCCGGCCTATCACAAGGAGACTTAACACGACCATACCGCAGCCTCCCAAAACACACATACGCACTCACAACGGGCATGCATGTCGCACGCACGGGAGGCCGTCCTTAAATGACCTTAGCTGTTAATAGGACGTTAAACAAAATAAACCAAACCAAACCAGTTTTCCTGCACGTCCAAAACCAGGCACGTCCTTAAATGACCCTGGCTGTTAAAATGACGTTAAACAAAATAAACCAAACCAAACCGAACGGGTGAGGTGTCCTGTTGGGTATCTTTGGCAGTATGCTTCAATGAGGTAGCACTATAAAGTTGACATCAGTTTCGCGCTATGACAAGGAGACAAACACGAAGGTACCCTATTTACTCACCACATGTTAGCCCTAATGACCTATATAATGTTGATGGGCCATTAAAACATCATAACTAACTCACCGCAGCCTCCCAAACCACACAGGCCCTCCTTAAATGCTCATTACCTAATGTCCTGTTAAATGTTAGGGTCATTTAAGGACGTGTCTGGTTTTAGAGGTGGAGAAAAGCCGAAGTACCAGGGGAAAAAAACACCGGCCTACGGTCAGTACCAGGCAACTGCCCCACGTGGGTTTCGAACTCGCAACCCAGAGGTGGAGGGCTAGCGATAAAGTGTCGGGACACCTTATCCACTCCGTCACCGCAGCCCCCTAATAGGATGTGAAACAATAATGAAAGTATATGTAAACTTAAATAATTACCAATGCTGTTTGTTTGTTTTAGGCGTTAATGCCCCCGCAATAGGCACAGGAGGACGGATATGATGGAGACATTTATTAAAAACACATTAAGATAGAGCTAAAGATCGCGGTAATGGGGATCGCAGATATAACTTGGTATTTTCACCGTCTCCTAAATAGAAGACGCGGATTGATCGCTTGTTTGTTAGTTTGCTTGGTTTATCGCCCCTTGAACAGCCAGGGTTATTTTAGGCGGGCACCCTGTAGTAGTTGGTGACTACCTCACTGAACAACACACCGGAGGCCCGTCGCATGCCATCCAGAGCATTTTGAGTAAAGTGTCTTCTACGATCAATATGCAGGGGGATAAAGCGGGTTTTATTATCACATTTGCATCCATGACATTACTAGTACATATGACCTTTAGCTTTTGCGAGACGCTTAATGAAAAGCAAACAAATTATTGTAAAATAATCTAAAACCAAAATGAGAAAATATACACGTCTTATAAGATCCAGTTATTTTCCAGACAGATATGTTGAACTATAGACCCAGACTGTGTATATTTATGTGTAATGTTATTCAGTTTGAACATTTCAATTCCTAATATCGTGGCGCTGACGAATTAGACCGAACACATTATTGATAAAATGTCCCATCGTAACAGATAACACCTTGTCAACAGAGCAGACGTCCGAGTAAGTGAAGTCTGAGCACTAGTAACACATTCATTCTTTGAATAAAAAAAACCCCAATCTTATGGCTCTAGTCCAGTACAACCGATAAGACACATCACTTGGTGGTTTAATTATTAGTTTATGGTATTCTTGAAATATTCCGAACATTAACCGATATGCGCGTGGGAATGAAATGACGTCAGGTATATTTGTGTGTATATGTTCTAAAAGCTTCCAATGGGAAGACCGAAGTTCGTTTGATAAGACAAAAAATAACATACAACTATATTTAAAAATAACATAATGTTTAACCTAGCCTTCCCAAAACTTAGTAAAATAAATTCCTAATCTTTCCTACTTTAAATTCGCCAATAATTACTACAATATTCCCAGATTTAGTACACAAATACACACAGGGACATATACAGGACAAGACAGCCGCTTTGGGAAAAGAGGAAATAGCCTCTGGCATTCCTAGCGGAGAAAACACGGAGAGACATCACACAACGTACACCCACCTAAGCTTCTATGATAGAAGTGAGTAAAAAAACCTAACAACCAACTACGCTGGAGCGTTGCTGCATTACCTTAGTAACCACGTGAGATTATTCCTTGCGTACACAATTTACGATATTACTTACAATGATATAATTCGACTTCAGCTTAGAAACAGAAACAGAAACGAATACAAACCGAAACTTCAAAATATCCTGTTGTTCTAAAAATAGTAAATCTTTCCACACGATAACTTGCGTACTACGTCACTTCCGATTCTCGCTTCCTGTAAACAACCATGATTTTCCAGACCCGCTCTCTCTTGTGCATCGAGCTGAACTACTAATAAATACCTACATAGCAGGTCATGAATATAACGTTCCTAACTATCTATAACATATTCTGATAACATTTTATATTATTTAGTATCAATTATCGCTAGATCTATCGTATCCCTCAAAACATGTAAAGGATTCATCCAACTCCCGGACCCGTGCTGTCACAATATCTATAGAGGTCGGCATCACGACATATCTCCGTTACGCTCAACGGGAGAAAGCGTCCCAGCTTTGTTTAGATGTTTTGTTTGAGGTGTTTAACGCCGTCGAAACAGCAAAGATCTTAAGAGGGTGGGTGTCACGGAGATAACTAGAGTAAGGAAATAAAGAACAGAAAAAAGAGCAGTGACAAAAATTCAAGGGGAAATATATTCCATGTGTTACAATGGATCTATTTTGGTCTCTTCAATATACCTAAGAAGACACGAAAGATTTTCTTTTTTTTTTCTTTTTATTCCTGATTTCCTCAATGTTCTAGTGATATATGTATCTCCATAAGTAGCGATCGACATATGAAGTTACTTGAAACGAAGCTCAGAACAATTTTAAATGTCGTCATTAACTAAAATGGGTGAATTCATTGGCCACTTAATGGTCGATACTTGTCTATAGTGTGTTCTGATCAAAAAGTGTTAAAAGCGAAACTACAAGATGAATCAGAAAACCTATCATTGCTAATGTTCCGCTTCCGGTTTCAGGATTGATGGGAGTCTAAAATCAAAATTACAGCAAGGCTGTCTCGGTAATGGATGTTGAATGGTGACACACGAGTCATTATACACGTTCTGGGGTTCTTTCATCTCGTCAGTTCCTGTTCTCCATTACCATGGATGGTCTTTTATAGATGTCTCAGATCATCCTATCTGTCCGTAGTATACCAAACCGTTAGTTGTACATGTATATTAACAGTGGGTTGAAAGAAAACTATGCTTTTCTATATATACAAATGTAAATGCACAGTAGAATTGACTGATTGCTCAGGTCAGCAGTTCCCGAAATAATGGTATCAAATTAAACAGTCACATCAAATTGCATAGGATATGTTCCGAGATTATGACATTAACAAATACAAAACCAGACGAACATTCCAGTAATTATTGAAGTTTACAAAACTCCAAGCGCAAATCTGCTACCAACAAGTCACGTGAATTATATTTTATTATTGCTCCATATTTGTATCATACAAAGCAGGCTTACGACAATTTACAGATTTCGTTGTGTAGTCAAAGTTCCAATGCCTATTGGGGAGAGACCGCGAGGTGTTCGTGCAAGTACATTACACAGTCAAGTATGTATGGTCTTTTCCCCCGAGCTCTTATACAATAGAAATATACTAGCGGCATAAGGAAACGAAAGTTCGGGGTCTAAATTCAATTCAATTTCACACTATAAGCTACCTCTATACTCTGTGAAAATGTTCGCAACGTCATGTTCCTCAGCAATTTGTTGTACACGAGGCAACAATATCCTGTTTAGTTGGGCGTCTCGGCACCGCGGGAAGATTGGATGACAGTCCCAGGAGCGGACGCCCGCGCATTACGTAGCGACGTCACGATAAAAGCATAAGTCTCCCGCACCTCCGTAACTGGTCTCAGACGGAGACGGCTTGTCCAGTTGTCGGCACTCATGGTGGGCCAGTGTGTCCAAAAAGTATTAGAAATCGGTTGTCGGTTGTAGGAGTTTCATTTATGGCCACGACGTCCCTATGACGGTGCGCCACTTACACAGGCGTGACGCAAACGTCGAATGCATATGCTGCTTGCACATGCACCTAATCGGTTTCGTTTGGTTGATTTGGTGGCTTGTTGCTAGCTGACGAGTCTCACTTTACGCTTAACAGGTCAGATGGACGACAACTTGTCTATCGACGTCGTGGCGAGTGATATTCTGACGCTTGCGCAATGGAAAGCGACAGATTCGGGATAGGTTGTGTCATGGGCAGAAATATCTCAAGGGGTGAAAACACCTCTCGTGGTTATCCATGATTATCTTACAGCAGTAACATTTCGGGGTCAGGTCTTGAGACAACACGTTCATCCTCTTATCCGTCAACGTACCATTACGTTACAGAAGGACAACGCGAGACCCACTGTTGCTAGGGTTATCCATGACATTCTGGCTCAAAACAACGTTCCAGTTCTTGATTCGCCATCACACAGTCCCGATATGTCCCCAATCGAGCATTTGTGGGACGAACTAAACAGATGGGTTAGGAAGCGCGTCAAGGTCCCATATAACGTTGATATAACTTACGCAGGCCTTTATTCGGGAGTGGAAAGATATTCCTCAAAGGGCAATAAACACATTGATGGGGTCAAAATTAAGGAGAGTAACTACAGCTACTGATACCAGGATCTTGATCAGGTACCGGCGTAGGGTATCCTCGATTTAAAGGTATTCACTCAAAAAATGTTTGTGATAGGACAACAAAAATCATCAAAATATATTCAGTAATGATATTTATCGCAAATAAAAAAAATATTTGCTTTTCTTATTTCCACTAGTATAGTAGTAAGTTGTGTATATGTTATAAGTTGTGTTTTGCCATAATTTATTAGTCCAGCGCACCCTTATAAGACGTCTTCAATGTGAAAATACGAACATTCAATACTCAAGGGAGACATTAAATCGAATAAATAAGTACTTTAAATGGTAAATCTCTTGTATTCACACCCGCTGCAGTTTGGGTGTTATACATGTATGAATGTAACATAAAATCAATACAACGTACAAGCTGTCATTAGATTAGATCTATTTCCAATATCAGAAAAATTACACATACAAAACCAACGGTCAATATTCTGAATTATGAAAGATTTTGCCTAAAAATCTTTGCGGATAATTTGAATTCTGTTAAGTTTATTTTAATGTTAGATTTGTTTAAATGTTCTCTCTTGATCTTGTTTCGAAACGCTCTGTTTGATAGAGTGAAATGTGTTATGCTATGTATGGAATTTTGTTATTAGGTTAGAATGCCTTTTAACTTTTAGCTTTGACTGATGTACCCTTCAGCAGAAAATAGAACGAATTTGATAATTAATTTCTTATGCGATTGGAGTAGATCGCAATAACACCATACCATTATCTTATTTGAAGCTGCCATAGGAGACCTGCGGAAAACTAAATCCTAATTCGCCCCGTGCAAGAACTAATATTGACTTGGGGCGGGGACAAGTCTAGCCGCACGCACCGTACTATGACTTCCGTTTCCAAGATGTCAGACGACAGACTGAATTGTCATTTTCCGACCCTGTCAGATGCTTAAAAACATGCAAAATTTGTATCAATGATACTTCTGCTGACAACACAACAAAGACAGCCGTCAGTGTCGTCTGAATGACTTTCTCTAATGAACGACTGGAAATCAACCTAGCTGGTGCTTCGGTACAAGAATTGAAACATTTAGGCATGGTACGTAGTTAAGGAATATAATCATTTTGTTGATTTTTTTTTATATTGTAATGTACCGTACTTCCACAGCCGTCTCAATAGGTTCTCGACGTGGACGGAGCATCGGGGAATACGAAGAGTTCAGGATTGAACGACAAAAAAAAAAACACTCTCCTTCCGCGAAATATTTGCTTGTAATTTTATGATATGGCTTATGCTGTTATTAGGTGTAAGATCTGCTCGAGGTAAATAAAGGATGGGAAAAGAAATGTCAAAAACAAAGACAATGAGCTACTTAGAGTTTGTGCAAGGGGAAGTAACTTGAACATTCTCTCATCGAATCACCTCAGGGCCGGGGTTGATAACAATAACCATCATCCGTCGAATTCTGGTTTAGACTCGCATGTTTTGCAATTGGCAACCAAGAAGTGAAATTTGCACATGTTTCTATATTCGACATTTTTTTTAAATGAAAGTATCTTCTGATCAGTTCTGGCGTCATTTCCGAGAAAAACAATAACTTCTGTGCTGTTTGAGCTTCATTATGAGGTAAACACCTATAGCTCGTCTCCGCAACGGTGATTCCGATTGAAATACATGTAAAGAGATTGTATGGTTTAAAGCAGTTGATAGTTAAATGCTTGTACATGAAGCAAAATGAACAGGCTTGTACATGAAGCAAAATGAACAGGCGATTCAACAAATCACCGCAACAGCCAAGATAGGCCCATTCTTCGGTACCAATAAATTAATTTCTGAGACGAGTTTCTTCTAACAAAATTGTCAAAGATCAAATATCTAATAAGTTATTTGAATGAACAACTTTAAAAACGTAGGATCAAAAAAATGCACAGTAATTCACGGGAATGTTACAGGGAAATAATTTCGATGTGTTTGATCAAGAAAAGTGACGGACATTTTTGAATACTTCCAATCTAAGAATTCAACAATAGAAACATACCTTTTAGATGACTTATTGTGATCGAGTTTCGTGATCGAGGAACAAAGTATTGATATTTGGCAAGAAGCATGCTGGAAAAAGGGCTCTAAAGTTGTTCAAATTTAATGAATGACCTTGACCTACATGTACATTCAGTGTCACAGGGGCAAAATGTATTAAAGACTTCTTCCCAATAATCAAGAATGAGGCCCAGGGCTATCTCATGGATGTTGGGCTGAAGAGTTAAAAGGACTGTTAAGATGAATTACAATGGCCTACTATCGAGGTCAAAGTGGTCAAATGATTTGATTTTTTAGGTCACCTGAGACGAAGTCTCAAGTGACCTATTCTAATCGCCTTTTGTCCGTCGTCGTGCGTCGTCCGTCGTGCGTCGTGCGTCCGTAAACTTTTTACATTTTCGACTTCTTCTCCAAAACCACTTAACAAAATTCAATGAAATTTGGCAGAAAGTTTCTATGGCTGAAGGTCAACCAAAATTGTGAATTATATGGTCCCCACCCCCCAGGGGCCTGAGGGGTGGGGCCAAAAAGGGTCAAATTGACTAAAACTTCAAAAATCTTCTTCTCTACTCTCAGATATGGTGGAGTCAAACACTCTTTATAGATGAAAGGGTCTTGTGGTGCTTTACCAAAATTGTGAATTGCATGACCCTGGGGTCTCACGTTTACCCCTGGGGAGGGGGTAAACTTTACTATAGTTTATATAGGGAAATCACATTTTTGACTATTATTTTTTGGATTTGTATTGGAATTCATTCTAACTTGGTTCAAATTATCAGCAAGGGATTACAGTTTGATGTTATGTACATATTGGCCCTGATTGACCCCCAGGGGCTGGTGGGCGGGGCCAAAAAGGGTCAAATTGACTGAAATTTCAAAAATCTTCTTCTCTACTCTCAGATATGTTAGAATCAAATACTCTTCATAGATGGAAGGCTCTTCAGGTGCTTTACCAAAATTGTGAATTTCATGACCCTGGGGTCTCACGTTTGCCCCTGGGTAGGGGGTAAACTTTACTATAGTTTATATAGGGAAATCACATTTTTGACTATTATTTGTTGGATTTGTATTGGAATTCATTCTAACTTGGTTCAAATTATCAGCATGGGATTACAATTTGATGTTATGTACATGTTGGCCCTGGTTGACCCCCAGGGGCTGGTGGGCGGGGCCAAAAAGGGTCAAATTGACTGAAATTTCAAAAATCTTCTTCTCTACTCTCAGATATGTTAGAATCAAATACTCTTCATAGATGGAAGGCTCTTCAGGTGCTTTACTAAAATTGTGAATTTCATGACCCTGGGGTCTCACGTTTGCCCCTGGAGAGGGGGTAAACTTTACTATAGTTTATATAGGGAAATCACATTTTTGACTATTATTTGTTGGATTTCTATTGGAATTCATTCTAACTTGTATCAAATTATCAGCATGGGATGACACTTTGATGGTATGTACATGTTGGCCCTAGTTGACCCCCAGGGGCTGGTGGGCGGGGCCAAAAAGGGTCAAATTGACTCAAATTTCAAAAATCTTCTTCCCTACTCTCAGATATATGGTAGAATCAAATACTCTTCATAGATGGAAGGGTCTTAAGATGCTTTACCAAAATTGTGAATTTCATGACCCTGGGGTCTCACGTTTGCCCCTGGGGAGGGGGTAAACTTTACTATAGTTTATATAGGGAAATCACATTTTTGACTATTATTTGTTGGATTTGTATTGGAATTCATTCTAACTTGGTTCAAATTATCAGCATGGGATTACAGTTTGATGTTATGTACATGTTGGCCATAGTTGACCCCCAGGGGCTGGTGGGCGGGGCCAAAAAGGGTCAAATTGACTGAAATTTCAAAAATCTTCCCTACTCTCAGATATATGGTAGAATCAAATACTCTTCATAGATGGAAGGCTCTTCAGGTGCTTTACCAAAATTGTGAATTTCATGACCCTGGGGTCTCACGTTTGCCCCTGGATAGGGGGTAAACTTTACTCTAGTTTATATAGGGAAATCACATTTTTGACTATTATTTGTTGGATTTGTATTGGAATTCATTCGAACTTGGTTCAAATTATCAGCAGGGGATGACACTTTGATGGTATGTACATGTTGGCCCTATTTGACTCCCAGGGGCTGGTGGGCGGGGCCAAAAAGGGTCAAATTGACTAAAATTGCAAAAATCTTCTTCCCTACTCTCAGATATATGGTAGAATCAAATACTCTTCATAGATGGAAGGCTCTTCAGGTGCTTTACCAAAATTGTGAATTTCATGACCCTGGGGTCTCACGTTTGCCCCTGGGGAGGGGGTAAACTTTACTATAGTTTATATAGGGAAATCACATTTTTGACTATTATTTGTTGGATTTGTATTGGAATTCATTCTAACTTGGTTCAAATTATCAGCATGGGATTACAGTTTGATGTTATGTACATGCTGGCCCTGGTTGACTCCCAGGGGCTGGTGGGCGGGGCCAAAAAGGGTCAAATTGACTGAAATTTCAAAAATCTTCTTATCTCCTATATGTTAGAATCAAAGACTCTTCATAGACTGACCCCATTAGGACTGATGGGTGGGGCCAAAAAGGGTCAATTTAGTTGGCCGAAATATTTCAAATCTCAGGTGACCGTTAAGGCCCTTTGGGCCTCTTGTTTAAAACAATTTTCTATCTATATCCAAGAGGCTGACGATCATGTGCTGGGATGAATGGCTACAAAGTTTGTTAATATCAATGTCACTGGCCTTCTTTGAAGGTCATCAGGGTCAAATGTGTTAAAATCTTTAAATGTCTTCTTTTCAGTAACCATGAAACCCAGGACCATGATAATGAGCCAGAAGCATTCTGGGCAGATTCGGTCAGAAGTATGCTAGGATAAAAGAATACCAAAGCTGTTCAAAAGAACGACCTTGACCTATTTTCAAAGTCAGGTGAATTAAATGAACTCTAAACTTTAAACAACTTCTTCCTAATAATAACAAACCAATAGCCATGATATTGGGCCAGTTTCGTGCTGGGATGAAGGTCTACAAAAGATGGCCAAATCACATTGATGCGCTTTAAATGTCAAAGAGGTTTAATGTGTTAAAATCTTTGAACAACTACTTTATAAGAGGCATGTTTTTATAAGAGTAAAATATTTGTTAAATGGAATTACCTTGACCCATCTTCAATGTCACCCTGGTCAAATTTGTTAAATTCCTAATTTTAAAAAAAATGGCAAAAACTTCAACTATTAGTATTCAATTCAAATTTCGTGTGGTCGTTAAGGCCCATAGGCCTCTTGTTCATTAATATGACTAAGTTTACCTGGTAACGATGGGAGTCCAATACAATAATCCAATTAATCCCATAATCCCACATGTCTGCAAAGTTACAATTAATAATAGTATGCCAGTTCAAGTGAACTTAAAATGAAGTAGTCTGCAACCAAAGCCTTTTCAAAGTCACATTCCTGTAAATAATATGATCGTCATCAGTGACCATCCAAGAATGCCAAATTACTTTATCAAAATCTAACACTATCTCCCTATGTCCTGTCATTATAAATTAATATACAACTTTGTTATCCCCCTCTTTATTTCAATCCCTCGTGCACAGCACCTATGAATGGCCCTTGGTAATTTCATAAATACACCATGAATGGAAATGTTTATTGAAGAAGAAAAATACATGTTTATGTCATGTATTTTATCATTATTTAATGAATTGAAAATGATAAAACAGTTAAATCTTCGGCCTAGACCAGGCTTTATCGGCACAATAAATACATTTGACCACGGACTACGCCATCGGATAATATGACCTATTCTTGGGTTGATAAATACTAATATCGACCTCGGCTAAAGGTTATAACTTCATAATATATGTCACAAACGCAGTTTATGAATAAGGATTACATGTTTGTAAATAAAACTAAAATGGATGTAATCAATATAATTAAGAATGTTTAATCCTGATTTTAGTCAAGAAACTACCGTGGATTCAGTGGTGTACGGGTTTCATACAGATGCTGTTACATCCTTGGGGACAGCATATTTCACCTGGAAATATAATTAATTACATGGAATGAAAAGAACACAATATGTACACTATCTGTTAATATCCGAGGTGTCAGTTGGTACCAGTTCCACGCCATCATACCGAGGCCAACAAGAACATATCGAAACCGCAAACACGCACGCACGCACACGCACACGCACACACACACACGTAGAACTCGCACATATGTGAAACCGCCTGAAGTTAAGTGATACAAAATCCTATTCAAATCGAAAGTCATTGATATACGAGGACATGTGTCCAGCTATAGAAAAGACAAAATAATGGAAAGGCACAGACAGACCGCAAAACAGCATTGGCAGTTACCTAGCTAGAGTTCCAATATAAACGACAGATAAATTTCCTTACATTAGAATATTTCTCCCTTGATATTAAACAAAAAAAAAACAGTCAGTGATTTCTGTTTAACGGAATAAGACAAAAATGATTTAATCCCGTACCTTATTGCTGATAAACATTATTCAATTTCCCACAAACAAATGTTCAGCGCTCAGCATATTTGGAGTGGGACGACTGGTTCGCCCGTTGTCAGTATAATGCGACCGGGTGGGGTGTGTGCTGGGTGTCTTCGGCAGTATGCTTCAGTGAGGTAGCACTATAATTCCGGCCTATCACAAGGAGACTTAACACGAACATACCGCAGCCTCCCAAAACACACATACGCACACACCACACGCATGCATGTCGCACGCACGGGAGACCGTCCTCAAATGACCTTAGCTGTTAATAGGACGTTAAACAAAATAAACTTAACCAAGCATCCCTTTATATTGCATGTCGTTTCAACCTAACGGAATTTAACTGATATCATGTTATTAATTTATCATGATATGTACTTTTTATATATTTTATCCATGTGAAAATGAAAATTTTACAACATACCTCCGTGGCACTCAGTATTAGATATACAGTTCACATTTGGGTCAAAGACACAAAATCCAGTCATTCCATTACTTGGTGGACATGATGCTGTTGCTCGTCTATCTAAATTTAAATTACACATGAAGATATTTCGGCAACATAGCGATATATTCCATTTGCAAAAGCAACATTATACAATCGCAATATTACATGTAAAAAAAGATGTTTTATCCGTTAGTTTTAAATAATTAACATATATTCAATTTTGTGGTTACCTTAATAACTTATTTCATACTTAAATTATTGTCATAGATTAAATGTGGTGATTGGCATTTGTTGTACTGTTGATAATCACACACGTCATGTATAATGATTGTATAAATTTCTTCTGTATAAATACATCAGTTTGCAATCTGAATTTAACAGCAGCATATATGGTTCGCTGGAACTTAGTCCGACAATATATGTAAGTATACCGTAAAAATGTCAAATTTTCGAGGCTGTTCGCCCCTTTATCAAGACACAAAGAATAATAATACAATCACATGATATATAAACAGTATTAGATCAACAATAAGATAAAGTAAGATTAATACATATATAGTAATTTGGAAAACAGCCATGAACCCTTCGGCTGCCGTGGGCCGAAGGCGAATGCTAGCGTGATATGAGCAGAATCATGTTCTATGATGGAGGCACGGAGACGGTAGACAACAGCCAGGGATACATGAGGACGGGTGTCAAAGAGGCAACAACAGCCGGGGTCATATTAGGACGGGTTTCAAAGAGGCAACACCAACCGGGGTCATATTAGGACGACTGTCAAGGTGACATCAACAGAAAATTACCGTTTATATTAGTACACGGTATATATACACTTTGTTTTTGAGATGGTTAATATTCAACCAATTATAAAGTAATATGTATTACTATTTGTATTCTTACAAAGAAGTTCTGCAGATACTTACTCAAAAGAACACTTTTCAAATCCATAGCTGTAAAAATGAAACGAAACGCAAATATTTTTACGAGTTCAGATGTGGTGTTTATAAGACATGAATCGAAGGAGGATGCGGCGTACATGTACAAGTATCTGTCAAACTGTCCAGTTCCCGGTTTTTTTTAACGTGTTTCACATTACGAAAATTCCTTAACTAAGAATTTTCCACAGGAAAGCATTACAGAACTTAAGGGAAACATCTTAGTTAAAGGAACATTCCTTAGATTCGGTAACGCTTTCATACGGAACATTTTAGGTTGAGGGATTTGATTCAGTTCAGGAATATTAATGAAACTGGCCCCAGCCCCGATGCCAGAAAATGTTATCAATACTTTATTATACACAAACTTTTCTGCTGGTATCTCGAAGATGCATTGAAATGTTTAAGTGATGTAAAATGATCCAACTTAACAACACATTAAAGATCCATATTCACTTTCAAACATTTGATGCATGCAAAGAATATTTCGCTGAGAATGTCTTTTTGATGTTTGTTGCTAAAACTATTACAACAAGATCTTGTTTAATTAACTCGAAGTAAAAAAATTCAGTTCCTGCAGTAAAATTCCTATCTTAGATATACTCGGTTATCTCGTCTATTTACGACCGACCCCACGGATTTCTAGATAACGAGTTTTGACTGTATATGAAATGTTCACCAATCCTGGATAGCCGTGGTATACAAATGTAATGCATCAATCGAGACTACAATGTGTATAATATACTACTTCTATATACACTATGTACAAAATATAACAGTTTACATCCAAAATGTAGAGGCCAGTCTTGCGGCCAACGGCCGGCTTGAGTGCCGAACTCAATACTCCCTTTTAGCTACGAATACAAGACTTAAATACACCGATGGACAATTTACTACACGTGAACCATTACATCTGACAGTTAGTACCTAATACCTATACATGGCATACTCTGTTTACATCAGCTTAGATAAGATTGCTAATCAATACTACATACACAAATGTATATATTTTTGAATTATATCGAAGGCCACTAATCTTGCATAACATGTCTGGTAAATTGTAAATTTATACATGATTAAGTACAATTTTACTTTAGTTTAGTAGCTGACACAACCTGTCTCATAACTGGGCTAATATATTCAACTAAAAGTTATTTTTGAAATAATAAATAAAATCATTTTTCGGCACACGTGCACGGATACATTATACTAATATGTAAAGTATAGTTACATATATATATATATGCTAGTACTCAGGAACTCTGGTTACTGGTCTTCCAGACAATTCATTATCGTTAAAATTGAACGTCTAGATGAGTTGCTGTGTTAAATATGTATACATGATTTCATGTTTCATATGCCAAAAATATTTGAGCTTAAACAGAGATATGATGCATTACTGAACTCTTACAGTCATTGGAATATTATGATATATTGCACACAGGGACCAAATGTGAAAACAAGTCTTACCGGAGGCTATGGTAATAGATATCACCAGAAGACATACAATTGTGGCCTTCATGACTAGAGAAATCCCTTAGAATGAAATCAACACTGCTTGTCGCATTCTTATCATGTTAATATTAGTCACGATTTTGATAGCCTGTACTATAGGTTGTTTTAGATAAAAATGTCATAGTCACGAATAGAAGTCTTCCCTACGGGTCGGGGATTGGGAAAACATATGAACACCTGTTATTATCCACCACATGTTCATCAGAGGCGACGTATGTGGGAACCACCTACTCGATAGAGATGTACTTACGATACCCTTAACACTACAATAACTTATGTTGAATCCTTTGTCGTCTGAGTGTCATATTATTTATACCAACAACGTTTCTTTGTGTTCACCGTGAGACCAAAATAGATTTTCTGTCACTGCAACACTCTGGATCTTAAATATTGCCTTTCTTTCCTCCCTGCTCTCTCCTTCGGTTCTTCTATAGATAGATGTCTCCTAGACGCTCGTCCTCATATGACACCGGCTGTTGGTGTCCCTTTCATACCTGTTCTCATATGTTCCTGGCTGTTGGTGTCCCTTTCATACCTGTCCTCATATGTTCCTGGCTGTTGATGTCTTCTAGACACTCGTCCTCATCCTCATATGTCCCTGGATGTTGGTGTTAAGGTGTAATCAACAGTTAAGGTGTTACCGACAGTGAAGGTGTTATCGAAAGTTAAAGTGTTACCAACAGTTAAGGTGTTACCAACAGTTAAGGTGTTTTCGACAGTTTAGGTGTAACCAACAGTTAAGGTGTTATCGACAGTTAAGGTGTTACCGACAGTTAAGGTGTTACCAACAGTTAAGGTGTTACCGACAGTGAAGGTGTTACCAATGATTAAGGTGTTACCAACAGTTAAGGTGTTACCGACAGTGAAGGTGTTACCGACAGTCAAGAGGCATCAAGACACAGACGTTGAACTATAGACTGTGTATATATATATTTATTTATGTGTAATGATATTCAGTTTGAAGATTTCAATTCGTAGTATCGTGGCGCGGATGAATCAGACCGAACGCATTATTGATAAAATGCTCCATCTAAACAGATAACACATTGTCAACAGATCGGACGTCCGAGTAAGTGAAGTCTGAGCACTAGTAACACATTCATTCTTGCAATGGCTCTGGTCCAGTAGAACCTATTACACACATCACATGATGGTTTAATCACCAGTTGATGGTATTCCTTTTGAAAGATTTCGAACATTAACCAATATGCACGTGAGGATGAAATGACGTAAGGGATATATGTGTATGTTCTGAAATCTTCCGATGCGAAGACGAAAGTTTGATTGATAAGACATTCAATAACACACAACTATATTTAAAACTAACATTTGTAAGAATTATAAAGGCCATCTTAAATCAATTTGTAGATATGTAAATAAATATTCCATCTTGTTGTAATGTTTATGTAAAATTGTCTTGAAAAGGGGGCTTTATATATGTTTTATGACTTGTTCCCAATCCTTTTGTATATTTGATCTAAAAATAAAAAATATTTAAATAAAAAAGAATGTAATGATCAATAGAGGCAGGCATCACGACAGATCTTCATTACGCTCTGAATTATTGATAGATTTTGCCTACAAATCTTATTGTTATTTTAATTCTAAATATGCTCACTTAATCTTGTTTCGCAACGCTCTATTTCATAGTGTGAAATGTTTTATGCTACAGTCCTTTGTATGTATGGATTTTTATTATTAACAGTGTATTAGGTTAGGAAGTCTTTCAACTATTAGCTTTGACTAATGTACCCTCCAGCAGAATATAGAACGGATTTTGTAATTCATTTCTTATGTGATTGGAGTAGATCTCAATAACGCCACTCCATTGTCTTATTTGTATCTGCCATAGGAGACCTGCCAACAAAAAGAATCATAATTCGCCCCGTGCAAGAGCTAATATTGACCTGGGGCTGGAGCAAGTCTAGACGCACGCACCTTACTATGATTTCTGTTTCCAAGATGTCAGTCGACAGACTGAATTGTCATTTCCCGACCCTGTCAGATGCTTATAAATGCCTTTTTTTAATTATTGATACTGCTGCTGTTTCAGAAACCAGGAAGACCAGGACCATGATAATGAGCGAGAAGCATTCTGGACAGATTAGGTAAGAAGTATGCTGGCTAAAAGGCTACCAACGCTGTTCAAAAGAACGACCTGGCCTATTTTCAAAGTCAGGTGAATTAAATGAGGTCTAACCTTTGAATAACTTCTTGCTAATAATAAAAAAAAACATAACCACGATATTGGGCCAGTTTCGTGCTTTGCTGAAGGTCTACCAAAGATGTTCAAATCACAATGATGACTTTAAATGTCACGGAAGTTTAATGTGTTCAAATAAATCTTTCAACAACTGCTTTATAACCAAGAGGCAAAGGTCGTGATATTGGGACAGTGGAATGTTTTGATAATAGTGAAACGTTTGTTAAATGGAATGACCTTGACCCATTTTCAACGTCACTGTGGTCAAATGTGTTAAATTGCTAATTTTAAAAAAGCAAAAACTATCAGTATGCAATTCAGATATCGGGTGACCGTTTGGGCCCATATGCCTGGTGTTCATTAATATGACGAAGTTTATCTGGTATCGATGGAAATCCAATAAGATAACCCCGTTAATCCGTTAATCCCACCTGTCTGCAAAGTTACAGTTAATCATAGTATGCCAGTTCAAGTAAACTTTAAAGAGCAAGTATGCATCCTTCAAAAGAACGTTAAAGTAACCAGAGTCATTTCAAAGACACTTTCCTAAAGATAACATGATCGTCATCAGTGACCTTCTAAGAAAGCACAATAACTTAAAAAAAAAAACAAAAAAAAACAAACTATCTTTTCATTCGTATTGAAGTATTTGAATTTTGCCGGACATGTATTATTTTTCAACATGATCCGCCTCCGGATCTATACACTTTTGCCAGCGGTGTTTAAGGGCTTCAATGCCACTTTTATAGAACTCCTTTTCTTGGTTGTTCAGAAAGTTATCCACTGCATGTTAGGGTTAGGCTTAGAGGTTAGGGTGCCTAGAATAGCTGTTTTCAGTTTTGGAAATTGATGAAAGTCTAATGGAGTGAGATCAGGTGAATAAGGCGGATGTTCAATCGATTTAAAGCCACAATCGTGAATGGCAGCCATGGTAATGACAGGCTCTTTCACCATAACCCTAACCCTAACAGTTTTTGTCCATTTTGCAAAAGCTGCTTGTCCTGTTTACCTCGTCGATATAAACTAACCGAATGAGACCACAGGCGCTTGCATAGAAAATTAGAAAAAATGGGGGGGGGGGGGGGGGGGGGGGGGGGGGGGGCGGGATGATACCAGTGGTATGTGTACTGTGTAATACAGAAGGCCGGAAACTCCGCCACGAGCGAAACGGCAGACCACTACACTTCAATCGACTAAAAAACACTTTTATTCAAACTGACACGGCGCACACTATATGCGACCGTCATCAGAAAACATTCATCTTTAACCTACCGTGCCACTCAATACGAATTGTTACATCCAAAACACAATAATCCGTGAAAACATCGCCGAATTCCTCGCTCAGAACGCCATTTCTCAACCGGCTCCCTGAGCCTGTCCAGATTCTTCATTTACATACGAAGTTGAAAGGTCATGTGATTGTATAATCGGCTGCCGCCAGGTGCACTTTCGGGGGTCATCTCCGCATGCATTTTGTCCGGAAAATGCTTCGGCTCGCTGAAGAGTTTCGTCTAATTTACGATTATTTGAAGAGTTTCGTCGATGAATGATGATTTATAATAATAAATTATTCATTATTTTGAACGTTAGATTACCATGCACCGTATATGACAGTACACAGCAGGCGCGGATCCTGGAATTGGAAAGTAATTTAGTGGTAATGTGCATGGTAATGCGTGCGCCATAGGCGGGAGCCGATTTTTTTTGCGAGGGGTCTGGGGGCCAAACTTTCGGAACAAAATTTCGGAAAAATGAAATGATTAAATGATTATAGCAAATTTTGCAATCTTTCGAGAATAAGATTTTCGATAAGTGGAAAGGGGGGAGGGGGCATAAATTGATTCACACAGAACGTCACTATCGTATCGTTTTCTATATAATGCAATAATTGTCACAAAGGTAGAACAAAATGCTTATTTATTTATTAACTTTTGTCAGTTTACTGGAATCTTGACGAACAAAAAGAAAAGTGAATCACGAATAAGACTGACATCAGGTTACTCGAACGTATACATGTGTACCAACATTACTTACTTCAGACCTGTTCATTTATTTCTGCACATTTTACAAATATCATGTCGTCGTCAAATACGAAAATTATACTTCAGACCTGCCAAACGATCTGTACGTTGTGATCTATGATCCATCATCAATTTATTTTCATTTCCCACAATGTTAGATTTAATGTTTGCTGGAAGTTCTTCGAGTTCAATCCAAATTTTATGACTACATCTATCACTGTATGAGTATGTATCGAAATATTGAGGGGCGGACACTGGAATCCTGCATTCTAGTGTATTTCACGATAGATTCATACCTGGTGTGTTTTTATAAAAACAAGTATATGAGAGATGTTTTTAAATGATTTTATGTTATTATTTCGCTGATTGATACGGGAATTTGTTTTTTAAGATACCCTTACTTTGACAATTTTAGGGGGGGGGGGGGGGGGGGAGGATTTAAATCCGCCAGTGACAATGTCAAAGAGTTTAACGCATTGTAAAATGTATTCTTTGTAATACTCATTATCCATTTATTCCACTTTACATCGCTCGCATATATAAAATTTAAGTTATTGATGAATTACCTGATTAATTGACTGTGTAAGCATCAAACGCTACTCTAATAATAATCAAGCTGGCTGAAGTGCTTACAGAATTATGAAACTGAATTAAAATGAGAAAGAAAAGAGAATACTTGAGGGGAAAGTAGTGGTTATTTTGTGTCAACGCCAGACTTTTATAGTATTTTAGGGCTAACGCCAGAATACCCAGAACAACCTCTAATTCTTATCGGTATTGTGTGCGGTATATACATTTTCAACTAGTCATGTAGGGGTCCATTTTTTAAAAATTGAAGATTGGCATAGCCCTAAATAGATGACAAGTACAATAAAAAATCAAAATATCAAACAACCATCAGCTATATATTACCCCCTCCAAATTTTAACTTCGAAAAATTCCAACTGATACTGCGTGTTCATGGTATACGTATAATGCCCCGGCCCTGTCTTGAACAAGTTATTGAGCACCGTTATATGCAATCTTTTTTATTGAAAACGAAGTTCAACAACTACCGAAATGATACAGTTGAAAAAAAGGAAATGACGATCTCATCACTGCATGGCATTAAAACATGCTATCTTATTAGCCCGTAATATCGCAAACGACGTCCTGTGCATGCACCTGTAAAAATAAAGAATGCCGAGATGACCCCAAAAAGTGCACCTGGTGACAGTCGATTATACAATCACATGACCTTTCAACTTCGTATGTAAATGAAGAATCTGGACAGGCTCAGGGAGCCGTTTGAGAAATGGCGTTCTGAGCGAGGAATTCGGCGATGTTTTCACGGATTATTGTGTTTTGGATGTAACAATTCGTATTGAGTGGCACAGTAGGTTAAAGATGAATGTTTTCTGATGACGGTCGCTTATAGTGTGCGCCGTGTCAGTTTGAATAAAAGTGTTTTTTAGTCGATTGAAGTGTAGTGGTCTGCCGTTTCGCTCGTGGCGGAGTTTCCGGCCTTGTACTTAACAGATTACACATACTACTGTCAAATAAAAAAAAAATGAAAATCACATATTCTATGCAAGCGCCTGTGAATGAGACCAGTCCTTGGATACACGGCCATATATAGTCAGAGAATAGTAGGACTTAAAAAGAACATCCTTGAGTACCTCCTTCGATACGAGGCTCACAACTTATCAATCAGTCCTCGTATGTCCTGTCATTATATATTCATGTACTACTTGGTTTTGTTTCCTCTTTATTTCAATACCTCGTGCACAACACCTATGAATGGCCTTGGTACTCTGATTTTCATAAATACACCATGCATGGGAATTTTTTTGAAGAAGAGAAATACATGTTTATATCTTGTACTTTATCATTAGTTAATGTATTAGAAATAATAAAACAGTTAAATCTTCGGTGAAGACCATGATTTATCGCCACATGAAAAAGATATGACCAAGGACTATGTCATCGGTTAATATGATATATCTTCGGTTGATAAATCCTGGTATCGTCCTCAGCTAAAGGCTATAACTTAATTTAAAATTGTATGTGACAAACGCAGTAACGGCCGATCGCATTCTGGGTGTGTAAAGAGGGATAACTTTCATTCGAGTACTAGGTAAGGATTGTACCAAGCTTTCCATGATTCATCAAAACATTAAGTAAGTTCAGGTATTTGAGTCTTGGTAATTGAGTTCGACAAGCTTAGAAGCCGGTAGTGTTTCATCCCCGAAGCAATATTGAGAACTTATGTAATATTTGAATATAAATGGTATATTGTCCATGGCCTAAACAATATATTTTGCATTGCGCCCCAATAAGATATTGAAAACTATATTGTTTCGATTTATCTTTCGGGCTTGTTCACCTAACTATAATATGTTGTGGTTTGTGAATAAGGATTATATGTTTGTAAATAAAACTAAAATGGGTGCAATTGATATAATTAAGCATGTTTAATCTTGATTTCAGTCAAGAAACTACCATGGAATCAGTGGTGTACGGGTTTCATGCAGATGCTGCTACATCCTTGGGGACAGCATATTTCACCTGGAAATATAATCAATTACATGGAATGAAAAGAACACAATATGTACACTATCTGTTAATATCCGAGGTTTCTGTTGGTATCAGTTCCACGCCATCTCTTACGGACCAAATAAGAACATACCGGAAACCCCAAACACAAAAAGACACGCACGTAAGCACGCACGCACACTTACTTCACACGTAGAGCTCGAACATATTTGAAACCGCCCTTAAATGACCAAAGCTGTTGATATTGACGTTAAATGAAACAAAATCCTAATCAAATATCACGTCATTGTTATATGAGGACATTTGTCTAGTCATAGAGAACACAAAATGAAGGAAAGACACAGTCAGAACTCAAAATAGAATACATTCAAACATTTCGCATTTGATATTAAACAAAAAAACTGTCATTGATTTCTATTTAATGGAATAAGACAAAAATGATTTAATCCCGTACCTTATTGCTGATTAACATTATTCAATTTCCCACAAACAAATGTTCATTCCTTTATATTGCATGCCGTTTCAACCTGACGGGAGTTTAACTGATGTTATGATATTAATCTATCATGATATGTCCTTTTTTATATTTTATAAATGTGAAAATTTTACAACATACCTCCGTGGCACTCAGTATTGAATAAACAGTTCACATTTGGGTCAAAGACACAAATTCCAACCATTCCATTACTTGGTGGACAGGATGCTGTCGCACGTCTATCTAAATTTAAATTACACATGAAGATATTTCGGAACATAGCGATATATTCCATTGTCAAAAGCAAAAACAAGCAGAACATTATACATTCGCAATATTAGGGACCACCCAACCAATTGTTTTCCCATAGACTTTAGTGTTAACGTTTTGGAGTATTTCATTCAAATTCTTGATTTCAATATGACAATTATGGTTTATAACAAAAGTTTAGGTTCTGATATAACACCTAATCAAAAAAAAAAGTTGGGTCCTTCATCTGAAATTTTCTCCAGGGTAGCCATTTTGAAAATGGGTGAATTTCGCAGTAAAAATCTAAAAAATCTTAAATGTTTACCTGTTAATTATTATTACCTGAATTTTTAGGGAAAAAACAATCCGGACTTACGAAATTTATATCAAAATTTCTTATTGATAGTTGCCTATCAGGCTACATATCTATTTTACTCGCTATATAACATACTGGCCAATCAGTGGCTGCCAGACATTTTATCCTTGGCTCAACTTTCTATACACAGGGGCTGTTTCAAAAATATATTTTTTCAATTGGTTGGTTGTTCGCTATTACATGTAAAAAAAAAAATGTTTAACTGTTAGTTTTAAATTGTTAACATATATACAATTTGGTGGTTACCTTAATAACATATTTCATGCTTAAATTATTGTCATAAATTAAATGCGGTGATTGGCATTTGTTTTTACTGTTGATTATCACACACATGTCGTGTATAATGCTTGTATAAACTGCTTCTGTATCAATACATCAGTATGTAATCTAAATAGCATAAATGGTTCGCTGAAACTTAAGTCCGCCAATATATACATACGTATACGGTAAAAATGTAAAATTCTCGAGGCAATCCGCCCATTTATCAAGACACAAAGAATACAAATACAATCACATAATATATAAACAGTATTAGAAAAACAATACGAAGCAGTAAGATTAATACATAATACATGTATAGTAATTGAGAAAACAGCCATGAACTCTTCGGCTAGCGTGGGCCGAATGCGAATGCTGCCGTAACATGTGTATGATGGAAGCTTTAGGACAGATGTCAAGGAGACACTAACAGCCAGGGTTATATTAGGACGTGTGTCGTGGAGACACCAACAGCTAGTGTTATATTAGGACGAGTGACAGGGAGACACCAACAGCTAGGGTTATATTAGGACAGGTATCAAGGAGACAGCAACAGCGTTCCATCATAGAACATGGTTCAGTACTTGTCGTGCTAGCATCTGCATTCGGCCAATGCTAGCCGAAGGATTCATGATTAGTTTTTTTTCAACCACTACCTTACTGTATCTTATTATATTTTCCAGTACTTGTATATACCATGTGACTGTATTTGTAGTATCTGTGTCTTGATAAAGGGGCGGATTGCCTCGAAAATTTGACATTGTCCACACTGTTGGAATAACTTCTTTGCCCCATATTAACATTTCAAGTAATTCGCATCCTGCAGACATACGTTTGCAAGGATCCAGTGCTATCTGAAAAGTTACCGTTTATATTACTTCTTTGACCCATGCACACGTATACGATATGTATACATTTTTACGTTGAACACAGAAAAGTTGTTGAGATGGTTATTATTCCACCAATTATAAAATGAAATGTATTCCTTTTTGTACTCTTACACAGAAGTCCTACAGATACTTACTCAGGAGAACACTTTTCAAATCCACAGCTGTAAAAATGAAACGAAACGCAAATAACTTTTGGAGTTCGTATGCGGTGTTTATAAGACATGCGGTATACATGTACAAATATCTGTTAAACTGTTCAGTCCCCGGTTTTATAAACGTGCCTAACCTTAAGAAAAATCTTAACTTTGAATTTACCAGAAGGAAATTCCTTAACTTAACAGGAAAGCATTACAGAATTTAAGGGGAAATCATAGCTTAAGGGAAAATCATAGCTAAAGGAACATTCCTTAAATTCTGTAACGCTTTCATACGGAACATTTTAGGTTGAGGGATTTTATTAAGTTCAGGAAAATTGATGAAACTGGCCCCAGCCCCAATATTCGAAAATGTTATCAATGTTACATGATACCCAAAATGTTATACTGGAATCACAAACATGCATTGATTTGATTTGAACGAAGTTTATTGTTTCGACACAATTGGTTTGGGAACACGATTTTAAGAACTTATAAAACCCCTTTCCACAAATAATATTATATAGTACAACGATTGTGATAGCGACACAGTATTCTTTAAATGATTAACAAGAAAGAAAAGTTAAAGAGAATAACAAGAAGAAAGACAGTTCTGGAGAGTAAGATGAATGTTGCTACATTAGGATATACTTCAAATTAGGGTTCATAAACGATGTACACTATATCTTTCAACACACTAACTTAAACTAATTAAAAACGAATGCATGGCACATTCTAGCTACACATCTAATACACGTCACTGATCCATTGTCCACAAAAACAAACGTGCATTGAAATGTTTAAGTAATGAAAAATGATAACAGCAAATCAAGGATTACTATTCACTTTCAAACAGATGATCAATGCAAAGAATATTTCGCTGAGAATGTCTTTTTGACTTTTGTTGCTTTGGTTTTTATTATTCCCTAACGAATTTACCGAAATGCCCATCAAACTTCTTTTTTTTTCGAACTATAACAACTCTAAGATCTTGCTTAATTAACTCGAAGTAAAAATTCAGTTCCTACAATATCTTAAACATACTCGGTTATCTCGTCCATTCATGATCCAACGGAATTCTAGATAACGAGTTTAGGCTGTCTATGTAAATTTTCACCAATTCTGGATAGCGTTGTTATACAAATGGAATGTATCAAACGTGACAACAATGTGTACAAATAAGTTGTTTCTACTTCCATAAACACTTTGTACAAAATATAACAGTTTACATCCAATGTAGAGGCCAGCCTTTGCGGCCAACGGCCGGCTTGAGTGCCGAACCCAAGACTCCCTTTTAGCTACGAATACAAGACTTAAAATACACCGATGGACAATTTACTACAGATGGACAATTTACTTCACGTGAACCATTACACCAGACAGTTAATTCCTAATACCTATACAAGGCATACTCTGTTTACATCAGCTTAGATATGATTGCTAATCAATACTACAAACACAAATGTATATATTTTTGAATATATCGAAGGCCACTAATCTTACATAACATGTTTGGTAAATTGTAACTTTATACATGATTAAGTACAATTTTACTTAAGTTTAGTAGCTGACACAGCCTGTCTCATAACTGGGCTAGTATATTCAACTAAAATTTATTTTTGAAATTATAAATAAAACCATTTTTTCGGCACACGTGCACGGATACATTATACTAATATGTAAAGTATAGTTATATACATATGCTAGTACTTAGCAACTCTTGTTACTGGTCTTCCAGACAATTCATTATCGTTAAAATTGAACGTCTAGATGAGTTGATGTGTTAAATATGTATACATGATTTCATGTTTCATATGCCAAAAATATTTGAGCTTTAACGGTGATATGATGCATTACTGAACTCTTACAGTCATTGGAGTATTATGATATACTGCACACAGAGACCAAATGTGAAAACAAGTCTTACCGGAGGCTATGGTAATAGATATCACCAGAAGACATACAATTGTGGCCTTCATGACTAGAGATATTCCTTAGAATGAATTCGACACTGCTTGTCACTCTCTTATCATGTTGATATTAGTCATGATAGTGTAAGCTGGTGCTATTGGCTGGTTATAGATAACAATGCCATGGTCACGAATAAAAGTCGCACCTTCAGGGACGAGGAAGTAAGATATAACACCTGCTATTGTCCACCACATGCACAGCAGAGGCGACTTATGTTGGAACCACCTACCACGATACAGATGTACTTACCATACCCTTGACACTACAATAAATTATGTTGTATTCTATGTCAACTGTCATATTATTAATACCAACAACGTTTCTTTGTGTTCACCCTAAGACCTAAATAATACTTTTTCTTTCTTTCCTCTCTGCTCTGTCCTTCGGTTCTTCTATAGATATATGTCTCCTAGACACTCGTCCTCATATGATCCTGGCTGTTTGTGTCTCCTAGACACTCGTCCACATATGACCTGGCTGTTGGTGTCTCCTAGACACTCGTCCACATATGACCCTGACTGTTGGTGTCTCCAAGACACTCGTCCACATATGACCCTGACTGTTGGTGTCTCCTAGACACCCATCCAAATATGACCCCGACTGTTGGTGTCTCCTAGACTCGTCGCATATTACCTTGACTGATGGTGTCTCCTAGACACTCGTCCACATATGACACAGACTGTTGGTGTCTCCTTGACACTCGTCCACATAAGACCTTGGCTGTGTTACCAACAGCTCAAGTGTTATCGACAGTTAAGGTATTACCGACAGTTAAGGTGTTACTAACAGTTAAGGTGTTACTAACAGTTAAGGTGTTACTAACAGTTAAGGTGTTACTAACAGTTAAGGTGTTACTAACAGTTAAGGTGTTACCGACAGTTAAGGTGTTACCAACAGTTAAGGTATTACCGACAGTTAAGGTGTTACCAACAGTGAAGGTGTTACCGACAGTGAAGGTGTTACCAACAGTTAAGGTGTTACCGACAGTTAAGGTGTTACCAACAGTTAAGGTGTTACCAACAGTTAAGGTATTACCGACAGTTAAGGTGTTACCAACAGTTAAGGTGTTACCAACAGTTAAGGTATTACCGACAGTTAAGGTGTTACTAACAGTTAAGGTGTTACTAACAGTTAAGGTGTTACTAACAGTTAAGGTGTTACCGACAGTTAAGGTGTTACCGACAGTTAATGTGTTACCAACAGTTACGGTATTACCGACAGTTAATGTGTTACCAACAGTTACGGTATTACCGACAGTTAATGTGTTACCAACAGTAAAGGTGTTACCGACAGTTAAGGTGTTACTAACAGTTAAGGTGTTACCGACAGTTAAGGTGTTACCGACAGTTAATGTGTTACCAACAGTTACGGTATTACCGACAGTTAAGGTGTTACCAACAGTTAAGGTATTACCGACAGTTAAGGTGTTACTAACAGTTAAGGTGTTACTAACAGTTAAGGTGTTGGTGTTACTAACAGTTAAGGTGTTACTAACAGTTAAGGTGTTACTAACAGTTAAGGTGTTACTAACAGTTAAGGTGTTACCGACAGTTAAGATGTTACCAACAGTTAATGTGTTACCAACAGTAAAGGTATTACCGACAGTTAAGGTGTTACCGACAGTTAATGTGTTACCAACAGTTACGGTATTACCGACAGTTAATGTGTTACCAACAGTAAAGGTGTTACCAACAGTTAAGGTGTTACCGACAGTGAAGGTGTTACCGACAGTTAAGGTGTTACCAACAGTTAATGTGTTACCAACAGTTACGGTATTACCGACAGTTAATGTGTTACCAACAGTTAATGTGTTACCGACAGTGAAGGTGATACCGACAGTGAAGATGTTACCAACAGTTAAGGTATTACCGACAGTTAAGATGTTACCAACAGTTAAGGTATTACCGACAGTTAAGGTATTACCAACAGTGTAGGTGTTACTGACAGTTAAGGTGTTACCGACAGTGAAGGTGTTACCAACAGTGAAGGTGTTACCAACAGTGAAGGTATTACCGACAGTTAAGGTATTACTAACAGTGAAGGTATTACCGACAGTTAATGTGTTACCAACAGTGAAGGTGTTACTAACAGTTAAGGTATTATCGACAGTTAAGGTGTTACTAACAGTTAAGGTATTATCGACAGTTAAGGTGTTACCAACAGTAAAGGTGTTACCAACAGTGAAGGTGTTACCGACAGTTAAGGTGTTACCGACAGTTAATGTGTTACCAACAGTGAAGGTGTTACTAACAGTTAAGGTATTATCGACAGTTAAGGTGTTACTAACAGTTAAGGTGTTACCGACAGTTAATGTGTTACCAACAGTGAAGGTGTTACCGACAGTTAAGGTATTACCGACAGTTAAGGTGTTACCGACAGTTAAGGTGTTACCGACAGTTAAGGTGTTACCAACAGTTAAGGTGTTACCAACAGTTAAGGTGTTACCGACAGTTAATGTGTTACCGACAGTTAAGGTGTTACCAACAGTGAAGGTGTTACTAACAGTTAAGGTATTATCGACAGTTAAGGTGTTACTAACAGTTAAGGTGTTACCGACAGTTAAGGTGTTACCGACAGTTAAGGTGTTACCGACAGTGAAGGTGTTACCGACAGTGAAGGTGTTACCGACAGTTAAGGTGTTACCGACAGTTAAGGTGTTACCGACAGTTAAGGTGTCACCGACAGTGAAAGCGTTACCGACAGTTAAGGTGTTACCGACGGTTAAGGTGTAACCGACAGTTAAGGTGTTACCAACAGTTAAGGTGTTACCGACAGTTAAGGTGTCACCGACAGTTAATGTGTTACCGACAGTTAATGTGTTACTAACAGTTAAGGTGTTACCGACAGTGAAGGTGTTACCGACAGTTAAGGTGTTACTAACAGTTAAGGTGTTACCGACAGTTAAGGTGTTACCAACAGTTAAGGTGTTACTAACAGTTAAGGTGTTACCGACAGTTAAGGTGTTACCAACAGTTAAGGTGTTACCGACAGTGAAGGTATTACCGACAGTTAAGGTGTTACCAACAGTTAAGGTGTTACCGACAGTTAAGGTGTTACTAACAGTTAAGGTGTTACCAACAGTTAAGGTGTTACCGACAGTTAAGGTATTACCGACAGTGAAGGTGTTACCGACAGTGAAGATGTTACCGACAGTGAAGATGTTACCGACAGTGAAGGTGTTACCGACAGTTAAGGTGTTACCGACAGTGAAGATGTTACCGACAGTGAAGGTGTTACCGACATTTTAGGTGTTACCAACAGTTTAGGTGTTACCGACAATTAAGGTGTTACCGACAGTTAAGGTGTTACCGACAATTAAGGTGTTACTAACAGTTAAGGTGTTACCGACAATTAAGGTGTTACCGACAGTTAAGGTGTTACCGACGGTTAATGTGTTACCAACAGTTAAGATGTTACCAACAGTTAATGTGTTACCAACAGTTAAGGTGTTACTGACGGTGAAGGTGTTACCGACAGTGAAGGTGTTACCGACAGTGAAGGTGTTACCAACAGTTAAGGTATTACCAACAGTTAAGGTATTACCGACAGTGAAGGTGTTACCGACAGTGAAGGTGTTACCGACAGTTAAGGTGTTACCGACAGTTAAGATGTTACCAACAGTTAAGGTGTTACCAACAGTTAAGGTATTACCGACAGTTAATGTGTTACCGACAGTGAAGATGTTACCGACAGTGAAGATGTTACCGACAGTTAAGGTGTTACCAACAGTTAAGGTGTTACCAACAGTTAAGGTGTTACCGACAGTGAAGGTGTTACCAACTGTTAAGGTGTTACCAACAGTTAAGGTGCGACAGGAACCATTATGACGTATCATGTAAATTGATACAGAGCTAGTAAAAAGTACAATCGACATCGGTAAAAACGTTAATTATTTCTCTTTTTTTGCTAATTGTAATGCTGTCGTCTTTAATTTTGTCTGTCATTTCGTCTGTCCGAATCTCCTTTCCCGGACAATAACTTCAGTTTAAGGAGACAGGTCGAACTAAAACGTCACACACCGTTTCCTTACACAGATTGTTTACTTGGGATTGTTTTTCTTGTTCAAAGGTCAGTTCTTAAAGGTCACAATGACTTTGAATAGAAATTCGTTTCTGGACATTAACTCGGGTTAAAGTTAATCTATTAATTAATTTTCACACATTGTTTCCTCATCTATGGTGTTTTGTTGGGATTTATTTTCGGGTAAAAAGGTCAAATATTAAGGTCACTATTACTATAAATAGAAGAAAACCGTTCAAACGCAAACTTCACACACTGCTTCCTGATCAGGGCTGCTTGCTTGGGATTTCGTTTTGCGTCTAAAGGACAACGAACCGATCAAGTTATAAACCATTACTATATCGATTACTGCATGTAATTAGCGACACATGTTAACATGTTGAAAAAACATGTACATGTATACTAGTATACGATTACTGTGGATGCCAAATACCTAATATATTCATATAGCTATATCCGTAGTTTGAACTACAAAATGAACCTTGTTTGACCGTAGATGACTGTAGTATCATTTCACAACGGTTTATGCCACGACTAAAACTACGGAAAAGCAAGGTCAACTAGGAAACGTTTGCAGTTATAAGCATACTTCTGACCAACGTATCCTTATTTAACCTGGTTGGCTGCGGGAAACTACTTACAAATGAACTACGTTCACCACGAGTGAGACCGTTAAGTGACTGTGGTTTAAAACGATGTCAACTCAGAGAATCAAAAAAGCAGTTTTCTGTTTTTTTGTAAACGGGACGAAGATAATGTGTTACACGTGTGAAAGAAAATACTACGTTGAACTATCACAAAGCTTTCCGTTGACCATCTGTTATTGTAATACGCGTTAATTAATGCGCGATAAGAACTCGAGAGTAGAACCATTCATAGTTAGAGTAAACCTTCAATGATTTGACATAAAGATTAGTATACCTATGTATACGTGGCGAACATCTGTTTAACTATAAATATGTGTTTATGATTTGGAAGTTTGTCTATAAATTGAAAATTGATATCGAATGTGTAGATATGCCAGATGACACTGGGAGTTAGTTCCGTATTCAGGTAAGTTAGTTTAATTAATGTTTCATTTTCTTGGCGATGAACGCGAAGATCGTTGTATCGTCGGGGAATGAGGAGCGATATTACGTCAGCTGTTACTAATTATTGACCGCCGCAGATTCCTAACAGGTAACAACGAAGAAACTGCTGTGCAGAATTCAAAGTTGGATTTTGTGCTGTCCTAGATACATTGGAGAACGAAAGCCACTAAATTGAAACTGCTGTTCACATTGCAAACTTGTCAATGCCTTTATTATTCATCTTTCTATCTCTTCTTTTTGTCACGCTGTTGTGGGTCAGAAATTGAGAAAATCGTACACACTTTCAGAGACATAAATAACAGGCCGTTTGTTAAGATATCGCTAACATTGGAACGTTTGAACCGCAGAATTTGCGAGCATGTCTGAAGCGAAATTGGATTTTTGCTATACCCGTTCCGACATTTCCATCATATTCTCTCTACCACCAATTAATCCGAAATGATACGAAGAAATGGGGCACTGCCTATTCTGGTGTCAGCATAATGGATCGGGTGTGATGCAATTCCAACAGGCTACAGGTGGTTCAAAAGCAGAGGGCTGAATCTACGACTAAAGTTGATGACTCGAATCCTAGCAATAGGTGGATTCGTGTAGGCGTTCGACTAGAAATTTAATTAGCTAAATTGCTGCATGGCATTTGATTGAAATTGCACCTCAAATGACGTCGTTGCATCAGATGGTCGCTAACGAAATAACAATCGAGCTTAGGCCTTTCAAGGGGCATTTTATGACTCTCAAATCGGTTACGTTAAACTGGCAAACCAGTTCTTGCAGTCAGTCATGGAAAGGTTAAGCATAGGACAATGTCAATTTTAACGTCTTTGGGATGTCACGGTCATGCGGTGAAAAGAAGCGATAACATTTGCTGGTTTGGGCGAAAGCACAATTAATTCAGAGAAAATCAATAATATAAATATAAAACTTATGATGGTGATGACTTATAAATTATGTTGTTTTGTTTTTCAAAGTTAAATAAATATGATATGAAATATAGACGTGAATTAATTTCCCTGTGTTTATCGCCCCTGTGAATATGGCAAGCCAAAGTGGAAAAAAGTCACTATTTATGGATATCCATAATTCAATGATTTATGGATATCCCTTAATCGCATTATGGATATTAAGAATTATGTATGGATACCCATAAAAAGTGACCTTTTCCACTTTAGCTTACCATACATATGTGAACAGCCAGGGTCATTTTGAGGTTTCCTTGTAGTAGTTGGTGACTATACCTCATTAAACAAAATACGAAAGGCCCGTCGCATACCATCCAGGACAATTAGGGTACAGTGTCTTGACCATGGATGGACACAACCGCGACAGCACAGACCGATCCATTTCTCAGCGTCCCGAGAAACACAAACGAACACGGATGGGGAGCTTCATACCACCCCCTCGGATATGAGATTATACTTTATTGGCGCTCTAGCAGTCTGAGCTGTTACCATGGCTACGTTTATTACATAATAGTATTTAGAAAACGTATATGTAACAGCTGATTTTAATGAGATTGCCATGTACATCGTAACTGAACTATAGGTTCAATGTACATGTATGTACATAATAATTATTATATAGACTATATATAATAATAAAATTATATATGCTCGTATATCTATCCATCCATCCATTCCATGCGCGTTGCGCCATTTGTCAGCAAAATTACGTCATTCACTCTTTGTTCCAGCAAATGTCTATTTACCAGCTGTCTTTTTATTTTATGTACATATAATTATATACAGTACATGTATGTATACTATTTATAGTTTACGGGCATTTATGTATATATATAGTACGTACATGTAAATATGTATACTTTACATATAGTATACTTGTCTAGCACACATGCACATCGATAATTCTAAGAATGGATTACAACTTGCTCTTTTTTTCTAACAAATATACTCATTGAATTATGTCTCTGCTCCAACAGAAAAACATGTTGCGTAATACATGTATAGCAGAAGGGAGGTAACTCGTACAACTACACTATTGTGGCAAATAACGATTTCTGATTCCGATAAATTAATCGTTTAAATCTCAATACTTTATATTTTTACCTTTAAGCGCATATGCAGAATATTCCCCAAAGCTTTGATAAAAATTGTAAACGAATGATCCATTCAAATTTATGCACTCTATTCTGAATTTTTAATCAATCATTGGCATTGAAAAAACCCGAGACCTTCCGAAGGAATCAGTTTCACTTTACTTATAAAAAACATTAGGTCCACACCGAGTTGAAGAAGGAGAACATGGTTGATAGCTAGGTACGTACACGCACATAATGTTGTAAATTTATGCTTCGAAATAATTTACACGCTACGGAATCATTTACATAATTTCGTGCCACAGTCTATCCTAAAATGGCATTAATTTTAATTCTCATGTTATTGAAATCTTGTTTATATTTCGAGAAATAGTCTTAACACGGCCACGGGCGTTAGCCCGAGATTCCTCATGCTCTGACACCAGACATGGACGTTCTAACAGATAGATGTCTACACCAGAAACCCCGAGTCTGGTGTAAGGACTAGGGGAAACTTCACAGGCATCTGTATCTTGTTTGTATTTATAGAAAAACAAATATTAGCCCATACCTATACCACAGTGACCTATAGAGTTCTACCGTATACTTTTGTTGATGTTAATCATATACATACTTCAGCTAGCTCCGCGAGAAAGTCTTTGGCAAATTATGTGTTATGATGCCAATTAATTTTCTCGCCATACACAGTATATGCATGTGCTCTGGGATCCTCTATTACATTGTTGGAGTTTATTAATTGTATCCTCGAGCTCCCCATTTAGGATCTTGGGATTATCCAGATTTTGAACCAAATGTTTACATGTAGACGTGGATTATTTGGGAAACTTCGTCGTTATGAAATATAATGTAATTAAGAAAAAGTATTTTAGATTATGCATTTCTCATGTTTATTACAGTTGTAAATGTAAACTTTATTTCTACCACAATACCCTGTGTTATTCAACTCTCAGACCATCAGTTAAACATTACAGCTGTTGATTAACAATCTGTTTATACCACACGTGGTATAAACTCTGTACGCATTTTGATTGGCTAACACGGTGAACTTTGACCCAAGCTGCAATTGTTATTGACGTCATCAATAATCTAATGACGTCACATCAACGGGTCCCGGACGTCACCGGTACACTTTATTTGCATACGCGAAATTATACTTGGCCACGTTTCCCTTTGATTCAAGCCGATATTATTGTGGTAGAAACAGGTCACACGACTCGAAATTGTTGGATATGGAATTTATTTCACACTCTTAAGTTATTTTTAAAAGTTGCAAAAAACACTCGCTAAAGCTTGTGTCTTTTGTAACTTTTAAAAAATAACTTACTTGTGTGAAATAAATTCCATATCCAACAACCACTCGTTGTGTAACCTCTATATATTTTACAACATTATAATTGCAAAACAAATCATATCAACTTATATTAATCAATCTTATTGGCCTTGATTAGTTGAAGTGCGGGAGGGTTCTAACTGTGGGAGAAACCACAGAACCGGAGGAAAACCTACCTTGTAGAGCAAGTGACCCCAAACCTTTTTCATATGTCTAGTTGAAAGGCATGTGTGTTAAATTACCACTGTGTCATCCAACGTCCCAATCATTATATGTTTATCAGTTTGATGAAAGGATGTCAATGCAGTTTTTTCAACAATTGTCCCAGAATCTGCATGTATATGGTAATCCAAGATATCAAATTAACAATATTTCAATTTGCTGAAATATATATGAAATATTCATTTACATTCTACACCATATCTAAGGATAGACAGCTTCCCTAGATGTTGGTGATATTTTTGTCAAGCCAGGCAGCCCTGAGAATGTCAAAATATGTCTGTCCTAATTTGATGTTTATATGTTTTACTTTATTTACAGATCCAACAATATTTGTCGATATGAGTTGAAGCATTCTTGAAGAATCTCACAAAATGGCAACAGTATTAGATACCATTTCTTTTAATGAAAAGAAGATTCAAGAAATTGTCAAGAAAACAAAGGAGCATGCATTATTACATGGTTTGTAAATATATAAAATGTATACCAGTGTATATAAATAAGAATTATTTTATCTATTAGACAAAAGTAATATTTTATATCTGCCAAATTTAAGTAATAATTTAAAAAAAATTAAAATATGGTCAATTGTATTGTAGATAGATTCGGTATATACATGCAACATATGAAATGTTACCCAATTAAATGTAATTTTGATGGAAAGAACATTATGTGCCTATCTGCATTGTGTTTTGATAGCTTAGTTAGTAAATGCTGCTTCCGACTTCTCTTCATGTGCACGTAATTTGGTAAAGACTTAGTGTAGTAAACTTAGACCCCAGTTTCATCAACATTTCCTCAATAAGCGAAATTCCTGAACTTAAAGTTTTCAACAGGGAGACATACTTTATGGCATAAAACATCTGTTTGGTATTAACTTTTATTGTTTTCGTGGTTGCTATGGGAAACCATGCATATAAACAAAAATATTGTTTCATGTATTAATAATTCTTTCATTATTGTTGCACGGTCTAACCACAAAAATTGTGGAATAATTTGAAATAATTTGAAAACTCCAAACCAGTCATGAAAGTACACATGACTATTTCATACAGTGTATACCAGAATTTGAATGAAAGTTTTTAAACTTCAATTCCTAAAATCTTATATTGCTAGTAAAAATTAAGAAATGATTTAACTGAAGTCAGAGACATTAGAATAATAACAATATGTACCTCTGTTGCACCAACAGGTATAGTTATGCGGACAGAAGAATTGCCGGCCAGTTCAGAGAAAGTCCAGTATGCTCCATTTGCCCTTTTCCCGTCCCTGGTTCCTCGAAAGGCTCTAGTCAAAGTGAAAGATATACAGCCTCATTTTAATAAAATGATGCACATGGTTGCATACGATATGGAATTTTTACAGAGGTGTCTAAGCAAGTAAGTTTAATCTTTATTATGTCAATTTTTCACTTGAGTGGGTAAAAATAGTTAAATATTAACCCATTTTTAAAGTATCATGAGTCAAATTTGTAAAACCGTTTTGAAATACTTTCAAGTTCTAAATACTTTCAAGTTCTATGGAATAGACCCCAGATGTGTAGGATTTAATAAAAACAGACAACATCATATTCATATGAGGAGAAAGTATGAAATGTAAATTCTTAAGTTATATACATACATTTAAGTTAGAGGTATGAATTTAAGATACATATATTCTACAATGTGCTTGGATGAAATAATAAAGGGCAATGAGTTGTGGGAATAGATAATCTTGATGTACTTTTATGGTTACAGACTTAAATATTTTGCCTGTAGTTTTCTGGATGAAAAAATTATCTTCTACTTTGAATAATGACATTGATCAACTGTTTTGATAAAAAAAGGTCATATTTGTAAAAATAAATCTTGACATTTCACTAGCAATTGCTCTGTAGCTTTCTCTGTTTTGATCAAACAGGTCATATTTGTAAAACAAAATAATCTTAACATTTCACTAGGATTTACTCTATAGCTTATTTAAAAAACAAAAAACATAAATATGTTTATTAATGCATTGATGTGATACATATATACTTTGATCTATACAATTTATTTAACACAACAATATGGTATATGTTTTCCAGTGTTGTAAAAGTTGATGACTTCAACAAGCGTCTATGGGACATTTTACAGGTAGTAACAGAGGAAGGTATAGCACAGGTGAGTTATCATATCATAATTCTGACAAAACCGAATTCAATAAAAAAAACCACACACACACAACAGAAAACAGAAAATAAAATTTCACACAATATGCTGTAGTATAAGTATTTTTAGAATCCTGACGATGCATTTGTCCAGCACTGCATTCATCCAGAGCTGCGTTATCACAGCTACATTATCCTTTGACCTGATTTTCTGGCAGTTTCTGGTTCCTCAAACTCTGCTAAAAAGAGTGTCATTTTCCCTAAAATAAAGAAAATGACAGGGAAAGAAAAGGAAACGGGATATCTTCTCAATCTTTCCAAATCTTTCCAAATCAAGCAAACTTTTCATATAAGGGGAGATAATTTGTTATCCGAGTTACCTCCCTTCTCTGCAAATTCAAATAATGTAATTACTATTCTATCTGTCAATCACAACAGTGATGTGCCATTGTGATGTCACAATACTGGTATTAAGATGTTATGACTTTATCCATTTCCAGCCTATAAGTCTTGGCTTGTTTCGTAATGACTTTATGATGGACATGAAAAAGGGGGCCTCGGTTGACCCTGCGAGTCCAGCTTCAATTCCTGATAGTATACAGATGAAGCAGATCGAGTTCAACATGATAGCGTCTAGTTTTGCTGGTCTTGTATCACCACTGTACGATGTACATCGGTATGTATAATCTTTTGTGTTGTCTATTTCCATCTGACTGATCTAAATACATGGACCTGAGAACACTACAATTGAACTCAGTATATCGTTCAGCTGGCCGTGGCTGGCAGCAACACTTCTCCATCTTTATGTCCCTCGCACACAAACACAGACATTTAAGCATTGAACGGCTTTCAGTTGGCATTCATATGAATGCCAACTGAAAGCTGTTCAATGCTTATATTTACCATCTGCGATTTTTTATTTGTCGTGCGATTTTTTTTTGAAATTTTCAAATTCAAATTTCAGTTGGCAGTTCATAAGCTGGTGAACTCGCAACTGAATTGGTAGGGTTATATAGTGGCAGTGCCATACAATGGTAAATATAGTAATATAAGGGAGTGGGGGTACTTTAGGGGTATATAGTACTAGAAGTTGCTTTAATTGTGCCTCCATAAGTGAGTGCATGCATTTGTAGCAAAAAAAACTTGCTTGCATGCATGTTATGCCCATGGGCAGGACACCCTTACCCCTGAATAGCATGCAACAGGCCTCCTATATGTTGTTAATTGAGGTAGCTACCATCTACTACAAGAAGACTCCGCCTCAGAATTACCCTGGCTGTTTAATAGATAATATTTAACCAAGCTTATTAACAAATCAAATGACACCTGCTTACATTTACCCATGGAACAAGATAATAATAGAGGGTAAAATTTTCACAATTGATAACTTTGTAACAATGTAATATTTGTATACAAAAATATCTCTAAACTCATCATCAAATTTAGGCCATAGTGTGTACAAATTTATATAAAACAAAAACAAAAGCCAAGATTTACCGCAAGGCATTTCTGCCCTCTTCGGCTTCTTCAGGCGGAAGAAGCACGTTATAATTAAGAGGGCAGAAAGGCCTTGAGATAAACCTTTGTTTTAGTTTTATTTTTGTTATATTCATTCTTTGCAAGGACTTGACTTTGTTAAATTTATATATATAGATATATATTTTGTCTTTCTCAGGTATTCCCTGACATTGGCTGGAAAACAGTTTGATGATTTACAAGTAAGTTTTATTTCTTTTCTCTTCCAACTAGACCAAATTTATATCCCTCTGGTAAGAAGCCATCTGTATCTATTACAGCTGTTACAGTAACAGTTCATTAGAAATACCAACAAAGGAATTTTTTTCTGCCTTATGATGAGCCTGTCCCACATCTGTTGATAAAACATATATATATTGGTATTTTACAGGTACCTTCAAATAACCCGGCCAAAGAGCTTGCCAAAGGATTGGTGGAAGGATGGAAGGCATATGGAAACAAAAAGTAGGGTTGTAGCTTTAAAATAATTGTACCATTTTATAGGTGTCTACAGCTTACATGATCAGTTAATGAATGTTCGAGAAATGAGTGTTTTCTAGCTTAGGAAGGAAATACGTAGTTTCAGTCCCCAACTGGTGAAACCAGTTTCCTCTCGTGCGTCTGTCGGTCCATCCACTCAGTTTTATACACTTTCTCAGCCATGCTTAAGGTATGTTGGTGAAAACTGGTACATAACTTCAGTATGTCTTGCTACAGATCAAGTTCATGTTTCAGGATTTTTGGATCAACGTAACTGTTATTACTTTTAGCAGGGGCCTGTAGGGGACATGTTTTGCTATAGCAATACTCTCAGAATGCTTGTTGAAACTGCATGTGTTCAAATCACTATTCTTCTCTTCGTTCTAATAATCAGTTTTTCTAAGGACCTGCTGGTCTGCATGGATCCTTCTGAAATTCCATATAAAAGTCCCTCTTGGACTCTGATTCCCATGTTCAATTTTTGAAACAAATTGAAAAAACAATATTGCAAACAAGTGGCCTTTTTGAAAAGTATCAGTTCGATTTTTTTAACCTCTTACTTTTACCTGTAATTCTCATTAAGCCAGGACTGAAAGATTACTTGGTCGGTAAGAGCTCCAGCCATGTAACCTGAGGTGGAGATCCGAGATGGGTGGTTGATCCTCAAACTCCCCACCCATTTTGGTTTGTGTTTCTTGGGAAGGCCAGAAATGGACTGGTCTGTGATGTCATGCATGTGTCCTTGAGCTAACTGTACTTATGTGTGTGTTCCAGGGCATGCGTCGTGTTCCTTGTGTCCGATCCTGAACGGAACACACTTGACCAGCGACGTCTGGATACAGAAATGTTTTTATGTGACAGAACTGTTCCTGTGAAATATGTCACTTTAAAAGACATGACTGAGAGAGGGACTAAAAGGATCAGTGATAAAACCTTGGTCATGTAAGTAACAAGGAACTTTTATTAACATTGACTTTGTAATTTGCATGCTTTACAAACCACCCTATTTAGGGAGGGAGGGAGGGAGGGACTCACAATTCTGGAGCCTAATTTATATATATATATGAATGATGAGTCTATTTTCTTGATTGCTGAAAATATAAAAAGAGTGTAACTAATCTGGAAGAAACAGCAGCTTCAAATATGTGTTTTATTGTCTAAGGCATAAGTTTGTCTGAAAGTGTCTAGAAAATTAATGTACTCTTAGGCTTGAAAATTTAAATACACATGCATTCTCCCCTGTGGAAATTTCAGAAGGTTGATAGCATGACCTCATTGACCTAGCCTGGCTGTTGTCTCTTGAGTTTTAAAATTAAATCCATAAAAATGAGTTTTATTATTTTGGTTTCTAGCATTTCCCTTGATTAGTTTCAAACGAAGGGGAGATAACTTAGTATGATAATTCAGGTGAGCTACTATTCATTACAAGAACTTCGAACTTCAGAACTGGTGGACAGTCAAGGACTATCTGTGTAACCTCTATGGATCTCCTGTCATATGATCCTAAAGAAAGCACTTTCTTTGGACACCACATACACATTTTACCTTTATTTTATTATCAATACACAAGTCTTTGAAAATACTGCCCACAAGCTGCTTAAACTGGAAAAATAAATTTCTTAATAATTGGGAAGATATTCAATTTGATAAATAGATTATTTTCCAGCAAGGGGAAATAGCCTTGGGGTTTTCATTTGTAAAATTTATGGTGTGATTGGATGACACAGTGGTAACACACTTGCCTTTCACATAGGTGGCTGAGGTTTGATTCCCAAATCAGTCTTGAAAAGGTCAGGGGTCACCTGCCCAACCGTGTGGATTTTCTCTAGTACCCTTTCATACTAAGACCCCTCGTTAACTCTCATCTGGGCAAACAGGCATGATTAATATAAGTTTGTATAACTTGTTTATCAAGTGTTGTAAAACAAGTACATGTAATATTTACATTTTACATATTTATATGGCCTGGCCTATACATGTATGTATAAGTTTGACATTTCTTTTTAAGTACCCCTGGTAAGCATCTGACATGTATATGATCTACTGTATGTCCTATCTATGTATACACACACGTTGGTATGATATATGATGTATTCAAAATTTGTCTGTTCCAGAGACGGCTGTGAGGTGGCTGTGGTATATTTCCGTACAGGATACACTCCCGAGGACTACAGATCAGACAAGGTATATATTGTATCATTGCTGTTGGGAATATCAAAAATCATATCTTTGACAGTTAACTGATTATCCAAGGTTCGTATTTATTAAGGCAAAAATGAATGAAATAATTTGTTTCTTGCTACAATTGTGTATTCTTGTTCAATTACAAGAGTTAACTCATGCAATAGAACTTAATATAAGATTTTTTTATGTAAAATATATTTTTGACAGATACATTGTTTAAATAATTAGAATATAAAGCATTCTGATAGTTTTTAATTACCAAATATCTAAGAAAATATTGTTTTTGCAAAATGCCTGAATAGGATCATGATAAGTAAAGCTAAAATATTATTTCTGTAAAAAGCTAATATTTTGTGAAAAGTTTCCTAAAAGTGAGGATACATTCATGCTGCTAATCAATAAATAGAATTAAGGTATCTTGTTGTCAATTTTTTATTAGTAAATAATGATGTACCAACTTATCACCTCCCCAAATTGTATTTTGATATGTATCACTTGTCATTATGATGACTGTCTGCTATTTTCAACTTCAACTTTTAATTTTTTTTGTCATTCCTACTAAAATTGAAAATCAAAAAGTCTTCACTTTTTCCAAAATCAATTTAAAGTCATTTCCAAACTTTTAATCTTTTATGACAGGATAACTATTCCTAAATTACCTTATAAATTCAATAACCATTATGACTACAGGATTGGGATACCCGGTTGATGATCGAGCGGTCAAAAGCAATAAAGTGTCCGAGCGTCCAGTACCAGTTGGCAGGGACAAAGAAGGTCCAACAGGAGCTTTGTCGTCCTGGTGCCGTGGAGAGATTTATCAAGGATGCTGATGTAGCATTATCTATCAGAGAGACATTTGCTTATCAATACAGTCTTGATATGGTAATCAAAAGTCATACTTTCTAATTCTCTGTGAATCTATATCTATTATCTTTTAATTTTCATAAAAAATTTTCAAGTGGTTTATCTTTTTCATAATAATATTTTTCTATGAAATGTCAGAAATTATCAATTAGCTTCATTTTACTATTGCAGGGTGAGGATGGAGATGATGCTATAGCAAAAGCCATTGCAGATCCTCAGAACTATGTTCTTAAACCCAACAGGGAGGGCGGAGGTAGGTCAAGGTCACTTACTATTATGTACTAAAGACTATAGGTCTTGTTATATGTGCCTCTCTGTATGAAGTGTTTGTCCTGTTTGCCTTTCATCTTTTAGATCATCTGACCCATAGAATCAGGTGAATGTGTTAACTTCACAGTCAGAAATATTCACATTTTAAACTTCTTCTAAAGTTCCACTAGTCATAGTTTGTTATCGCTATTTCTTGAGAAGTACAGGAACGATTTTTCTCAAACTTGATGTTATGGGTAGATTCCCCTTTTTTAAATAAGAAAATATAAAAAAAACCAAAAAAATTCAGATGTACATTTAAAGTCATACCAAATAATAAATGTAAACATTTTGTTTTATTTATTTATTTATTTATTTTTTAATTTATTTTATATGATTTGTATTATTGACAGGAAACAATATATATGGTGATGACATCAAACCATTCCTTACCAAAATAAAGAATTCCATGGAACGGGCGGGCTATATCCTAATGGAGCGTATCCAGCCCTGGCAACAGAAGAATTATCTGATTAAGTTTGGACTAGAGGTCAGCCTCCGAAACATTGTCAGTGAAATAGGCATTTATGGTGTTTATCTGGGGTAAGTTTTTTTTTTATTTTTCAAATTATTAATTTTTCTTCGTGAAAATTTTCACCATGTTTTATTCTTACAATGTTACATATTATTACTGAAGTTTGATAAACTGTTTTGTGTACACAACATTGTTTAATTGTACATCGTTGATATTACAGTACTGCAGACACCGAGATATACAATAGCTTAGCCGGACACTTAGTAAGAACGAAGACTGTCGGAACAGACGAAGGTGGACTTGTGATTGGATTGTCCTGTCTGGACACACCATTCCTCATAGACTAATTTATACTGTTGATACAAATCATTCTTGTTACAATGTACACATCTTTGTGGCTGATTTGTAAAATTTTGCCTAAATTCTAAATCACTGGCTATAGAAAAGTTGGACAACCATATTTATCCACAAATAAGCTCCCATCTTCATTTTTGCAGAATCATCAATTTTAAAATAGCTTAAAGTGGTTCACAAAAAAAAAAAAACTCACAAACATAATATAAGCACAAAACTCTTATTTAAGGGGGGGGGGTTCTTTGAGGATAATAATTATTGTAATGAAGCCTAAAATGTCTTAGGATTATAAAATTATAAAATTTATAGGATTTGTAAGATATAACATTATTTAAATATCTTATTATAACAGCTCAAATGAATACCTTGATTCCAAAAGTGATTTTAAACAGAAGTGACAGTTAAGCCGTGATGAAGGCCGATTTTTTCCAATGTTTTACGTGGTTTTACAGTGCAATATTTTGAAAAAAATGGGTTTTTTTTTTAGATAGATTAAATTTGAATATTTTTCAGTATAATTTAGATAATATATACCAAGTGTTTATATTTTTCAAAAAAAATTCTCAAAAAAAAACTAGGAAGAATCTCGAACAAATGGCAAAACTGTAAATTCAGATGAAAAGGGAAAAATATTTCTAAAATATTCAATCATAATAAAAAAAATGAAGTATTATGTGTGAATCTATTAATTGCATGTATACAAGTATAAATGAAATGAGTAGTGTTTTGTTCAAGTTAATATTTTAGTTATAATAGATAATCAAACATAATAATAATCTTCTTATGAATTGCTTATATGAATTGATGTTTTTTGGTGTTTTTTTAATTAACGTCCAGCTTGCAGCTAAATACTTGGGACTGTCCTGAAATATGCCATTCTTGAAAATTAGTCTCTCCTAGATAAGTCATGACAATCTTACTGGAACAGAACATATTAAGTTGTGGATTATATAGTCAGAATTTAAGGGTACATGAATAAGCATTAAAAACTTTAAGTGCATTTATTTTATACATATATATGTATTTATTCGGACACATGCTTTTGGAATAATGTTGTTGTATGTACTTATCATCATCTTCCTATACACCTTACATGTATATATAGACACACAGACTAGTGTCTTGATTATAGTATCTAGTCTGAAACTTATTGTTTCACTTCTATGAGCTAAGTCAATGGAATTTTTTTTTTTTTGCAAGAGTTATGTCATTTTATTGAATATTAATTTTGTCCCCTGCTTTCACCGAAACAGGGGATATTGATTTGGGTCTCTCTGTCTGTATGTCTGTCTGTCACATTTCGTGTTCATTCAATAACAGCAACATAATTATCAAATTTTCTTGAAATTTGGTAACAACATTAAATGCCTAATGGCTAAGCCAAGTTCGATCACCACTTTTTGTGGAAGGTACCAGTATTTGGCTGATCTATATGGCCCCTTGATTAACAAAAAATGTAATTTTCCAATAGATCCATGCAATAACTGCAACAAATATTATCAGATTACCCCCTCCCGAAAGGGGGTAAAGCAAGGAATATAAATTTTACCAAATTAGCTTGTTTTTTAATAATATGAAATCAAATAATTTTTTGTCATTTCAATCAATCAGATATCTTCTTTTTTTTCTTATCATTTTTCTGTGAATAGCATTTTCTTCATTCAAAAATAAATTCATAGTACCACATATATAGTCTATATATCTTCATGTATTTAATTTATTGTAAGAATAAAAAATTAGAAAATCTCATATTTTCATTAAACTTTTGTCTTCTGTATATTTGAACTTACTGAGAGAAGATGGAAAAATTCTTTTTAAAGGTACCGACAATTAAATTTAGAAAGCATATATTACTTTCTGATATTATTCAAAATCTTATCTTTCTACTGAAATGTTTTTCTCTGGATTAAATATTAAAATTGTGTATCTAAAATACAAAATATAAATATGATTTTTGTTGGTGCTTGGCTCCTCAGATGTGATGACTTCAAGCTATAGAATCATGGGCAGAGAGATTTCACCTTACTTAATCTTAATCTGCATAATGGATTGACTTTGATATTTGTTGTTATATATTGAACAATGATCATGATGTAATATTTCTTTATAGATTATAATGAAACTGTATACCTATTACATGAACAGAACCAAATTAGTTATTTAACCAGATTTGTAGAGAAAAAAAACTGCAGTGATTTCTAATGTAAATATGAATTAAATTATAAATGTAGTTAATGCCAAATGATGAATATAAAAATATATCACACAGGTGTTAGGGACATCAAACAGTTGTTTGGTCCTTCTAGGATTCGTCTGTGATGTGGTGATGTTAGGGACATCATACAGCTGTATCGTACTCCTAGGACTTATCTGTGATGCTAGAGACATCATACAACTGTTTGGTCCTTATTGAACTCGTCAGAGGATATGCTAGGGACATCATACAGCTGTTTCGTCATTCTGGGATTCTTCAGTGATGTTAGGGACATCAAACAGTTGTTTGGGCCTTCTAGAACTTGATAGTGAATGCTAGAGACAGCATACAGCTGTGTCGCCCTTGTTGGATTCTTCAGTGATGCCAGGGACATCATACAGCTCTTTGGTCCTTCTAAGATTTGTCAGTGATGTTAAGAACATCATACAGCTTTATTGTCCTTCTGGAACTTGTCGGTGAGGTTTTCCGTACTTTTGACTCCTAGCATCATGAATGAAACCTAGGAGGATAAAAGAGCTGTATGGTGTCCCTTGTAGTTCCAGAAGTACTTCCGGTTCAGAAGGTCAGTGCGTGCAATCTGTCATACCCTGGGGTTGACAGAGAAATCTCTAAAACTGGAGATAAATCAGTGAACTGTAGGAGAAAGTGTTGTCATGATGTCACTGTGTTGACAGTATTGTCATGATGTCACCGTGTTGACAATGTTGTCATGGCGTCACTGTTGACAATGTTGTCATAGCGTCACTGTGTTGACAGTGTTGTCATGGCGTCACTGTTGACAATGTTGTCATAGCGTCACTGTGTTGACAGTGTTGTCATGGCGTCACTGTGTTGACAGTGTTGTCATGGCGTCACTGTGTTGACAGTGTTGCCATGGCGTCACCTGTTGCCAGTGTTGTCATGGCGTCACTGTGTTGACAGTGTTGTCATGGCGTCACTGTGTTGCCATGGCGTCACCTGTTGCCAGTGTTGTCATGATATCACTGTGTTGACTTGATGTCACTGTGTTGGCAGTGTTATCATGGCGTCACTGTGTTGACAGTGTTGCCATGGCGTCACCTGTTGCCAGTGTTGTCATGATATCACTGTGTTGACATGTCACTGTGTTGGCAGTGTTGTAATAATGTCACAGTAAAAGTGTTGTGTTGATGTCCCAGTGGTTTTACAATGTCATAGTGTTGCTGCCTCTCTATGTTGTTATAGTGTATCAGTTTATCGTACCTAGTTAATTTATATTTGATGACCAAAACTGTAGAGTTGTTTTTTATATTGGTTCATTTTTTTCTCAATTTACAAGATATTAAGTGAAACAGTTTTTTTTTTCTTTTTGCTGAATTATGAAGAATTTTCTCAATAAGTGTCTTTTTTTCAAGGTATCTTTATTAATGTGATCTATTGAGCATCATCTGTCGTGTGTTATGCGTCATCCGTAAACTTTTATTAACTTATTGGGATGAAATTTGATTGGAATGACTAGTCAAAGATCTTGACCTAATATTTGCATGTTTTAGTAAAAAAATGTACAAGATGGGTACTATGGCCTTTCTTTAAAATCTATTTTCACCTTAAATACTCAAACATTATTAGCTTATAATAATAAGACTTTGTATGAATGTTCAAGAGATCTTTATGAACAAAACATTTTAAAAGTTCATTAAATATACAAGATGGTCAAAACAGTAATTATTATATTAGATTAACTATAAACAGTTTAATTTTTGTTTACAGACAAGATATCTCAAGACTGCAACATAATTTAGAGTTTAATTTTTGTGATAAAATCTGCCTATCATTGGTAAAAAGGTGAATAAATTATGATTTTGATGTAATCAATGGTTGATTTTTAATCTTTTTACCTGGTAACAGTATTTTTAGGTCATCTGAACCCATAGGGCCATTGTGCTTTGTCCGTCATTGTCCGCTCTGCGCCTTCCTGACAAAGTGTTGTTATTTTTTGAGTCAGTCCTCATGAAAATCACATTTTAAACCTGTTCCACTGGTGCCATTGAGCTGTAAATTGGTAGGGATGTTAAGGAAAGGGAGCTTACAATGTGTTGTTATTTTTCGGTCTCACTAAAACTTGGACATGGCAGCCATGGTGGCCAATTTGTAACATAATAGCACAATCATGGTTTTCCTGAACAACACCAATTTTAATTTTTTTTCTCAAGTTCTTTAAGTGGGACTAAGCGCTTACTTATCTGGCATGATCCTGAGATGGTCCTTACCAAGTTTTGTTAGGTCATCTGACCCGAAGGGTCAGGATGACCTATAGTCATCATGCTTCGTCCGTCGTCGTGCGCCGTGCGCCATGCGCCGTCCGCCGTGCGTAAACTTTTCACATTTCAAACTTCTTCTCAAGTTCCACCAGTGGGATTGAGCTGAAACTTGCCAGAAATGATCCTGAGATGGCCCTGACCAAGTGTTGTTATTTTTCGGGTCGGTCCGAAATCCAAGATGGCCGCCATAGCCGCCATTTTGAAAACACATTTTAAACTTCTTCTCATGTTCCACTAGTGCTATTGAGCTGAAACTTGCCAGAAATGATCCTGAGATGGCCCTGACCAAGTGTTGTTATTTTTCGGGTCGGTCCGAAATCCAAGATGGCCGCCATAGCCGCCATTTTGAAAACACATTTTAAACTTCTTCTCATGTTCCACTAGTGCTATTGAGCTGAAACTTGCCAGAAATGATCCTGAGATGGTCCTGACCAAGGGTTGTTATTTTTCGGGTCGGTCCAAAATCCAAGATGGCCGCCATAGCCGCCATCTTGAAAAACACATTTGAAACTTCTTCTCAAGTTCCACCAGTGCTATTGGGCTGAAATTTGCCTGAAATGATCCTGATATGGTGCCGACCAAGTGTTGTTATTTTTCGGGTCGGTCCGAAATCCAAGATGGCCGCTGTGGCCGCCATCTTGAAAAACACATTTTAAACTTCTTCTCCAGTTCCACCAGTGCTGTCAAGCTAAAACTTGCCGGAAATGATCCTGATATGATGCCGACCAAGTGTTGTTATTTTTGGGGTCGGTCCGAAATCCAAGATGGCCGCCATAGCCGCCATTTTGAAAACACATTTTAAACTTCTTCTCATGTTCCACCAGTGCTATTGAGCTGAAACTTGCCAGCAATGATCCTGAGATGGTCCTGACCAAGTGTTATTATTTTTCGGGTCGGTCCGAAATCCAAGATGGCCGCCATAGCCGCCATCTTGAAAAACACATTTTAAACTTCTTCTCAAGTTCCACCAGTGCTATTGAGCTGAAACTTGTCTGAAATGATCCTGATATGATGGCGACCAAGTGTTGTTATTTTGCGGGTTGGTCCGAAATCCAAGATGGCCGCCATAGCCGCCATCTTGAAAAACACATTTTAAACTTTTCCTCAAGTTCCACCAGTGCTATTCAGCTGAAACTTGCCTGAAATGATCCTGATATGATCACGACCAAGTGTTGTTATTTTTCCGGTCGGTCCGAAATCCAAGATGGCCGCCAGACCCGCAATCTTGAAAAACACATTTTATACTTCTTCTCCAGTTCCATTGGTGCCATTGAGCTGGAAATGGGTGAGGATGTCAAGGAAGGCGAGCCAACATAATGTTGTCATTTTTTCGGCCTCGTAAAAGCTTTGAAATGGCAGCAATGGTGGCCATTTTGGTACATGATTGCGCAATCATGGTTTTCCTGAACAACTATTTCAAACTTCTTCCCAAATTCCATCAGTGGGATTCAGCCCTAACTTACCAGATATTATCCTGAGATGGCCCTTACCAAGTGTTGTTATTTATCGGGTCGGCCAGAAATCCAAGATGGCCACCATGGCAACCATCTTGAAAAAACATTTTAAACTTCTTCTCCAGTTCCACTGGTGCCATTGAGTTGGAAATTGGTGAGGATTTTAAGGAAGGAGGGCCAACAAAGTGTTAATATTTTTCTGCCTCGTAAAATCATTGACTTGACAGCCATGGCGGCCATTTGTAACATGACTGTGCAATCATGGTTTTCCTGAACAATGCCTATTTTAAACTTCTTCTCAAATTCCCCCAATGTGATTCAGCTGTAACTTACCAGAAATGATCCTGAGATGGTCCTTACCAAGTGTTGTTATTTATTGGGTCGGTCAGAAATCCAAGATGGCCACCATGGCAAACGGTGCCCCTATATACTTGCTACAGAGAATACATACTACAATTATATAAGGTTTTTAATTTAGAGTCAGATGACTGTTTAGGCCCCTGGGCCTCTTGTTAGGTCATCTGACCTATAGTCATCATGCTTCGTCCTTTGTGCATAAACTTTTCATTCAAACAACTTCTTCTCAATAACCAGAAGTCCATGGGTACTGATATTGGGCCTGTAGCATGTTTGGATAAAGTCCTACCAAGTTTGTTCAAATGGATGACCTTGACCTACTTTCAAAGTCACAGGGGTCAAATAGGCTAAAAATCTTCAAACAACTTCTTAATAACCAAGAGACCCAGGGACTAGATATTAGGCCTGTAGCATGCTGGGATGAAGGGCTACTAAGTTTGTTCAAGTGAATATCCATGACCTCCTTTTAAGATTACAGGACACAAGTCTTCAGACAACTCTCAGCCAGAAACTCCATGCCAATCAGTGATTTAGGCCCATAGGGCCTCTTTCTATTTGATATTCAATGAAGTACACAATCACAAATAGTTTAGTCAGATGACCATTAAGGCCCATGGGCCTCTTGTTATTATTCGGGTCGGTTCGAAATCGAAGATGGCCATCATGGCTCAGCAGTACCACCTTACTTGCTACTGAGAATGTATGTGGGGTCTTGAGAGTCAGATGACCGTTGAGACCTGTGGGCCTCTTGTTTGAAAGCACGTCTATTACATATTGCAACTAGGGGCTTTTGGCGTGGAATCTAAGACCGCAGACAGAACTATATATTGTTGATTCTGTTTTAGTTCATATGTATTGCTTGTCTGGCAGCAAGTCGCAAATGGTATGAAATGACCAATAAAGCCAGCTAAATCAAATCCCATCCCATTGAAGAACTACTCAAATCTCAAACAAGACCTTTCATCGAAATCAGGGAATTGCCAAGGGGATGACAATTGTCCTCCATCATTGAAAAGTAGGTACCTGCATGATTTAAGATGTTCACGTAGGAATACAAATTAATGTAGTATGAATAAGTTCCACGCAGACATATTTTTAACACCAAGATCTGATGAAAAAAAACGCAATAAAAGAGAGAAAAGAAATAAAAACATGAATGACTTTCATATGTTTCACAGGAAATGCCTAGGGGTTTAAAAACAGAATATAAAGTTAGGAGTATTAAAAGCAAACACAAAGCTAGACAGCACACAAAATTTGGTCAAAAAACAGAAGTTATGGCTCTGCGCATTAAGCAAATAGATGGTAAAACAAAAGATAAAAAGACACATTAAAATGTAAGAAAAAATCAAGGAAGCATGCAGTGTTCTGTGAATAAGAATTACAAGCAAAGCGAAATAAGAGAGGGGATGATACAAGATAAAGACCTCTGTAAACATGAAATTCAAAGTTAAAGTGAAGATCGTAATCAACGAAACAGAAAGGCTGAAGATTCAAAGAACAATCGGAATAATAGTTTGAACAACTTGTTCATTAACGATTCCCCTTTAAAAAAAAGTATACAAAAATGTGGAGTTGAAGGAAAAATCCAGATAAGTTAACTTACAAAAACAGGAAGTAATATTTTTGAACACGTATATGATATTGCTGGATGCATTTTAAAATTTCATGAAAATGCATCTGAAGGCCCGATGTAGATCTGTGCTTGGTGTCACCCTGCAGGGTTCCACAGAAGTGTATCTAAACTTGCCGCTTGAAGAATGGTTGATATTTCAAAGGATGCTGTTTATGCAAGTCAGATTATTGCCAAGAGGAGAACAATTGTCCTCAGAAGGAAACATCGTCAATGTGCTGGGTGATATTCCGCCAGCCATTAATATCTTATCAGAGGAAATAGATGAAAGGTAAATATTTCTTAAAAAAGCGTCTCACAAATCTGTTCAATCATCAAATCAGTTCAGCAACTTTTACTATAATGTACGTCCAATTGCCATTATTAATGCCCGTGATTGCCTCATGAAAATACTGATATGTACAAACATTCAGGAATAAACATAGACACACCCTCAGCAGCTAGGATGAAATAATCAAGTGCTATATAGAAACATAGTATCAGGCTAATGTTGTGATGTGGAAACTGTTGATAAGTTCAGTGATTTCATTAACGATTAATGTATACAAAGCAATGCAGATAGCCTTGTCGAAGATGATAATGTTAATATAAATATAAAGTCGATGTATTTGAACCCGGAGAGACCTAGCTGCGATAACGTAGCTCTGGACGACGGACGGACAATTTCTGACAGATGGTCGTCGTCAGAGAGCAGTGCTGCCGGAGAGCAGTGTAGGCAGGGTATGAATATTCGTTCTAGGAGAGACCCAGCAACCACGTTTCCTTTTAAGTCATAAACGATGAAAAATGAAGCCGGTTAACTCTTTTCTGTAGTGAAAATTTAATTTGAATTCTTTCAGTGTGTTTTTTGTACACAGTTCATTGGACCTCCAGCTGTAAGGAACCATAATGTCATGCAAGTTCGTGTGATCAGCACTCCTCACAGCTATATTACGAGAAACCGTACACTGCTTGATATCCAAGAGCATTTCAACTCCTGGAGGTGCATTAGACGTAGAATGTTGCAATACACCATCTTGCGTATAGCGCGTGATCTTTAATTTTTGATACGTTCCAACAAGCACATCTAAATCTGGAACCGTGTCATATGTGACACATACAGCGCTGGGCTCATCAGATATTGCGAACAGTATATGAGCTGTTGATGTTGCACAGGCGTTCTGTATGTTGACAGTATTTCAGATTGCACAATCCGTATGCTTTTTACAGATATTCGCAATTAACAATTGATTAATTCAAGGTTTCTTCAGAATATGCACATGTGCTTAATCAATCTAATTAAAATCTAGATGGTCATTCTCACTATGTAACGTAGTGAGAATGACCATCTATACTTTAATTAGATTGGTGCTTAATGTTCTTTTACTATGAAATATTGAAAATTATGAAACTCATAGACAATTTATCATAGCTTGGGTTTCCAACAATGTTAATTTTTCCATGGGGGCCAGCATAAAGAAGTGTTTACCCTAAGTGACCACTCACCGATACATTGTTTACCCTTAGTGACCACTCACCGATACATTGTTTACCCTTAGTGACCACTCACCGATACATTGTTTACCCTTAGTGACCACTCACCGATACATTGTTTACCCTTAGTGACCACTCACCGATACATTGCTTTAACGCCACATACTCCTAAACAACCTAACATTCTAGTTACACACATGTATTAATGGCAATCCAAGATGCTCATTCACGCTCTCTAAATGACCACCGGCCTGGACGCTTGACCGGGGGTGTCCTTAAGACATCAGTGAATAAAAATAACTCGCTGCATCATAATTTGTCATGGAGATGAGAACGAGGCTATAATAACGTTAACGTGCACTGCACATACCCAGAGACATACAGTTGAGTGTAAGCTAACCTTTACACCTAGTGCACTACGTTTAAACTAGTAGTGCACTACATTTAAACTACAGGTAAACTATAGTGCACTACACCCTAAGAGGTGATGAACAGCAAAACCCCCATACATGTAATGGGCAGTACTCAAGTCTACCTGTGATTTTTACCTGTACTGTATATATACATGTATAAGGCTATATAGAAGTTATATTCAAAGAGTTATTTAAAAGGTTTTGGAAGTTTAGTTTGATGTTATATTTTAACCTTTCTATTCTTGTTAATTATACACTGTAACTAAGTTAAGACAAATTTACTTTATAAATCCTTTAACTAAGTTAAAATGTTCAAGCCAAGTTTTATTTATCTTTTGGTACTTTAATTTTTTATTGATTAATCAGTTATATATATTTCACATGTTTAATTCCAGTAATTTTGTTTTCATTACATGAAAGTGTATATAATAAAACATTTGAAAACAATTATGGTTACTTGAACATTTTCAAATTGATACATTTAATTTATATTGTAGTTTAATTTAAGATTAAATTAAGCAGCATATTCATAATTTCATTTTTGATGTGAAATTATGCTTATTAAAACCTAATTCAGCCCAAAATATATGTTGTAAATTCTATGTGTAAACATCCAATGCTTAAAGTCAAAAACCTGAACACATAACGAAATTAATTAAACATTGATTTAACATGTAAAGAAAGAGATTCTTTGAATGTACTGGTAATTAAGTGATCATAACAGTTCTAACTTCAAAATTTTAAGTTTATAAAAGGTATATGTTACTTGTAATGCATCTTTCATCTTCCTTTACTGAAAAAGTTGAAATTTCTGTACATGTACCCGTGTGCAGGCATCTAATACTTTGAAGATCTAATATATTGGATCTGATTCCAGGTACATGCATCACTTACAGGTAACACAGAATGAGATAATGGCCTAGTATAATTAATGTCATTTTTGTTTTGAAATACATATACTGGCAAACTTGGGGAGGGGGAGGGCAACGGTTTTTTACAGTTCACGCTAACAGGTTTTTTGCATTATTGTTTAAAAACAACATTTTGGGATACATTTTGATCAGCATTTAAGTGTTTCCCTATTGCAATAAGAAAATGATTAATTGTTCTTTACCTTAAAATATATAACTGATGGGGATTTTACCTTTTTTTCAAATTAAAGAAAATCAGCTTATAAACTATATTTATTGAATATCTTTATTGTGGAGAAAAATGTATATAAAAATTAATTATTATTTGATGATTCGGAAAAAAAAAACCTATAAATGTTTGAAAAAACATCCACAGGTAGATATTGTATATGGGTATAGTGTTAAATGCTAATTACAGGTAGGCAAGGCAGAGGAGCCTGACACAGCATGCTATAAATGGACCCCTGGGGGTAATTGGGGACTTGACAAAACAATAGCCCAGGTGTTAAAACAGGCACAGCTTAAGACTGATCCTCATCTGATATATAGGTAAGGTGTTATAAAGGTCCATAAGGTGGTGGTGATGTGGGGTTTGGGCCTTGGGCCCAGGTGGCCATGACAACGGGCAAGTCCTGAGAGTACCAATTATACCTACAGGTGCATGTACATAACTTGTTGTGTAGATATTATATGTATCTTACAGAACATAAATGAACAGCATCAAAAACCTTAATTTTACACTATAATAAAAAAAGAAATTAATGATAACAAACCCACTAGAAATCCAATTGATAGAGTTTTAATTCCTCTTGTGTAATATATCATATAAGAACCGCAGCCAATTTTATTTTGAGTTAATCTTAGATAAAATTTTATCAATATTTAAATATACCTGGTAAAGTCAGGATGACAGATATAAGGCAGTCGATTTACACCGGTCTGTATATGTAACAACTACAGGTATCTAACACAGGTGTCCAGTGGCACTGTCCATTACCTGTATAGGGGGATTTGTGGTCACACCTGACTGGACGTAGTGCACTACTAGTTTACTGTAGCGTAAATGTAGTGCACTACTAGTTTAAACATAGTGCACTAGGACTAGAGTGCACTAGGGTGTAAAGGTTAGCTTACACTCAACTTTATATACAGAGTTTGGTTTGGTTTGGTTTATTTTGTTTAACGTCCTATTAACAGCCAAGGTCATTTAAGGACGGCCTCTCGTGCGTGCGACATGCATGCGTGTGGTGAGAGCATATGTGCTATATACAGAGAGATAAGAAACATCGCTATGCTTGTGTTATGTCTACTTGTGATAGGCCGGAACTTTTGCCGATTTATAGTGCTACCTCACTGAAGCAATTGCCGAAGACACCAAGCAGGACACCCCATCCGGTCACATTATACTGACAACGGGCGAACCAGTCGTCCCACTCCTAAATATGCTGAGCGCTAAGCAGGAGTAGAAACTACCATTGTTAAAGACTCTGGTATGTCTCGGCTAGGGTACAGAACCCAAAGCCTTGCTCACAGCGGCGAACGCTCAACTTAAGGCCAAAAGTGAGGCATTGTCAAGGGAGACATTAGGAAGAAGAAAGTTGTTCAGAAAGAAGAGGAAAGATTAGATCCCAAGTTTAGTGTTCTTCTACGATCATGCAATGGGGGAAGCAGGTACAATTCTGATGCCCTACCTGCAGGGCAGGCTGGTGAAAGATGGGACAGGTCTTACCAGAGTACATTGTATGTGATTGTCACTTTCCAAAGTTAGACATGGAATACCTTCGGACAATATGATGTGGCACATACAAAATATCAGTTGCAGCTGGCTACATCAGCGTGTACCTCAGTGATGATGACTTCGAGATTAGATATGTCGGCAACCACGGGACATTGTATGATGTCAGATCCACTCGAGGCACAAAAGCAGTGTAAGCTACAATGTTTGGGTCCAGCATGACAGCTCCGACACCATTAAGCCCATAAAAGATTAGTATTGTCAGTGTCTTACTGGACAGAGAACCATAGGGGATATGTGCCAACGTAGCCAGTATCCTATACTATTTAGGATACTATATGCAATTGGAAACCACCAAGTCTTTGCAAGCATCAAAAAGTCAAAAGGTTTCAGACAGATCTTAAGTATCAGGGAACATGACTGCCATTTTGAAAGTGATATATCTTATTCTAAGCATGTTCATGTTTAGTTTTCTCAAAAAAAGAAATGAAGAAATGAAATTGTAGTATTTCCCCCAAAACCATACATATTTTTTTCATTTTTTTTTTCTGAAAAGGGCGCTATGTTCTTGCATATTACGTGTTTGGACTAATTATATAAGTAGTAAATGCCTATTTGTAAACGTAAGACTACAGAGGCTACCAACATCACATTTTTCACTATTTGCTTATTTGCGTCTTAGACTATTTTGAAACCCTATCTTTTATCGAGAGCGGATATTACTCGTTAACAATTAAATAAGTAACGATTTAAATATAAAATGTAATTGGGTTTTAGTTGAACGTAGCGCAAGTCGCTAGAGAACCAGAGTTAACCTGTGGAGTACCTGGTTCCGCTCGAATGACTACTGATCATCTCTCGTAAGAGACGTGGTATTTATACATGTTGATGCTTATTACATGATTTTAGTCTTAACATCCTAAATCGCTCTCTTGATATAACTCACTTCATGTCTACCGCTATTCTCTTTTGCTTATCAGTTGAAAATCAACATGGCCGCTTCCATATAAATCACTGGAAATATGCATACGAGACTCGTATAAATATCTACATCAGACAATTCATATCGTCTTGATTGAAAACCAATCCTGCACACCTTACATCATTCAATTATATTAGCCGCAATATACCGCTCGGCTAGAGAGAGATCTTTAGCTCGATCGGTTAAGCGTAAGACTAGTAGCCAGAGGTCCCGGGTTCGATCCCTAGCAGAAGCAGTGATTTAAATTGGATTTATCCTCCGCTCTGTTACATAATCACCACAAATCTTTCGGATAAATTATATCAACAAATTACATAAGAAATGTTCCGTAGATCTAGAAAAAAAAATAGCGTTCAGCTGATCAACACAACATGACTTAGTCAAGATCTAGCAAACTTCACCAGAACTTTGTAATGAATAATCAACTTTGTTACAGTATATCCTAAGTTGTTGGATCACGGAAGTTCATGATGTGAATCCCTACATGTGTGATTATAAGGACGTATTTGATATGGTTTCTCTATATCTTGTCAGCGGTACATTTCACCTGGTGTTAAGTGTATCACAATCCGACGATATATATGTAGAAGCATATACAAATCCATGTATGGACAATGTAACAACCCTCGTGACAACGCCGATATAGCTCGCGGGGATCAGGAACATATACATGTCCATATGCTGAACTATCTGTGAGTATTTATGTCACTTTTTAACTTCTCTGTCCACATGTAATTTATATGTTGCAGCGATATGCCAGAATGTGGAGAGAGAGAGAGAGAGAGAGAGAGAGAGAGAGAGAGAGATTCTGTAATATTTAGGGTCAAGTAAAGGAACATCAGTGTTGAAGATTAGGTGAGTTTATATGCTTGCACAAATAATTAAATCGTGAGATATGTACATGTACAAAGGTTCTATTATATTCTGGGACTAATTATAATTGGACTAAATCAATAAACTGTTTAGAGGATAGATAAAAGCATATACGTAGATAATACTGTAAAATATCGAGCGAGTTTATAAGCAAGGCCAGTGAAGAAGGGTCTCTCTATGCTGTGACGTATACGTATTTTTACCCGAATGGTGTGTTCTCCATTTGCCCACTTTTTTTAGAACAACGAAAAGTGTATACATAGGGGAACAATGGAAAACCAATTATAGTCAGTTCCATAATAATGTTACCTGTGTTTACCTGTATGATTTATCTGTGCTAAAAAGTGGGCAAAAAGAGAGGTACATGTATATTTATGTACCTGAGAAGTTGGGAAAATAACACTAAGTTATAGTTTTTTTTTTTAATTTTATCATTTATTCGTGAATTTCATCATATACACATCATATTTACATACATACAATGTATATATATAAGAAAGAACACACATTAGATAGTTAACATATCCACAAACATTATACATAAGCACTGGTAATACATTATAATATACATGTATATACTAAAAACATTTTTCATACATTTTGTATTACATTCTTCAGTTAAAATAGAACATCATATTCACACATATATATAATATTAGATACATAACATATTTACAAACATATATAGCACATTATACATTAAGCACTAGTAATACATTAGCAGTAACATATTGCATTTTTTCATTACACTTGCATAATATAATACAATTTACGTAACATTTCAGAAAAAAGATATATCTCTCTATCTTTATATGCATGTATTTGTACATGCATGTATATCAAGTACATAGAGTCAAAATCAACTCCAGGTGCAGAAGGTGTGAAGCTGCATCAGCATACTCCATCAGGCTCAATGTGTTGTTCTCCAGGTGTTCCTTCAGTTGCGTCAGTCGGCGGTCGATGTTTCTGTACTTCTTGCATCTTGGCCTGGTTGGTCCTCCTGCGTCCTTCTGTATCCTGTCGATCTCATTGCTCGCCTGGATCTCCTGGAACACTCGGATGATTGTGTATATGTTGGGGTGGGAATGACGGACTTTCTTCTTCAGCTTCCCGTGCCAAGCTTCCAGGTTGTTGGTGGTCCGGTGTCCTTCTGCAGCAGCTTGGATCATAATTGACCAATGGTCAACAACATAATAGAGACCCCTAATCATCAGCAGCAGCTTGGATCATAATTGACCAATGGTCACCTATAATCCTCCACCCTCCCCCCATAGTAATCAATTAACATCAGCTTGGATAACGACCGGAATTCTCTTTACATAAACATAGATAGTAGATAGGTAAACGAAATTTAAATGCTGACATAAATTTTGAATTGTACAACATCAAATGAAAATACATCTTATTACTTTTAATATTAAACATTAATAGCTTTTAAACAATATAAATTTTTTTTCATATAAAGTACTTTATATTTAAATATAAATACTTATAAACAGGTACATTGCGTATCATAAATAACAACAAAATAATAATACTGTAATCAATGTGTATTTTTTCCGATATAAAGTACTGCATAAAATTATACATGTAGCTACTTATATCTTATAGTTCCTTATAGGTATGAGCCATGTAGCACAGGTAACACAGGTGAAAATCCCAGGTAAAAACAAGGTGAACTACTCTGAAATAGACTATAATCCCTATCACAACATTTTCCCCATATTGTGATTTTAAAAAGTGGGCAAATGGAGATACAGCCACCCGAATAACCAAGTCGTGAGACCTGGGTGTGTTGCGGTATCATATACACACATACCTGATTGTATTATCCTAGTTACAGAGAGAGAGAGAGAGATCTTTATTAGCATTCAGGCACACTATTGTGTGCGACAAGAGGTCAACAAAAATTACAACATCATAATACAATATATAATATTCTATACAGAGTAGTGAAACATACATTGAGACAAAGTTTGTAGTGTACACTGCATGAAACGTTCGTTCAATACAGGATGGTATATTTAACCTTACAGTAGTACTTATTATATAACATTATGTTTTAAAACATATAATTTCAATATTTTTACAATACTGTATACACTATATAAATTTTAGAATTTGATGTTGGAAATTCACATATTATTTTTTAGATGTTTTTCTAGTAATTGGATGAACATAGATAGATTTGATAATACTCTAATATTGCATAATGATAATAATCCTTTCATTTTATGAATAGATGGGTTACATGTATAATAACTAGGTATATACTTTCTACGAATTTGATTTACATATATACTAGAACATAAAAATAAATAATGGTACTCGCATCCAACCCCAGTAAAACATAGCGGACAAATCCTATTTTGACGAGACGTTCCGGTCCATCGCCCTGTCTCTACCGGAAGAAATATATTACTAGTTCTGAATTTACATACTGTTATTCTATCTTTTTGTTTAAGCATGGTTAAATATTTTTCAATCTGGAACTGATTTTTAAATACTGCATATGTTTTACCACGGGAAGATTTGCTTTATATGTTTTCAAACAAGCTGAGATAGGTTTGATTTCACACCTAACAATGGTTGCCTAATTGAAATTTTCGCCTGTCTCCTTTGGGGGTCTTCCCCGAACACCAACTCTGGTTAGGGTGGGGTGTTTACATAGGGGTTAAGGTGTGTTGATAGGGAGTTATAGTCTGTTACAGAAATATCATCAATGTAAGAACACAGGTAAATCAGCACAGGTAAATCATTAGCTGTAACATTGCTGTACACCTGTTTGACCTCTTGTTACACACTCTCAAGTGTGTCAGAGAGTAATACAAATCTTGAATCTTGAAACCAAACTGTTTTAGAAAAAGTGCATAAAACTGAAGCACACTTTGGAAAATCATCATATTTTGCTTTGATATTTGAGTTATCAACATCTGGGCATACATACGTTCTTACTGAATCTTGACTTGTAAAACAACTGTATCATTGAATACTTTTGAATCTTATTTTCAGTAAAAAGTTGGATCAAACTTTAATATTTTGTTAAATTTTGTGTCATATTGCTTTAATTTGTGCTTGTTTTCAGATTTAGTGTGAATACTTACTACTAAATAATTACTTTAAAACGATTGTTTAATTTACATTCTTCTAAATTACTTCTGCAAATTCAACCTTGTATATTTTTTTATTGATAGTGTAAATATATTTCTGATTATCAATATTTAAAGGTTTAATCAGTAGTATTTTTTAAAATATTTTATCTTACATAGAATAGCTATACATATATTATATTTTGTTGTCATATTTGTTATTAAATGTATAACACTATATAGATCAGTTACTGCAGAAGTAGTGTAATATTCTTGTAAAGTTGTATCTGTTTCAGGTTAAATTATTACAGGTTTTCTTTAAATAGCGCATATATTGCTTTTTCCAGATTTGTTTAGATTATCATATAATTGCTTTATAGATCTGTTCTTGTAGAACAATTGTAATATTCTTTTTAAGAGCGCGTATCTGTTTCAGGTTTAGTTAGTAGTAATAATTTCTTTTTATCTATATATTTTAATCAAATATTGTCATTATCAATTGTCAAATATATAATTAGATATAGTTTTTTATTTATTTTATATATATTCAATTTAGAAAACTTTATCTGATTAATATACCTGAGTTGACACAATTTTTTACCTGAGTTGGTATTCCATATTGAAACAGACTATAACTAAACTTCAAAGAACTTCCTACAAAAACACCTTCCTTTGTCTTTACCAGAGTTGGTGTTCGGGGAATGAGCCCTCCTTTGTCAGTTATTCAAAAATGTCTTCATGTTTCCCCGAAAACCAACAAAGCAGTTAACCCCGTCCCGCATGTTAATAAAATGATAGTATGGGTTTGGTTTGGTTTGGTTTATTTCATTTAACGTCCTATTAACAGCTAAGGTCATTTAAGGACGGCCTCCCATGCGTGCGATATGCATGCGTGTGGCGAGTGCGTATGTGTGTTTTGAGAGGCTGCGGTATGTTCGTGTTCAATCTCCTTGTGATAGTCCGGAACTATGGGAGCATCCCGTATACATTGAAGACGCATAAATATTGTTGCATCGCAAAACAAGTAAGACACATGGTCAAATCACCAATTCTCCAAATTCACATAAATATCATATTTTTACTACCAGTTTATGAAGTATGTTATGGGAACATCCTGTATGCTCTAAATCTGTGTAAATATGTATACATTGCAGATTAAACAACAAACAATGCATGTAAATGAAAACTTTATTTATTTTACAACAATTGCGAAACAAGTTATACCAACTTATGTTAACCACGCTTGCTGGCCCGGATGGAAACGCACGAGGGGTCTTACTGTGGAAGGAAACCGGAATACCCGGTGATAACCCACGTGGTCGGGCAGGTGACCCCACACCTTTTCACGTCCGATCGGGGAATCGAACCCAGGCCTTCTAGAAAGGCAAGTGTGTTACCACTGTGCCACCCGACCACCCAAACAATGCAAAAACATGAATTCTCAAAGACAAATAAATATGTTAACCCCCTATCCCCCCAAAACATTATTTCAGCTAGGAAAGAAAAGACATCAAATACATTATTATTTTTTAATTTTAAATTGGAGAAGCAATGCAGTTCTTACATTGAAATATAAGCTTTTTAACAGTAATATAGGTCATTATTGCAAAAAATCTTTAAGCTAATATAATTCTTGGCCATTATATGTCTTATATATGATGTCCATCGCGTCCGCGAAGCTGAAGCACGGTATTCAGAAACAGCGAGTCAGTATCAGGTAGGATACCCAATCACAAGCTAGCATTTCGTTTTCTTTATCCTGACGTGCTTGAGATAACACAATGTCGTCGAAATCATCCTCTTGTATTAGTAAAAGGAAAACACCTACTTTCTACTGTGGCCGCCAAGCTAGATCATGGAGTTGACATTCTGATGCTTACAAAGCTCAAATGGAACTGGTGAAAAAAGGCAGGATGTCGGGAGCGGGTTAAATTGTTTAATTGCTCGTTGATTGTGTATGGCAAGAAATATACTCAGGATGGCAAGACAATTCTGTTCCTAGAAGTTTAGTAACAGTTGCTTGACGGACCATGATACAGACATATTGATTGTCTATAGAGCCATATGCACCCGATATTTCGGTGGGCGTTGCCACGTTCACTGCGCGCACTTGTAACCTCCCTTCGAAATATCTCGTGATACACTCGTCTAGACATTCAATAGCTATAACATGTATTTGCGAAACAGCATAGAAATATTTATTGGGTGTTTGTCCTGTTAGGAAGATGATATAACGCCTGAACAGGTAGTGAAAAGAGGAGGCAACTGCAAGCACACCTTGACACTGCCGACTCCGACAGGCTCAGGGAAACGTTTGATGTAAAAGGCAAAATATGTCTGTTGTGAAAACCCTCTATATTGCATAACATTTTAAGGGTCATCTATATAGCAGAATAATGTTGAATTTCAAACACGAAAAAACATCTACAAATTCGCATGAAAAGTGTCATTAAATATACAAAATGTTTGTCTGAACATGTTCTTAAAATTAGTAATAATTTCCTGTACATCCTAACAGTTTCTTTAACCACTTAACTCCCAACTACGCCAAACTACGCCAATAGCACTTCGGTGCAAGATAAATGGTCGCATCTCCCTTATTTGCTTACCTATTGAAATACCGAATATACCTAATAAAACTGGAGAAAATATCCAACAACATTTGTTCTTTGTAAAATTTCATTTGACAAACTTTTTTTTATGCATTTTATGAGTTGAATAAACAAGCCAACTTTTATTTCGACTATTTTGATTGTTGACGTCGTGTTTCAGCCGGCGTAATCGTCAAAGCGCGGATTCGATTTTGTATCTCACATTACTTAAAATATAGCGAGAAATAATGCCTGTAATTCACAGTAGTGGTAGTTAATACTCTCAATTTTATGTATATTCCACTATTTTACAGGAAACCTCCAAAATGTGATGTTTTTTTGTCAATAAAGTACATGTGATGTATGGTTCTATATCGTACGCAGCACAAATCGACAATTTTTTTTATGATTTTTTTTTTTTTTTTTTCTCGCTTTTGTTTGTTTTTCTGGGTGGGAGGGGGGATGTTACACTAAATTTCATCATTTCACCATTACTGTATTTTGTATCAGAATAATCAATATTTATCTCTATGAATTTAATTTAGACTTTTTACAGTATCAGTATATTACATGCATTTGTATGTAATCATACTGGTACAAATAGTAAAAAGTTCTTGATGTGTTTGCCAAATTTCTGTATATATATGTATGTATCAACTAAAATTGGATAAATTAGATTTTATTGCATTTTACATAATGAAGTAAATGGGAGACGAAAAAGTGAGCCCTTTTAGTGAATTTCAGTTTTGCAGCAGTGGATACATATATAATTAAGAAAAAATGTTGCATGGTATGTTTGTTTATACCAAATAGCTGTTCTTGAGTTTAGCTGGTTGTGAATTCTACAATGTTTGGATCATGGGGTGCAAGTATAGGTTGGATTCATACAAATGTAATCATGTTAGCATAGGGCACATATCCCCAACCCCATATATATAAAGTTTGTACAGTGTTATTGTGCTTACTACAAATGGATGATGATCAACATGTGACACCCCAGCTTTGGTCCGAATTCAAGCATTACTGTATATGTTGTGTCAGATTTTTTTATTTGAAATAGACTGATACATTTATAAATGTATACAGATATAGAGATATAGATAGATGTACATGTATCAGTAAGTTTTCTATGCCAGTAAAGGCCGGAAACATTGTTGAAAGAAAATAATTTGAATAAATCAATTAGACAGTTACTTGTGTTGGCAGATATAATGCTGGTTAGCTAGTAATTATCATTTTATGCTCCATTATGATTAATCCTCTAATGATGCACACAAGACAGAAATAATAAGTAATTACAAGTTTTCGAAGTTATTATTAGTGAGGAGGATGGCACTGAAGCAGGATTATAAACCAGTATTTTTCGGAGTTTCCTCTGACCTTAACACCAAACATAAGACACTTTGATAGAGAGTTGTCCTTTATGAGACATATAATGATCTTACCATCAAAATGTCTTGATGTCTGGCAATAGGGCAAGAAGAAACATTGTTACATGTATGAGTATTTGAAACTCAGACTTGGTGATGGGATGGGCGAGTTTGTTTAACTTTCTAAAAGTTCATTTCAAGGCTTTTTGAAATATTCCACATGAATAATCTCAAGTTATTTTTTTCTTGTATTTTTTAAATAGGACCATGGAAAATAGGATTTTTTAAAGTGAAACAAGCAATCAATGACATATGAATATAGTTTATTTTGTATTTCAGATATTGCCCAATTACTTGTAAGGTCTGGAGCTGTCTCAATTTTACTAGCAAGCCTGGTGTACAAAATTTAATGAGAGCATTGGCTTATGGATGATTCTGCCTAATATATGACATCAAAGGTAAGCTAATTGATGTATCTTAATTATAAATGCACTACAATTAAAATGTTCATTATCTTATAGATTCTGAGGATTTTGTTGTTTTGTTTGAATTGATCATAACTTTCTGCTTTCCTATCCAAATATGTGAGCTCATTTCCTATACTTCAATATTGACTGTTTAAGTTTCATTTGAAATTTTGAAGTGTTCTTTAGAATAAATCTGTAATGCCTTGCAAATAATTTTTTTTATTAGTGTATATAGTTATAGTTATAGTTATAGTTATTTTCCAGTACAGGAACAGAATAAGTTCCTCTACACTGGACTCTCTTAGTATTCTACAATTTGTGTGTAAAGTTCATTTCTAGTTATGGTTGCCTTATAATCATATAAAATGTCCTGAGTTTTCCATATTTCATCTAATCTATTTTTGAAAGTGTTTATATTTTGAGCAGTTCCAACTTCTTCCGGAAGACTGTTCCATATTTTTACAGTTCTAATGGCGAAGGGTTTGCTTCTCAGCGTTGTCCTTGATTGTTGCGGAAATAGCATCTTTGAATTTCCTCGGCCGCTGTGCCGTTTTGCCATGTCCTTCCAAAGTTTTATGAAGCCGCAAGATTCTTGGTCATATATGCCGCTTAACATTTTGTAGACTTCGATCATATCTCCTCTAGCCCGTCTGTACGATATTGTTGGAAGTTTTAATTTCTTAAGCCTTTCTGTATATGATAGGTCGCTCATTCCTGGTAAACATTTGGTTGCTCGTCGTTGTACTGCCTCTAATCTATCAATATCTTTTGCCTTCCAAGGAGCCCAAACCGAACTAGCGTAATCCAGCTGTGATCGTACCAAACTCTTGTATAACAAAAGGAAAGTTTTTATATCCATGAAACTGAATGTTCTTCTTAAAAGTCCAAAAATTTGGTTAGCCTTTTTAACTTTCTCGCTGATGTGGTTTTCAAAGGTAAGTTCCGTATCTACCGTTACACCAATATCCTTTTCCTTGTCTGTTTTTATCAGGTTGTTTCATAGCAATTCATATGACACCGTTGTTGTTTCCATGTTTTGTTGTGCGCGTCCGATATGCATATGTTTGCATTTTTCTGGATGCATTTTAAAAGCCATGTGTTGCTCCAGGTGCTCATCGTGTCCAGGTCCCGCTGTAAAGTACTTTCATCCTCTTTTTTCGTTATAACTTTAAAAAGCTTGGTGTCATCGGCAAACATGTATAAATCGGACTTTACTATTTCTGGAAGATCGTTGATAAATATCACGAACAGTAGAGGGCCATATCTGGATGCTTATGATATTGATTTTCTCCCATTTCAAACTTCAGGTACATCAGCTTTAGGACTTTATTTATATGGATATTTGTGGTGTGACCAATACTAGAAGATAAATGCCATCCCCTGCCACCAGAGACAGCAGATTTGGGCATCTTTTCCCTATAGCTACCTCTCCCACTATTCTGTCATTGATTAAAATTATATAACTTAATATTTGTGTTGGTGTTGTTTTTCAGCTGCTAACAAGCTGAATCATGCAATTCTGATCTTAAGTAAATTATCATTTTCAAAAACATGGTACATTGATATATATATATTATTTAAACCAAATATGGCTTGCCTGGCCAATCATATTAAATAAAGTTCAGAATTCTTTATAATCCATAACCAACATGTAGCCAAGGTTTAAGTGTTTATATCAATCAACTTGTTTGTCTGCCAAACTGGATTATTCAAACTGAAAATTTCATCAATAACATATGTTCCTTTGGGGAACTTGGAATTTATTCACTTGTCTATATATTTCTACATGTCTTTTGTCTGTGAATTCAGTCTAGGACTTCTCTACCAGGAAGACATTCACACACAGAATGATATGGGCAAAGATGGTGATAACCATTTGATTTGCATGCCTTCAATAATTTCAATTTTTATCAGTATAATCTGTTTTTGGTATATTAGTTATACCAGATGCTAGTTATTATGACCTTCGTACTATCTCTGTGAACAAGTGTCTAATTATGATAGGTATTGAAAAACTAGAAGAAATACAACAAGTGAAGTAGATATGAAACATCAAAAGGGTCAGTTGCTAAATTGGTAGCCATGGCAACTAAAAATGGATACAGTTTGTACATACAGTTGAGAGAAATTACAATTTTACATTTTCTACATAACGGTAAAATTCGCATTGGTAAAATCAGCTTCAATATCATGATTTGGCTACACATGTTAGCTGTTGACAAAAATTATAAAATAGGAAAGGAATAAATATAACTAAATATAACTTTTTCGAAAGATGTTTTGAAAGATTACTAATTATTAACGTTAAAACCATGAAAACAACAACCTAATTAAGTATGATTTATGATTAACATTTATAATCCTAATACATTTTGTACAGCAGTCTAAGCTACAAACAGTTTTATATTTTACATTTTTAATCAGATGGGAGCACATGTGGATGTTTTTCTAAGTAAAATATTGCATTTTTACGTATTTTCAATTTTGGTTGCCATGGTAACGTTTTAAATCCAAAAAATTAAAGTTTTGTCATAAAATCTGGATAGGTCCTCTTTACAAGTTTCAATATATATATAGACTGCTGACTAAACAATTATACCTGTAATACAAAACCAAATTTCTTACAATGAAGGCTAGGCAAAGAAAACGGAAATAAAAACTTTTACAAAAATCACTGCTCTTATTTTCAGTCAGTAACCATGACAACAACTGCAAAAAATAGAAAATACTACTATTTGTGTTTATCCCCATTCCTCAAGAGTCTGATATATCATTAATTGTATATATCGGCACTTAATTCACTCTCATCATCTTAAAATGTTTCATAAAATCATAAATTTTGGTAACCATGGTAACGTCAATAATGCAAAAACACCAATTTTGTTATTTGATTTGAAAAGGTTATATTCTCAAGTTTCTAAATATATGTGGGTTGTTTATCAAAAATGTTGACGCAAAAGGGTAAAATCATGATGAACCAAAATGGCGGATTTTTTTCAGTTCCATTAAAAAATCCTGGGAGTTAAGGGTTAATGTAGCATGCCATAATTCTTAGTCGCACAAATAACCAAACCTAGAAAATAGCGAAGCAGTTATGCTCACATGTATCTATAGCACAGGGTAGGAGCATGTGTTTGATTGGATTTGACTTTATGTATATATAGATACTTATTTTGTCGGCCGAAAGGGAGACATTTCAATCAATACAATACTCATATTATATACTATTAAGACATCTGATCATAGTTAGAAGGACCTTTTTAAGACATGTTATTAAACTGGTGAGTTTGAGGCATGTATTTTACCACAAACCATACGGTCTGCTTGCCATGTCGGTCTAGAGGTCTTTATAGTAATTAGAGCATTTGTGATGTTTGAAATACCTCCTTATATGCCATATTTGTGTACAATCAATCATAACCGCCATTTGCATTCCAGGGAAAAAACCCAGTGTTTATAAATATTATAAAAGTCAAATATGGTCAAATCAAGGCTCCTATTTGTGCTTTAGACACTTGTGAGCAAAACGACATGGTTATTTTGTGCAATATATGCGATACAAAGGAGCTAATTATGTCCCCCTAAAACATGCATTTTTCTCATGTTGTGTTGAAAGTTACAAACAGCTTAACACACTACATGTCAACAGCAATTCCCACGGTTTGTAATTTTACATACTTAAAATTCACCCAAATTACACCATAGTAGAAATTTATAAGCTTGTAAAATATCAGTTTTGACTGGATTTGCTGTTTAGATGCCCCTTAAGGGCCTATGTCTTCATGTGATTGACAAAATATGCCTGTAGAATGTATCAATGACTGACATAACTTGTAATGGACTCTGCAATACATATATTGGTACACGATAATGGACTCGTCTCAGACATAATCGCCGTAATTAAGAACGAAGCTACAGGCTGAAGATTACCCAGCACTATTTTCAAATATTGTCCTTTTCTTAACCTTAAACTTCAGAATTGAGAAATAAGAATTTTTAAGAAACCCAAAATTTGAGCATATTCTCGACAAATTTTGTACAAAAAATAAAAAATAAAAAATAAAAACAATTATTAAACAAGCAAGCAAATGTCTTTTATCCATAAAAGTTAACAGGGGTCTAATTGGTAAAAAAATCTCAAATTACTGATCGACAGAAATGCCTTGAAATAAAATATTTGGCTGGTAGGTATCAAGGGCGACGGCCGACAACTTCCACAAAAGGAAATGCCCTTGACCTGCATGTATTCAATGGGTTAACTTTTGTTAAAACACCAAAACAAGATATTTAAATTTAGTGCAATGCAGAGGATCATCAACAAATAAATATAAACTAAGCGATGCAGACTCATTGGGTATGTTGTTCTCATATAGCCCGAAATCAACCAAGCATAAAAATGCATCACCATACTTTTTATATGTTACGTCAAGTGCAAAATATTTACAACTAAAACCATTGCCTAGTATGTACATATACATACAAAGGCGATCGATAGCTAGACAGTGCACCTGTTCACACTGGTTGTTGATTTCTGTGGAAATCCTTAAACTTGTGAGGATGGCAGGGATCTATTAATGTTGTAGACCTATATTTAGTCAACAAAACCATCCGAGATTAATATTGTGTTCTTCTTCTCCGTTTCAAGGAATGAAGATACATATCCATCTATGTAACACCCGTCAAACATACTGCACTGAGTTCTCGGGGATGAGGAACACAGATGTTATGCTGAACTACCAGTGAGTATTTCTGTCACTTGATTTGCCCACTACTCTGTCCACATATGAACTGTATACGTTGCATAGGCTGTGTTTCCTCTGGCCCTGACACCATGTCTGGTGTAGTTTCCTCTGGCCCTGACACAATGTCTGGTGTAGTTTCCTCTGGCCCTGACACCATGTCTGGTGTAGTTTCCTCTGGCCCTGACACCATGTCTGGTGTAGTTTCCTCTGGCCCTGACACCATGTCTGGTGTAGTTTCCTCTGGCCCTGACACCATGTCTGATGTAGTTTCCTCTGGCCCTGACACCATGCCTGGTGTACTGCAGTATTCTGGGACATACTCGTACATGATGTTGTTTTCTTTTCTGTTACGCTCTCGATATTTTCAATGAAACGCAGAATTATGTAATCAAATGTCTCGCCTGTCCCTTTTGTCAGTTTTCACTAGAATTTAGTTATTTTCCCAAAAAACATCAAACAATTAAACCCGTTTTAATTAGTGGGAGCATGATAGTACCTTGTAAACATTGCAGACAATTGTAAATATTGTTGCATTGCAAAAACAAATTAGAAACATTGTAAAATAACTAATTTACAAAATTCATATAAACATGACATTTGTACCTCATGTTAATGAATGAGAATAAGATAGCACCCTGTATACATTTAAGATGTGTAAATATCTGCACGTTGCAAAAACAAAACGCATATATTGAAAAAAATCATTAATTCACAAAATGAACAAAATCATGCAATATCTAAACCCCATCAAAAATCACTCTTCGCGAAATATGAAAAAATACATAAATACAAATAATTTGTTTACAGTTTGAGAATAAACTAAAATTGTAAATCAATTGGAGAAGGAAAACAGATCTGATATCAATTTCTATCCAAAATGGTTTTCTTACCCTTAAACTACCCACAAACACACGAATTAATTTACTATAATGTAACTATACTCGAGAAATTGTTTGAATAACACCGATACCTTTAAAGGAATTGAGCAAAGTATGAAAGCTAAAAGTCCGAATACCTAGCATCCTTATTTTCCAGTCATGCACTGGACCATACATTCTAGATGATGTTCTTAAATTGAGGGGGTGTTGAGATGTCTATGTGATCTTTGGTTTGGTTTGGTTTGGTTTATTTTGTTTAACGTCCTATTAACAGCCAAGGTCATTTAAGGACGACCGCCCGTGCGTGCGACATGCATGCGTGTGTTGAGTGCGTATGTGTGTTTTGGGAGGCTGCGGTATGTTTGTGTTAAGTCTCCTTGCGATAGGCCGGAACTTTTGCCGATTTATAGTGCTACCTCACTGAAGCATACTGCCGAAGACACCCAGCAGGACACCTCACCCGGTCACATTATACTGACTAACTATCACGTTTGGTCAAAGTTTTTTTTAGCAATGCCGCATACATTCTAAGTGGATTGCATAACTTGTCAAGGGTATCCTTGTAAACATATATTTTGTTCATGTTTCGCCCTATTGTTTCCTACCTTGAGTTAGAATAACTAAAATAAGTTCTGATTTTTTCTTTTTTAATATTAATATTCTTTGGTGAGCTTTTCCTTAAATAAGTATAATTCTAATGCACTATATTTTTTCCAGATGCAACCAAAGGTGACATGTTGTAACGACTACATCACAGACAAACCGGAAATAAATAATCATGGTAAGTAAGGTCGGGTGACAGAAGGGCAGGACAACAGAGAGAACGTTGTGGTAAACTATTTTGATTTAATTTGAATTTGTTTAGACACAATTGGATTGTGCACATGTTTTTAACAACTTATAAAAGCCCTCTCCACAAATATATATATTACAAAGATTGTGATAGCGACACAATATACTTATAATGATTATAAAGAAAGAAAAGCAAAGAAGAATAACAGGAAGGAAGACATATCTATAGTTTGGTTTGGTTTATTTTGTTTAACGGCCTATTAATAGCCAGGGTCATTTAAGGACATGCCAGGTTTTGGAGGTGGTGGAAAGCCGGAGTACCCGGAGACAAACCACCGACCTACGGTCTATACCAGGCAACTGCCCAACATGGGTTTCGAACTACCCAGAGGTGGGGGCTAGTGATAAAGTGTCGGGACACAATATCAAGAGATCTAAGAGTTAGATAAATGTTGCTACATTAGGATATACTACGAATTCGGGTCCATAAACCATGTACACACATACATATATATATTTAAATACACTTAAAAATAATAATAAAAAAACTAATGCATTGCATATTCTAGCTACACATCTAATATCAAAGACTGCTTCTTCGAAACATTATCCATTTTCCTAAATATCTCCATTATTTTTTATAATTAGATATACTGTCTAATATTACATCTATATACATAGACTTACTAATTTCCTGGCTATAAATATCCAGCAAAATTGTGTTTGTTGTCAATGAGTTATTTTTTTTATGTTTGTTTTCATTTATTTAGATTCGTCGACTGTGGAGATTACGGAAACTTGTAATAATTGTCGTCATTATCGTTGTGTTTATTCTTCTAAACAACTTCAGTAGTAAGTTATTCAGTGTAAATGAAAACAACCTACCTAAAAGAGTTTTATCTAATGGTAAAAAGTTCCCGGATATTGACAGGCCAGACATTCCTCCAGACGACACGGTGGTCGCAGCATATGTGGAAAAGAAAAGGTCATGGTCGGCTCCTGTGAAGAAGGGGCAAGTTATGTTCCCGGAAAATCGTCCTCTTAGTGGGTATATGGTGTACGACTGTAGCAGAAAATATAACGGGCTGTGTGGCGGATGGTCGGACAGATTGTCCGGCATTCTGAGTACATTTGGTATAGCAATCATATCGCGTCGCCATTTTAAAATCAGACATGACAAACCATGCACGTTTGACAACTACCTTGAACCTAACAAATATGACTGGAAGCTAAACGAGTCTATAATACCTATAACTGCTCAATTCATGTATTTGATTGACAACAACTCATACAATCTTAGGGTTAGTGCTGTTAAAACTAATCATCTTGAAAATGTTTTCCGTGACGACGTCACGCTTATACGGATGAATTGGGATATGACGCAGGACTTTAGGATGCGATCGAATATCACAGAAGATTTTCCATGGATATCAAAACTCCAGTACGCTGATATATATTTTGAATTATATCACTACCTTTTCAAGCCCGGTAAAAAAGTTTTAGACAAATTCGCCGACATTCAAAAAAGAAGAAAGCACGAACTATTAGCATGTTCTCATTCACGTGCAGGGGATATTGGTAATGCACCAAGAGATTTTACAAAAATTTGGAAATTCCTATCGAAATTGGACAATTCAAAATATGATATTTACATAGCATCAGACCAACAATATGTTCGGGATGCTGGTATTAAATATCTCCAAGGATATGACGTCATAACCCTGCCGGGCGTATTGGGAAACATGGACCACGGCTCAGTCGGATGTGACACCTTTATGACGAGTATGGTTGATTTTTACACTCTAACTACATGCGACTTACTGGTAATCACAAACAGCGGTTTTAGTATAATGTCGGCATATGTTAGAGGTATCTCGGACTACTTGTACTGTATGGGAGAGAGTGATGTGTTTCCCTGTTCGCGAAGCGTATTGGAAGATATCTATCCAGGAAATATGCTTGCCCCTCCATTAAAGTTAAACTGACATGGACGCGGCCTAAAAAGCCTTGTGAGTGATATTTGACTTTTCCAACTGCTTCCAGTTTGAACAGGTAGACTTCCTTCCACAGTGTATCTGAGTTTTATCAGCTTGCCGCTGATACCATGTGCGGAAATACGTGCATATCCGACACATAAGAATTACACATGGCCTTATTAAAGATAGGACGTTTTGGTAAGACGATAGAAAAATCGACAATTTTCATCATATCTTGACGTAGAATTAGAGGAAAATTTGCATGATCTCATTCAGCATACAGTATGCCTCAAAAAATATTGAGTACATTATGATCATAGCTCTATATCTATTCTGTTATTCGAGACACCCATTCATACATATATATAAATTGCTGTATCGCTGAATGACAAACCTAAGTATATCTCATACACCAGAGATAGTGAAGTATAATGGTAAGGAGCTGTGCTGTCGATCGAAGAGTCGCTTATTCGAGTCCCAGCAGAAACACTGGGTTAGATTTACGAACAATATTGTTTTGATTTGTTTTTTCATTGGTTTGGTTTGGTTTATTTTGTTTAACGTCCTATTAACAGCTAAGGTCATTTAAGGACGGCCTCCCGTGCGTGCGACATGTATGCGTGCTGTGAGTGCGTATGTGTGTTTTGGGATGCTGCGGTATGTTCGTGTTAAGTCTTGTGATAGGCCGGAACTTTTGCCGATTTATAGTGCTATCTCACTGAAGCATACACCCAGCAGCACACCCCACCCGGTCACATTATACTAACAAACGGGCGAACCAGTCGTCCCTCTCCTAATATGCTGAGTGCTAAGCAGGAGCAGCAGCTACCAATTTTAAAGACTCTGGTATGTTTCGGCCAGGGGACAGAATCCAAAGCCTTCCTCACAGGGGCGAACGCTCAACTAAGGCCAAAAGCGAGGCATTGTCATGGTTACTGTTCTTCTTTTGTTACATAAAACGTGGGGTAAAGCAGGGCGATCCTTTGAGCCCATATATTTTAAACTTATGTGACGAACTACTTAGTGCAGTTGTAAAAATTAATCCAAATATAGATGGAATTACCATAAATAATTCAGAATATCTGGTAAACCATTATCCTATAATCCGAGTTCCCTTGAGTTCTCATTATGGATTGGGGCGATACGGAATTGTGGGGTGGAACTTCTACCCGAAAAATATGTTGTGGAATCACCATGCCAGGGTGTCTTTAAACCAATCGGTATTAAAAACAAGATGGTAAAATAAAAATAATAAAACAGGTTCAAAAATTATTAAAGATTGGTCCTTTATATCATACATTGGAAGAGTAATTATTATTCGAACTCTAGTTTTGCCTATTTTTATTCAGACATGAACGGTCCTCCCTGACCCTCCTTCATCAATTAATACTGAATTACAAACAAAAACACCTTTTAAAAATTCAGTTTCTTGTGAGATTGGAAGCCAGACAAAATAAAGAGAAATATAATGTATAGTGACTATATAAATGGAGGATTACGCCTAGCACATGTTTTAACGTTTTGTCATGCATTAAATATGTCCTGGATAAAAAAGATTATGGATCCTTCAAACCATACAGCATGGAAAACAACACTTCTAGACAAATTAGAATTGGTTGGAGGGGATAGGATTTTTTGTTATGACTAAAGATGGATTTACATACATGTAATTCTCGACAAATTGCAATACTTTTTGGAGGGAAGTATTCATATATTGGGCCTCTATAGAAGAGCATGTACCCCACACAATCCCCGAAGAAGTAATATCACAACCTACTTTTCAATCATTTGTTTAAAGGAGGCAATTTATCTTTTCTCTACGAACACTGGTGTAAAAAATTTTTTTTGTCTCCGATTGATTAGAAAACAACCAATTTATTTAAGCTTTCCCCATATATATACTAATATAGACATAAACTTTATATAGTATTTTGGTGCTAATAATGCCACACCCGGAGACTGAAAGGATATCCTACTGAATATTAATGCTATTGTAGATATACCTAAAATTCCATATAAATTGATTAATTATCTGAATACACATGATAAAGTTAGTAAATACTTTTACCATACTATGATCAGACCTCTTTCTACAAACTACACAATTTCTGTATATGCAGGTTGATCACGTTTGTGAGTTAACAACAAATAGATTCATATTATACATACGTATAATGTTCATTCATATCATGAACATAATAATAATCTTAAAAGTCGATTTAGAATTATCCTTGAATATTGTGTTGTAATAAGAAAATGATATGTTCATTTGTATTAATGATGCAAAGATGAATGTGATTATATAGAAAAAAAACTAAAACAAATATGAAGGTTGTATAAAATACTTAATGTCCATCTTGCAACAGGGGCTCCTTCATGTCCCCCGAATCCTTATGTACCCTACAGTAAATTATTCTAGCTGAAACAGAAGTAGCCTTATCTTTCTTTTGTTAATATGCCGAATGTGAACGAAATTGGACACTCTTTTAAATTCGACAAATTTGATGCAAGGGTACATGATAGTACACACAATATGTACTGCATACTCATGCTAAATACAGAAATAATGCAAAATATGAAAACCGGATTTTATGTACTTTATATGTCCATGTTATGCGTCATCAGTGATTCCGGCAGTCCTGTCTGATCTTACTGATAGTGGAGAACCCAGGCATTATTGTGATACTTGATATCCAATGCAGAAGAAAATATGTGAATGGGCTGTGTATATGTTTATGCTCTATTGCATAGCTATGGACAACGATTATGTCAGAGCAAAACTAGCACACGGCTTTACTGATTAAAATACACGTATTAACAATAGGCTAATGAAAACACAGGATGTTGCTGGTCGGTTCATGTTACATGCCGGGGAAACTCGAATACCACAGGATTTTACCCGGCAAAAAAGCCAGTCGACGGGTTTAACCTCAAGGATACATATATGTACACAGTTGAGTTTGAGCATGATAGCATGTTGTGACAAAAAGGGATACTAAGTGCTCTGATGACACTGGTATGCACAGATTTTACAAAGTAGAGACTGAACGGCATTGTTTGTATTACAATTGTGTAATTATTGTAATGTATCAACTTGAATTTTCACCATTTGCGAAACCAGTTATTAATATTGTATTGTAACTCATGTTAGTTCCTAATGATAGCGCGCCATGAGCCTGTGGGAGGAAACCTTAAAAAAATCACGTGGTCGGGTTGTTTTTCATTCATTCATTTTGTTATAATCCAACATCGTTACAAATAATGGTATACAGAGGTATATGATATTTTTACTTTTGACATTTTTATTCAGATTTTCTACATAAAGTATTCACATGATACAGAAAGAAACAAAGACAACTTTCAAAAACACCTACATACACAAACTGTTTTTATATATAACTTGAAACTTTTCATAGAAGGCAGCATAATCAGTATAAAATGATGTGACAGAAGTGATGACAAAATGCACGAAACAATTCTTTTCTGTCTAATGATCAAAAAGTTTGTGAAAAAGCCTCAATTTGTGAGTGAATAAAGTATACTTACTATTTATGGTTGTTGTATATTGTAATAGTCCACAAGTATTCTTTTTACACTTTCAAACATGAGTTGTTCCTCTTTAACACGCTGTTTATAGATATATTGTTTAACAATGAGTATAATAAGGTTATGTATGTCATATTGTTAACCTATTTTTTTTTCAAAAAATATTTGCTTTTTTGACATATTTAAATAAATGGATTTTTTTTTAATATCCAATTGTCAAGTAATATCCACAGCCTCTCAACGTGTTCACAATCATAAAACATATGTAAAAGTGTTTTAACTTCTTCTTTACAAAAGGTACAAGTAGGATCATCATATATATTTAAGAGATATATAATTAAAGATGAGGTAAACAATAAATGTAATGCAATGCACATGCGAGAATATACAGAGGGATGAAAGTATTCAAAATATGTTGAGGAAATTTGATTGAACAATTATTATCATAATTCAAGGGGAACATATACAGTTATTTTTAATAAATGTACTTAACTGCTTTCGAAAAGATGGCAGATACATTAATTCCATGGTATACCTCTCCAAATTCCAGTTTAAACTGATAAATAATTATTTCTAGTTCTGAATTTACAATAGTTAAAACATCTTTCTTGGATAAAATAAAATTCTTTTAAAAAACAACTGCATTCTTGTAGACTCTATAAATTACAGATTTTGGAGATTCTCGACATATTTCCGCCCAGTTGTGCTCGAATTGATCGGTAAGTATAAGTTTTACCTCTGAAATGATCCATTTGGAATTGGAAGGATTTTGATTAAGGCATATATTGGATTATCCGCAATTGTTCAAAATATGTTTAATACGCTAGGTCCATATGAGTGTACCACCAGTTTCGTCGTTTACGATAATTGATAATTACTTATTTTATCAGTTTTGCCTACTGTATGTTTCGTCCAAAATAAAATCATTCTGGTTTTAATTTTGATATCTAGCGGGTGTCTATCGAGTTCTCCCGTCAATCATAAAATCTAGGGTAGATGCTTTAAGGTGAAGAAGCAGTTAACAAAATTGTACGTATATATCTTTAAATACACTTAAATAAAACTAATTAAAAGCTAATGCTTGGCTCATTGTAGTTACACATTCAATACACGTTACTTATCCATTGTTTTGTTTTATCTATTACCTAACAGATTTACCGAAATGACCGTCATACTTCTTTTTTTGAACTATGACAACTCTAAGATCTTGCCTAATTAACTCGAAGTAAAATATTCCGTTCCTACAGTTATGTAAGAAACCCCATACTTCACAGCATGTGTCACAATTTTGTCAAATAAAATGACACTGGTATCTTTGAGTGTTTGTTTACGTTTAGATTTCAAGAAATATTCTGACTTTGACAACAAAATACCAAAATAATAATAGGATTTGATAATTTCTGAGACTTCGCCATCAAAAGGAAATCTCAAATCACCTGGTTTGGTTTGTTTGGTTCGTTTTGTTTAACGTCCTATTAACAGCCGGGGTCATTTAAGGACGTGCCAGGTTTTGGAGGTGGATGGCACTTGCGACAACGATCTTTTGACAGGAACACGGTCCGACCGATCAGAGATACCGAGATAGGCATGCGTAAACGTTGCTAAAGGGGGCGGAACACAGTTACACGTTACTGTCGTAGACTTTGTATTCTCATGAATTATCAAGTTACTCTATACCTCAAACATATGTTAAGTCAACCAATAGAGGCTGTCCGTGTATTGCGGTACTATCATTCACCGAATAGACTTTTTTATGTGTCACCTCTCGAAATATAGATATTTCAAACATAAATAAGCGTTAATACAAAATGTATTAATCAGCATGGAATGGTGTCATGTATGGGTGTTATGTATGCTCTCATAGACTGCAATGTTCTGTGTATTGCCCGCTGGTATAGGATTTAAAACATTAAAACATATCTTCTGTTAGTTATTTGATGAGGCGGGTTATCTGACAAAGTGCTTTTCAAAAAAAAAATCAAAACCGCGAGCTGTACGATACTTGTCGAATCCAACATTTTGTGTTTCCCTGGTTTACTATCAGGCGCTGACATTGTTATTTACATCCGAAATAGGAAGGATACATTTACCTATGTGCGGATACACTGTTTACTGGTAAAGCAGTATAGGTCAATTGCGAGAGCTTACCGCAATACAATGAGCGATTCCCCCTGATGGTGAAAACTTGTACTTCACTCGCGAACAATGTACCGGAGGGTCTATCTACAGACTTTAGATTATAGAACCTTTATTTAGGTTTATGTGGGAAATATACTGTGACTTACGGTAGTTAGCTTATATCGTGACTTTTTTACTCGGAATGTAAACCTGTTGTGTTAGAGTATGTTGAGGATCATTTGGTAAGATATGAAGAAATTGTTTACATGGATATACTTGGATTAAAAGTATGAACATCTGACTCTATACTGAGCAATGTTCGATAAAACATTTGGAGAAATGTACATTGAGCTAGAGGCGTTGAGCACTATAGTTAAAAATCTTGATCACCGACTTTCTCGGAATGGTGTTGTGTTCCATGATGGCCCACAACACACTGGTTCCCTCCAATCCGATATCTCCAATCTTTCCGCGCTTGTTTTCAAAAAAAGTGTTCAAGTATTTGCCTTTTCTATCAACTTATTTCGATGGATCCCTTCTCGTATTCGCTAATGAGGATGTTTCCTTTGAAGTCATAAACGATTCCTACCGGGCAAAATAAAGCTGGTGTCGTGGTCACCCCCTCTCCTCTGTAGCGAAGTTGACTTATTTCAGGGTGTTGTTGTACACATTTAGTTCATAGGACCTCATACTGTTAGGATCGGTACTATCATTTACTTTCTTTTGCTCAGCAGCTGATGGTATTTCAACTCCTGAATCTGCATTAGAAGTGGAATGTTGAAGTACGCCATCTTGAAATCTTACGTGTAGCGCGTGACTTGGTAGGTTCCAACAACCACATCGGGAACCAGGTCATTTGTGACACAAATAATACTTAGCTCATCAGGAGTTCAAAACTTAGTAACTGGTTGCCATGGCGACAAAATTGCTGCATTGACAGACTTGTTCTCTCTACATATGAACCAAACGGAATCTGACCTGCGGGGTATTGTACAGGTGTTGCATATGTTGGCAGAATATTTCAGATTGTACAAAATCTTGCGGCTGAATCCATGTAATGCAGTGTATCTGTGCCAAAGAAACCAGCAAAGACATGTCCGTTATTCAAAGGACAGATGTAACTTAAGGTGCAGGGAAGAGTGAACACTTTCCTAAATGCTTGCTTGTAAGACGGACATTTAATACTGCCTAACGCCTCTTTGATATGAGCGTTCATTGACTGCCCCCTGAGAAAGCGTACCGTGTGCAACTCCGTCTCATTTGGGTTTTGCATGTGTGTCTTGATACGCGTCAAACATCTTCACAACATCAGCGGATTGCAGTGCTGCTACTTTCCATTCCTCTACCTGTTTGTGTAAACTAGCTAGTCTTTGTTCTTTTGAAGTCGTGTTTTATTTGATGATGTCTGCGTTTATAACTCGTACCTGCTCGAAGACGTCGCTAGCTTCAGAATTCAAAATGTCGATCTTCTCCTTGCAAACCTTCCAAATTCAATCAGATCATTATTTAAACTTACAGGTTTTGAGTCATTATCCTGTAGATTGGTATCACAAAGACCTATATCCTTCTCTAGCTCCCGTGTTTTGACGCTTTCCGCGTCTTGAATGAATCCTCCAGTCAAATTGACCTGTTCGTCACGGATATTTGTAATGTGAACAAAGTGGGTATTATGTTGACTATGAGGAGATTCTAAGGGACATTTTGCACAAATAAGTTCACCTGCCTCACCATATGCTTTACATACATATACTATCGCTTCGTGAGGGTGCTTTACACTCTGTGAATTGGATATTGAATATAAGAAGCCATGACGTTTTCAACAAAACAAGGAAGTTATAATCCCTCGACAATTTCTCGGCCGTTTATGTAATTTTACGCGGGTGTGCGTGTAATTAGGGAGGACGTCCTTAAATGACCTAAGCTGTTAATATGACGTTAAACAAAATAAACCAAACAAAACAAAACCAGTACTGGGCCTGAATGGACAGGAACAAGTGGGTATGTAATATACATTGTGGACGGATTACTCAGTTGTGGTAACACATTTAGCTTTCGCCTAGGCGACTCCTCGATCGCACATAAAAATGTATTGGGTCACCAGCACCACACGGTTTGTTTACTCAGAGTACTTCGTTTTCCTCCCACAGTAAAGTATGTAAACTTTACATTTGCAATACATATATACTAGCAGTTTTTTGCAACGCGTATTTTGATTGGATAAGGATTATGATCTAATCTGCGATAGAACAATGATCAATCATGTTGAGCCCCGCCCATCGCGCTTTAGCCACGCCCCGTTTCTAATCTAAACAAAGTGGCGTCAAGTTCGCCTCATAGCAACATTTCATATCACCGTAATGAGTCGAACGTAACTGAAGCATCATTATGCAAACACATGAACAGAACGTACAGTACCAAATGGAATTTATCTTGCTGAATAAATTAAACAGAAATAATAAATATACCGTCATTTATTGATTGAAACATTGTAATGGTACAGATACATTATTTAACATTTCTTTTCGAAGTAATTATTCAGCGTAATTCCATGATTGAGTGAAGTCGATAGGGGTAGAACCAATGCTCTGATAGGGCAGGGGCATTCGCAACGTCATGTAGCTCAGCAAGATTGTGTGCATATGACACCAATAGTCCATTTAGTTGGGCATTTCAACGCCACATGAAGATTGGATGATCGTCCCAGGAGCGGACGCCCGCTCATTACGTCGCGACGTCAAGAAAAAGCCATAAGCCTCTCGCACATCCATAACCGACTTCAGACGACGACGGAGACGGTACGTCAAGTTGTCGGCACTTATGGTCGACCAGTGTGTCCCAGAATGGTTAGGAATCGGTAGCGGGAGTTTCATATAGGGCGAATGTTGTGGCTGCTTCCATGTGTACCTAATCGGTTTTATTTGGCGCATTTGGGGACGCGGGTTGTTCGATGACGAGTCTTTTTACGCTTTACAGGTCATATTGGCGACAACGTGCTATCTACGATGTGGTTAGCGATATTATGACGCTTGCGTAACGGAAAGTGACCGATTCGGGGTAAGGTCTGTTATATGGTCATGGTATCTCAAGGCGTGAAAACACCTTTCGTGAATATCTACGGTAATCTTACAGATTAATATATCGGGATTAGGTCTTGTGATACCACACGTTCTTTCTCTTATACATCAACATTACCTTACGCTACAGCAGGACAACGCGAAGCCTCACCTCGTTAGGATTTGTCGTGATTTTCTGGCTAAAAACAATGTTCCAGTTCTTGATTGGTCACCATACAGCCCAGACATGTCCCTAATGCAGTTAGACAGGAGCGTTAGGGAAGCCCGACAACGTCCCATATAACGTCGCTCAACTCACGCAGGCTCTTATTAAGGAGTGGTATAATATCTCTCAATGGGCAATAAACACGTTGATGGGGTCAATGTTAATGAAACAAGGGCAGCGACTGATGCTGGGGTGGGCAAAAATGCTACATTGTACTTATTTGAAACAGGAAACGGTATTCACGTAAACATCGTCTATGATAGGACAACAAAAAACATCAAAATATATTCAGTGGTGATACAATACTAATGTCAAAGGAAGACAAATATGTGTATTTGACCTTTCAGTCCAATTATTTGGCAACATGCTGGAAATGGCAAATTTGTACTGGTCATTTAATCATAATATTTAGAGATTTCCGATTCTTGTGTTCTGGTACATTGTTGTCTATGGTCTTCTGAACTAGCGTTGTTCAAACATTAGTGTTTGACAGTCATTTTGCTGGGTAAAAATTGAAAAGCTTGACGAGGCACCTTTCTGGACAGTGGTGTGGCAATAACACCAACGAATAAGCATACACAATCGAGTTCCATCTAGATATTGCTAGGCCTATGCTTTTACTTAACTTTCAAAATCGTATTGCTTTGTTAAATAAATATGCATGAACATGTACATGCATTATATAACATCAAACTATCATCCTGTTTTCCGCGTGTTATATACATGTACAATGTATGTTGATTTTAATACGGAATATTCAACCATTCAAATAAAACTCGGTTCTGGTTATTGCTGTAACGATTCTATATTTGGGTTATTAAAGTTTATTCCCGTTACATTGTCAAGATGGCAGTGTAAAATTACCGAACTTTTTAATGTTGACTGGACATTTTGATCTGCCTCGGGATCACAATTTAGGATGTGAAAACAAGAAGACCAACTTTTTTTTTTACTTTGTCTAGTGAAACATCAGAAGGCAGATATCAACCTTCCGAATTAAAACCTGCTATTAACGTCATTCCAGAATACGACCTGAAGGATAACAGTGCTCGGCGTTTTTGTTTTATAGACGACAAAGTATGAAACTGCTCAGTCGAATGTTCAAATCAGTTAACAAATTTATCAAACAAAAACTTACTATGCAATTATTTGTATGTCTCTAAAAACAATTCTGTCACTGATTAATTCGCATAATTAAGGTATGCTTACCACTACCAGAATACACCAATGAAAAAATGGCAACAGTATTATCATCACTGGCAACGTTGCACAGTTAATTCCTTCTGCGAAATCAGGTAAAAGACTGATACGCGTTATCTAATTTTGACATATAGTTGACGAAACAGCTGATGAAGCAGCGATAATTGTTAACAAAAATTAGTACTGCGTTTTATATTTTTTTATCAAATAAAAACAAATTGGTGTTAGTAGAACCTCGAGCTCCTCTTGAAAGCTGACATTCCCGAAAAAGGATTTGCTATGCCACTGCTGGATATCTCAGATTGCTATACATTTGCGGGAGGCATGCACGAATAGCACAGAGGTCTTCACTATTTCTCGTTCTCTGTTAACCGTTCGTGGTATTCTAGGTAGTCTAAATCCAGGTCAAAGTCTTGTTTCACTACAACATCTCCCAAACACATAGCTCTGTGTTCCTTAGACCCATCCCTCATATCGAATTGTAGTGTGTTGTTGTACCAGACAGTATAAATGACAGATGTTGGATTAACATTTCCAAGTTGTCTTTACTGGTATATAGCTTTTCAATTTCAGATATGCTATGTTTGGCTTAGAACAATTTCTTTGTCCCTTTAAATCGATTTGTTTTGCTTTCAAGGCTTTTTTCTTAAAAACAAAATCATCATTTCCCCCAATGATACTGATACCATAGCCCAGTTTACGTAGACGTCAATCAAGACTTCCTATCATGCAAGGAAGAGTTCTTGGTTCTCACCGACACAATAAACCTTCCCAGCAGGTGTCCAGCTGATTTGCAAGTATATATACAATGGATCAGTCGCCGATCATTATATTGGCATACATACATTCTCAACGTTTTACCACTGTGTTTTTAATTTAATTTCCATCAATAAACTTCTGAACATCCACTTCTGCGAAGCTGTTATTTGTCAATTTGCAGACGACGGTACGAGTTATCCCCCTTACACCAACTATATTACTGCGCGCACGTGACTGTATTTGTATGGGTAGATGAAGAAGTGCCCAAGACAGACCAGTAACGCTACAGACTATGCAATTGAAATGATGTCGAGGATGAATATAAGTTCATTCTAAAATGCCCATGTTATTCTGATATACGTCATATGAAAATTAACTATTTTAAAAAACGAATGTGTTTCAATTGATACAGTTATTTAACGAACAAAATACCAAAGAATTAGAAAAATTGGCCAAATATATCAAAGCGGCAGATGCCAAAAGAATTTTTATTAACTTAGTTATACTCTCTTGATTAATTCAGATGTTATCCTTGGGAAAACGGACAACGAAATAAACAACATAAACTTAATTATTGTTTTAGCAAAATTACACATATACAAGCAAAAGTATGAAAATCATCTGCCTGCTCTATTTATATTCAAAATGGAACTAGAAAAACATTACAAAATTGAACAGTACATTCATAGGGAAAATATGACTGTCCAAAAATTTGAAAAACGATGGGTTGATTTGAAAGCACTTATAACGTAACAAATCAAAAAAAGAAAAACTTGTTATTATTACTGTTAGAACTCTATTACTGTTAAAGTATGAGTCTGTGCATGTAAGAAGTCTTTATGTATGTCTTTTTTTTTATATCTACATGTATAAAAAGTTTTCTTCTGAACTAATATGGCAATATCCTTACCTGAAGTATACCACAAATAGCTATAGCAACACAATAATATATATATATATATATAAAAGAGCATGTTCTATCAACCACATTACACAATGAGATAATATGAAATCGTGATGAACACATTCATTTTATACGATTGCACGATTTAATGTATTGGGACGAAACTGCATCTGAGGTATACTTCATGTATTGATAAGCGAATTTTTTATTTAGCGTATGAAAAAGTGTAATTGTTGCAATTATATATACACCAATATTATGTATTGCTACATGTATGCATATGTATGGAAGAAAATAAACAATTTCCAAAACAAACAAAAAAACTTAGTTATACTCTCCGAGAATATTGTGTCTGGCACGTATTTATTATTTTTTGATGTTGTTAATGTTATATTTTGTATATTGTGTATGTGTAGGATACTGATGAGTAGGAAGACTCAAAGTTAATACAGAACTTGAACTTGAAAAAAAAGAAATGAGAAAAATACAAAATTTTGACAGAGCAACAACTAGGTATGTTAACGAGTTCAATTTATATTGTCGTTTGGAAGTCGACGATTTTCTGTATACGGTTATACTGGCTTTCCTGTGTTACTCTCTGTTGTACTTAAAATACTATACAACCAGGAACAATTAACTGTTTTAAAGTAATTCACATACATTGTTAACATGCATGCACTGAGTATCGAGCTTAGATGTTACCCCTTCCAAGGCCACACCAGGACTGACTCTATCAGGAACATATCAATTATAATTACTTCAACGACAGTCATGGGACGTCAGCTAATGCGATCCAGTGATGTAGGTCGGGCCACAACAACATAGGACACCTGACACCCGTGGTAACTCCGTTTAGCTGTCTGGTACAGGTACTGGTAGGGATCACCAGACTCTGGTGGTTACAGCTAGACCATGTGTTTGACACGTGGCGGTCAATTTTTCCTATTACCATACATCTATACCTTGGAATACTGGTGAAATAGACCTAGGTTATATTGCATACAGGCAACATGAAGTGGTGTCTGACAATGACGAACCCAACATTAAAAAATAATTGTATAGTGTAATCACACTGGAATGCCATTGGCATGGTACACATATGTATTTAGATACTCCACTCGATGATTTTATACTAGGGTTGAATGTTCCATATAATGCATACATTCATTAGAATATTGGGCTGTATTTTACTTAAGACAGTATCGGATGAAGGTTTGAAGATTTTAAATAGTGTTCATTATTATGTTGGTAATATTTTCGGGAATACAAAAATAAATGAAAGTGACAGAATGCTTCAGTGTGAATTTGTAAACTACCCACTGGATCACATGTACTAAGATTTTGCAGTATTGATCTGTGTGATGTTATGACCCAGGATATCATTTTGTCAAGATTCAAGAGACATATATATGTATATATACATTGCCTGAATGGTTAGCCTGTTATAAGGCCCACATCAGAAATTGAATTGATCTACTTCGCCTTGATGAATGTTCGTTCGCTGAAGCGTTTAATAAATGTAAAATATACATATAGATTAATGACATTACATCGACGTCAACCGAAACACATCACTGCACAGCCACCATCAAGCAAATTATAAACATTGGTCTTCAATCGTCTCAACAGCTTCTCTTACAGAAACCATACCAGCAACTACACACATATTCACCGGGAGCTGTGGGCATCACAGTAGGAACAGATAGATTAAATAGCAATAACACTGAGGCTTTTGTGTGGCTTTAGTGAGGCTCCCGTGCTGAATGCTTCCTTTTATATCATAGGACAGTGATGAGAAAGTGTTCAATGAAAAAGGGTAAAGGTCAAAGGAAAGTTCAAGTTAGAAAACGAAGTGAAGACGTCCTGGAGGAACAAGTGAAGGTAGGTGAATGAACCGTTATTATAGGTTGACTAACCTTACTAACTTTCTATATAGGATGTATATCTTGTCATGCTAACTGGACGGGTATTAAGGACTATTTACAGTGACATTTAACGACGACAAAGTGGTTGAAAATCCAGTGTATATTTCCTGTGTCAATATAATTAATGTTTTAAAACACAATGAGATGGACACTTTATGACTCTAGTAGCTACATAATATAATGTAGTAGTATTAATTTATATTTGTGGCGTTTAGTCGGTCTACGTTGAAGTGTTTTTAAGTTTTCATTTATTAAATGCAGCAAAATTAAATAATCGTGCTTATATATCAATTTGTATAATTTGTTGTATTATGTTTAGAAATTGTATGTGGTTCAACTTTGCGAATAGATACAGTGTACATTGTCTTATAACATTATTAAACAAATAATAAAGTAAATTCCATCGCATGCACCTTATTACCTGGGAGGGTTTGAATTCAAGGTTTAAAATCCAATTATTTTTTGGGTGGGGACAGTAAATATATCTGATGGAGTTTGAACCCGCACAGCATATATGTTTTGATAATTCTGACAGCATACCCCCAGGTATTTAATCCATGTCGTAACCAAATGAGTCAACCAGTTTAGTACTGGGGACGAGAACAAAGTTATGTGACGATTTATCTTTTTAAGATATGTTCCGTTCTTGTATGAACCATTTGACGTGAAAACTCACAACTTGAAAAGAAGGTCTTCCAATGGCATAACGGTATATAGGTATATTTATTAATATAGTTAACTCCTCCCTCCCTCCCTCCCTCCCTCCCCCGTCGTTTACACCCCCAACACCCATGCTTCGTTGAAAATAATTACTTATGATTTAAATCTTGGAGGGAAAACAATTAGCTCAAACACTTATGTACCTAGAAATTTAATGGAAACACAATCAAACCATCAAATATACTGTTAAAGAAGTAGATATAATGGTAGGTATGACTTGAATGTAATAAGATACATGAGGATATTTGTGTGTGTGGATGGTTGGGGGGGGGGGGAGTGTGGGGAGGGTGAGTGTGGGGAGGGGGAGTGTGTCCATATGTTTGAGGGTGGTTTGTGTGTTTGTTATATTTGACGTGTACAGGACTTGTGTGTGTGTAAAATGTCTTGTGATAATAAAATGTGCGACATGAAATATATATATATATAAAACGAAAAAAATAATATGTGAATAATATCATTGCAAGATCAAAGTTAAAAATACGCTAATATGACCATAAAAATAAAACAAATATATTTCCGAAGCTATAAATTAGTTAGCTTACAAATGTTTTATTCAATATACATTCAAGTATACATACATTTTTTTTTTAATTTAGGATTGGAAAACAAGCTTTAAGCTGATATTCCATATACTGTTTAGTACATAAAAGTTTATACACGCAAATCGATTATGCTTTTTGATCTAGATCTATGGCTCCGGTGTGCTTGATTGCTTTAAATAAAGTTTTTTTTTATAGATTTGTATTAGATATTTTTATTTGTTTTTTGCTTTACGCCCACTCATATAAAACTTACTAAAGCCTAGGTCACTCAGCCGTTAGATAAGGTAAATCAACCTAGACATAACCTACTTCAGGGCAATTCAACGAACCTTAACGTACTTTAACGTACTTTCGTCTGGAGTTCACCATAGTCTGACTCCCGAATAGCTTGTAAAACCCGTAGGAGGTCATGAGCGGCAATTTATCTTTTGAACATGATTGAAATATAACTACAACATATTTGAACGCACTTGAACTTAAATTAGTAAAATGCATTCACGTTCTTCGTCCTGTACCCGTCAAACGACTTAATAATATGCATGTTTTTATTGTTGACCCTAGTTTGACCTTCGATAATTTACGCTTGTGTATCTTAACTTGTAATTACTGTTCTGGGTAAGTGAAGATACACTGTTAAACACGTACGTGACATTGGCTTAAGTATTAACTTGCACCATGTACAAGTAGACCTTGAAAAAAAGAAAATAGTTGAAATATAATAGAAGTTGCTAAAGGCGGCGATATATCGCATGTTGAAGCTATATACATTGTATTTTTTTTAATTTCAAACACTTTTTTGTTCCTGATTAAATAATTCAGTTTAGGTTGACTACATGTACATATTGCCTTACTTAATACTAAATTCAAAATAAGAATTCGATGATAATTACATTATATGTTAGCTGAATAGAAATGATTTCCCATAGACGCCTCTATTATCATTAAATGTGCATGTAATTTGGTTGTCCGTGATTACAATATAACCTACACAAATATTATACTACAATTATGAGGTAGTCTTCCTTTGAGAGTTTATGGTGGTATAATCATGAATGTGCTGTCGTCAATGAAGTTTTTAAGGCGATGCATAGCATTGTAATTCAGTACACCGAGTGAAAGCATATACAAAAATGTACAATGGCTTTAAGGTCGGTTGGGTAAAACCGGAATTATTGAGATGTTTATTAGTGATCTATCTGTCTAATTGTAGTTGTATCAGAAGTGTTTGTTTGTTGTTTAGCGTTCTTGCTTAGGACAAGGTCATATTTTGTGATATGATTGGTATGTAACACTATCACTCATTGGTCCTAATGAGATCACATGACATCAATTATTTCCTTGGAAACACCTTTTGACATCACCGAGGAGTCAATATTAACTCCTGTTAAAAATAGAAATTATGTCATTTGTGCTGAGATGTATTTTTAGCAGAGGTTAATATAACATACCATATAAATCATGTAATAAAATAAAGGGCAGGTCCGTAAAACCATGGATTGCCCTCAACCAAAGTCTGTATTTGTATAATAAATTTATCTGATTTGGCGGGGACTGTATTTAGAAGTTGTCCCTGTTAAAACTATTTCGTGATGTATACATGCGCGCAACACCGCCTTGTACACATCCTTCAGTACTTAAGTGAATAATATATATTTATTATTTATAGTATTTATGTTCGCCGGGCATTTATATTCAAATTATAGTAAATGGGAATATAGCGAATATAACCAAAAATACAATATTAAGACACCGTTTACGGATAGCATTTTGTAAGAATTTGCGTTCATTTTTCATGAATATCAGCGTATAATGCATGGTAATAAAGAATATATTTCAAATAATTTGTAAAAATATATGTATACCGCATTGAAATGTCCCGTCGACACAGCGTTACGACTTTGAATGTAAACAGATCCATGACTATTCTCAACATTGCTGACTACAGTTGTGGACATTTATAGAGTCATTGATTAGTTTAGGGATCACTCTGGGCAAAATTGAATGATGTTTATGGCAAGCCAAGTGTCATTTATTCGCTGAGCAATGTTGATCTAGTATTTTACCAAATTAAATAAAATATCTTATATGTTTATAAGATATCTTATATAATATATAAGATATCCTATATAAGATATCTCATAAAAGATATAAGATTTCTTATAAACTTTTCTTTATAAGATATCTTATATAATATTTACGTTATCTTATATCTTTTTTAAGATATCTTATTAAGTTTTCTTTATGATATATCTTATAAAGTACACCACAATGTATATAATATATCTCATAAAAGATATATTTTAAACTTTTCTCTATAGAATATCTTATATAATATAAAGGATATTCTATGAAGAAAAGTGTATAAAGTATATAAGATATCTCATAACAGATATAAGATATCTTTATATAATATATAGGATATTCTATAAAGAAAAGTTAAAAATATATATTAATAAGAACGAGACTCTCGTGAGACCGGCAAAACCTAAAAGTTCGAGAATGACTACTCCCTCTGTAAGGTAACTTCCGTTTTGTTGGAAGGCACGCTGAACATACACAATCAACCCTCTGCCACGACCACGATCGGCTAGGCACGGAGCATATATGGCAATTATAAATATGTTTCAAAGCATTATATGTAGTTTCAGCTTCATCTCGGCTCCTTCATCGAGTGGCGGAAAGTTCATTATCTCAAATTTAAATCTCGTCCTTCATAAGATATCTTATAATCTAATTATATAAGATATCTTATAAAGAAAATTATATAAGATATATAATTTATTATATAGGATATCTTATAAAGTATATAAGATATCCTATAAAGTTTATAAGATATCTTATATAATTATATAAGATATCTTATATAATTATATAAGATATCTGATATCATTTTGTAACATCCTGAATCAACGTTGCTCAGTGATTAAATGACAACTTGGCTTGCCATAGATGTTACGCAAGTCTTTGCTGAAAATCTCAATTATTTCAAGAATCACTCGGGGCGAAATTGAACTCATGTATTTGCTGAAAATCTCAATGAAATGCTTTATATTATATAAACTCTCATAATCTTTCTCAAAAATACCAAAACTATTGATGCCCTCCAAGACGTCCAGTAAAGTAATAGAAACAAAAGTGAACATAACCAGCCCATTCGGATATCAATATAATGAAACATGGCAAATATTGTGTAGTTGTTAATATTCGTGGGTATATAATTTCGCTATATTCGCGGTAAATTCGCGGTAATTAAATATAGCGCGAAATACTTACCCAAGGAAAACTGTAGAATGTTTATAAGGCTTGGTGGCGCAAAATTTCATACTCTCGAACTAGGTCCGGCCGGGACAGCCGCGATTTATTAAGCGCCGTGAAATAGACCACACAAGTCAGTATATGGACAACAAAATTGTCTTATGTGATCCTTTGTTTGTTCTTTCATGTATGTACTGTCTTTATACTGTCCTTATATTACGGGACTATAAACAATAAGAACAAAGCATTTCTAGCATCGCGTTAGGTTATTAGTATTCAAGGGGCTTATCATAAAGTATTCACACGGACTTCACAGCAAAGTCGCAGATCAGACAAGCGTAACAGTGTATGGCTGTAGGTTTGAGTGTAAAATAATAATATAGATAGTGAAGCAGACATCGTGTTAAAGTACATACCTGTTTTCCTATAAATCTTAATAATATATTTAAGCTTACCTTGATAAGTTAGATTGCAATCACTAAGCAGATATGTTGCATTATGTTTTTTGTTTCGGGGAATTTTAAAATATTTGAGTTCTGTCATATTTTATTTTTAAAATGCTGAAATGTTGAATTTTCTTCATTTTAATTTTATAACCATAATACATTAAGTTGTGTTCCATTGACTAGAAACTAGTGTCTTTGATCTTGTACATGTATACATATATAATTACCATTCCTTCAGGTTACATAACATGCCTTGCACACAAAACACCAAGACTTTGTACTTTAATGTGAAATATAGGTAACACTAGAGTGCTTCAAGTATTTTTCTGGAATAGATCACAGGCGATCAAGGCTCATTATCCAAAACTTATAATTAATGATGTGTCACACTTAATATGATTTCACTTTAATGTACGTGTGTTTTCACAGAGTCGCCGACAGATGGAGGATACGAGTTGAATGCATTCCATAATAATCCGTAAACATGGCTACAGTATTAGAATTAGACGGGATTTCTCTTAATGAGAAGACGTTACAGGACATCATAACGAGAACAAAACATTATGCCTTGCTGCACGGTATGTACTACACAACTAACTCATCTCTTGAATCGTAGCCATTAGTCATGATGAAGGGAGTCAGGATATTTCAAACTGGGCCAAACAATATGTTATGATATAGTATGTGTATCTTTTGGCTTAGTGCTTATTGATAGTAATATGGCTGTTAGCAAAAATTATTAATCTTATAATCATTGTGATACAAAACATTCAATTTAAATTAATCACACTTAGTAGCCCGGATGTAATCGCGCAAACGGGTCTTTTCAGCGGGAGGAAACTAGAGTACTCGTGGAAAACCGACATGGTCGGGCAGGGCAAACCATACCTTTTAAATTTCACATGATTGCACCTGTACGAAGATGTACGTTTCCATTATCACCGACGCTGATGATGCTATTTTGGAGCCATCGGGCATATAACAAACAATACAAGAGAATGTAAAATAAACGTTCTAAGAGAATCAGATAAATCGATAATGAAATTAACTACCACGAAAACAATCAGCTATAACAATAAAATATTCATTCCATCCTTAGGTTGTGACGACAACGGTATTTTATATACATCAGTACGTGACGAGACATAATTAATGAAACAGTTATTGATATACTTGATATAAACACAATAGTGATTTGTCCTTACTATATATGTAACAAGGGTCCAATGGGCCCGAATCGCTCACCTGCAAAGCAGTGATCTTTTCATATTTGAATCCTGCAGTTATTTGAAAGCATGCTACAAGGCCAATATAATGTCTCTCGGCACTTGGCTATTCAGAAGTCATTTAGAGATTTAAGCATTCTTGACCGACGTGATCTTGAGTGTGAGTCAGGGTCATTCATTTGAACAAACTTAGTGGCCCTTCACCCCAGCATGCTACAGGCTCAATATCAACCTCCTGGGACTCTTGGTTATGGAGAAGAAGTCGTTTAAAGATTTCAGCCTTTTTGACCCCTGTGACCTTGAATGAAGGTCAAGGTAATTCATTTGAACAAACTTGGTAGCCCTTTACCCCAGCATGCTACAGACCTAATATCAACTGCCTGGGACTCTTGGTTATTGAGAAGTCGTTTAAAGATTTTAGCATTTTTGACCCCTGTGACCTTGAATGAAGCTCAAGGTCATTAATTTGAACAAACTTGGGAGAGCTTCATCCCAGCATGATACAGACCTAATATTAACCTCCTGGGACTCTTAGTTATTGAAAAGAAGTCGTTCAAAGATTTCAGCCTTTTTGACCCCTGTGACCTTGAATGAAGGTCAACTTTATTCATTTGAACAAACTTTGTAGCTCTTCACCCCAGCATGCTACAGGCCCAATATTAGGTCTCTGGGTCTTTTGGTTTGTGAGAAGAAGTTGTTTAAATGGAAAAGTTGACGCCGGACGGACGGACGGCCGGGCGACGGTATAAGCCAGCCCTTCGGGCAGGTGAGCTAAAAACCAATTGTAAATTCAGAGAGGTAAATTCGAAGGTGTAATGATTTCGTTTGGTTTTGTTTGCTTAATTACTGTTTAACGTCCTACCAGCAGCTGTGGTGATTAAGGGCGGCCTCCCCTGTGAGCGAGATGCCTGTATCTAGTGTATGTGTGTACTTTGGGAGGCTGCGGTATGTTTGTGATAGCGCGGAACTGATGTCTACTTTGCCTCAACAAAACATGCTGCAGAAGACACCTAGCATTATACTTATACTCACATTGTAGTGATCACAACAAGCGAGTCAGTCGTTCTACTCCCCACAATGCTGAGCTCTTTGCAGGAGAAGCATGTCTCGGCGAGGGGAGACATTAGGGCGAATAAAGTTGCTAGAAAGATAAGATACCTTTCTTCGCTTCTCACGATAATAGCAATGGGGAAGGCAGCGGGTACAATTCTTACGCCCTTCCTACAGGACAGAAAAGTGTGGTAAACATATCGTAGAATGACATTGAATTTCGGCGATTCTCTGATTGGTTGTCTTAGGGCGTGCCAGGCATCGGACGTTTCCTCTGATGCTCTGCGACATGAAGATGAACTTCCACAGTTCTGTCAAGGCCAAAAATAGTCATTTATCAATTTAATACCAAATATCGTATTTAAATTATCAACTTTCCAGATTTTACAAAATTGATTTTCATATAATGATCACCAAACAAGTATATTGATTCAGTTTAGAAAGTTAGCGTATTGCGCTATTACATAACGAATATACTTGAAAACTTAAATAAACTGGGCGTCAGCCGACCCCCTAATCATTCCACTCAAATTCTGTGCATAGTTCGATGAAGCGGTAACCTTGCAGTGGAATCATTGCGCTTAACTATAGTTGCACTAATAACAGTTTAGATGTAACCAAATCATATAGCAAGAGATTTTTATGCGAAACTGTATAGCTTGTATATTTTTGCTATTGACGTGGTCGCGAAAATTTGATCCGTGAACTGAGACACAGGTAAATATAATCTATCCACAAAATAAAAGAAAAATGCGGGTAAGGCTGTCGGTGCATTGTACTGGCACTGTCCAATGTTATTTCGATAACTGTAATGGTTCAGAACATAAAATATGCTCAGTATGACAGATTCTTCATTACGTGTATTTAACACAAATAACATGGTCATAAATCATTACTAAATCTAATTGATCTATACTGGTGTTCAATACTAGATATAAAACGTTGGCGAATACATTGTAAAATATTTGGAACAAGTGTCTACTAATTCACAAAAATTATATATCCTTCTAAAGCAAGACTGCGGAATTTCTTTTCGTTGTCATTCAATTCTTTCGTTTCAAATGACAATGGAAAAAGACCCTGGCTGCTGGTGTCTCCTTGGCAGACATCCTCTTATGACCCTGGCTGCTGGTGTCTTTTTAGCAGACGTCCTCATACGACCACGGCTGCTGGTGTGTCCTAAGCAGACGTCCCCTATGATCCTAATAGCTGTAGTCGCCTTAGCAGACGTCCTCGTAAGACACCCGCCGCTGGTGTGGTCTCCTTATCAGACGTCCTCATATGACCCTGGCCGCTGTTGTCTCCTTAGCCGACGTCCTCATATGACCCTGGCGGCTGGTTTCCACTTCGCATATGTCCTCAAATGACCCATGCTGCTGGTGTCTTCTTAGCAGAGGTCCTCATATGACCCTGGCTGTTTGTGTTTCCTTATCAGACGTCATTATATGACCCTCGCCGCTGTTGTCTCCTTAGCCGACGTCCTCATATGACCCTGGCTGCTGGTGTCTTCTTAGCAGACATCCTCATATGATCCTGGCTGCTGGTGTCGCTTTTGCAGATGTCCTCATATGATCCTTGCTGCTAGTGTCTCCTCATCAGACATCATTATATGACTCTGGCAACCGCTGTTGTCTCCTTAGCAGACGTCATTATATGACCCTGCCGCTGTTGTCTCCTTAGCCGACGTCCTCATATGACTCTGGATGTTGGCGTCCCCTTGGCAGATGTCCTCAAATGACCCTTGCTGCTGGTGTCTTATTAGCAGATGTCCTCATATGACCCTGGCCGCTGATGTCTAAGACGTAATTATATGACCCTGGCCGCTGTTGTCTCCTTAGCAGACATCCTCATATGACCCTGACTGCAGGTGTCTTCTTAGCAGACGCCCTCATACGACCCTGGCGGCTGGTGTCTCCTTGGCATATGTCCTCAAATGACCCTTGCTGCAGGTGTCTTCTTGGCAGACGCCCCCTTATGACCTTGGTCGCTGTTCTCTCCTGATCAGACGTACGTTGTAATTATGACCCTGGCTGCAGGTGTCTCCTTGGCATATGTCTTCAAATGACCATTGCTGCTTGTGTCTCCTTATCAGACGTCATTATATGACCCTTGCCGCTGTTGTCTCCTTAGCCGACGTCCTCATATGACCCTGGATGTTGGTGTCCCCTTGGCAGATGTCCTCAAATGACCCTTGCTACTGGTGTCTTCTTAGCAGACGCCCTCATATGACCCTGGCTACTGGTGCCTCAGACGTAATTATATGACTCTGGATGTTGGTGTCCCCTTAGCAGATGTCCTCAAATGACCCTTACTACTGTTGTCTCCTTAGCAGACGTCCTCATATGACCCTGGCTGCAGGTGTCTTCTTAGCAGACGCCCTCATATGACCCTGGCTGCAGGTGTCTTCTTAGCAGCAGACGCCCTCATATGACCCTGGCGGCTGGTGTCCCCTTGGCATATGTCCTCAAATGACACTTGCTGCTGGTGTCTTCTTAGCAGCTGTCCTCATATGACCCCGGCTGCATGTGTCTTCTTAGCAGACGCCCTCATATGACCCTGGCTGCTGGTGTCTTCTTAGCAGACGCCCTCAAATGACCCTTGCTGCTGGTGTCTCCTTAGCAGACGCCCTCATATGACCCTGGCGGCTGGTGTCCCCTTGGCCTATGTCCTCAAATGACACTTGCTGCTGGTGTCTTCTTAGCAGCTGTCCTCATATGACCCCGGCTGCATGTGTCTTCTTAGCAGACGCCCTCATATGACCCTGGCTGCTGGTGTCTTCTTAGCAGATGCCCTCATATGACCCTCGCCGCTGGTATCTCTTTTGCCGACGGCCTCATACATTGTATGACCCTGGATATGGTGTCCCCTATGCAGATGTCCTCAAATGATCCTTATCAGACGTACATTGTAATTATATGACCCTGGCTGCAGGTGTCTTCTTATCAGACATCCTCATATGACCCTGGCGGCTGGTGTCCCCTTTGCATATCTCCTCAAGTGACCCTTGCCGCTGGTGTCTTCTTAGCAGACGCCCCATATGACCCTGGTCGCTGTTGTCTCCTTATCAGGCGTACATTGTAATTATATGACCCTGGCTGCAGGTGTCCTCTTCGCAAACGCCCTCATATGACCCTGGCGGCTGGTGTCCCCTTGGCATATGTCCTCAAATGACCCTTGCTGCTGGTGTCTTCTTAGCAGACGTCCTCATTTGATCCTCGCCGCTGGTGTCTCCCTATCAGACGTCATTATATGACCCTGGCCGCTGTTGTCTCTTTAGCAGACGTCCTCATATGACCCTGGATGTTGGTGTCCTCTTGGCAGATGTCCTCATATGACCCTGGCCGCTGCAAGGACGTGAAACCTTAACCAAAAGCTCACATAACTTCATCGAGGCATCATGTTGATGAACGAACACCGATTACTAAGCTAAACAAATATAAAAAAAATTGTTTACTTTACCTGGTCATATTCATAGGGATATATTCACTCAAATGTCCTTTATATATACATACACTTATAAAGTTTAACTTAAAGCAAACAGCTATTGACGCTGTAATAGTGCAGAAAAGATATACACAAGTGATATCAACTGCTCCCACTAATTATCCACCCGTTCGCGCATGTGCTACGTAGCTTTTAAGAATTACATGTAAGAATTTGTGCCATATTTAAATATTGTCAGCAATTTCTCTCAAATACCTTATTCCTATGAGATACATATAATGATACGAAATATGCTGTAGATTGTCAGATTTTTAGATGGTTTTCAACATCTGCTGCAAATATCAAGACTAAGAGGAATCTTTAAAATGACACATTGATTATATCCTTGATTTTTCCAACAGGTGTACTTATTCGCTCAACGGAATCGCCCGGAGATTCAGAGAGAGTCCATTATGCTCCGATTGCTCTTTTTCCGTCTTTGGTTCCCCGTGATGCTCTTGCTAAGGCCACGGCGACGCAGCTACATTTTAATAAGATGATGCATATGGTTTCATACGACCTAGAATTTCTACAAAAATGTCTTTGCAAGTGAGTTGTTTTAGACAGTGTCTATAATTCACTCGCTGATAATATGAACATGTTCAGAATATCATTAAAGCACTGCCATTTTTCTTATTGATGTAATTCATCTAATTTAATGTCTTTTTTCATTTTTTAATTTTGCTTTGATGGCTGTATATAACACGTAAACTTTTATAATCGCCGATCATATCATTTAGCCTTACGAATGCTATAACGAAGTTGTATAGAGTATTATAATTTAACATGCTAAAGGTAATAAATACTTTCAAATTATAACCGGTATGTTTAAAATTTATCTTTGAAGTTGGTATAGAACCATTTCGATAAAGCTCACATTCGTAAAACTAATTATTTGATTAAAATCATGAATTAATTTAACAAATGTATTGCTTTCGGCACATAAATGTACATTTACAAACAAGTTGCAACCGACAACGTAAATAATAAAAATGATTTCTTTTCATACTTACATGTACAAATTTAATGTTTTTTTCGTTCATGTTTTAGTTTAATCAAAGTCGATGACTTTAATAAGAGCTTATGGGACATCGTACAAGTAGTGAATGAGGAAGGTATTACGCAGGTAAGGAAAAATAGTTTTATACAAATCTACATATCATCACATTTATTTACTCCCTTTTTAAATGTGACATTTTCCCCTTTTTTATGATATTTTTCAATTATGAAATTGTTACTTTTTTCTGATATTGATCGCTAGTGAAAAATATCATTTTTTCTGATTCGACCAATCAAACGACTCCTTACAAACAGCAATGGAGAAAATTGAAAGCTGATATATTTTGCTATAAAATTGTAATAATTAGAATATCTTAGTTTCTTCAGTAAGACCCAATATAGTTCACTTGTGTTGATATCAAAATATTAGCCCCACTCGTGAAATATATTTAGTATTGCTGAAGACAGTGTTATATATTCTCTATATATTGTGTCCTTGTTTTCGTAACGCAAATGTATTGTAAAGCTTTAAATCCAGTGAGAAACCTACAATATTATAATCAAGGTGAAATTCATCCGATACAAAGTCTTCTGTTTCTTTCCCGTCTTCATGGTTCCATTTGGAACATCGCGAAGGCCAGGTAACGTCCGTTTTGAAAGCATTTATGTTCATTGACAAAACAATGCATGGACAAGTGAAGATATTGTTGTTTTTAATATGGATACTACAATGTAGTGTTAGCAACTATGCAAAGTAGTTATTATCATTAATCGACGCAGGTCGAAAATATTCAATTCTATACAACTCAGATTTTCACATTTATGAACAAACATTACATAACTACAAAAACAATTACATTTTAATTAATTTATTGCCCATACTTCCATTAATGCGTGCATCACAAGAAGCCCCAAAATACAACAATAATCCCAAATAACTACCATATTAAAACAAGTATATATTGAAGGCACCAACAGAACATGAAACGCACAAGGTTGACCTGATAAAGGTCAACCAATGAAAAGTAAAATTACTTCACACAAAAAAGTTCCGGATTTTTTCCGTGATTACAGTCACAATATAAAGAATGTATACGGATGCCTATAGTTGTATTTGGTTTTATTCCCAGCCTATTCATCTTGGAATGTTCCGTAATGACTACATGATGAATATGAAAAACGTGACCTCTGTTGACCCCAGTGTTGACCATGCGCATTCAGACTCAATACTGGATGGTTTACAAATGAAGCAGGTTGAATTCAACACAATAGCTTCCGGTTCTGCCGGTCTCATTTCAAACGTGGATAAAGTCCAAAGGTACGTGACACTATTTTGATGTTTAACACGGTTTTTGTCACAGGTTTGGTGTTATATCTGAATCGTACATGAATTAACTGCCATTGTAAACTTAATTACAGTAGTTAGTAATTGGAACTCTTATTGGCTGATAATTGGACGTTTAACAAAATAGTCCAGCTCATAACTTAATTTAAATCGCAGTCATTAAAATAAGGCCACCACTGAATGTGTGCGTTGAAGATATAGTTTTCTTACCATATTTCGTACTTCACACTATTGTTTCAAATTATGGGGCTAATGGATCTTTTTTATATAGTTTTCATATGCTTCATATGTACAACAACATGCCAATGGGGTTATCTATGAAATTGATAATATAACAAATTCCAAGAAATATTAGTTTTAATTTTAAAATATTTGTTTACCGTTCTCTCTGCAATAACACTTGCTAATCAAGAGAAGTGACAAAGGGTCTTTATTTTTTTCAAATTCAAACTTCATTCCAAGCAAAGGTAGTCAGATATAAATGACACAAGAGTTTAAATCAGGACAAATCTCGCAACTTTCTCCACTATTTCAAATGTATCTAATCATTCTGTGCGTTTTTGGATGTTCTTAGATTTTCTCTGACACTGGCTGGGAAACAGTTTAATGATTTGCAGGTAGGTTCTGTTTGTGTTCTCCAATGACCCACTCTCGGGTGGCAACAACAATCACCATCAGGCTGTTCACAACCTATCAACCTGAACAGTCAACATTATACAAAAATTGTATCATGTTGGAAAAAAACGTTTGAACTTCTTCCGTTCCGACCAGTACGTTGTCCTTAACTGACTTGCAAACTCATCAGCTGCATGTACATTTCATGCCACTACATGTGTGCCACCTATCGAGTAAATCATCAGTCTTGTGGTGTTGTACGGATATATTGATGTTAAAATTTCACCATAATGTAGTATTCAGGTCAAATTAAAAACATACTTATTAAAACATTGGATACCCGTGAAATTTTGATATTAGCAAAAACGATATGGAATGTGTTGATGCCTGAACGAGTGCTGAAGCATACACATTACCAACTCTGATATTACAATCTACCAAATCCTGTTAGATGTTATATCATCAAATTATGTCTAATTTTACAATTTACCATCAAATCATGTTTGAAATATGGTAAAATGTACTAGAAATGAAAATATAAAACGAAGAGAAATGTTAGAACTCCTGTTTAGCTGCTTTTACTACGACCGCGACGTTGTTACAATGCTCGTTGAATCCAAGAATGTTCTCAGATGAACACCAAAGCGATTTTAAAGTACAAAAAATTCCCTTCCCATTTGCAAAGCGTTAACATGTTACCATGCGCAGTCACTGTCTCCAGATAAATTTGACCTCAAAAACTATTAACTTGAAATTGACCTGAATTTTTTATGTTAAATTCGTGTCAATTTCATGTCGAATTCAGGTCAATTTAGTTAAATTCTTGACATTGATTGTCTATTCTGTTCGTTTTCTGGTCTATTTGACCTGAAATTATTGATTTGAAATTGATTGAGTTTGACCTGAATCGACATGAAGACATTTTGCCTGTGTACATCCAAAGATTTTACAAAATGTCCATATCATTGCGAGGGTTTAATGGAATCGGCACACGAATCAGGAAGGGAGGTATAATTAATTCAATTAAACAGGGTCTGATAATAGTTCTTGTCTATTTATACCATTTTCAACCCATTTGTAAATATATATGATTTACAATAACATGTTGACGTGTAAGTTATTACCAGAAAGAGGCGTGAGTCTGTGAGGATGAATGGTAAATAGGTATATTTAACTACTTCGTAACCTCTAAGCAATTGTAAGTGAAGCCAAATATATGCAAATGTTATCTAAGTCCGCAAAAAACACTACCAAAGCAATGGGCTTATTGAATGTTGGTTTTTGTACTAGCATAAGCAGTTGAAGTCTTTCCTGTAATTATTCACAACCAGAACTATAAAATATTCCACATACCTTCGATGACCGAAGCCGTTTTTTACCGGTATATTGTCCTTATGTATTTTAGATACCCCCAAACAATCCTGCTCATGGAATGGCACGGGGATTGGTTGAAGCATGGAAGGCGTACGGAAACAAAAGGTGACAATAAATTAAGAAACAAATTCCGTACACTTTTTTTATTAATTTATATTAGATAGCATTCAAAATGCATTTCAAATTAATTTCATATTCATTCAAATTGAAAATATCAAAGCAACAAATCAATAAGAGTACTTTTCCTGATTTAAGTATAAATGTTTTAGTACAACTTTCTCATTATTCATTACAAATATTTTAATTCAGAGGAAGCATAAAGGGAAATAGAAATGTCATAATCATATAATTCCATGCAAGTGTATTATTAATCTGTGATATTTGTGTTTCAGTGCATGCGTGTTGTTTGTAGTATTAGAGCCGGAACTGAACACGCTTGATCAGCGACGGTTAGATTTGGAAATATTTATATGTGACAGAAGTGTCCCGTTGAAATATGTCACCTTTAAAGATATGACAAATCGAGGAAGTATCCGGATCAAGGATAAGGCACTGATCATGTGAGTAAAGATAACGAAAACAAGATTTTATTTAAAACAAGATAGAACGAGGGCAAATGTACAATACAGATTTACCCGGAAAGTCTTAACACAGTACAAGGAGAAAGAAATGTGATGTTTAGAGTTTTGCTATATCGATATAATTTAATATTGGCTATAACAAGCATTTTAATTGCAAGGCTTAACATTCGTGTCATCCGCCAATGACGTAAACATTATGTTCCCGTTTGTAACGCCACTTTTAATTGGCTGATACGGCGGGGTAATAATTCAAAAAAGGGAAAAGCTAATAACAAAAGAAGATTTTCACAGAAATTGTGTACAGTATTAAATTATAAGGATCAACTTGCCATAGCCCCAAAAAAACATCATAATCGCGGTTTATTACAATGGCTTCATAACATAAAGAAATATAAATGTATCCTTACCAAATCCTCCATGTTAATAGAGGTAAAATTCATTAGTAGCACATGTATGTCACCCATGTGTCTTATTTGTGTTTCCTGGTGTTCCAGAGATGGCTATGAAGTTGCTGTTGTGTATTACCGAACGGGGTATTCTCCGAAGCACTACAGATCTGAAAGGGTTCGTAGAAGTGATTTTGGCGCTACGCCAAAAAAGGGGTGAATTAGTAATTTTGTATATGACCACAACGTATTAAAGCAAAGTAAACACATGGGTATTAACATTAATGCTTATTATGATATAATAGATAAATACGGAATTCAAAAATCAACAAAAAGAGATCAAATTATCAACTACAATCAATATCAATTTTCACGGACACCCTTGAGAAACTACAAGGAAAGCAAGACCAAGGGTTCGGTAAGGATCAACGTCTTGTACTTTATCTATTGCAGATAAGTTCACATAAACAAAATAATAAATATTGCGGTGATAATGGATTCACAAGATATATCCACAAGAACTGAGCACGTCTGACTTGTCATTACACAAGGGAATAGAAAAGTTTATGTCAACATTAACACTTTTCAATGAAGTAATTTTAAATTGTCTCTGGTGCAGTTCGTCAGTTTGATAAAACAAACCGCAAGCTGCTTTTTAAATGTAAAAAAAAACTTTTTTCTTTATCTCCATGATCAGGATTGGGATACTCGGTTGATGATCGAGCGGTCAAAAGCAATCAAGTGCCCGAGCGTCCAATGTCAGTTAGCAGGGACAAAGAAGGTCCAACAGGAGCTTTGTCGTCCTGGAGCCGTGGAGAGGTTTATTAAGGACCCTGAGTTGGCACGAGACATCAGAGAAACATTCGTCAATCAGTTCAGTCTAGATATGGTAAAAGGTCATTTTGTCTATATATGGTAAAATGCTATTTTGTCAATAATACATGGTAAAAGGTCATTTTGTCTATATATGGTAAAATGCTATTTTGTCTAGACATGGTAAAATATTATTTTGTCTAGATATGGTAAAATGCTATTTTGCCTCGCTCGCTTAAACGCATTGGATCTACGACATTTTCTTTAAAAAAAAAGACGTCGTTTTTTATTTACATTACTTTATAATGTGTAATGCGAAAAAATGTGAAATTTTTCTTTTATAATTATTTTACGCCTGAATTGCGTTTGTGTATGTTAAAATCGGTAGGTAGTTATTATCGGTACGATATCAGAGAGTCACTTTGTGCAAGGGAATTGGGCATAAAAAGCGGACGGGGTTCCATTGTTGATATGTTCCGTTCGCTACACGAGTTCAATAAATTTCTGTCTTTGTTGAAAATATCATCAAAATACAAAATCTCATCTCGCCTAACAAATGTTTACACGTGTTATTGTAATAGGGCGAGGATGGAGATGAGGCTATGGAGATTGTTTTTGCCAATCCTCAGAGCTACGTCCTGAAATCTAGCAGAGAGGGTGGAGGTAGGTCAAGGTCACGTGGATCTTGTTCACTGGTAAATTTAAAAGAACTGATTAATTATATGTTTATATATAGTATACAGTTGTTTGATCGCATACCGTAACAGGGTGTGTAAACGATAGAATGTCATAGAATGTTCCATCCATCCATCCATTGTCATTTGGATTTCTTAACAAAATTTATATATCATATATTTAATTTGTCATGAAGTTATAACGACAATACAGACAAGTATATTGTCGAATTTTCGAGGCAATCCGTCTCCTTATCAAGACACAAGTAAATTACAAACGATCACAAATCGTATAGAACATTTGTTTAAAACATTGGTGTCTGTGCTAGATTATTGCACAGACACCCATGATATACTTGTTTTATTACATAATCACTAAGCCAAGCTTAGAGTCACTCAAATCTCGACTTTCCCTTAAGCGTTAAAGTCGCCATGACTGTCGTCTGCCAGTGTTGAAATATGACTAAATTACGAAACGTCACACGGTGTTCAATAGTCCACACGTGACCGTGTAATATTCATTTTATCTATGCAATAGTTCAAAATATAGCTTATACGTATACTTCAGGAAAATTAAACGCAGAATGTAATATATATAAAACATAGAAACACGAATGACAACGGAGGACAACTTTATGACTCGTCCCTGACCGGGAACGGAGCTCCTACGGCACCAACTCGTCTACCCAGGAATACCCGCAGCTTATACCACTGTACCACATCCTCGTTCTATATACATAAACGTAATTATATATCGTGTAACTTAGTAATTTAGCATGTAACACCAATACAAGATACAAAGGAGCCAGTTGATATAAGATGTTTTTAACTTATATGCAGGTAACAATACCTACGGTGCTGATATCAAGTCTTTACTGACTAAAATCAGGGACTCTGAGGAACGGGCGAGATATATTTTGATGGAGCGTATCTTTCCTTGGCCACAGTCTACTTATTTTCTTAAATCCGGAGCTGACGTCCGTCTCCAAAATGTCGTCACTGAAATTGGTATCTTTGGTGTTTATATGGGGTAGGTGGATTATTTATTGTCGTGGATTATACCAATCCAACGAAGGTTTAAGCAGGAAATATGATCTCCTTTAGTCCATCTGTCTTTATACCAACGTATGTACTCATTCAGTACCCTGTGTACTTATGCGCCTGCATTTTTATTTCCCTTTAAATTTAATTCTTTTAAGTTATGGCCATTATAATATACTGCGTAATATGAAATATTCGCGTGCACTTTCATTCGTTGATTTGAACTTTGTGGTTAACTAAGTAACAATATTATAACAATTATTCAAACAATAATATTCGCTGTATTTATATTCGTGGTTCCATTGCAACCACGAAAACCACGAAAATGTAACACCACGAACGTTTCATGTTATGCAGTATCTTGTCCGGAGAAACGCCTTATAATCTCTCAGCTATCTTTATGAATTGTTGTGTACATTTGATCAGTACTTAAGGAAATGTTTACATGATTGATTAATTCTTTAATCATTTATTTTCATAGTTTTCATATAATTTATATTTTTAACAAATCTTTGATATACAGATTCCATCCATTATTAAATGTGTGTGCATATCATCCATTGATACGTCATCAATTTGTGTGTGCTTTAAATATCAATGTGTGCTACAGTTATAAATACTGTTTTACCTCCTGAAATGTATGGGTTATAGAACTGAAGACACAGAGATGTACAACAGCGTCCCAGGACACGTGTTACGGACGAAGACTGTGGACTCGGACGAGGGTGGACTGATGGTTGGGTTGTCGTATTTGGACTCGCCATTCCTTATAGACTTGTGAAAGTCATATATTAATTTATGCGGATGAACTTTATAAAAATAGACACTCGAAGCCGATAAATGCTTAAAGATGGAATTAATCTACAAGGTGTAACGTCCATTTGTCAGTTATGACAATGTTCAAACAAAGCCATTGGAATACATAGATTTATGGTGCTTTTCAGTGTATGCTTGCCTGTTAGAACATTAGTAATCCTAATAGATTATATTTACATGTGTTCACGTACACATATCAATTGTATTATTCATTTGTTTTCTAAGTAGCAAATGTATATATACATACATACATGTATATATAAATCTGGTTATGATAGAAATTCAAATAGCAACAGGATCTTTGTCCAAATACATATATGTAATCACATTTGTATATATATAACATTTGTAAATTATTAATTGCAATATGATGAAAGACAAAACCATTCCTCTTAAGATAAACCTGCTATTTCTTTCCTTATTTGACAAAGAGACTGTATCGTTTGCTAAAAGGATATTAAGGAAAGTGAAATTGACAGAGTGTATACTCTCCTCATAAATCACGATCCTGTGAAAATCCACTTTTAATGAGGGACTTTTTTCTCGTAGACATTATTAGGCCGCTGTATCAGCCAGTGAAAAGCGGGGTTACAAACTGTGACGTCATTTTTAACGTTATTGGTTGATAACACCATCTTTTAAGCAAATGAAAATACTTGTTACAAGATTAAATTATACGCTAAACCCCAAACGCGCAACTAACAATTGGTTTGGTTTAGTTTTATTTGTTTAACGTCCCGTGTTTGCGATAGCCAGAGAAGCAGGAGACAACAATATGCTGTTCTTGCCCACACTTTGTTTACTAATCTCCCAACATAAAGAGTTCCAAATCGAACACATCAATAGCTAAAATTTGTAACTTGTATGTATTTCCATTACGCTATTTATCATTACTACGGGTAACGCATGTGGATAGTGGTAAGTATGAATTTATATTACTGTAGCTGTTTTGAGGACGTATCATCCATCTCCTTTGAAGGCAGTTCATATCAAAAACGAGGTAAAATGTAAACTTTATTTAATTTATAGAAATTGTGAAACAAATTGTATCAACTTTTATAAATCACGCTTGTTGGCCGGATGAAAGCGCGCCTCGACGGGTCTAATGAGCGAGGTAACCGGAATATCCTAGGAGAACCCGCGTGGTCGAGTAGGTGCCCAAACCTATTAACTTCCGATCGGGGAATCGAACCCCGGACAGCTAGGTGAAAGGCAAGTGTGTAAATACTGTGCCACCCGTCCACCCTATCACTCGACCGCGAAATAAATTAATGCGTTAGAATTTAACGTATTCAACATAACATTTTAACGAGTTAAAACGCGTTAAAAATAGTTTTAATCAAAGTGTTTAATACTAACGAGATAAATGTTAACGTGTTGAATAATAATAATAATAAAATGTTAACGTGATAAATAACTGCATAAGTTTAATGCGCTAAAAGTCGTCGATATTTCAACGCATTAAAATTACTCCATTAACGGACCAATCCAATGTGTTGTTGCATTCCGCTTAGTATTCAGCTAGAATTTTAAAGTCTATATTTAACGCGTTAAATGACTTTAATGCATAGACTATCAACGTTTTGAACTTATTTCGTTTTTTGACATGACCGGCCTTTCATACTCTCCCTCCCTCCCTAATAAATCCATGAAGTGCTGTATACAGATGCATAAAAATTATTATTGGAGAAAGTCATGTATGTTTAAACTTTCTATATGTTTACAACACCAGGGAACTGTGTCAACTTGGTATTTTTTCAGCTGACAAAGTGAAAATATGCTGTAATCCCTAGTTCGCCACTCTCGAAAGTATGCAAATTCTATTGTGTTTTGAGATGTGTATTGTACTATCGTATGCTCTGTAATGTTCGTGTACTGATTGGCCATAATGACAATAAACAAACTGAACTGTATCAAACGGTATCGTCTGAAAACATGATACCCAGCATACGGTAGATATTCACTGGTGCTTTTACTACAGCAACGCACAATACGTTTTATATGAAAAAATACACTATTTTATAGTATGTTTATAAAGGTTGTATCAAAACAAAGTTTGACATTTCACCACCATCTATTTTTTGTAAGAGAACCTGAGTTTTACACTTTAATTTTTTTCTAAATGCCTAATTACCTCCCGTGTGATCAGTGTGGTAGCAACCAGCTACTACTACATAGAGACACCACACAATCCCGGTAATATAGTACGTTGTGCCGTTATTGTTTTACATATAATTGAAAATAAAATTTAAACAATGAAGCATCTGTGTACACATTTTTCACTGTTCATAAAGTAAATCTTAAACTCAGATACTGCTGTCTAGTTTGCATTTTGACATATTAAAAGAAGGTCAACGAAGAAACGACCTCTCTTCAATGTCTCGTGTCGCCTTAATGAACGGTCTGATTTCAGAAGAATAAAAAATATCCTGAGATCTATCTTAAAAAAGAATTTTGTTGCATTTTCAAAGCCTCTTACTACATGGCAAAGTGTACATTAGATACCTAAATTTACTACATCATTTAACTGGGAAATTCTAAGCCTGTTATAATGAAATGAATCTTCTTGTTTTGATGATACTTTTTATTAAAGTTATACGTGCATCACACATACATATAGCATACATAGGTATACATCTGTACATGTATCGGTTCAGGCCTGTCCCGGGCGAAAGCCCAGTCCAGGACTTGGTGTCCCTGAAAACCGACTGTATAATATGGTAACATCTGATCTTTTATAGTCCTAAGTACTAGGTATGAGTATATATGATTGATTGGTACATGATAAAACGGAAGACGGCTGTCATATAGCCTAAGACAATATTAGATAACCATGTACAACATGTACCATTAATCTCAGATCAACTACGTCAACAGGTAAACAGGATTGGTGCCAAAGGGCAAATGTGTTATATAGAAATACAGATCTAGGAATAAAATCTTATATATATTTTTAACTAAATTTTAAAATAATTTATTATATTTCACTGTAACTAATCATAGGACCTTGATAGTAGAAATCATACCAATAACTAGATTATTCCATAATCTGCAAGGTTGAATGTTTGTTTTTCTGTCACCAGGGAGAAAAAGATGCCATTTCCGAAACGTGGAAATTTTATAGATTTTACATTTCATGAAACAAGCATTTGATTTTGTTCTAATACGCATTTGAAGATAATACCTCAACACGTTTTGGATAGAATGCTCCTTAATCCGAGATGTTGGTGTTTGATAGCTTCTACTTGTGCAAGGGGAAGCAACTCTCATTGCCGTATGAGTTTGTTTCATCTGCCACACAACATATTATCATTATGCACTGCGTTACAAACCCCCGACGGCAGTCCGCAAGGGGTCATATTGAGTTGGCTTCAATGATTACTATACATCATTCTATTAGCCAATCAGGAAGCATCGCCTATACGTTTGTTGACAGTGTATGCTCAGGGGTTCGGTAAATACCATATCATTTGTAACAAATCTGTAGTGTGTGCGAAGTTGAAAACGTAAATTAGTCTCTGATCTATCCAGTATTTTTGCTGTTTTTTTTCCACTTCCCAGGAAAGTGTACCTTATAACATAGGAAAACTCACAAAAATACGCATATTTTGTCCACTACATACATCGACATGGGCGTCTTATCTTTCGACATAATTCTGTAGATCCTTTTTTAATATTTTAATGATAAGTTAGCGGTACGTCTTAGTTTCTCTATTTAAGCACACAACGACAGGGTCACGTGACAGATGAAACGTACCCGAGGTTATGTAAGCATATATCTGTGATGTTTCAGTTGCACACGGAATACATCGTAAAATAAGCTTTAACCGGACATATATATGCCGCCTTCAGTAGACATGACCTTTCTAGCACCTATTATTCGCTCTGACAATAAGTTAGACATTTGATAATGTGCTCACCGCAGGAGATCTTTTTGATGGCATTTCGTTCGTTATATCGTTATTTCCTCCCACTAACCATCGTCTTTTCGAAGCGACAGAAGAATACCTCTCTTAATTTATATCGAAATGTATCGATCACCAGGAATAACGTCCGTTTTATAGCAACCCATGTGTATATAAGATATTGTTTTCATTGAACGATTTCATTAATTTCGCCAAAGGTCGTTTCACATGTAAATGGAAACTACTTCTTCAATATTATTGAACACGAGTGCGAGATTCTGTTAATTCTATAACTTGAGAAAAATTCAGGAGATGTTCAGTGCTTCTTTATGACGACCACCAAAGGCACATTTTCACCTCCGCAATCGCAGCGTGACGTTATGTATATATGACGTCACAATGCTGTGTCTAAAAGAAAAAAATAACGAATTTGAAATTATAAACAACTGCATAACATTAACGTCAAATCATTTTCACTGAAAGGCAACATTACACGGCCAATATTCCCCAGTTATCCGATAAAAATAATTCATATTATTATTGTATACAAAATATAATTCTCGTTGAGATTTTATAGACTTAAAAGGATTTAACTTACTCAGAAATAATGAATTATGCAACGATCTTTATAAAAAAAAACAATCTATCAATGTTTCCGTAATGATTTACGCTTGATCACGGCAGGCATTTAATCCTCGGGTTGTGATAGGCTTACTCTAATCTCCAAGTATATGATTTGTAACTTGATTTAATCCAGGTACACATAAACGTTTTGCTGAATGTGGTAGGCAGGTTCCGGTATCAGGTATGCTTTGCTAATTTAATTAATTTAATTGATAAGTGTAAGCAAAAAAATTAATATACATTTATGTTTTAATAGTGAGGTGTTCCCTCACTAGAATTATGTATGGAATGATTTGTGAATTATAGTTTGGACTGAGCAATAGGTTTAAATTCCAGGTGGACCGATGTGGATTATCTATCTATATATATATGTATACAGTACGGATACAGGTATATTGACACGTGTACCCTTATTAACACATACATACAGGTATATACTTATGTGATATATTATAAGCCCCCGATAAGAAGGTAAAACTGACGTTTAACTGTAGTGAATGCTGTACATTCAAAATCATTCGCCCAGAACGTAGATATATATACAATATATATCTAAGTCTGTTGGGTTGTTCCATACATGTACATTGTAGATATGCGTCATTGTACATTATAATCTATATGTACACGAATATCCCAAGCTGGCAACGACTGAGAGCGACAATATTTGGCTAGATATTTAAAGAATAATTAATTTCGTTTGTAGTGCTCTACCTGCCGTACGTGCAAACAGTGCCACCGATGACTCGAAGTTATAATTAGATGAATTTTAGATAAATATTGTGATATTTACCAATTTAGGTATTCCACCTGGAGTTTATTTCACCGATACGCCCAAGTTACGCCATCAAGGTAACTTCATGTATTTAATTAGTAAAACAACTTGTTGAAGACGCAAAGCAAATGCTAAGCCAAATATTGGAACGTGCGTTGTATATATGTATTGTGCTTGTAGAAACATCGACAGTTAAAATATACTCGAAAACAGCCATGATGGAATCAATTTGAGCGTGATACTGGCCCCGTGGGCACCTGAACCCCCGAGAGCGACCCTCCGCTTGTCGTCTTTGGACTTGATTAGAGGCCCGTCCCCCGGGTTCCATTATTTTAGAACTGAAGTCATTTGTCCCAAGGAATTAAACGGCGACCCGGGATATTGTATGTGGGCTGCAAGTAATGATGAACAGATGAATTGGAAATGAAACTATGACACGAGGTTCTCTATCTGGACCAGAGGACTGACAAACGGATGAATTTGAGCCATGTAGACGGGATATTGTGTGGGATCGTCCTGTCGAGTCGAAGGATACGTTTCTCACGATGGAATTAGTGTATAGTGCGGAATGTATTATATCATTTTGGACTCTACTGCAAATAACCCATGTCCAAGGTATGTAGTTTCATTGATGCAATTTTCATATCGTTTTGACAAATATATTACTACAACTGTAACGGCCACCGGGATAAGAAACATCACGATTATCAATATTTTTTCAAGAATATTTTCATAGCAACAGCGTTCATATTTATGTATAAACTTCTAGTACCAAAATTATGTCAAGATACGACTCTAATAGCGATGGTACAAATACTAGCCAAATCATGAAAAGTCTGCATTGCAATCCGCGTATAAATATAGTCTTAAAGACACGGTCGTCATATTAACAGATTAGCATGCAAAGATATCAAACTATACATATGAGAATGGTTTTTACTATACACAACACACATACACCGAGTTAAACTCTTTGGCTAATATGTCATTAAATCTAGCTGCATACAAACTTCACATACTGTGCTTTTTGGACAATAACAAAGTATTTTAATGTACCAGCTTCGTTTTACTGCATTTAGTGTTGTTTATGTGTCCATGTCTACAAATATTCCTAAACATTTAAATGTACGGAGTCACGTTGTTTAAATACCCGGTGTCGTATGGTAATGATGTGTTCTATAGTAACCCACGGTAGAGAGTTCAAACACAGCTCTTCTTTACATATCGTTAAAAATAACACGTTCATAGGGCAAAACGTTGTCAATGGTATCTCTGGCACTCCCGAGAATCCATTGTCCGAACAGTGAAACTGCAAAAACACGAGCTTTTTTCTTTATGCGGAAAGGCAGCAATTAAAAGAGATTAACACATCAAGTTGTATATTACACTTGAACATATATTGGTGATTTTCGCAAAAAAGGTAGACCAAACTCAAACAATTCAGCGAATTTATAGAAGGATACATGACGAGTTCAATAGGATTTTTCATGTTTATTATACCAGTATACATAGTGTATCACCTGTACATACCAGTATACATAGTGTATCACCTGTACATACCAGTATACAGTGTATCACCTGTACATGCCAGTATACATAGTGTATCACCTGTACATACCAGTATACATAGTGTATCACCTGTACATACCAGTAGTGTAGCACAGTGTATCACTGTATACATAGTGTACACAGTAACAATACAGTATACGTGTATCACCTGTATACATAGCGTATCACCTGTATACATATGTATCACCTGATAGCTAGTTATCACCTGTATACATACGGTGTATCACCTGTATACATAGTGTATCAACCTGTAAACATATTAGCACCGGGATACATAGTGTAATCACACTGTATACATAGTTAGTAAAGTGAACACCTGTACTACATTACATGCCAGTATACATAGTGTATCACCTGTATATACCAGTATACATAGTGTATCACATGTATATATACCAGTATACATAGTGTATCACCTGTACATACCAGTATACATAGTGTATCACCTGTACATACCAGTATACATAGTGTATCACCTGTACATACCAGTATACATAGTGTATCACCTGTACATACCAGTATACATAGTGTATCACCTGTACATACCAGTATACATAGTGTATCACCTGTACATACCAGTATACAGTGTATCACCTGTACATGCCAGTATACATAGTGTATCACCTGTATACATAGTGTATCACCTGTACATACCAGTATACATAGTGTATCACCTGTACATACCAGTATACATAGTGTATCACATGTACATACCAGTATACATATTGTATCACATGTATATATACCAGTATACATAGTGTATCACCTGTACATACCAGTATACATATTGTATCACATGTATATATACCAGTATACATAGTGTATCACATGTACATACCAGTATACAGTGTATCACCTGTACATACCAGTATACATAGTGTATCACATGTATACATAGTGTATCACCTGTACATACCAGTATACATAGTGTATCACCTGTACATACCAGTATACATAGTGTATCACCTGTATACATAGTGTATCACCTGTACATACCAGTATACATAGTGTATCACCTGTACATACCAGTTTACATAGTGTATCACCTGTATACATAGTGTATCACCTGTATACATAGTGTATCACCTGTACATACCTGTATACATAGTGTATCACCAGTATACATAGTGTATCACCTGTACATACCAGTTTACATAGTGTATCACCTGTATACATAGTGTATCACCTGTATACATAGTGTATCACATGTACATACCAGTATTTATAGTGTTTCACCTGTATACATAGTGTATCATATGTACATACTAGTAAACATAGTGTATCAACTGTATATACCAGTAAACATAGTGTATCATCTGTATACATCAGTACACATAGTGTATCACCTGTATATATATATATATTGTATCACCTGTATAAACCAGTAAATATAGTTTATCACCTGTATAAACCAGTTTATATAGTGAATCACCAGAAAACATAGTGTATCACCTGTACATACCAGTATACATAGTGTATCACATGTACATACCAGTATACATAGTGTATCACCTGTAAATACCAGTATACATAGTGTATCACCTGTACATACCAGTATACATAGTGTATCACCTGTATATACCAGTATACATAGTGTATCACATGTATATATACCAGTATACATAGTGTATCACCTGTATATATACCAGTATACATAGTGTATCACCTGTATATACCAGTATACATAGTGTATCACCTGTATATACCAGTATACATAGTGTATCACATGTATATATACCAGTATACATAGTGTATCACCTGTATATACATCAATACACATTGTACATAGTGTATCACATGTATATATACCAGTATACATAGTGTATCACCTGTATATACCAGTATACATAGTGTATCACCTGTATACAGTGCATTACCTATATATATACCCGAGTACATATTTTATCGCCTTTATGTACCTGTATTAAAGGTTATTACATGTATATATAATATAGGTATGTTTTGTTAAACGCATTGTTTACCGGTACGTCTGCTCAATACTTTTTTATTCACTTTCTTTGAGACATTACGGAATCCTAAATAAACCTGATTTTAATCACGTTTGGTTGAGCAGTGCACTTATAAAACTAAATAATTACTTTGAACTCATGAAATACGGCCAAAGTGGTCTACACACACTTAGTTTACATGTACCTGTGTAGAAGAAAGAAGACAATTTGACTTAAAAATGCATATATACTGTACTATACCACGTAAAAACCACGATAAAGAATTGTAAGATGAAGACTGACTTAAATTATGAATTTGAAATAAAACCGTGTAACAAACCAACTGAAGAGATCTTAAGAAAAGTCATGCGAACTACATACAAAGGAATCCTTCCCGATCGACCACGTACTTGAGTAAACACTCCAGTGTGTTATATCGTAAATACCATTCATTATTCGACCTGGAATCGATATTCGTTTTTAATATAAACCCACTCTTTGGTCTGTCAATTGTTTACATAGTCCTTGCACTTTTGTTGTAGAAGATCCCGGAGCAAATTTATTTAGTAATATTCAAATGTTGAAGGTCTGTGTAGCCATAGCCAGGTATTTAGTAGTATTGTATTTTTATTTCTTAAACCTTAACAAATTGTTCAAAAAGACGGGGAACCATTCGTATGATTTATGTAAATCTGATTAAGAATAGTTCCATATGAAAGATATTGAACTTTTTTCCCCGAATTAAAACAACTTAAACCAAACGATTCATCTGTAGCATCATCACTGAAAATCGTCTAGATGATGATCACGCACGTGACCCTGGTACTGTCAGCTTCCGTTGATAACAGATTGACTCTGCAGTTTATGTATAGCACTTGTTTTATTTATTCATAACACAAAGAAAACAACGTTTAATCTTTGGTATCAACTGGTTTCGAGATGAAAGGATGTCTAAGTTGTAGAAACCGGAAGTAGTTGTACGGACATTATTCAAATAGCGTTCTACGCACCCAGTCTCTGTTTTGTGAAGTATACAGATCATCAGCCGCTGATATATATACAAGGCACAGTGCAAACAGCAATATTCTTAAACATTCTTTTATCGTTACAAAGAAAAATAGATAGGATTTTACCATTCCTCTAAATTAGTTTTGCTTTATACAATAAGCTATTGTTTAGTATGCAGACTATTTGTTTAGCAGCTAGCATTAACTTGGGGAGAATGTACTTATCTCGGCCTATTCCGTCAGGGATCGGGTTTTATTCCGAGCCTTGGAGGGAGATGCTGTGACTGCCTTGGGACCATTGTTTGGGTGTGTATGCGATCGATATTGAATTAGCTTAAGACTCCAATTATGTTCAAATAAGTAAGTCAGTACTGTAGGCATTGTAGGTTCTCCTCTGTTTTCATCTTCAAATATAAGTTGTGGGCCACTTTTTAATCAAAAGGTTTCGGGACCGAATCCCAGTCGTAAAACCATGTTGTTGCTATGCCCTGTCTGCAATGAATATTGGTTTCAATATTTGCCCTCCTGTAACACACAAGTGTGTTCATAGGGTATCAAAGAATCGGAATAGGGAAAATATGTTGTTTTCGTCACATATAAAACATAAAGCGTTTGGACAGTCTGTCTTGATAAGATAAGACGTAGGGAAGAATCGTTAGTGGAGTTCACATTAGTCGCCTCCCGCGATAATACCTTACTTTAACAGTCGCAGTGTGAGGTTATGTTTATATTCCTGGCATATTTTTGATAATGCGTTTGATAATGAAGCCAAATCGTAAATTTGTTGTATTCTGAGAAATGAGATACTTTGCTGCATGTTTCCTCTCCTATTGTGCTCTGAATATTTATAAAATTTGTTTCACTGTTAAAAACAACACCAGCTTTTGCACATTGTGTCTTTATGAACGAATCGATCGGTAGATCTTTGACGAGATAGACACATACAATGGTTACGTCCGACTACAAATTTACATCACAGTTGTATAACAAATAAAGCAATACACAATCTTAAACTTCACACTCAACATTTATCCCCACATCTTTACTTCAGTCATGTAACTGCTGTCAAACATACAATGAGCTTGATTTCAAGTTTCATCTGCATAATTATTGGACGTTATCGATCATTCTAGCCTTGCACACAGGTATGCAAGACGTTATATTTTGTATATGAAAACCCTAAGGACAAAATTGTATTGGCATTGTGATTTCCGCATGGCGTTGTGAGTTTATGAACGGATTCTTTTAAAAAAGACTTGCTACTTTTCTCCACCGTCAGAATTCTAACAACAATAAATTGCTAAAACGGAATGTGTCGATATATTGAATACAAATAGGCGTGGATCACAGAAACGAGATATTTTGCTCACAAAATATGAGAAATCGCCAGTTTTTTTCGGAACGAATAAAAAAAACGAAAAAAAGCAAAGTTAAACACATACAGAATCTTAAAATCGATCGAAAATTTTAGACTGTTCAGATTGTTTAAAATATTAATATTTTTTTTCGAGATTAACAAAATTATTTTTAATTAATATATTTCCAATACGTTATCTTAAAATGCATTTTGGTTAACCAACAAAACTGATTCTTGTTTTCATTTAAAAGGGGAGAGATTTGAATAAGTGATTACAATCGCGACCACAACGCCTGTATATCATAATATACATGTATGTGTGTATATTTTTGTGTCTTTGTTATGCTTTTCCCTTGTAACGTAACATACTCTATATGTAAGTGGTTTAGGTTGATAAATGCGATTAAAATATAATGTACTTGGAACATTATGGCGACTGACATGGTCCCCTACATATACGTACGACTACAATGATATAATATATAATACAATATATATCTACATGTACCCACGGACTGCTACTTCAATCTACACTGTGTAGGTTTTTATTCTGCAATTGGCCATGTCATTGTCGGAATGGACCTATCACATATGCTTTAGCTGTGTTCAGCATAGACGGAAAATCGCGGTATTTCAGCACATACATGTATTCACAGAACTACTTTTTGGGTGACCTGCATTTTGACATTTGGTCTCAATATAACGCAAAAACATACCTCGCATCACATTCATATCGTAAATGTAGGATATTCATTATGTCCAGATTATTTCAGTAAAATAAATATAGCATAAGCTTAACTGAATATGTTTGGGACTATATTTTACCGTGGAATACTTAATGGCGTACGTCGTCCTGAGCTAGTTTCGCTTCGACAGATGATCGCATGTCTTCATGCACCCAACGGCAGCTGAAATGAATGCAATGTTTAGACGAACAAATTAAGAAATATATTTTAATATCTCTGATATCAATATGTTTATTTTCGATGTATGTTGCAGGATGAATAAAACACATGGTCAGTGTCCTAAAATATTGCATTTTTGGCTCGGGACAGAAAGAGAAAAGTGGCTCGTCACTTTTGTCTTTCTGAACCCTCGCTAAACTTCAGCTTATATATGAAGACATTTGTCCTGTATTCCCTATGTTTATACTATAGGATATTAAACCATATAATTGACATGTCAAGTCAATGTTATTTTCATGATGCTTATTTCTTTACTCAAAAATGTTTCCCTGCTTTTCTTTATAACCTTTTAAATATGACTTTTTCATTTGCTAACTATAACTTTGTTGATTTCTCAATTAAGTATCCTAGTATGGATGTAATTACACCTATTACAATCCACTCAGCAGGTCGGGTGCGTTATTCGTAAGAGGCGATTATATTTGAGTTGCTTGGTCTTCTAAAAAAACCTCCCCCCCCCCCCCCCCCCCCCCCTAATGCCTCCTCTTACGCTGCTTCACTTTGGCCTCTAGTTGAGTGTTCGCCCCTGTGAGAAAGGCTTTGGGTTCTGTCGCCTGGTCGACTATGCCAAAGTCTGTAAATGTTCGTTGATAAACTAGCTTAACGCTCATTACTTTGGAAACGGGGCCATTGGTTTGCCAATTGTCGGTATAATGTGACCGGATGCGGTGTCCTGATGGATGTCTTCAGCATTATTCCTCAGTGAGGTAGGGCTATCAGGTCGGCATGATTTCCGCGCTATCACAAGGAGACAAACACGAACATACCGCAGCCTCGTGATGTGATTGGTTGTAAATCCCAATCGTGACGTCATACAATATGACAGGAGAAAATGGCGTGAATGTCGCAATTTAGGTTTTGTATCAGTCTGATAAAGTACAATTTTTACAAATGTTGCAAAAGGCCTTCCTTATGTGACGAACAGAATCACCTATTTCAATTCAATATTAAACTTATTAATCTTGTCACATTTCCCCGGATTTTATCTCCCAAAAGACCCAGTAATATATATATGAAGTATTTCAAAACTAGTCCATAAATCTCATGTGAAATGTATGTTATTTATGCTGTGATATGTTATTATATGGATATGTTGTTATTGTATAGATTATATGTTGTGGTATATCATTTTATGTTTTGGTATGTTGTGGTATACCATTTTGTTGTGTGGTTATCATTTTATGTTTTGGTAAGTTGTGGTATATCATTTTATGTTTTGGTTAGTTGTGGTATATCATTTTATGTTTTGGTAAGTTGTGGTATATCATTTAATGTTTTGGTTAGTTGTGGTATATCATTTAATGTTTTGGTTAGTTGTGGTATATCGTTTTATGTTTTGGTAAGTTGTGGTATATCGTTTTATGTTTTGGTAAGTTGTGGTATATCATTTTATGTTTTGGTAAGTTGTGGTATATCATTTTATGTTTTGGTAAGTTGTGGTATATCCTTTTATGTTTTGGTAAGTTGTGGTATATCCTTTAATGTTTTGGTAAGTTGTGGAATATCATTTTATGTTTTGGCAAGCCGTGGTGTATCATTTTATGTTTTGGCAAGCCGTGGTGTATCATTTTATGTTTTGTTAAATTGTGGTATATCGTTTTATGTTTTGGTAAATTGTAGTATATCATTTTATGTTTTGATAAATTGTAGTATATCATTTTATGTTTGGGTAAGTTTTGTTATACAGTTTTAAGTCTCAATATATTGTGGTATATCATTTTATGTTTTGGTAAGTTGTGGAATATCATTTTATGTTTTGGCAAGCCGTGGTGTATCATTTTATGTTTTGTTAAATTGTGGTATATCGTTTTATGTTTTGGTAAATTGTAGTATATCATTTTATGTTTTGGTAAGTTGTTGTATATCATTTTATGTTTTGGTAAATTGTAGTATATCATTTTATGTTTGGGTAAGTTTTGTTATATTGTTTTAAGTCTCAATATATTGTGGTATATCGTTTTATGTTGATGTATGTTTCTTTATATTTTAATATGTTGTGTTTTGGTATGGACCTTAAATTTCCAACAGTTATTGAATAGTTTTCTGATGACTCATATGTCTGCTACCATACATCTGTATGTCTTACATGTACAAATGTATTACCATACAGGCGTAAAATACTGCACGCTGATATGTATTATAAGATTAACTTCCACTTAAGCGTATTGTCATAGTACTTTGAGACTCCTTCATGTGTGTGTCATGCATGTGTAGATTATATAAATCATACAGACATTTATACAAATAATACACACCACACTGAGCAGGACACATGTTTTACACCCTTCCCTGTTTTGTTTTCTGTATAATATGACTGTTGGTGTCTCAATAACAAGGGGCGGATTGCCTCGATAATTTGACAACTTACATTGTCTGTACAGCCGCTAAGTATTAAGTAATGATCATTCACGCTGTACTATATACACGGACAAGTTGTATTGCGTGAATAATTGTATATTAAAATGTAAGTACACCTCTGCTTGTCTCTCAAGTCCTTTGACCTTTTACAAATATTGACTCAGCCCTCTAACTCCGAAATAATATACAACCCTTTCACTCGATCTATTCAGTCCATATATACACGAGTTTTGATTGCAGGCTGTCCTGGTTTATGCCCATCAAATTCACATGTACTTTACTGTTTCATGATACACAATATAGCATCAAATAATTGTCGTTTTTAAATATTTGAAATTGAATTTTAAAAAGCGAGTCTTAGAAATTAAAACTTTTGGAGCCTTGTCAACAAAACAAACTTCAAGGTGAGAACTTTTATCACGTAACAAAGAAAAGTTACATTTTTGCGGGTTTGAAAGTTAAAACGTGGAGGACTTAATCAATCGGTGGCGGCGATTTTGTCGCACGATTTTTAGTTTGTGACGTAACGTCATTGTTTATATTATGCTGTCACTATTGATTTCTTACTATCGCAGCCAATGACAAACGCTCCAGGGTACATGAAACTAGTGCTAGTGACAAATTTTCAAAATATTACATTGTGGAATCGGGTCTTTTTTCTTGTTTAACGTCATATCAACATATATTTGGGGATGGGAGATGGTTGATTAAATTAGAAATTATGACACCACTCGGTGTTCTTTATAAGGATAACTCCTTATAATATATAATTAGGTTCTTATATTACATAAAAAATCCTTTTTGCTACTTAAATCTAAACAATCTCGGCTAAAGGTGATATATTTGTTATATGCTCTCAGGAATTGATTATATTTAAACATACATTTTGGGAATACTATTTCTTTATGCGCTTATTTATTATATCTTTGAAAAATTCGACATTTCAAAATTATACTTATCCACAATATCAAGAGATTATCTGTTGCATGATGTACATAGTTTACAATTTTCGGTATTGTTATAACGACCTACATCAGTGCTATATTCAACTTATGTGACGACTTACGAATTTTCTTTTCTTTAAAATATCGATACCTAAGTATTTCGTTAATTATTTTTGTAAACATCATTAATGAATATGTTCGTTTAAAGAACACTTCGTAGATGATTTTTCTATGCAGTCTTCTCAAAATATATACATTTTACGTTTAATGATATCAATCTTTTTGTCAACCATATTGTCATAATGTTATGTATACCTTAACCCCATTCTAAGTAACACATCTCGTATAATTTTGGACCACTCACTTCCTTTCTCGAGAATTTCTTGATAACAAGCCTTTAAGTTAGAGTTAAATGGATTCTCAAAACTTACTTGATGACAAAAGTATGTATCATGAAACGGTTTTAGTGACATCGGTGCAAAGTGTTTGACGAGATAATTTATCTTCAATACAAAAAAACATATTAGTCCCCCAATGACGCACCGAATGCTTTGGACCTCTTCACAAAGAGGGAACATGATACTAGCGAGTGTCCTTGGCTCTCCGTGCACCATACAAATAACAATTACTACACAAATTGATCAATTTAAATTTTACGCCGACTGGCCATTGGTATATTTTAATGTCCTAATTGTCGAAACATTACAACACAGCTCAATCACTGCTCAATCATCTGATTTAAAATTCAGCACATAGATACCTATTTAATATAATTATAACTGAAAGAATACTATTAACATAGTATACAATTTTGATTATAATATTATGGTTATTCTTTATGTAATGAGAGTGTCATGTTTAGCATGAAGCTTATCTTCCACATGACCTTCAAATAACACAACTACACTATAAACAATTACCATTCAGAAATACAATGCATGGTGTACATCAAGTAGGTGACTATTTGAATAATAATTCAAATGATAAGTTAACAGTGCATTTATTCATGTTAAACATGTACACAGTATGCTCAAGGTCAATCAAATATGTTATGAAAAGGTATGACTTCGACCTTTGCCGTTTTCTAATTGCTAAAGACCACTTCATCTATACAAAAACACCAAAATCGGCAAGGAAAATATTCCGTGATTTTTTTTTTGCGACTTTTCAAGAGCCAAAACTTCATGCTGGCTCCATATAATGTAGATGCCACAACCTGGCATGGAAGTTAAAATCACTTCCGGGTTCCATCTAAGATTTTTACATTTTTTATATACTTAGCAATATTTTGAGATATTTTGCCACTCATAATTTTCTGTTTTAGATTGATTTTTAAGATAAGAAACATTTTGTTTAGATTCAATTGTGTTATTAAACTCCAAGGCTTCTCCATTCAGAATCTATGACATTTCAGATGTTCGTTCAAAGAATATGACACATATCTGAGGGATTTTAACTGTATATAATATATATATATATACCTAGACAACCCGATTCTCACCCTACTCTGACATTTCTAGGTCGCCAATGCAAGGGAACGGCAAAAATCGTTACCAGATTGCTTCGGCCCTATTCAGGCCTAAGCTTTTATAAATGGTATTAAGTAGGGCATGTTTATAAAACCTATTGAACGCCTTATAAAATATCAAATCAAATCTGATTAGGACCGTTTCTGGCTTGTGTGAAGTCTTTGTTGTGAAAAAAAAAACTATTGTGTTTATATACTGCAAATCTGCTTATGTTCGTTGTCACAAATGTTGATCCTTTCGCAAAAATAAGCAAAGTTCGCAGCTTTTCCCTTTATTTTGTCTTTTCATACTTGAATATAAGTTCGCAGCTATTATTTTGCTATAATATAAGGCTTTTGGGGATGTTTAGCGCACCCAAACATGACAAATAGTGTGATTATCACCGATAATGATTTATGCAATACATTCGTTTATTAAATGACTGGATTCATCTCCGAATCACAGGTTTTTAACATTATTTTTAACTGCATTGTCAATAGAAGAGCATCCCACCAGAATGCTTGTATTCATAGCAGTATTTGTTTTTGGTGAGAATAGATTCCTATTTATTTTGCAAGACGAAAATAATACACACTGAATGATTTATATCGTGCTATTGTAACCAGCAGTTCATATTTAGGTTGGGAATTTTGTGTAACTTCTTTCGACCAAAAACAAAGACTGACAAAAACATTCCTATTGACAATCGTCTGATTACGACCATCTATCAGAATCATTATCAATGCCCTCTAATTTTACACTCTCAAATATCTTACCTTAATATTCACTGCGCTGTAATTATAGCAGAGCAGCTAGGTGTGGTTTACCTAAATACTGTAAACGTACATATTTTAGCGGTAATTTTATTTTAGCGCTTTTCGCGCTGGAAGCCTTGCGCTAAATTATGATTGCGCTAATTACTTTTTGTACGTTTTATTTCTATAGAAAGTTCTGTGAATGCGCTAATTCATCATTGCGCTAACTGACTAAAATCTGCAAATGCGCTAAAATTTGATTGCGCTAAAATAAGTACGTTTACAGTATTCACTGCACTGTAAAAGATTTGTATTGGTTTGGTTTTATTTGTTTAACATCCTATCAACAGCTAAGGTAATTCAAGGAAGGCCTCCCGTGCGTGCGATATGCATGCTTGGAATACACTGTAAAAGAAGCGATTCGGTGTCGCTCCTTCTCTGTTGACAGTTTGCAACTTAGCCAATGGGTCATGGTTCTTTGGCTCCGTTGGTAGTGCCATGTATTATCAAGCTTGCGACCTAGATTTGATTTCTGACAGGGCCTGTGTACTGGGAAATGTATTTCCGTGATCTTGCACATTTCTTTTAAAGTACAGCTCAAAATACAATTTTCAAACTATATATTCATAAAATCATTAGATTCACTTAAAGATTGCTTAATCATTATCTACAATACATATGTGTAAATCGATTTTAACGCTGTCCAAACTCTTCGCCACAGCGACGAAATCGAGTAGGCAAAGGAACTATTTATGGTAAAGGCGATTTGATTTTAAACGTCTTATTGACCACAAACTACCCCTAATTGAAAGTGTTTGGATTAAATTGTTAATACTTTATACATATAGAACATTGTAATATAGGCCTTTCATCTCATGCAGTTCCATATGGGCTCACACAACTAGCTCTATTGAACAGCAGGTACCAATTAATAATAAGGTAAAAAACACAATATTACCTGTAAGCTGGTTTTAATGTTCAAGATGTCATGCTCACAGGTTATACAGAATTATTTATAACATTTTTTTAAAGCAAATTCCCTTACCTTTTGATGTTTGTTAATGAATATTTTCCTGACTAATTGACAATTTGTTTATTTGCATTATCATGTATCTAATACCTTCTATATGGAAAGAGTAACAGTATGATTTTACACTAATTTTGGCGTTCAGATTACTGCGATAGATTGGACATTGCATTATCACTGCGGCTCAGTCGGTACATAGTGGGATAATTCAACATCCTGCTAAACTTCGGAGTGTGAAGTTCAATGGAATGGTTTGTACTGTCCAGTGGTTATGACCTTTAGCAAAACACTTCTATCTAACTTCTCTGAAGAGTTTGTGACGGGTGTTCCACTGGACATGTAACCGGTTATCGAATGGGCATGTAAAACATTGTTACATTATTTGACATGTACCACGCTATCCACTGCAAATGTTCCGAGATAAGACATCATTTTGCATTCTGCTATACTCAGAAATGTTTCGCAATGTACCACAAAAGAACGGCATACCGATAGCCGTTCATCCCTTCCAGGAACATTGGCCACCGTTTCTAAATCACATAGAACATAGAAATAATGTGTCTTCTTACTTCAGAACTACTTTAATAAAAGCATGTCCTTTGTCTCCTTACCTACCAGATTTACCACTCTTGTGTTAAAATCAGAGTAAGTGTTACATGCATTGTTATGCATGACTAAGTTAATGAAAAAATAACCTAAGTAATGATCTCAGAAGATTTGAGCCTATGTATGTTTGTTGCATCAACAGTAGTTAAAGAAGCAGAAAATTATCGATATCACTCAATAGATTTATTAATGCATACAATACAATTGTAGACATACGCATTTTGATTTTAGTATAAAAGAATCTTTGAATCAATAACTAAAATATGGTATGCTGAATATGCGTAAAAACAAGCGTAATCTGATTTTCTGTTTGTTGTTGTAGGAAGCAACACGACGTCGTCGTCAGGCTCTTCCGGCGCGAGTTACGACGCCTCAATCAAGCTCATCGCTACTATATGCATTGTAATCGCAGCCATTATCATTTCTGTTGTGGTTGCAAAGATAGCTGACATGTGTTACGACCGACATGTACTACGTGACGATGCTAGTGACATAAGCGATCATACCAAGGGTCTCATACGAGCACGATTGGCAATCATTCAGATGAAGAAGAAAGAAAAACCTAAAAAAGGCACGATGGGCATGCTTCGGATCTGGTCGGCTAAAACTAAAGGATCGAACCAACAACCGACACCCAATAGCAATGCCAGTAAGGAGAGAAGTGTTGTGATAAACGTAGGTGAAGCGCCAAAGGCAAACAAAGATGTTGAAAAATACTCACCGAAGTTAGATAACAAGTCACACTCTACAGTGCAAAACAGTACAGTTTCTGTTGAAGCTAAGAAACAAGGTGTTTCGAAATCTCAGAATTCGAAAAAAGTTGCCAAATCTTCCGTGCCGCCTAAGACTCCATCAAAAGCTAATAAAAACGATAAGGGAGGGGGAGCGAGAAAGCAGGCGGCTTCCAATGATAAACGTGTAACATTTAGGGAAGAGAAAAATGTGATGGAGATTCAGAGTGTTTCAACATTAGGAGCCCAATGTTGATGCATGCCTGTATTTAGCTAGGCTCGATAATTACTGTATAAGACTGTTTCTGAATAAAACTTATCTTAATTGTTATCAGCTTCTCCATTAGTGGACTGGTTTCAGGGACAGAGATTGTTTCTTGAACGAAATCGTTTTAACGACAGTGAGAACACCGAAAAAACTTTCAGAATGAGAAAGTATAGTTCTCTCCTGTGGATGTTACTTCGAATGGTGTTCAACTTACAATCGAGGTGTGAAACAACAATAAATATCTAACTATAGATGATATTAAGGCCAAAATATAAATACTACCAGATTGCTAAATGAGTGATCCCGCCAAAACGGGGACAAGAATCTTACCTATGTGATTTTACAGCCAGTATCAAAATACATTAACATAAGTGTTACTATTCGATGGTAAAAAGAAAAAGTCGAATTACGTAAATGGATTTTACCTCGTATTTGTGTGACCACAGTTTTTCATCATCGTTTGGATATCAACCAAAGACCTAACATACCTGTTTTCCTCCAATTTAGGGTTTTTATATTGAAAATGACACATCCCTCATTGACGTAATATATCCGTACCCTGCCAGTTGTATTGATGATATATATGAGGTCATGTTTGCGGTTGAGAGACTTTCTCTAACATCTTCCATCATAGTTTGTTATTGTTACCGTGTTGTTCAAAAACCGCCTGATAAGGCATATATGAGAGGTTATTGGCATGATACGTTGATATTGATTAATTATCATAGTAAATGTATTTTTATAGACCATTACCTGCCCTTTCGCATTTTTATTTATGGCTTGAACAGATCAGATGATTTTTTTTACCATTCTTCCATATTACTTACTGTAAACGCACATAGTTTAGCGGTTATCGTATTTTAGAATTTTTTCCGCACCAGACCCTTTGGGCTTGATTTTAATTGCGCCAAATACATATTCATTCCCTGGCCCATTTCCTATGGCAAACAATATTGGTGCGGTTATCCATCATTTCACTAATCTGCTAACCGTTTGCAATGCGCAAAATTTAAGTGCGCGAAAATTAGGTCATTTACAGTATAAAAAAGATTATATTACGACGAGAGCAGTTCTTTAAAATGTGTAAAATGTATGTAAGTTTATCATCAAAGAAAACTACAATCTCATTATCTTTTACTGAAAGAGAATGTGCAGTGAGAGAAATAATGAAAAGTCATGAATGTGGATTTGTTTAGATAGAAAAAGTGTTCTATTGAACGTTTTGCGTCTATCAATATATTTTACTGTTAATGTTTCCGAAATTTGTGATTTGATGAAAATGAGATTTTGTAAATCCCTATATTGTCACTGTTTTACGACAACCAATCTGCTAATGACAAGTTAGTACTTTAATGGATTGGTTAGGAATTAAATTATGCCACGTGTTGTTTTTAATGAAAACCGTTTTAGTTATTTTGTTTATTTGAGTATATTATGCGATTCAATATATCACGTACATGTTACATCAACAAAAAGTACAGACAATTACAGATATATCTGTTGGATTACGGATTAATGTATTTAGACTACCATATTGTTTTTCAACCTCAACTGTTTTAAAAAAGAAAACAAGAAAATTATTCTAAAAAGGTTAATGGAAGAAACTTCAATCCATTTCATAATTACTTAAAAACTAGTAAATCCGCAATATCTCTTAAAATATTTCCCCCTATTTTCTTTTCACTTTTCTATATATATATATTTACCAAATACATTTTATTTATCTTTTAACTAGGAATGCGTACATCATGTTAATTCCATAAATAGCCAGGATGAGTAACTCAATGAGCAAATGACATTGTCAGGATCGGGGAAAGAATATGTTTGCTTTGTGTCATCTACATTTTGACATTTCTTACAACCTTGTTAAGTCGCCTCCTTTTGTCAACACTTTAGGCACTTAACACCACTGATGAGTCTTAGAATGACGTCACCATTGTATGATGCAGTTATTTGATCTTAGTTGTTATTGAAGATACCAATATCTTGTGTGGTTTTCCTACATCGTCCGAGGCTAGTAATCATGGTCCTTTGGAGGATAGGGGACAATTTCGGCTGGCAATCCCAAGGAATAGCCTGTTGAACCACACTCCTCTTTGGGTCATTGTCATTTCCGGCTGTTAACATTTTTTATTCCAACTGGGTCCCCTGCACTATACATTGAACACTTGTACATTTCATAACAATATTCCACTAGAAAATATTTTGGTGGACTGTTATGATCGGTATTCAAAAGTGATCACTTTATATTGTTGATTGCAACGACTGAAATCAGATCTGAATGAAATGACAAGAGGTGTTCTGTCCGGAAAATCTGTAGAATGGAGATTCTTAACTAACTTGCTGACATTATGTTTTACACTTGTATATGTAGCCTACAGGGTTAGACTTATTTCGCTTTAATCGCCTAAGTCATTCTCTCTTCAGAGAACAGCGATAAATCTAACTCGTTAGAAACGAATAATTACCTTGACTTGAACAGATAATTTAGTTTGACTCACGCGGAACCTTAAACAGATATTAATGGAGACTTAAAGTTTATGTTTATCAAAACACATCAATAGTGATATTATTTTATCAACTCTAAATACAAACATGTAAGCCATGTTTCATTCAGTCAAGTTTCCACCCTGAGAAGGTAGACATTGCTACATCGTTTCGACTTAGAATTGTCCCGTTTCCGAAGATAGGTCCCATACGGATAAAGAGATGGTCTCCCTGGTTCATTGACAAAACGACGAGAGCTGCAGTTTGCTGGATATCTTTGGTCAGGATAGAATCTGTCCATGATGATCCTTTAACTGATCCATTCAACACAAGGAGAGTCCGGAAAAGCTCCTGTCCATAGCAAAGCATTGTCCAGGTAATTACATAGGTACCGGATTCCGGAGCGACGTAAATCCCGAGTCTCGGTTTGTATCCATATCCATGGTCCAGCGCCACCTCGTCAAAAACTACCACGTCATCATTTACAACCCATTTGTCACTTGAGAGAAACACATGGAACGCAATCGTTTGCTGAAGAGAAGATGACACAGCTCCTACAACACAAAATACCGAATAACGCGAATGATATATTGTAAATTGTTCATATTGTACTACCAAGCCACATAACTGACTTTTGTTCAATTTGTTTTTTTTTTTATTATTATTTATTTTGTGTTAAGGGAATATTTTATAAACAAAGTGTAAAATACGCTCCGCTCCAGATTGTTAGTCTTTCATCCCGGCTTTTTAAGGGGGTGTCAAGGTCTTTGTTGTGCTTTTACTTAACAGGCACAATTTCTCTACTGCCGCTTTTGCAAATCGACTTGTTAATCCCAATCCATAAAAAAAGATATCAAGTTAAGGTTGTATTTACAATAGAATTGAATGACCACGAATCTTTTTTCAACAGTGCAATTTCAAATGGCAATCAACACCATTTAATGTTATCATTACAACATACATTTCAAAATGTTGAAATAATTTTTCGTTATGATGAACATGTATGTTGCACAGTATATATTATAATTATATATATATATAGCATTCAATACAGTCGAACCTTGTTATCTCGAAGTAAATGTGGTCACGAGCAAAAACTTCGAGATATCACCGAGTATTCGAGGTAACCAGGTACATTTTACCTAGATTATCTACAATATGAACTGAATGTTAACTTCGAGTTAATCATGGTCTTCGAAGACTTCGACATAATGAGATTTGAATGTGATATTATTATAAACAAAACAGGGAATATCTACCACATTCAACTCAACAATATTTCGCTATTTTATCAACTTGCCTTTTCGATGGTTTCCGGAGAATGTCGAAATCGACGAATGTCTCGCATTATTCTCAGCTTGTACCTTTCTCTCATTCTCGTCAGAATGATTCTGGAGCTGGTCGCTGTCCTTTTCGTTGTCTATATGGAAGAGCGACATTGTACTACGATTTTGATTACTAGACATGTTCCCAACACCAGGTTTAGAATGGTAGGATGTATTTCTACCAAGTTCAGCGTCTTCGTTTTCAGTCATTGGAAAATCAGATTTAAAAATCTGCCGTGATTCCCGTTTACCTTGAACAGAGTCTAACCTGACACCTGTTTGCATGTCTGATACCATCTTCACTAACCTGTCGACAATTTCATCTTTCTGCATCATTGCTTGTTCCAGTGACGTCACCTCTTGTTTCAGCTGCTTCATTTCAGTAGCCTGACTTGTTACGTGTAATTCGAGTTGATCAATCCGTCCATCCTTTGCACCCAAAAGGCGTTCCATACCCTCAATTTTCACTTGAACAAATTCTGCAATTGCCTGCCATTCTTGAGATGGATGTTCGTGGTCAAGGTCTTGCAATTTCAGTTTGGGATCGCTTGAGGCGATAAATTGTTCCAGAGGTTGAGTATCGTGATCACCCTTGATTCTGTCCAGATGTCCTAAAGTACCGGACATACATATAGCCAACAGAACGAACTTCATAAGCATCGTTACCGTCCTATCGTCCATGAAGACAATGTATTATTTGTAAGTCTATAATGCATTTATTACAATGTACCAGCTCCACGTCAGACATCAGGGTCACGGCTGATAAGGGACATCAGTCTATTTGGTGATTGTACGTGATTAAGTATGGAAAGACATAACAGACTTAAACATTTTACAGATTTCGTGTCTTGATCATTTCATGTTTTGCCTCATTGTGCGGTGAACTGCCAGGGCTATTTATGAAATCATAGGATACCTACTGATTGAATTAAACGATGATTTAGCCAAACAGTAACAATACTTCATTTTTTTTGAAATCCTGCTTTACCATTCATTTCAGAAAAAAAAGTTGATTGCAATAGGGCATTTAAAAAACATGTTTTAATGTTAATATTTGATTATAAAAAATGATAACATACAGTTTTTGAATTAACTGCATTAATAACTTTTGTAGAAATATTTTGCTTTATCAAGTTTCCACCCCGAATATGTAGAAATCGCAGTGTCGTTTCGACTTAAGTTTGTCCCATTTCCGAAGATAGGTCCCATACGGATATAGACGTGATCTCCCTGGTTCAAGGCCAGGACAAAAATACCCGAAGTTTCATAGATATCTTTTGACAGCTCGGAATCTGTCCATGCCGATCCTTTAACAGACACATTAAGCATAAGGAGAGACCGGAATAGCTCTTGTCCGTAACAATACATAGTCCAAATGACGTAAGTGCCCGACTTCGGAACGACGTAGATCCCGAGTCACGGTTTGTATCCATATCCATGGTCCAGCGCCAATAACTCAATCAATTTCAGAATTTCATTATTTGCCTTCAAAAGAACGTGAAGTCCATGAGTATATTCTGCACCGAGTCACTTACCAAATGTAAATGGACGATCTACAAGATATTAATATGTTGACATCAAAACATTTCGGTTTATACATCAAATTTAGATCAGAATGAGGGTCCTTACGCGCAAAATTACACGCATAGGAACTTAATGACAGTAATTGGCTGTGATGTTGTATAAACTCTGTCTTTTACAGAAAGTTTGATATTTCACATATGTTTCTTTTCTGGTTAACCGTGTGAAAATTAAAACAAACAAAAAACTCGTAAATAACTGTCTACACGATAACCACCATTATAACCAATGTCATAACTACGACATATTTGCAGATTTGATGAGATCCCCATTAATTCGGAATGAAAGGAACCAAACCCATTGGCTCCAAGTCTGATACTCTCTTTGACAATTCGTCTATAAGTTTATCCTTTCGTATCAATTCGTCGGACGTAATTGCTTTATTTTAGTCATCTGACTAGCAAGATTTAATTCCTGTTGACCAATACGTGCATATTTCTCGATCAAATCGGCGTTTCATAATACCTTTCAATCTTTCGGTAAACGATGGAGACGAGGTCACGCCATCCTGAAACTGCTTGCAGGGATAATGATGTTTCCATTGTGGAATTGGACTGCCGGTATCAACCTGGTCAGTAACCATATGTCCGAAAGAATCGGCACATAATATTACCAGAAAGAATTCCACAAGCATTGCTTAATTTTTCATGGTGGTTTGTGTATGCCTCTATGATGTATTTCTCAGTCTTATCTTTTTGTACCAGTTTCACGGTGGACATGTAGAGGCATGGTCACGACTAGATAAGAATGATCTCCCAACTTAGTGATGTTTATAGGGAACGTCATAGCTGACATCATATAGTTTATTATATGCATTGTGTAATGATTTATCCCCATTAATTGGTACAAATAATTAAGTTATCGTTTGGCAACTATCAGATTTACATTTATGAAAATATTTCTGTGCACTCCTATGCTTTTGGCTAATGCAACCATCAGCACTGAAACAGATTTTTGGAGATTTGCACCGCCAATTGCTTGTCTGCTTCAATACAACAGAGTAACTGTATGATGTTGGAACACTTTGATGATTTTACAGGAGAAAGTTTATACCGATATATAATTGCTATCAATAGTTAAGGTCACCACGTATTAAATTTTGCCTTTAACATTAAGAGTAATCTAAATACACCCCAGTGGTATTATACAAGCCTATAAACCAGTACTATGGTGTAAATTAAAAGAGGTAACTTGATCAAGTGTTGGTATGTATCATGGCTAACCATGGGTCTTGCTGTTGACATGTAATTTGTTAAGCTGTTTTAAATTTCAGCAAACATGCGACAAAATGCATGCCTCGGGGAACAAAATTTAATCATGTGTATCAAATAAATTGCACAATCATGACATTTGTTTGATATACGTATTCTCCATTTATATCATATTTGTGAGATATTTTTGACAACTGCCATTTGCATTTCAAGGTCAAAGTAAAAACAATGTTTATACCTTTAAATCAAGTCTATCCAGTCAAACACATGTCCCTGTTGTATGCTACAGACTTTTGTGAGCTTAAGGAACCACGGAACCAAATGATTTACCATACCACTCTCCTGCTTAAATAGAGTCTTCAACACTGGTCCACAAGCCCTAACTTTGATGAGGTCATCTCGCAAACCTGTAAAAAGAATATTAAAAAATTCTACCAATATGAACTTTCTTTGATATGGGCCTTGTACAATCTTGTATTGAATTCAGCACCAAAAATTTACCTAAATTTACAACAAATTTACACATTTGATTAACTCGCCTGCAAGAAAAACGGCAACTTTTTCTTTCTATATATTTTATACCTATATATATTGCCCAGCCCACAAATAAAACTTTGGAAACTTCTCTCATCTGAATATACAATCAGGAGGCCCCGATGCATTCACCTTCCAATTAAATCTTCTGCCAAAACGGGGAAAACCCACAATCTATTTTTGATTTGGTTCTGTTGTCCCTTAATGTCATTGTTACTTTTCAGGTTTGATTATTTGACTTACAACTGTTATCTGATGCATCTTTTAACAAAGTAACGCTATAAAAAATGTCAGTATCTACAGCAAATATTTTGGTATATCACATGACTAGTTTTGTGCTTGAAATTTGTTTGCTATTAAAATTCAACATTAATTTCTTATACAGATGAACCGTAATTTAAGTTATCTTGAATTCTTATACATTGAATATCCCCGTATCAGTGTATTTATAGCTCTACATACCTCAAGGGATTATCATAATGTAGCCATCAAAGATGTTACCTTGAATTCCGGCTTCCATATTATTATACAATACATAGCAGTAAATGATAAACCAAGAACAACTATCTATTCTGTTTCTTTTTGTGTTTTCGAAGTCTTAAAAATCCTTATTATATCTCGCTTTGTATAATATTAACACCGCTAGATACTCTTGTCTCGTGTTGTCAAATTATATTTTAATTGGCTCGCGACATACAAATACATGGTAATGAAAAGGCATGAGTTTCCCTTCATATAAGATTGATGATACGAGTTTTGAGTATCAACGATCTAATATGAAGGGAAACGAATGACAGATTCTTTTTAGCATATGACGTTTGTATTTCAATAATGCAACCAAATCACTCAATCCCTCGAAGTAGGTTAGTTATACATCTACCGGCGAGAGAAAAAATAGTCCTACACGATAGACTCCTGAAATTGGTTTGGTTTGGTTTGGTTTACTTTGTTTAACGTCCTATTAACAGCCAAGGTCATTTAAGGACGGCCTCCCGTGCGTGCGACATGTATGCGTGTGGTGAGTGCGTATGTGTGTTTTGTGAGGCTGCGGTATGTTCGTGTTAAGTCTCCTTGTGATAGGCCGGAACTTGTGCCGATTTTTAGTGCTACCTCAATGAAGAATACTGCCGAAGACACCCAGCAGCACACCCCATCCGGTCACATTATACCGACAACGGGCCAACCAGTCGTCCCACTCCTAATATGCTGAGCGCTAAGCAGGAGTAGCAACTACCATTTTTAGACTCTGGTATGTCCTGAAATTGATTAATTTTATTACATGTAGACCTTAATAAAAATCTTTTATGCTTTTCCATTAGGTTTATAATAGATAAATTGTCCCTTGTTATTTGAAACAATATATTATATTGTTATTGTTATTTGAAACAATACAGAGACTTTGAAAGTGTGGCAACGCCTGAGCGACTACTTTTGATGTGACGCTGCCCTGACGTCAGATGGCGCGGATGTAGAGGATTCGTTGCACACGCTCATTCACTGTCGTTCACAACCACTGTGCGGCGCCTTTACATTGTTTTGGATTCATCCTCATCCTCCTAGGAGTTGATATTGATGTAAAATGCTCCATTAAGAATGTTTCCACTGATCCTTGTATTCATTTTTTCCGTGAAAGGCGACGTTTGAGGCCAACGTGTTGGCAGTGTCTTAAAATGTGTGACCGATACACGTTTGTCAATGAATATTAGTGAAGTTTGTGTAAATTTGCGTTGGAGAGAATCCTCGATATGTTCTTTTGCTGGGTTTAGTTAACAAGGCTGTAATTTTAACACTTGGAACCACCCAATCAGCGTAGCGGAGGGTGTTCTTACGTGTGGGTAATATGAATTTATGTTATGTCTTTATTACATTGTATATCACGGTATTCATATGATAATATACAAATATAGCATTTTAATTAATTTTTTGGGGGGATTTCGTGAAAAAACTTTATATCGGGTACTGACCATGCAGTCGCAATATTTTGTTTAGAAATTATGTTGTAGTTGATTGTAATATTAGAACAATGGTTGAACATCGGCGCTGGAGGCTGGAATCTGTGAGTTCGGGATACCAATGCTCTGTATTCAGTATCAGTTGGAATGGTAACTATTCGGATTAAATCATCAGCACCGTCATATTCATTTTGAAGATCTTCTTTCAGATTCTCTGTCTGAGAATAAGAAAGTGGTTGCAATGAACTCATGTCAATATCGCGCAAATCCTGATCTACTGTCGATGTGACTGGTTTTGGTTTATTTTGTTTAACGTCCTATTAACAGCTAAGGTCATTTAAGGACGCCTTATCACTAGCCCTCCACCTCTGGGTTGCGAGTTCGAAACCTACGTGGGGCAGTTGCCAGGTACTGACCGTAGGCCGGTGGTTTTTCTCCGTGTACTCCGGCTTTCCTCCACCTCCGAAACCTGGCACGTCCTTAAATGACCCTGGCTGTTAATAGGACGTTAAACAAAAACAAACAAACCAAAAAGATATATTACGTACATCTACAATGTATAAGGGTTATTGTCATAAAGTTTCGTTGAAATTCCCTCAGTAGTTTAGGAGGAGTAGCCGGTACATCGTTGTGTCTACAGACGGACAGACGGACGGATAACCTGATTCCAGTATACCCCCTAACTTTTCGTTGCGGGGGGTATAATTACGTTTTGTAGCAGTTTGACACTTTTCCTTGATCTTATCACCAATTTCCGACATCAACCGCTTAGTGTTTTCATCAGTTTTTCCTGAATAAGTTTTCAGTGAGGTTTTGGATCCCATGGCCAGTTACAGTCATAATATGTCTACTGAGAATTTGCGCAGCATCCAAAACATGTACTGTAGTTGCTCGAAGTGAGTGGTTGGTATAGATCATGGATAAACCTGTCCGTTTTGAAATTTCACTCATGAATGTCCCAATAGTGTTGTGGCCAATGGCAATCTTGTTAAACTTCATACCGTGCTTGGAGGAGGCAAATTTCAGCTGTTGGAAAATCTTAGGACACGCAGGATTCAGCATCCGCACATATTTCACAAAGGACCGTACACCGTGAACTCTCTGAAATAAAAAATAACCGTATTTTATGCATATTTATTGTAATTTATAAGAAATTAATTTAAAAAAAAACATCATGAAAAAAGTATGTGCAGTACATCCTATTATTGTTATATTAATAATTTTAATCTTAGATAAACAAGCCTTTGATTTCATACATTCGGCCATCTCCAGACCGCTCTGAATCATTCTGGTGTTTCTTTGTAACCTTTGTAGACATAAAGTACATTCGTAGTCCTTTGTGACAGCAAAAGCAGGTTTTCTCTCCCACGCCTCCCAAAGTGCAGCATGATATCAATAAAAACCTAGAGAGAGAAGAATGATAAAGATAATCAATCAAATATACCATACATTATACAGCAAAATAACATACATGTACCAGCATGTTTCAATAATTAAATGTATTTCGTTGTAAAATCATCAATGAAAAATATAATCAAAAACAAATTCCTTGTTCAAATGTAAAAAGAAATCACCTTGCTAGTATTTGTTCACGCTTACCTTGTATTGTAACAGCTGCGTGTCCTCGTAGTTGCTTGTGACATACACAATCTGATCAAATAACGCGCCATAGCAAGCCTTAGTGTATAGCATGAACTACCCACAGCAAAACATTTGTATATGATTGCATTGACCTACAGTCTTAGACATCTATTTTAAAAATGTAGACGACTTAATCATGGTCTAAAGCTTACTTATATAATTATGTCAATTGGTTTGATATTGACATTGTTTTGCCATCAATTGCTGGCCATATTGTCTCAGTGTGTTGTAAGCCGATCAGGAAACAATGACAATTAAGTTTTAGCAATTCTTTTTTTTTTTCATTAAAAGAAATGCAAATCAATATATCAACTTTCCTAAATTTCATTTGAATCGCTAAGAAACTACGTATTTAATATCAATCAAAGTAGTTTTCCGAAACCTAATCAAGCTTCCAGCCTGAGAATGAAGATTATCTAACGCTATTACTATCCAGTAGTCTGCCGTGTCCGTAAGGCGCCCCCATCCGGATGAGGACAGAATCTCTCCGCTTCAGTCCCAGGACGACTAGTCGTAGTTTGATGATAATCGATCACGTGCTGAGCACCTGTCCATGATTGTCCCTTAATAGTTCCATTCATATCTAAGAGAGTCTGCAAAACAGTAAATAAGTTACAAGGTGTAGTCCACGTGAGGACATTGGTTTGGTTTGGTTTATTTTGTTTAACGTCCTATTAACAGCTAAGGTCATTTAAGGACGGCCTCCCGTGTGTGCGACATGCATGCGTGTGGTGAGTGCGTATGTGTGTTTTGGGAGGCTGCGGTATGTTCGTGTATGTGCCTGACTCTGGAGCAGTGTAGATCCCGTCTCCCGGGCTGTATCCGTCACCCTGGTCCAGTGTCTCTTGGTCATACACTACCACGTCATTATTATTCATTTCTTTATCTCCAGAAAGGACCACGTGGAATGCTACTGCAGACCTAGGTCTCGGTGAAAACAGTTCGTCACCTGTAGGGCAAGAAAAAAATATTTCTGATATTCATATGATGGTTATTCAGAAGTTATTTTCATTATTGTACACTGTACCAAAGGACCAGGGTCCGTGATAGCTCAGTTGGTTAATGCGCCGGCCACGTAATTTCAAGTGAAGGACCGATGTGCCTGGTTCGACGCTTGCTACCCCTGTTGTTTGCACCCGTGAAGCAGAGAAAAGGGTCGGTATGTGGTGTCGTGGTTGTGTCATTTGCCAAAACACTTGACCTGGGCCTTCATTATGTTCAGTGAGGTAGTCACCCGCTACTACAATGAGACCCGGTCTCATAGTACAAGTGTGTATATAGAAGGAAATCGCATAAAAACCATGCACAGAATTTACAATACAATCAAATTACTTCATAACATTACTGTTTCTGACATAATTGAATTGAGCAATTAACGTTTACATCAAAATCCATTCGTATTGGAAGTATCTACATTGCAACAGTCTCGATTCATGAAAAAAACAGGACATTTGATATTTTAATACCATATCTAATACATAATATCGTAATATCAAAATACTTGATCATTTTTTTAAAGAAAAGTATCTATTTATATACAAAGATATGTAAATACTCACGTATTTGTTGGAAATTGGAGGAGTTTGTTTTCGATGCCTCCCCCGATTCTTCGTCAGTATGATTAGCAATGTCGTTCTCGTCAGAGTTATGTGCGATATTGTTGTCGTAATTTGCGATGTGTTTATCGTAATGATTTTATTCGGTACTGACAGTTTGGTAGATTGAGTTTTTAGCAAGTGACGGTTTTGAGGTAAGCATATTACTATCAATAGATTCATGTGTCAAGTCCGAGATTTCTTCAGGATCGTATTTCATTCCGTCTTTGTTGGCACTTTGATGTCTGAAAAATCATCGATTCAGGTTAACCTTTGACATTTGACATTTGGACTTAAGTCCTATAAAAATGTTTCAACAATTTATCCACAACTTGATCTTTTCGTATAATTGCTTGTTCCAGAGACGTCATCACCTATTTTAACCCTTTTATTTCAGTCATCTGAATAGCCAGTTTTAATTCCATTTGATTAATACGTTCACCCTTCTCGGTCCTGAAGTCCTGCCAATCCGACAGCATTGGAGTGTCATGGTCAAGGTCCGGAAAATGTGGCGTTGGAATGCCGAACTCCAGCTGGATTCCAACCGTCGGACTGAAGATTCCAGTCATACACATGGTCAGTTTGGTTTGGTTTGGTTTGGTTTGGTTTAACGTCCTATTAACAGCTAAGGTCATTTAAGGACGGCCTCCCGTGCGTGCGACATGCATGCGTGTTGTGAGTGCGTATGTGTGTTTTGGGAGGCTGCGGTATGTTCGTGTTAAGTCTCCTTGTGATAGGCCGGAACTTTTGCCGATTTATAGTGCTACCTCACTGAAGCATACTGCCGAAGACATGGTCAGTAAGTACTTCAAAAAGATTTCTGTAATGATATTGTCCACATTCAAACTATTGAAGCTATAACGTCCTAAAGTAGTTATTACTTAATCTTTTCTTTTGGCCCGGCTGATAATAGACCTCCAATATGTAGTCGTATATAGCAGTAGTTGGGGCTAGATAAGAAAAAAAGATAACGATATTCCGTACGGGATTGTAAGCCGTCTTGGTGACCTTTCACTATAATTGGTTTTTGGTGAGAATGCTTTCCCTCTCTCTTTCTGGAAGTTGTCACTTCTCTTGACCCCCTTTTTTGGCTCTACTGTATTGAACTCTCAATTAGTACTGAAAGATGCTAATAGTTGTGTCTTTTGTACAACCCCTCTTAAGCAGCATAGGTAACACACGAGTTAAATATTCTAGCTTAATGTGCTTTAAAGTAACTTTAGCGTAAATTAATGTATTTTGATGCACTTTAACGTACTTACTGCTGTACTTTGCAGTAATTTAGCTTCCACATAGCTATTCATATTTTTATATATGTTTATTTTATATAAACTGCTTTGAAAACTGAATTATTTGACTTAAATCGTTATTAAAAGATAAAAATCCATGTGACCTGGAAGAAAATCTTATTTTGATTTAGTCGTTAATTATTACATCTTTAACGGCCATTCAACTCTGTAATGATCATTAAGGCCAAAAACATGGCGAGTAAAATGGTTATAAAACGTAACAACATCAAATAAACGACAGGGGAACATATAACATATATATTTCTGCACCCGCGTATATGATTTATAATGACAAATGTTGTTATGATTACTCATATCGCATGGAACAGATCGACAACTTTTTGATAGTTCAAAACTTTGTATATGTTGACAGTTTCAGACTTATTACAGTGTTGTAGAAAGGATTCTTGCTTGCTTGGAGATCAATGCAATCCAATAAAATGTGTTTTAACTAACTAAAAAAACAATTCATTGTATGCGATGCCCTGAGACTGGTCCTCTTGCTTCAATAAGCAATAATGTATTATGTATTGCTCAACCTAGGACGGGCCAGGAATAATAAAATCTTTGGGGTGAGATACGAGGACCCGAGGGGGATGGTTAAATTTCCAAACACTAAATTGCCGAGTGTTTGGGAACTGAACAATCCCCCAAGGGTGAACTTCCCCCTATCTCATCCCCAAAAGGGGCAATGACTATTTTTCTCTTATCATGTTTTCCCATCGTAGTGTGACCCAAATCTAAACGTTTGTAAAGAACAAAACGTGGACGAGGATGTCTCTTGTGATAAGGCTGCAGCAGATTTTTTTTACACATTACGGTGTTGATTTCATAGAGAATATAGTTCGGAAGAGCTTGTCAAAAAGAACAGAAAACTCTGTTAACTATTTTGTCAAAGCAGCAGACAAACCTATATAGGTGTGTGACCCCTTAAAGGTAACTCTGCATCAGGTTAGTGACGTCACCCTATTGTAAACAATAGCACGTTCAAACAGCACAAATAGCTTATCTAAGAAAATATCACCCCGGTAAAACTACGGATATCCATGACCAGGGTAAGAACAATCTAATTAAAATATAAATGTTCATTCTCACTACGTCACATGTAACGTAGTGAGAATGAGCATCTATATTTTAATCACATTGGTAGCAAGGAAACCATACACCGTTAATGCATTAATCGAGTGTAGTGTCTTTATATCTCCATTCATTTCCCCACTGTTAAATAGCAAAAAATTAGTTGCAAATGGTTTAATTAAAATCGATAAAATGAAGGTTTAAATCACAAGGTTGGTGGGAATGATAATGCCACTTTAGCGGCGCGATTGGCTTTGTCATTACAAGGTAGTCCAACATGTCCAGGTTTTTTTTGTCCATGAACACAGCAAGTAATAACATGACATCTTACGGTTATTAATGACTACAAATAAAATGTAAATCAATAATATTTTGTAGATGATATTTAATCTATGTTGTATTCAATGATACAAAGATTATTGGTAATTAATTCCAACAGATCATCAATCTCTTAGCATGGTAGATATTGTTTTGCAAAAGCAATGTTTTCAGATTTTTTTAAACAAAAGATTTGGCTTTTCATATACCCTGTTTTTAACAAGTATAACCTTCGGTGCATTCACCTAGCCCAGATAATGATATTGTGTCTTTAAACAGATTTGTTAAGAAAATCAGGTTTTTATCTTTTGGAAAGAAATAATTGCAGCGTATGTATATTATAGGTAATTATAGTAGTTTAATAGCAACGCGATACAATAATGTCAACCAAAAGCAAATATGTTAACACAGGGATGTACAGTAGGTTAAACTTTAAGGATTAAATTCAATACAAACGTATAAAAAAGTTCATCCTTGAATATCCCGAAATTTCTGATTTGTTTTTCTTTCGCTAGTCAAGTTTCCATCCTGAGAAGGAAGAATACCCGACAATGTTATCGCTTACTATTGTTCCGTGTCCGTTTGTAGGCCCCATGCGAATAAAGATATGATCTCCCTGGTTCAATGTCAGTACGATGACAGCTGTAGTTTGATGATAATCATTTATTTCTTGTGAATCTGTCCATGACGTTCCCCGTATTGCCCCATTCACCACAAGCAGAGTCTTGAAATAATTATGTGGATTGCAAATTGTGGTCCATGTGAGGACATATGTGGCCGACTCCGGGGCGATATAAAGCCCGTCCCTCGGGTTGTATCCGTCACCCTGGTCTAGTGTCTCGAAATCATATACTATGACGTCGTTATTTGTGACAGTTGTTCTTTTTGAAAGGGTCACATGGAATGCTACGGCAGTTCTGTTAGTCGGGGCGACACCTGAAATGAACAATTTCTCATTTGAGCCAAATAAACTTGTTATGCTGACGATATCTGTGGAAACGGAACACAATACGTCGTGAAATATGATCTTGCATCTATATAATATAACGTTATGTCACTAAGATAAAATATATATGAATATACACTTACGTTTTTGTGGGCATTCTGAGAACTTTGCTGTCGATAATGTTTCCGCCTCTTTCTCTGCTTGCGCTACATTGCTGTCCTCGTCAGACTGATTTTTGAGATAGTTATCGCCATCTGAGATATGTTTGTTGGAATGAGTCGACATTTTAGTGCCATTTTGCGAATTATGGTGTACTTAAGCGGAATAAATTCTCGCTTTTGTGTCCATGTCCGATAATCTTGTCGACAACGTATCTACAACTTCATCCTTCAGTATGATTGCTTCTTCCAGTGATGTTATCCCCTGTTTTAGCGACATTATTTCCGTCATCTGAGTAGCGATTTTTGATTCCAGTTGATTCATGCGTTCATCCTTCTCTGTCAGTAGACGTTCCATACCCTGAATCTTCTGGTAAACGATGGAGACAAAATCCTGCAGTTCCGAAGGAATTGGATATCCATTGTCACGGTCAGAAATATGTAGCATTGGATTGCTTTGGTCAAGCTGGTTTCCAACCGAATGACCGAGGATTCCGGCCACATATATGGTAAATAAGAACTTCACAAACATGTCTGTGATCTTATCGTAAACACAGACAATGGTAATCCTCTACATCTACAGAATAGTTATTCGCCAATCTTATCTGTACTTGACTGACCTCAGACCTAAATATGTAGCCTTCTATAACAGTAGTCATGATAGATAGCTGGATAAGAAATACAGATCACGATGTTTCCAGAGACCGTCATTATAATTGCTAACATTTCGTACTTCATTTTTCATTGAGGTTGTTTTGTGGTGGCTTTGTCGGTGAGACCTAGGTTTTAAAACTCAGAAAACTGTTTACATATTTCTAAGATAGCGAAAGGAAGGATTCCACGTTAAGCAATTTTTTTGGCTCCTCAGGGATAAGCATACTTTTTGCAGGGAGATATGTTTAGGTCAACGGCATACGGAAATTTCGAAGTCAAAGCTCAGAGGGTGAAAATACAAATTAAATGTTTGAGTAAACATAAAAGATTTGCAGTTTTCCCCTAAAAAGGATCAGGTTAAAAATAATCAGTTGAAAAACGATGTCAAAATTGAAAAAGGTAGGTCACAGTGACCTAGTTTACCATCTGGTCTATTTTGATATAAAATACTTTGAAAGAACCACTTAAAACCCAATTATGAACTCGATAATAACTTGTTAACAATGCTAATCACTGTGTGGGGATCATGATCTGATTTTTTTTTCATGTTGCTGACCCTTTTCACTTAATGTATATGTTCTCACCCCAACCTACCAGATATCATTTCTAGCATGTTTGGTTAAAGTAATTTTCTAGAAGAAACTAAAAACGCACTACTTCTTGGACGTCACCCATATTTTTTACCCTGCACCAAGGGCATAGGGTCAAAAAGGTTCATTAACTTGATAAGTTCTTTTCCATTTTTCTCGTACAGTGACTGAGTATTATTGTTATGGTTAAGTTTTTAATATCTTTTGTTTGTTTTTGTTTTAAAGTTTTGATATCAAAAAGATGTCAGATGCTAAACTAGTTGTATTTTAATATGTTATCGTTTTTTCAACTGCATTTTTTACCACTTAGAGTTAAGAGTTTTGATAGGCTTTGGCCTTTTTTGGGCTGTTGTTGGGCAAGTGTGCTTGATACAGCAGCCAGAAGAGGCAAGCACATCTTTATTTAAGAGTAACTTCCCTTTATCCAACAATCCAGCTATTATTTCGATTGCGAAGAATAAACTCTTTAAACAGATATTGTAGCCAAATGCTTGCCAACGCACCTTCGTGTAATTTATATATAACATACCGCAGCCTCCCAAAACACACAAACGTACTCACCACACGCATACATGTCGCACGCACTGGAGGCCGTCCTTAAATGACCTTAGCTGTTAATAAGACGTTAAACAAAAGAAACCAAACCAAACACCGAACTGTAACTAAATCTACTCGATCTATAATTAATGCATCCAAACCACATTCCGCTGAAAATTTTCCATCCTGCCTCCTTAATTAAAATATACATAGTTTAATCTGACTATCGCTATTGTTCAAAGCTTTAATAAAAAATTCATGTTCAGTTAGCTGAAGTTGTAACTTTTATATATACCAACTCGATACATAGTCATCTCCTGATTTTTTTTTTTTTTTTTTTTTAAATGTTTAGGGTTTAACGTCCTCGCAAGAACCAGGTTCATATCAGGACGGGTGTCGGGGGAAGACCTATATAAGAGAACCAGTGTTGCAATGTTGGTAGAAAATCAATTTTGGTCTCTTCAATTTGCCCTTCAAAGAAGGCATTCCCCGATTCGTCAGGGGACTCACTTTAAGTCGCCCTCTAGGATTTGGTTTGGTTTGGTTTATTTTGTTTAACGTCCTATTAACAGCTAAGGTCATTTAGTACGTGCGACATGCGTGCGTGTGATGAATGCGTATGTGTGTTTTGAGAGGTCGTGTTAAGTCCCCTTGTGATAGGCCGGAACTTTGCCGATTTATAGTGCTACCTCACTGAAGCATACTGCTGAAGACACCCAGCAGGACACCCCACCCGGTCACATTATACTGACAACGGGCCAACCAGTCGTCCAACTCCTTGTAAGCTGAGCGCTAAGCAGGAGTAGCAACTACCATTTTTAAAGACTGGTATGTCTTGGCCAGGGGACAGACCCCAAAGCCTTCCTCAGGGGCGAACGTTCAACTAAAGGTTTGGTTTGGTTTGGTTTTATTGGTTTAACGTCCTATTAACAGCTAAGGTCATTTAAGGACGGCCTCCAGTGCGTGCGACATGCATGCCTGTGGTGAGTGCGTATGTGTGTTTTGGGAGGCTGCGGTATGTTTGTGGTAAGTCTCCTTGTGATAGGCCGGAACTTTGGCCGATTTATAGTGCTACCTCACTGGAGCATACTGCCGAAGACACCCAGCAGTACACCCCACCCGGTCACATTATACTGACAACGGGCCAACCAGTCGTCCCACTCCAATTATGCTGAGCGCCGAGCAGGAGCAGCAACTACCATTTTTTAAAGACTCTGGTATGTCTCGGCTAGGGGACAGAACCCAAAACCTTCCTCACAGCGGCGAACGCTCAACTAAAGGCCAAAAGTGAGGCATTGTCAAGGGAGACATTAGGAAGAATAAAGTTGTTAAGAAAGAAGAGAAAAGATAAGATCCCAAATTTAGTCGCCTTTTACGATCATGCAATAGGGGCAGCAGGTACAATTCTTACGACCTACCTGCAGGGCAGGCCCTCTAGGATCAATGTGCAGTTGGATACAGCTGGCCTCATTCTAGTGCTCTCCAATGTCTCCTGAACCTCTTACGGCCAAGCAGAGGGGCGCCCCTGAATAGGTGACATTTCGTGATGTGACTACGCGTAACACATCCTCTGATCTGATATTCCACTGACTGCACGTTGCCGAATGTGCTGTCAGCCCATCACAATGCTCAAATAATTTCTGTTCACATGTTGATCAATTAAATGATCTTCAGATAAACATTCTTTATATAAATGCAGACTGTGTGAAGGATAAAAAACTGAATCCTTTTTGATCAGTCGTCCGAATGATTGAGACCAAGCTATTACACGTGTTATTTGAGTAACCTGTGTCAACATGTCGCAAAACGATGTCATATGATCTCAAATGTATAGTTGTTGGTGTGAAAACAATCCACAATACCAATAAGTTCATGGAAGACTACAATGCAAATCTGTAATTTTGCTTGTCTATCCCAAAATCTCGATACTATATAATATTACGAAACCATCGACGTCTTTAACAGATTGTAGCATGTTTGAACATAGCTTTGATATACTTTAACACTTGCATATGTAGACACATCTTGAACTAGATCAGTAACATTTCTACAACTCATATCGTTAAATAATAAATTAACTAATCAATGCAGTTTAGCAAGCCCTGATTGAATCTGATGTTTGAATTTGTACCAGGAAATAAATAGGTAAGATATATTTAATATCCTTTATTAGCTATAAGAAGTATCAATACCAAAGCATATATTCATTCAGTGTATATTTAGACTCGGTATCTTTCAACCAAGTTTCCAGCCTGAGAATGTTGGTCTTCCCAGGGTACTGGAGCTCACGACTGTTCCTTTTCCATACAACTGCCCCATACGGATATAGATATGATCTCCCTCGTTCAGTGTCAGGACAACAAGAGCCGAAGTTTGATGGTAATCATTGATTTCTTGTGAATCTGTTCAGGATGATCCCCTAATAGCTCCAATCACAACAAGAACAGTCTGAATTTCATTATGTGGATTACAAACAATGGTCCACGTAAGGACATAAGTTCCAGACTCTGGGACGGTATAAAGTCCGGTCCCAGGGTTATATACTTCCCCTTGATCCAGCGTTTCCTGGTCAAATACCACTGCTTCATTCGGAGTTACCGCTATGCTTCCGGACATGACTGTGTGGAAAGCAGTGGTAATCCTGATATTTGGGGCGACACCTGCGGCGCAAGATTATATTAACAACAATCGGGATAATTTTTTTTCTTTAAGTGAATGATATTTGTGTGTACCGATTCCTATAAAGACAATGATTCTATAATAATCTTTCAGATATCAAAGTAAAGAATTCAGAGCGATACCGTTACTACACTTTCTCCTCAAGTTATACTAACGGTAAAATAATAACATAAAATTTTAAAAACTTGAAGCATATTATTAACACAATATATTTTTAGCAACGAAATTAAGCATTGTTTCGTAATGGATGGCTGCAGAAAATGCTGTTGTGGATCCCTAGACATACATTCATATGCGAATCCGCTAACACTCCCGTCAGCAACAGGTACAGGTCTTAAAACCTCTCTTTGTTTTGTTTATAATATAAAACTTTTATAAACTCCTGCGTATTGATCATCATTTAATTCCCGCCAAAATTGCTGGGATACACCAACACGTTCAAACTATCTTCATTTTTGTCTAACACTCATGTTGACTCTGTAAGTCGTAGATGATGTGATTCTACCCATTCCTTTTCTTTGCCTTCGTGGCAGTAACCAGTATGTCTGATACACTTTGATCATCTGATTTGTTGCGTCGATCGTCATATATTCCGCGGTTTATTTACATATATAAAATAGAGCACTGCATTAGAGATTCCTAGTAATCAGTGGGTAGCTGCCCGGTTTTAATTACAATCATAATGAACAAAGTCACATTATATCATCATTAAGATACATCATTTAACACATTTGTATAATTTTGTCATAACTGATCTGTTAAGAAAACATAGAGGGGCCTTAAATGCTAGTATTCGTTTTGGAAATACCCGAAAGGTATGGATAGTGTTTGCTGAAATAGACTCTTACCAATTTTATGAAAAGTTCAAAATTTATTGTATTTCGTTTTCTTCGAGTGACAAAAATAATCTATCCCTGGTTTACGGAGGGTCAACACTTATAACTTGTTATAATTGACATAAAATAAATCGCGGCAACTTTTTTCAGAATGAATATTGACGCATGCGTGGAATCAAGTAAAGGCGAAAGGTGTTCAATTAAAGCACTTTTGTTGAATTTTTTTTGTTTTGTTTTTTGTTTTGTTTTGCGTATTATGAAATTGTTTTGAACCTTTCGTTTTTTACTTCAACGTTATTCATTAGCATTGCTATTGTGCAAGTTAAACCAGTCTAAATATGTTAAAAAGTTTTACTTAATTTCAAAAAGTGTTAGAAATAATTTCGATCACTCTCACAGACATTATTTTCGACTGTTTACACGATATTCAAACGGTTATAAAATACTGAAATTTAATGAAGAACGATTTTGGTGTAGTTTCTCTCCTGCGAGATATGAAATGAAAATATATGGACGTTTTGCCAAATAATGACATGGAAATAGGTAGAAATATGACGTCGTTGGAATTGAACATTAAATGTGATTTTCATAATTTTCACTTAACATAACCAAACTAACGGTACAATAATAGTTGGCGTATTTCACTCATGAAAGGTGCCTTTTATCGAATATAATCGTGTAAAATAAGTGTTGATCGCGATAATACTTTCATGTATGGATATTAAAACTTATATCACGGTCACTGCTCATGTTATCATTAATGTACTTACGCTTTTATTTGAATCTCGAGAAGTTTGCTATAGATAGATTCCTTGATTCTTTCTCGTTTTTTTTTCAGGAGTATCGTCCTCGTCAGCTTGATTCGGGACATGGTCGTCGTCATCATCTATATGTTTCCGAGTCGGCATGATACTGGTATTATGATTTAAAGAGGTCCTAGAAGTTTGTTCTGGGATAGCTATTTTCAAAATACTCGATCCCGGTGTGGAGTCGAAAGTTTGTTGCGGCTCAAAATGAGTTGGGTTGTTTTCATTACCTAGATTAGGAGATCTTAAACATTTTTGCGATTTCCTAGTGGAATCAATAACCATGTTCTCTAAATCGGATATCCTCTTTGATAGTTTGTCAACGAGTTTATCCTTCAGGATGCCTACTTGTTCCAAAGACGTCATCCCCAGGTTAAGTTTCTTTATCTCAGACATCCGATTAGCCATGCCCAACTTCAGTTGATCAATACGTTCATCCTTCTCGGCCAGTAGAATAGCAATCTTGCGGTAAACGATGGATACGAAGTCCTGCCACTCCGACGGCATCGAATTGCCATGGTTACCGTCCGGCAAATGTAGCGTTGGATAGTTGTGGTAAAGCTGGTTTCTATCGTACGACCGAATGTTCGTATATATGGCCAGTAAGAACTTCACAAACATACCTGCTATCTTACCGTCCACAGACACTGGTAAACATACTCTAGAGCAGTTATCTGTTTTTACTGACACCAAATCTTGATATGTAGACTTACATAGCAACAGTCCTAGTTAGATAAACAAGATGCCCATGGGGCCTGTATCGCCCAACTGGTTGGATTTGACCAAATGTCAAAATAATGTTCATGTTCAATTCCTTTTGTTTGTCAACCTCAAACAATGCTATATATGATTATTGTGCGGGGATCCCAACTGCTTTAAAGAAATAATGAAGTCCACACTCTAAGTTTACAACATGCATTACAACATGCATTAATAACTTCATGACTAGTAGCGATTTAAAGGAATTACCATTATTTCCCCTATGGGGCAAAATCTGTTTCACTTTCCCGAAGGATGTTTCCGACCAAATTGGGCTAAATTCCATTCATAACTTTATGACTAGTAACGATTTAAAGGCATCACTTCTAGTTGCTACTCCTGCTTAGCGCTCAGCATATTAGGAGTGGAACGACTGGTTTGCCCGTTGTCAGTATAATGTGACCGGGTGGGGTGTCCTGCTGGGTGTCTTCGGCAGTATGCTTCAGTGAGGTAGCACTATAAATCGGCAAAAGTTCCGGCCTATCACAAGGAGACTGAACACAAACATACCGCAGCCTCCCAAAACACACATACGCACTCACCACATGCATGCATGTCGCACGCACGGGATGCCGTCCTTAAATAACCTTAGTTGTTAATAGGACGTTAAACAAAATAAACCAAACCAAACCCCCAAGGATGTTTTTGACCAAATTGGGATCAAATCCATTCATAACTTCATGACTAGTAGCGATTTAAAGGCATTACCTCTATTTACCCTATTGGGCCACGCCCCTTTGACCCATTAGGGGTCAAAGTCACCATTTATGCAAAATCTGTTCCCCTTCCCCCAAGGATGTTTCTGACCAAATTGGGTTCAAATCCATTCATAACTTGATGATAAGTAGCGATTTAAAGGAATTTCCCCTATTGTGCCCCGCCTCTCCGGCCCCTTGGGGGTCAGAGTCACCATTTATGCAAAATCTTATCCCTTTCCGCCAAGGATGTTTCTGACCAAATCTGGTCAAAATCCAATAAGAACTTTTTGACTAGTAGCGATTTGAAGCAAATGTTGACGTACGACGGACTGTCAACGGACGCCGGCATATGACATAAGCTCACCGGACCTTCGGTCCATGTGAGCTAATAAAACAGACCACGAATATTCCTATGGTACCTTGGTTTGGTTTGGTTTATTTTGTTTAACGTCCTATTAACAGCTAAGGTCATTCAAGGACGGCCTCCCGTGCGTGCGACATGTATGCGTGTAGCGAGTGCGTATGTGTGTTTTGGGAGGCTGCGGTATGTTCGTGTTAAGTCTCCTTGTGATAGGCCGGAACTTTTGCTGATTATAGTGCTACCTCACTGACGCATACTGCCGAAGACATCCAGCAGGACACCCCAACCGGTCACATTACCGACAACAGGCGAACCAGTCGTCCCACTCGTAATATGCTTAGCGCTAAGGAGGAGTAGCAACTATTTTTAAAGACTCTGGTATGTCTCGGCCAGAGGACAGAATCCAAAGCCTTTCTTACAGGGGCGAACGCTCAACTTAAGGCCAAAAGTGAGGCCCCAGACAGCAAGCTTACGTTGGGCCTATGGCAGTATGTCACGTTGGGCCAACATCGGTAAATCACGTTTGGCCAACATAATGTTGCTCATCGGCGCAACGTTGGTCCAACGTGTTGTTCAAACGAAGATAGGTCGTGTTAATGTGTTGGCCCGACGTTGGTCCAACGTTAAAACAAAAAAAAAATCAGGTTGGCCCAACGTTGGTCCAACATCAGATTAAACAGTTTATGTTGGTTCTACGTTGGCAATATCGGGAAACTAACATTGGACCAACGTTGGTTTAATGTCAGAAGTTTGACCTATGTGTTGGTTTTCGGTTGTGTTGGAGCTGATACAGTTGATTCCATACATCACGAAACCGCGTGAATATGGTTTACATCCGTTGCCTAATACCACCTTCAATGTACACACGTTTAACTTCAAGAGCATGATAATCCAACGGTAAGGTACGTATTACAGATATTACAGATAAATGCTAATTTCATTTTCTCACATATAACGCAAGGCTACATGTACATAAGCATTGTATGCCCGGAAAAAAAACATTAAGAATAAAAAATATAAAAGTTATGTTTTTTTTTTTATTGATCTATAATTGATATAAAGTGATTGACCAGAGTATTATACACTGTTTTAGATGTTTCTTAATTGACTGTCATCATTATTTATTCACTGTCCTGATTATATGCCTCTTGACTGCTTTGGTTGTCTTTCTTTCTCATTATTCCTATCTTCTTTATCTCCCGAATATCTGAGCCAGTCTTTGATGACACAATGGATCCCCTGGTTAGAACGTAGCCCCTGCATTATCGGTTCCTACGCACTCCTCCTAAAAGGATGATTTAATAACGTACATACAGTACAAATATGAATTATTGTACACGCATATGCTCAATTCAAACATTAATATAATTGCAAAGGGCCTGTTTCCAAAATGGCCCCTTCTCTGATTCAAATTTCCTGTTGGTGGTGCATTGCCCATGCCGTTGTGGTCACAAATCTATAAAGTATAAAAGATTTAGGTCACTTGGTTTGTTTTTTATGGCTCCTCAAAGTTGTACCTTTCAGAAGCTGTCTAAGTGTTGATAAAATGTGCATGTTATGTAAAATATAAATGAAAATCTAATCAAATGATGGTCACCATAAAGAATACATTCATGTCATGATTGTGACAAAAAATCATGTTTCCATCGCGCCATTTGGCTGTTTTATGGAAGAAACAATCTCAAAAATGCCATTTTCGATGATAACATTTTAGACACAAAAACTGTGTTTTTTAGAGAATACACCCTTTTATGGGCGTTGGATGCAAACCAATTTTTATCCTATTAAACAGTACGTAATATGCTATTGATGAGAGGTTTGGTTTGGTTTGGTTTATTTTGTTTAACGTCCTATTAACAGCTAAGGTCATTTAAGGACGGCCTCCCGTGCGTGCGACATGTATGCGTGTGATGAGTGTGTATGCGTGTTTTGGGAGGCTGCGGTATGTTCGTGTTAAGTCTCCTTGTGATAGGCCGGATCTTTTGCCGATTTAGAGTGCTACCTCACTGAAGCACACTGCCGAAGACACCCAGCAGCACACCCCACCCGGTCACATTATACTGACAACGGGCGGAAAAATCATCAACATGTAAGTGGTGGAATATTTTCAAATCTTGGGTTGAATTAGCATATGGTTGAATTGCCGATTTTCGACTTTCTTTAGATAATTAACAAAAACACGAGAGTATTTGCTCGGTATGTTGAGAATATGTACACAGATATGAAAAAAGTGAGAGAAACACTTTTTTTATAAAAAAAACCAAGATGGCTACTTCACAAGTCCCCGTGGTTGAAGACATTGGCTGACAAATAGACAGAACAACAAACAAAACGTGTTCCTTATGATTTTGGTTGGTTTTCGCATTGACGGGAGTGTTCATAGCTACGGGCGATTGTATAATACCTATATTTATAAGTTTGGTTAGTCACATGGTAACGGGGATCTTTCATATCGAGCCCCAAACATACTTTCGACATATGCACTCCGTTGTCGCATGGAAAACTATTTCAATTTTTGTCAGAATTTCTTCACCTGTGGTTGTAATGGTCGAGGGTTTTCCAGCGCCCTGTAATACCCAAGGTAGTACAAGATACTGGAGATGTGCGCACACATTCCCATCGTTCTCTCTCCAACTGGGCACTGGCAGTAGTAGTCCTTTATTGGGTCCTCATCATCGGGTGAAACGGTGAACCGTATCCAAACGTTATATTTCGTTTGGCTTTTGTGTCGAGAATGTATTTGACATCGGAGAAGGTCTGGGGAGTGCTGGTAAAGCCACACCTCATAGTCTCCGTCATCACTTAAATGTTCGGCGATGTAACCAGGAGCCAGAGATATCTGATACGTTCCATACGTAATGGTTCTCAGGTAATCGAGATCGAGACGGGGAAACAGTACGGAAGATGCATCCATCTTGACAAACTCGGACCTTGCCCGTCTAGATAGATCCGGATGTCTTGACTCTCTGAGCTAAACCATTCGGTGTTTTCAACCGGTCCTTCATACGTTCAGCCATTAGCCTATCTTTGACATCTCTCTCTGGAGATCTCTGGTAGGTCGGTCCTCATATACCATTCAGACAGGCTGTGACGGTTCGAAGCAAAGCCTCGATGACATTGATAAAGCTGTTAGACACCAATTGCGTTCGGAAGAACGTCCAGTGTTTCAGACGACCATGATAGGATTTCACAATCCACCTCGATTTGGTAATAGTTCTGTCAAGATTTGCTTGGACATCAGAATGTTGACTTTGACCGGGTTTCAGGTATGACGGCATGCTAGCATTGAGGCCAGAGGCTTCGAAAACTGGTAGGACATGTCTAAAACCTCGGTCAACGGCAACATTGTCATCTGGTTGTAGCCAAGTAACTAGCTTGTCGATGACTTTTTTGTAATTGTAGCATCATTTTCGCTGCCAGTGAATGGTCCTACTGTGTCCAGAATGTAGCCATCTGGTAAGGCGATGCTTATGAATTTGAGATAGTTTCTCTTCTTCTGGCCACAGTAGGACATTCTCTGGAGCTTGTGGTTGGAGCTTTTCTGGATATAAATATAGGTGCCATCTAATATGGCAGTGGCTTTATCTCCAAAAAATGCTTCTGAAAAGACAGTATTGTGCCCGAGCAACTGTTCTCTTGTCAAGTGTTCCGGACCTAGAAATTGTGGGACTATCGATGTGTCTAATGCCTGTACTATGGGGTGGAAAGTTTTGGACACATTTGACTTGGAAATTCCAAAAAGAGAAGAACACGACTCCAGGAAATGTCGGTTTTCAGTTTTACCCAGAACAGTAATCGAGTTCCGAAGATACTTCATGTAGCACTTCTGTCAAATAAGTGCTTGTTCCTTTGCTGACATGAATCCTTGTTGCACCAGCGTATCTAGGAGCCATTTATATAATGGACTATTTACATTGCGTGCACTTCTGTTCTTATTGCCACTACGTTTCTTGAAGTATAGTTGACAGCCTTGTCCAACACATTTACCCTCCATCTTGAAACAATAACGATTGGTTTATGAAGCGTCGATAATGTAACAAAATAGCAAGCCACCGATTATTTAGTCGTTAGATATCATAAAAATGTCATGAAAATATCCGCTCTGATATTCAATATAAAATTTTGTATATAATAAGCTATATAATAGGGTTTCAGACAAGGTTGTTACTCATTTCCCCCTTTTCTTTCAATTTACAACCACATTCAGGCGGCGATATGAGAACGTTCCACCACAGGGAATTAGCTGATTTTTGGTACACATATGAAACAAGTAAAGCTCTATCCGATTTTGTGATGGAAATTTGCATCCAAAACTATATAACGGGAGAAAATTGCAATTTTATGGCATTTTTCTTCATAATTGTGTCTCTGCAAGTGCATTTTCATCCGAGAAAATTTTTGTTTTATGTTTTTTGAATAAACACGATGTTTTGGAAATATTTATCAAAAGAAATTTATACTATGTTTCGAATTACAATTTCGAGATAACCTTTTATTTACGACCTTATGTCTCTGATGCTCAAAATGACAACTTTATGAAAATACATTTTCACTGACATTATGAAATCTGGGTGTCGGAAAGGTGTAAAATTATTCTTCGGAAAAGAAACAAGAGGCCCAGGGCCTTAACGGTCACCTGAGATTTGAAATATTTCGGCCAAATAAATTGACCCTTTTTGGCCCCACCCATCAGTCCTAATGGGGTCAGTCTATGAAGAGTATTTGATTCTAACATATAGTAGATAAGAAGATTTTTGAAATTTCAGTCAATTTCATTTCGGTCAACCCTTTTTGGCCCCGCCCACCAGCCCCTGGGGGTCAACCAGGGCCAACATGTACATAACATCAAACTGTAATCCCATGCTGATAATTTGAACCAAGTTAGAATGAATTCCAATACAAATCCAACAAATAATAGTCAAAAATGTGATTTCCCTATATAAACTATAGTAAAGTTTACCCCCTCCCCAGGGGCAAACGTGAGACCCCAGGGTCATGAAATTCACAGTTTTGGTAAAGGGTCTAAGACCCTTACATCTATGAAGAGTATTTGATTCTAACATATAGTAGATAAGAAGATTTTTGAAATTTCAGTCAATTTCATTTCGGTCAACCCTTTTTGGCCCCGCCCATCAGCCCCTGGGGGTCAACTAGGGCCAACATGTACATAGCATCAAAGTGTCATCCCACGCTGATAATTTGAACCAAGTTAGAATGAATTCCAATACAAATCCAACAAATAATAGTCAAAAATGTGATTTCCCTATATAAACTATAGTAAAGTTTACCCCCTCCCCAGGGGCAAACGTGATACCCCAGGGACATGAAATTCACAATTTAAAGCACCTTAAGACCCTTTCATCTATGAAGAGTGTTTGATTCCACCTTATCTGAGAGTAGAGAAGAAGATTGATGAAGTTTTAGTCAATTTGACACTTTTTGGCCCCGCCCCTCAGGCCCCCGGGGGATGGGGACCATATAATTCACAATTTTAGTTGACCTTTAGCCATAGAAGCTCCCTGCCAAATTTCATTGAATTTGGTTCAGTTGTTTTGGAGAAGTTGGAAATGTAAATTGTTTACGGACGGACGACGACGGACAAAAGGCGATAAGAATAGGTCACTTGAGACTTTGTCTCAGGTGACCTAAAAAAGAACGTGGGATGAAATTACTGAGATGCTGAATTCGTAAGTATGATATTAGGCTAAAAAAAACCAGAAAGCAATCACCCTGAAAATTGATACCATAGTGGTATGTTTATGCAGGGAAGATTTATCATTTTACAGCTATTACGGAATCACTCAGTAGCCATAATAGTAGGCTCCAGGTATTATCATATTGACGCCTGCTGCTGATTTTACTATTGCCCACGGTGCACTGTGACGTCAGCTCTAATGATGTTATTTTTAGATTTTTGCCGCTGTCTTATATGTTGCTCACATTAGGCTATTGGTAATAGGCCTACGCCATGGAATCGTAACATCTTCAGCTGATCCAGGGAATATAACGTCAATATGCGTCTGCAATGTCAACGAATCTCTTCGAAGTTTTGGATCAGCATGCATGATTGCTATCACGATCAGCTGTTTATCTATTTACTGTACTTTATTCAGTTGTTACGTCCTCAGTATAATCACGGACTTACTGTATTTGTCAGTGGTATAATAACCTATAGGCTAGATATGTAGAGTCTAAATACCAAAGAAAATGTCAGTTCTAATCGACACACATATGATATACAGATTTGCGTAGCCAGAATTGCGAAACCATCCGTCCTGGTGCACACGGAAGATTGGTCCCATACAAAAATGTATGGGTTCATGTCTTGTCATGCCCCTTTCTGTTGTACAAGTACATGTAAACATGCATTTTTACATGGGGACTGTTTACGATCTTAAAGTTTGGTTTGGTTTGGTTGATTTTGTTTAACGTCCTATTAACAGCTAAGGTCATTTAAGGACGGCCTCCCGTGTGTGCGACATGCATGCGTGTGTTGAGTGCGTATGTGTGTTTTGGGAGGCTGCGGTATGCCCGTGTTAAGTCTCCTTGTGATAGGCCGGAACTTTTGCCGATTTATACTAACTGCTTTTCCTGTATCTGTAGATAATGGTAACGCCCATTCATACAGTGATATGTGATGTCACTATACGTACATGTCCAGTGTAGCCCCTCCCATTGGTACTGGTGGCCTGGCATTGGGTACCTTTCATTTTTACTGTTTTTTCTCTCTATCTAACCCCACTTACACCAGGCCAATTAAGATATCCAGTGGACGTGGCCTTATCTATATACGGTTCTGGCCATTGTGAGGGCAGCCTGAATTAAACTACAATGTTTTTTTTCAAGGATTTTTGTAAAAAAACACCTAATAATTTCCAGTCATGATTACAGTATGTAGTGTTGGTATACAGTATATAGTGTTGGTATGTATTACAGATTTTCCTGAGTTAATCAATCTTTAATGATTTACATGAAAATTTCTAAAAAACAAAAAATGCTTATCATTGTAGACAATTCCAGACATGTAAAAGAGAAACAAAAGATGTAAAAAGGAAATATTTCAACACCAAACAAAGCGGTACACTTTTGTAATTAATTGTCACCTTATTCCAATGTTTGATACATCACTTGCATGTGTACTTTCAAATAAAAAATAAAACATGTGTTTCCGTTAACATGCCAGATAAAAATAAGGTAGGTAGGTAGGGAAATCTTTTTGTTAGTCATCCTTGAAAATGGTCAAAAAAATTCAGTGTAGGCACAAAAGTACAAGTTTAGTGGAAACAGGTATTATTTTTAGCCTAGACCTAAATTAGTTTTGAGATTACAGTATTTTACAGAATACCAGAAGGTCATCAGTTATAGTTATATACATGTACACTTGTTTTTTTAAACTAGGCATTATATTATTAGTGTATATACACCATATATGATATATTACATGTACCGTATTTGATATTTCTTTTTGGTTTTATTATCAGCAAAGGCAAAATTAGATGTATGCCGGTATCCAGCAACTGGTGGAGGACCTCCTCCGGAACGTCCTTCTCCAGCAGAAAGCTGATTATTGCTGCCACTGGAACCAGGCCTGGAACGAAAGGCATTGCCAATGGGATAGATTGTGATAGTAAGTCCATTGTACAGTTATTACAGTTATCCTGGTGTGGTATTGTCTGTGGTAGAATGCATGCGGCAAGAGGTTCCTTTCGACATTTTGTTTTACCTTTTGTGTGGTATTTGCATATAGAAAGAAGCTATGTCATTATTACAGTGTAGTTAAAGAGACTTTATATTACAATTTTGCAATGATTTGGTCAGTGTAGGACAGAGGTGACCTTATTTTCTTTGTAAATGAAGTTGTCACAAGCTTATTAGAAGCGTCATTCCTGATACTTTGGTTTGGTTTGGTTTATTTTGTTTAACGTCCTATTAACATCTAAGGTCATTTAAGGACGACCTCCCGTGCATGCGACATGTATGAGTGTGGTGAGTGCGTATGTGTGTTTTGGGAGGCTGCGGTATGTTCGTGTTAAGTCTCCTTGTGATAGGCCGGAACTTTTGCCGATTTAAAGTGCTATCTCACTGAAGCATACTGCCGAAGACACCCAGCAGCACACCCCACCCGGTCACATTATACTGACAACGGGCAAACCAGTCGTCCCACTCCAAATATGCTGAGCGCTAAGCAGGAGTAGCAACTACCATTTTTAAAGACTCTGGTATGTCTCGGCTAGGGGACAGAACCCAAAACCTTCCTCACAGCGGCGAACGCTCAACTAAAGGCCAAAAGTGAGGCATTGTCAAGGGAGACATTAGGAAGAAGAAAGTTATCAAGAAAGAAGAGAAAAGATAAGATCCCAAGTGTAGTCGCCTCTTACGATCATGCAATGGGGGCAGCAGGTACAATTCTTACGCCCTACCTGCAGGGCACATTCCTGATACAAAATATAACAATATATTCAACAGTTTAAACTATATTAAGAACGCACTGGTGTGCTGTATATTAAGTACAAACTGGTGTGCTAATTTAGTTTTTATTTAATTCTGAACTCAGCAGTATTGCCAGTCCAACCTGTAACTGTGACTGAAAGGGTATCTGAAGACTACAGATCATCTGATTGTCAAGGTAAATTGTAGACATATTCTGAAATATATTTAGGAATAGATTTCAGTTTGAATAAATATGATAACCCATGAATGAATGGAGAAAAATGGCATCAAAACAATTCCATTGTTATGAAATAGAACATTATCATATTAGCAATGTATATATAAAGTATATATATATAGTGTATTGGTTGATGATGAACAACATACATGGGTAATGTAGATCAGAAAAAAACAGACAGGTGGCCATCTTTGATTTTAACAATCTAGTTTTACAGTTATTGTTTCTTCTCAAAGTATCCTTCATTGCAATTTCCCTTGTTCTGCATGATCAATTTTGAGACTGGGTGAAAACAAAAATGCAATGACCGACAGGAATGTTGAAGTTAAGTATTACTACTAATAGTATCTTTGTTTCATTGACATCGGTCATTCTCACAATCATGTAGTCTTTCCTTGGTCTGTCTAAATTAAGTGCCTTTTGAATTTTAAGACTTATCAAAAGTCAAAATGACAAACAGATCATCATTTGAATTTTCACAGTTGAAATTGTTCGGGCATTTCATTCTTCATTTTTCCCCAAATTTCAGATTCAAGGGTTACCTATTGTGTTAAAAAATTTAAGAGGAAAGAATAGACAAGAGATCAGTCATATGTTGGCCCAGTAGATCATGCTGTGATCTCTGGTATTTCTATTAAAGATTAAACTGAAAGTGGATACCAACATTAGAAAATTAGCATAAAAAACTCTTTAACCATGGAATTAGAATTGAGCAGGGCGACATTTAATAATGAATATTTTAACACATACATGTTGATAAACATGATACATTTCTTTGCTATCAAATGTCTGGTGGGATTTATATTAACTGACAGCATTTTATAAAAGTGTTGAATGTAGCTAAGATAATATGCACTGTGAATTTTGTGCTGACAATTATAGAACTACAGTGTACTTCATGATAGCAGTAATTGCCAATGAAAATGATACAACCACGATTTGGTTTAGTTTGGTTTATTTTGTTTAACGTCCTATTAACAGCTAAGGTCATTTAAGGACGGCCTCCCGTGCGTGCGACATGTATGCGTGTGATGAGTGCGTATGTGTGTTTTGGGAGGCTGCGGTATGTTTGTGTTAAGTCTCCTTGTGATAGGCCGGATCTTTTGCCGATTTAGAGTGCTACCTCACTGAAGCATACTGCCGAAGAAACTCAGCAGCACACCTCACCCGGTCACATTATACTGACAACGGGCGAACCAGTCCACTCCTAATTTGCTGAGCGCTAAGCAGGAGCAGCAACTACCATTTTTAAAGACTCTGGTATGTCTCGGGCCAGGGGACAGAACCCAAAGCCTTCCTCACAGGGGCGAACGCTCAACTAAAGGCCAAAAGTGAGGCACTGTCAAGGGAGACATTACGAAGAAGAAAGTTGTTAAGAAGAGAAAAGATAAGATCCCAAGTTTAGTCGCCTCTTACGATCATGCAATGGGGGCAGCAGGTACAATTCTTACGCCCTACCTGCAGGACAGATACAACCACGAACACAACTACGAACATTGTTGTCACTAGGCAAGCAACCACTCTCAAATACAACTGTACATTGTCACCAAATTTAAAGTTTTTGCTAGCCTACTGATTTTTGCAGTTTTAAGAGAAACATTATTCCACAAATATTTTAGAGTGTGAATTTAATCATAGCCATGAGAATATGACTATTTTCACCGATTAATTTTTAGCGATATTATCCTGTACTTCAAGCACAATCCAAAGCAATAGTACTGCCACTTATGAGCTCACAAGTAGTAAGTACTTATTGATTTATTGATAATTTAATATGTAAAGTCCTTCTTTCAATCCAAGAATGTTCTGATAATTGAATAATTTCTTTCTGTATTACATGTACCAATATAATATAATATCTTGAACAAACACTTCAGTTTTAAATCCACTGTTTCTGTTTGATTTGAATACATCTAGCTGTCTTTCGCTGTAAACTTTTGTTTAAAAACCCTACAAATAGATTTCAAAAGCATATTTTAGAGAGTATTTATTACTGCACAGTGGAATTTTCACTTGTCGACTTATGAAAAAAGCACAATACGAGCAAATTTGCGGTAATAACAGTCATGTTAAATATTTCACCATCTTTTCCAGCCATATTACCCTGTCCATCAACATCAGATGCATGCACAGACTTAAATGAGCCAACAAGAAGTAAGTGCTTATAATAACTGTATCAATTTTAAGCTCACCAGGTCCGAAGGATGAAGCCGAAGGACCAAGGTGAGTTTATGCCATATAGTGGTGTCCGTCTGTCAACAATTGACTTCTTTACTGCTGTTCAGAATTTAACAGAAATTGGCAGGATGTAGGTCAATAGATATCCATGTATCAAACTGAAGTAATCCTTTGTTAAAACTCTAAAGAAACTTTCTAATCTTGTTACTGTCCCTTGGTTTGGTTTGGTTTATTTTGTTTAACGTCCTATTAACAGCCCTACCTGCAGGGCAGTGTTACTGTCCCAGTTTGTTTTTTATGTCAATTGCTGGGAAGATATACTTTCAAACCCTTAATTTGAAACTATCAAAAATCAATAAAACTATCTTATCCAATATCTGGCATGCAGATATAAGACTGAATAAAAGTTGATTCCAGTAACTTTGGATTCAAACAAGGAAATTGTAGAAAGTTACATACATGGTATGTGCATATGACCACTTAACTTGGGGCCTGAACTTCAGCTCTTTGGAGTCGGTCAATATCATCAAACTGTCATTCTATACAGATAATGATTTCCAACCAAGACGAAAGACGAAAAATGGCTGCCATGATGATGTTACTGATATATTGAATCTTTGATATTGTAAGATTTTGATTTAAATTAGGTATAACTATATAATATATTTCTTTCAGAGAAACAAAAGTCTTCTCTAGCATCACTTACAGAGGAAAATTTGATGCTCGACAACCAAAGACTAACATTAGAAATTAAACGCATTGAGGAGGATACAAAGAAGATACAAATGGAGCAACAGAAATTGGCTCAAGTGAAATCTCTCCTTGACCTCAAAGCAGCTTACTGGACTTTCAAACTACAAAATTAATTTGAAATTTAAATGTTTTATGCCATGCATGGCACTGTCCCTCGTCTGTCCTTGATCGTTAAATAAGGGGAAAAACAGTTAAGAATGATAGGATTCACTCCACATTTGTTGGAAAAGGCAGGTCAAAATGTAGGAAAATGTTTTAATATAATTTAAGTGAGAGAATTTGGCCATGATTACTATAATATCCAGATGAGCGATTGCTTTTATTAAATGTATGACATTTAATAGTACATTTTTACTACAAAATATCAGAAGCTTCAATTGTCACTGATTCTAACAGTTTATTATAAATGACCCCGAAACAACGCATCGATTTCTTTCCATTTTCAAATTGGTCCTTCAAAGCTGAAGCGTTCCAAATCCGTGAATCGTGGACACTGCCATGACGCATTTAGACTTGTGATCCTCATGTGGGCATCACAAATTGCCTGTTGTGTTTATAGAGATTATATTCACAAACTGCATACTTCATATTCCTAATATTTATTTACAAGTTTAAATGTGCAACATCAAAAAGAGAGCTGTGTAATCTCAGGAATTAAGGGGGGGGGGGGGGGGGGGGGGGGGCGTGTATGGAGTGTCATTTAATATATTTGCATCAAAAAATTGTCAATTTGACGTGTATGGAGTGTCATTTAATATATTTGCATCAAAAAATTGAAATAGAGGAAATGTGGGTTTTTCACTGTTCATCCATGTGAAAAATATATTTCATTGTCATTTTTGAACAATGATTTGCAGGCAAGGCATATCATAAACGATAGCTCAATATCTATTCAATTCAATTCTTGAATTCAAAATCAGTTACATAAGGGGACAATTTGGCAAGCTTTTATTGGTTTTTACCCATTTAAGTCAGATATATTTATTAAGAATAGATGTACATGTACATCTATAATGTACAAAATACAGATACTTGTATTTAAATTAAAGGTCTGTATTATAATAAGAGATACCCATATTTCAAATAGATATCTGTTTTCATATAAAACTGAATTTTAGATAGAGATCTTTACCTTCTTTTAAATACAGATCTATGTATTAAAATCAAAGATATCTCTATTTGAATTTGAGATATCTGTACTTTAACTACAGATATCTAATTATTGAATTACTTTCTAATAGAGATGTCTCTATTTAAATACAGATTGGTTTGGTTTATTTTGTTTAACGTCCTATTGACAGCTAAGGTCATTTAAGGACGGCCTCCCGTGCGTGCGACATGCATGCGTGTGGCGAGTGCGTATGTGTGTTTTGGGAGGCTGTGGTATGTTCGTGTTAAGTCTCCTTGTGATAGGCCGGAACTTTTGCCGATTTATATTGCTACCTCACTGCCGAAGACATCCAGCAGCACACCCCACCCGGTCACATTATACTGACAACGGGCGAACCAGTCGTCCCACTCCAAATATGCTGAGCGCTAAGCAGGAGTAGCAACTACCATTTTTAAAGACTCTGGTATGTCTCGGCCAGGGGACAGAACATACTATTATTTGAAATAAAGATATATCTATTTAACTACTTACCATACAATTCCTTTATTTGCTTTTTTCTTCTCAAGACAAAGTTGCTTTTTTTTTTTTTTTTTTTTTTTACCTCAGTATGATTACAATGCTCGAGCAATGTGCAAAATTTGAATGCAACAGATTGCATTTGAAATAAGGGAAAGTCCATAGGTTGAGTGAGAGGTGAGAGGTATGAAGATGTGAATACACCTTAATTTTTCTATTAATCAAAATTATACAGCGTGCTTATGAATGAAATATTTCATACATCTGATAAACTGTTATTCAGCTTTCATGGGATCATAGTCTTTGAAATATGTATGCATAATTGCCTTTAAAATTTGTGTTGTGTTGTGAAAAATCAAGATACTGTGATAATCTGTGATATCTGTTGGAATGTGTATTTCAAGTATTTGCAATATGAATTTACTTCGATAATAATTATTGTAAATGTGTTTCATGGATCTGTAATGTTTAAGTTATTTCTAAAGTTAATTGATTTAAATTTGGCATGTGTATCAAGGATCTGAACAACTCATTCACATGGAAAATTGTTGATGTTTTTTATTCTCATTAAAAACTAGACCTTCATATCGCATTTCAAATCGCTTGTTGGTGTTATTTCTTCCACAGGCTTGTTAGAGCCTGTTGGCGTTCTTTTCAGTGTGTTAGTATGACCCTGCGTCATGTGTGACGTCATTTCCGATACATCGAAGTTGGAGACTGGAACCTAATTTGAGGACGCTGATATGCTTATTTACAATGTAATAAGACATGGTAATTTGATCTACAAAACAGACGGTTACAATACTGACTAACCTGCATTTGCCCCAAACTCTTGCTTTGTTCTGTTTCCGTTTTCTCCTCTCGGGAATGTGACAAAATTACGGATGCTTCTTGCAAGGGCACCGACAACTCGCTGCACGACTCTACTGACTGTCGGCTGAGAAATCTTAACAGAGTGACCTATATGTTGGAAGGCCCCTTTCGCCAAGAACCTCACACAAATAAGGACTTGCAACAGGGGTGGGAGTTTGGTTTGGTTATTAACATCTAAGGTCATTTAAGGACGGCAGTCCACGCGAAATGATTTTTTTTTTTACAGGACATTCGGTCTGGTAAAAGCTGAAGTATTACCAGACCGAACCAATCTTTACCAGACATTTTGGTCGGGTAAAATAAAAATATTACCAGACCAAATTATTTCACTTGATAAGCTATATTTTTCCACTAAAATGAATAAAATGAAGACATGATATGCCATAGAATCAATTTTACTCAAGTTAACAAGCTCTCGAAATCATCATGAACTTGTTCCAGTTATAATCTTCTGTTTGAAAATCTTCGCAAAAATCATCAAGGTCCCTGTCATCATCTTTGCCAAAAACACCATTTAACTGGGCAATTAAGTCCTCATCAATGTCACCAATTTCCTCCAAACTATCACCGACAGTCTGCTCCAAAACACCACCGACAGTCTGCTCCAAAACACCACTGACAGTCTCCTCCAAAACACCATGTTTTGCCTCATACTTTCTTCCAGCCTCGATTTTTTTCGCTGATCTTTCTGCTTCATTTGGTTTCTTTTTTATTGCCTTTCCAGGGATAGCCCCCTCAATAAAACGCAACATCACAATTGACGAGGCGAGTGGTACTGTTTAGCGTGTCGCGGTCAACATTACGCTTGAATAGGGGGTGCCATTCATTCGCTCAAGTGAAACGCTTGTCTGATAGAGAATCGGCATTCGGAATACTTCGGATGTGTTCTCGCGCTTCTCAGAATTACATTCGATCTATTCCGAGTGGAAAATCGGGTTCTTTCTAAGGCTTAAAACGTACCGGACAATCGGCCCGGATTTATTAAGAGCTTTACCGGACCGACGGAAATTTTATCGGACATGTCCGACGGACCGGTGTCATTTCGCGTGGACTGGGACGGCCTCCCGTGCGTGCGACATGCATGCGTGTGGCGAGTGCGTATGTGTGATTTGGGAGGCTGTGGTATGTTCGTGTTAAGTCTCCTTCTGAGCGTTCTATGGGTAATGGAATCCGCCACCGGACCAACGATATATACGATGGTGTCCGGCCGAAATCGAAAACGCCGGAACACTTCTTCATCTGAAAAGAACTCTAGGGGGTTCTGGCGATCCATTATAAGCCTTGGCCTTGGAATTACCACTTCTCTATTTACAAAACGTCCTGCCGCCATACTCTATTTACAAAACGTCCTGCCGCCATGGTGAAAAGTGTGCTGAGCATGGGCAATACCATACTCAAGAAATCCTGAGCACAGATTTTTTCATGAATACGACTTGAGCATGAGAACAAAATCCGTGAGTACAAAACTTTAATTTTGAGCACAAAACCTTGAATTTGAGCACGAGTACAGTTTCATGAATACGGGCCCAGGTGTTCAAGAAGAGGAAAGCTCGTGGTCGCTATAGGAGTCTGGTTTAGAAGAATCAGAAGTGCATGGTATTTCAACTTCTACAGGGCATACCCGATCCACATCGCCAATAAAGTTTTCGACATTTAACAGTTAGTTTTGATTAGTTATTGTTTAACGTCCTACTAGCAGCGAAGGTACCGCACCGTTAATATACATAGTACTGATATTGAAGGACATAAATGGGTCTCTCTTACCTGTTTTCGAAGGCTCTTCAATATGAAAACAAAAAACTAGTCCAACACATATGCACAGTTTGTTCCCGTTAGTATGCCAAAAGCTTGTTGGAAGATCTGGATAAAAGTTTCGTTTGGTTTACTGCTGTTTTACTGCCCCAGGTAGGACGTAAGAATTGTACTTGCTAGGCCTACCCCCACTGCATTATAAGAGGCGACTAAATTTCGAATCTTATCTTTTCTCTTCTTTCTGAACAACTTTTTTCTTCCTAATGTCTCCCTTGACAATGCCTCACTTTTGGCCTTTAGTTGAGCGTTCGGCCCCTGTGAGGTAGGCTTTGGGTTCTGTCCCCATGCCGAGACATACTGTACCAGTCATTAAAAATGGTAGTTGCCACTCCTGCTAAGCGCTCAGCATTTTGGGTTTGGTTTGGTTTATTTTGTTTAACGTCCTATTAACAGCTAAGGTCATTTAAGGACGGCCTCCCGTGCGTGCGTGCGACGTGATAGGCCTGAACTTTTACCTCACTGAAGCATACTGCCGAAGACACCCAGCAGGACACCCCACCCGGTCACATTATACTGACAACGGTCAAACCAGTCGTTCCACTCCAAATATGCTGAGCGCTAAGCAGGAGTAGCAACTACCATTTTTAAAGACTCTGGTATGTCTCGCAGCATTTTGGGAGTTCCACGACTGGTTGGCCTGTTGTCAGTATAATGTGACCGGATGGGGTGTGCTTGCTGCTGGTGTCTTCGGCAGTATGCTTCAGTGAGGTAAAAGTTCAGGCCTATCACAAGGAGACTTAACACGAACATACCGCAGCCTCCCTTAACACACATACGACCATATTATTCACAATTTTGGTTGACATTGGGCCATGAAAACTTTCTGCAAAATTTCATTGAATTTGGTTGTGCGGTTTTGAAGAAGTCGAAAATGTAAAATGTTTACGACGCACAACGCCGGACAAAAGGCGATCGCAATAATAAATCTAAAAATATATTATTATTCAAAAACAACTTTTAGAGGTAAAGACTAGTTTTATATTTTTTATTGAATTTAATCACTTGAACATCTAATTGTAACAAAATTAAAATTAAAAAAATTTGTGTTTAATGTGAGACGATTTTTTTTATTTGAGTTTTTATTCACCAGTTAGGTCGGAGTTGTCATTCAACACCGGTCCGCCCTGCAGGTAAGGCGTAAGAATGGTACTTGCTGCCACCATTGCATGATCGTAGGATGCGACTAAATTTGGGGTCTTATCTTTTCTCTTCTTTCTTAACAACTTTCTTCTTCCTAACGTCTCCCCTGACACTGCCTCACTTTTGGCATTTAGTTGAGCGTTCGCCCCTGTGAGGCAGGCTTTGGGTTCTGCCCCTGGCCGAGACATACCAGAGTCTTTAATAATGGTAGTTGCTGCTCCTGCTTAGCGCTCAGCAAATTAGGAGTTGGACGACTGGTTCGCTCGTTGTCAGTATAATGTGACCGGGTGGGGTGTGCTGCTGGGTGTCTTCGGCAGTATGCTTCAGTGAGGTAGCACTCTAAATCGGCAAAAGATCCGGCCTATCACAAGGAGACATAACACAAACATACACAGCCTCCCAAAAACACACATACGCACTCATCACACGCATACGTGTCGCACGCACGGGAGGCCGTCCTTAAATGACCTTAGCTGTTAATAGGACGTTAAACAAAATAAACCAAACCAAACATCTTCTAAACTAGTACTTTCCTCGTCTTCACTAGATTCTGAGTACATATATTCTGATCCACTATCTGAATCACTTGAATCTGGTTCTAACCAGCTTGTTGGGGCTATCTCCCCTTCATAGGGTTTTAAATGATCAATATGAACTTTTACATTGGTGCCGCAGACCACTCCAAGTGAAAGCAAGAGGCTTCCTTGGAGAGATAACCTGGGTTAGTGTGCTCGGGGATGAACACGTTTGAAGGAGGGAGTAGTGTAGCACGCCGGGTTTCAATTGTAAATACTGTACATAGTTGTATGGTTGCCTTCTAGCTTCCGGCTAGGGGGAATTTCCCTTTAGCTCAGTCGGTAGAGCGGCGGACCAGTAAGCCGAGGGTCGCGGGTTCGATCCCGGCTGGCTGCACACTACTACTCCTTGAACTTTTACATCCCCCCCCCCCCCCCCCCCCCCCTCCCCCCTTATATCTATGGTGAAAACCTATTTGGTGGGCGTACTTCCCTTCCCCGTCTTGTCTTTTCAGGACTGTTTACACCGTTGATCATTATTTCGTCTTCTTCTAAACTAGTACTTTCCTCGTCTTCACTAGATTCTGAGTACATATATTCTGATCCACTATCTGCATCACTTGAATCTGGTTCTAACCAGCTTGTTGGGGTTACCTCCCCTTCATAGGGTTTTAAATGATCAATATGAACTTTTATGGGTACCTTACACTCACTTTCCTGTATTTTATAGGTAATGTCATTGTATTTGGACAGCACAAGGTATGGGCCTCGCCATCCTAACCCTAACTTTTGTTTGGCGAGCGTTGGATACTACCTCCATACCCACTGACCTTTATGAAAAGTCCTTGACACTATTTTTCTATCATAATACTTCTGGTCTTGAAAACTAGTAGCTAGTTGTTTATTTGCAAATTCAAATGTGTTTTGGAGGGAATCTCCTACCCATTCTACATATTCTACAGGACATAACTCCTTTCTTGAGCCAGGTGGTGGACCAACTATAAGGTCATGGGGCAGAGTTACCTCCCTTCCAAACATCAATAAATTTGGAGAACACTTGGTACTCTCATGTAATGATGCTCTATAGGCCATAAGTACATATAGTATATGATCATCCCAATCTCTACGACGTTCATCTACGAATAACGACAACATTTGCTGTAGAGTTCTATTGAATCTCTCTATCATTCCATCAGACTGAGGCCTGTATGGAGTAGTACGAGTTTTAACTATTTCTAGTTTTTCACATAATAAAGCTATTAATTTAGACTCAAATTCAGGTCCTTGATCTGTATGTATAAACCTTGGTGTTCCAAACCTACATATGAACTGTGTAAGTAAAGTATCAGCTACTGTCTGTGGAGTATGATCTGAAAGAGCATAAGCCTCTTTCCACATTGTAAAATAATCCCCGACCACCATTATGTACTCATTTTCGTTATAACTCATAGGTAGTGGACCCAATATATCAATGACCTTAGATGTTAATAGGACGTTAAACAAAATAAACCAAACCAAACCAAATCAATGGTTATCCTTTATAACGGTACCCCTACATCCACATGATGCATGGTTGCCCGCCCTTGACCAGGACCTGGTTTACGCCTTGCACAAACTATACATTCTTTACACCAACGAGCGACATCGGTCGTCTGTCCCGGCCAGAAATATCGACTTTTGACAGACTGTAGTGTTTTCTCCCGCCCGAGATGCGCAGATGTACGTGTATTATGTAAACCCTTCAGAATACTCCTTCTGACCTCCCTTGGGGCTACTAGTACTTTCTTACTAGTTTTGGTACCTTCTTCTACCCTCTCGATTTACAACACATCTTCTATAAGATGTAATGAGTCCCATAAATTTACTAATACCTTGGATTCTCTAGACAATATGGAAATATCTTCTTGGGAAGGTTTTCGTTTACGTTCCTGTTTGAGTTTAATTAAAGGCCTTATATCAGGATCCCTGTCCTGCATTTCCTTAATTTCTCTACTCCCCCAGGTAACCCATTCCCCCACATTTCCCATTTCTGGCATATCCAAAGGTACAGTAGGCGTTTGTGTGAAATTATCTTCTACATCAACTACATGTACATTAACAGTTTCTTTCATTTCCATATTGACTGGTTGCACTGGTTTGTCATTTTGAGTTTCTAAATTTAAACTTTTAGAACTATGTTTTTCTGTACTAGCTAGAGTTTCAACTTCTTCCAGATTAACTAGAACTTCATGGTTAGTGTCTGTCAGGTTAACTGGAACTATGTTTAGAGTCTCCCAGATAAACCGGAACTACCTGTTTAGAGTCTTCCAGATTAACCGGAACTACATGTTTAGAGTCTTCCAGATTAACCGGAACTACATGTTTAGTCCTCCAGATTAACCGGAAATACATGTTTATAGTCTTCCAGATCAACTGGAACTACAGGTTTACGTTCTTCCACTCTACAATCGGGACAACTGGTTCTTTTACAACGACTGTATCTTTGTCTCGATAATCCATCTGCATTGCCATGCAGACTACCTTTTCTATGTCATATGTATCTAAGGCTGCTATCCATCTAGCTATCATACCTTCTGGATCTTTAAAATTCCTTAACCAGGTTAGGGAACTATGGTCAGTCCTCACTATGGGTTTTCTCCCCCACAGATAGTGTTTCAATGTTTTTACAAACTTTACAACAGCTAATAGTTCTCTGTAGGTAGTACAATATCTTTGTTCAGTTTTACTCATGGTTTTACTAGCATAAGCTATAACCCTTTCCTCCCCTTCCTGTATCTGTGATAGTACAGCGCCTATCCCTTTAGCACTAGCATCTGTATCTAATATACATTTCCCTGTTCTAGTGGGATATGCTAAGATAGGTACGGTTGTCCATAAATGTTTTAAGGTTTCAAAAGCCTTATTGCTAAGGGCATCCCACTGAAAACTTATATTTTTATGGGTAAGCTTTGTCAATGGGTAGGCTACAGATGCGAAGTTTGGAATAAATTTCCTATAATAGGAGGCCAATCACAGAAAGCTACGTACTTCTGTGACATTGGTAGGTACTGACCAATCTTTCACTGCAGCTATTTTATTTGAATCACAGCTTAAACCTTTGTTAGACACTACATGTCCTAAATACAAGACTTCAGTTTGATTGGTTTGGTTTGGTTTATTTTATTTAACGTCCTATTAACAGCTAAGGTCATTTAAGGACGGCCTCCCGTGCGTGCGACATGTATGCGTGTGATGAGTGCGTATGTGTGTTTTGGGAGGCTGCGGTATGTTTGTGTTAAGTCTCCTTGTGATAGGCCGGATCTTTTGCCGATTTAGAGTGCTACCTCACTGAAGCATACTGCCGAAGACAACCAGCAGCACACCCCACCCGGTCACATTATACTGACAACGGGCAAACCAGTCGTCCCACTCCCAATATGCTGAGCGCTAAGCAGGAGTAGCAATTATACATCAGTAAACTAAACTATCAAGGTCACAGTGTTTGGTTATGATATTATAAACAATGTATTAATACATTTTCGTTGAAAATTAAAGAAGGAAATTTACAGGTGTGTTTTGAGAAAGAAACGGGAAGGTGTCGGGTTTCATGCCGCCTCAGACAGTCAATCACCTGATCACCTGTACTAAATTATCGATGATAACATAATGATACTATACATCAGTAAATTAAACTATCAAGGTCACAGTGTTTGTTTATGATATGATAAACAATGTATTAAAAATTTTGTTGAAAATTAAATCAACGCAATGGGATACAATATGAAAAAAAAATTTTACAGGTGTGTTTTGAGAAAGAAACAGAAAGGTGTCAGGGTTTCATGCCGCCTCAGACAGTCAATCACCTGTAATAAATTATTGATGATTACATAATGATACTATACATCAGTAAACTAAACTATCAAGGTCACAGTGTTTGTTTATGATATTATAAACAATGTATTAATACATTTTCGTTGAAAATTAAAGAAGAAAATTTACAGGTGTGTTTTGAGAAAGAAACGGGAAGGTGTCGGGTTTCATGCCGCCTCAGACAGTCAATCACCTGATCACCTGTAATAAATTATTGATGATTAAATACCAATGTCCATATTAAATAACTTAATTGTCTGTTCCAACATTTAGGTGACCAAAATACTTGAAATAGTGGGTGACAAATATCATGCCGCCTTGTACAAAAAATTATCATCTTACTACACTCAAATATATATATAAAATATCGCTGTCACATTGTTGTATCATTTACAAAGTATCAATTAGAATGTATTCATCTTTGATGAATTTTGATTTGAACATGAAATGGTAAATTATTGCCTTAATTATTGTTTTTCAGCTAGGGTACAAAGATATGTAGCAAGATTCATGGCTTGCATGTAGGACACAAGAATGCCTCGCCCTCCTGTACGGTGAAACCTAAAGGAAGACAATCGTCCCCATGCATCCATGCCTTGCAGTGGTCGCAACTGACCCACAACCTGTCCAACCCCTCCCGGTCATCCTCGAGGAAGCTTCCACCACAATGAGTGCACTCCGCATCATCATCTCGCTCTAAGGTGACGTCATTTCTTCTCTTTTTCTTGCTTGCTGTTTTCTTCTTTCGCTCTTCTGCCTTTCTTTTTCTTCTCCTCTCTGACAACTTTCCTGTTTTCCTTATCTTCTTCCTCTTTCTTCTTCTTCCTCTCCTGCTCCTCCGCCTGCTGTAACCATTCATCTTCCGTCAATGCTCTTGCACATATGATAACCTTTCTTTTTTTCGTTGTAGAGACCGCCTCCTTTGCCTTCTCCAGCAAATTACTTACACTGCTATTAAGCACTTGGTCCACTGCACTGAGGCCGAGGGGTCGTCTGATGATAGGGGAAATATCTGGAGATTCCGGAATGAGGTGCTCACTGACATCAGGACAGCTTGAGGACATTACTGGGGAGACTGGAAGGGAAGGGATGAAGGGACGAAACTGGGAGTTTCTTCTTGGTACTCGTGAACCTCCGACTGAAATGTAATTGTAGTGACGGCACCCTCATCATGATGTTCCACAGTCTGGGTGGTGATAGTCGGGGTGGTGACGGCATCTTCATCCTGTTCCACAGTCTGAGTGGTGACGGCGTCTTCATCCTGTTCCACAGTCATGATGGTGATGGCATCCTCATCCTGTTCTACAGTCTGGGTGGTGATAGTCGGAGGACAAGCTTGTACGTCATTGTTTGCAGAGGCCACCAGAGGCTGAGAGAGGGAGGTTCTGGACAGTGACTCGGATGGACCAAATATTCCCATCACCTTAAGTGCTTTGGTGACATCAGCAACACTGGAGATGTTAATAGCTGTGTTGCCAACTAATGATGGTGCCATATCATCAGATGTCAAAACAACCTGTGGTGCAAATGGGAAAACTCCACATTTCGAAAATGCGTTGATGATGGTAGATGGACACAGACTCTTTGTGTAGACTGCACCAAACAGCTTTCCAAACACAAAGCGACTAACCACTCGCCTGGGATTTTTCTCCATGAAATCTTTGCATTCTATTTTGTAATGCTCCTTCAGTGGCTTGAAACAACCCCGGTCGAGTGGCTGCAGTTTGTGAGTGGTGTGGGGAGGAAGTGCAAAGAGAATAATAGCATTCTCTTTGCATTTCATCACCACCTCAAGTCTAACATGAGTGCTGTGCCCATCTAGCAATAACAACACTGGCCTAACAGCTGGGATATGTTTTAAAAAATGCTCTGTCACCCAGGTTTCAAATAGTTCTGAATCAATCCATCCATTAGGGCTGATGCAAACCCTTGCTCCAGGTGGCATTCCCTGGAACATGGTTTGATCCATCCCCCTTTTACCCTGGAAAATTACCTGGGGCGGGATCAACAGCCCCGAGGCTGATGCGCACGCTACCACTGTAATGTTGGTTTTATTGCCACTGGTCTGGGTATGCGCATCTTGACCAGCCACCTTTACAATTTAGGTGGCTTGTGGTCAAGTGGCATACCCGTCTCGTCGGCATTAAGAATGCGTTCAGGTTTGTTCTTTAACCCATACTTATCTAGAATATCCCCCAGCATGGCAAAGTAGTTTTTCACAACATTTGGATTTAACGCGATAGCACGATCACGTGGCAATGACTGGGGGCTACATAAACGTACTTCTGGCCATCTTTTTATAAAAATTAGCCACCAGTCATTGCCAGGTCTACCATCAACAAACTTATTTTTTATATCCCCCTCCCTCATTATATCCCCAACAATGGACAGGACTTGTTGCTTTGTCCTGCCAAAACCAATTTGAGCGCAGACTTTTATGTACTCCACGAGGCTCTGCTCTCCTTGGATAGATATGGTAGGGCGGGGACCAGGACGGATGGTAGGGTTGCTGGAAACTCGACCGGTGATACGGTCACTAAGCGTGGACTTAGGGACGCCGTACTCCCCTGCCACTTTTCTAACTGACATTTTGTGTCCTGCAAAGGACTGATTTATAAAAATCAAGAGCCCTCTGCATACTTTCTTCCTCCAATGTCCTTCTTTGCTTTCTGGGGTTAGACATATTGGAATTCCTACAATAAATACCAGATTGCCTTGAAACAGCTCATTACACTTTTTTATTTGTATTTTTTATGTACACCTATACAACCTCGGCTATTCAAAACACATGTAGACTGCTGAAACCGTTTTGTGTTTTACTTTATTTTAACCTAATGCAATGCAGCATGGTCCAATAGTTTTTATTTTATATGTATTTGTTCATGTAAGGAATCAAACTAAACGTGGAATCGAAATTATAGGGCTGAGAATCGGAATATGGAGGAAATTGGAAAACAAGAAAATTTGTGGAATTTTAGGGAATATATTAAACCTAAAATAAAGAGGAAAATTAAATAAGAATGTGATTTACTGAATCTTGTTTTAATTATTTTATATAATTATAGTGATCCATTTGACAACTATCATATAGGCCTAATTAGCCTACATACATATAATTGGACTATTACAGATCGTGCAAGGTGCACGTAGGATGGCCTGAATGTGCCACGCCCCTTAAATCCAGTGTACTTCCTGGATATTATATTGACATATAACGTTAATTACAGCTTGAAATTCCAGTGAAAAGCTTGCTGCTAGTTTTTTTTTTTATATATATATAGGCTTATTATGCCTCGCTGACAATCTATATTGATATGCTATGGTATATTACTATTTGCCCACCTGATGAAACACAATGCGCTGTCACTGTTGATGGAGAACACAAGCGATGCAGAGATTTGGTGTCCGATAATACCCTTAATCTGGTCACTGTACAAACTCGTCTATATCACGTTTACCAGTGTTGTTATGCTTACAAGACACTATATAACGCTTACAGCGTTTGTATTTTCATGCATTTTGAACATTGTTTTGTATGAAATGTAAGCGACATTTTGGCAATAATAATATCTGGTGACGTCACATATTAGTATTTGTCAACCGGAAGTGAAAATAACTCTGCTAGAAGATTAAATTTTGCATTTGTTTTACCTGATCGGCAAGCAGCACTTTGAAAGTTTTCCTGGTAAGGCAGGGAAAAGGTCAAAGTTAAAAATACCGGAATCGATAATACATCGTTGCATCGGAGAAATCGATTATAACGGTTTTGATTGGCTTGTCCGATAATTGGCCGCGTCCGATAATACCCTGATCGAACTATTAAACTGATATGGAATGTGAAATTATTAGATCGAACGATGTTCTTTATATTGATATTGATGCCATATGTTTCCTCTTCTGGGTCTCTTTCAGGGATTTAACTATTTCCTTCACCTCCTTCATATCCGGTTTCGTCTGGTAGACATTCCGGGATAACTCCACCAGAAGCTTACTATGCGCCTCCAGTATAGACGTTTTGCATAATTCGCCGCCATTTTGGGTCAGAGGTCAAGCGGTTAAACTTTTGTAAACAAAACATGGCGGCGCCTACAGCCCTCACAGCTTTTCGTCGCGGAACGTCGTCATTTTGAGGATATTTTTGCGAATATCGAACGTTATTATTAATGGGAAAATTACTCGGATATTATATTCTACAAATTTTGTCGTTTGCAGCTGAAACACTTCATTCTAATCACTAGAAACATCAAAGTTTAATACCGCGGCATAGCTCCAATTCCCGTGAAATGTTTACAAACGCACACGGGAAAAGTTAACGAAACGTCAACGAACTGAACGTTCCTGGTATTGTATTTATTCATATCATCAGCATTTGTGAAAATTATAATATATATACATGATAATATCATTGTAAAGAATACGAATAGTAAATGTCCAGATCCATCGGTAGCAAATTTAGCAACGATGCTAAAATATGGCGTTGATCCTCACATCTTATATTCAAACATATCACCAGCAGCTGTATATCTATGATTAGAGGATGATGCTTCGTGTGCAATTGACTAACTCCACAGGCACAGGTATAAGCTTAGGTTTTAAATATTTCAATAAACAGATTTCACATTTCTGCGTCCCCTAAATACCACACATATGTGGTATATAGTAGCCAGAAGTCCCCTGCAATGCATGATCAGTTGCATTGCCAACAAATTAAATTTGACAAATTGTTATTCATGTATTTCATGGAGCTACACCTCCAAGGGGCATAAACATCCTGAGCGGTGTCCTTTAAACTCGCATTACCTTCTTTGAAATATCTCTTGAATTTGAAAAAAAAACAAACAAAAACAAATAAACAGAAACAAAAGCATGCATTTTGTCTCATTTTTTACCCTTCTTATCCCCTCCCAACTGATCTCTTGATCCACAACTTGGCTACAAGTATTATGTCACATATTATATAACATTAAAGTCATTGTTTATATTTCTTATCAAATAAGAATATAGAATGTATCTAAATACATAAAATAATGAAGTTGATGACAGTGATCAATATCATTTACAACTGATACTGAACTGAAAAGTTGTTATCAACAGTTTCTGATATGCTATAATCACGTAAGTCTTATATTTAAACTGTTTAAAACAGTGATTTGTTGAAATACATATTGGTCATCCAGGTGTGATCAGTGTATGTCTCTGGTGTGATGAAACATACATTTAATCTAGGTCACTCAGAACTTATGGAACTACATTTGTATGACAACATCCAGACTTTGGTGGCGGGTATCATTGTGGTAGCTTTACGCTTGCATTTCACCAAAGTGGTTAGGCATTTGATTCCAAATCGGATGTGAAAATGTGTGGAATTGCCTGCCCTACCACATGGGGTTTTCTCCAGATGCTGCTTTCTCCCACAGTAGAACCCCTTGCACGCTTCCAATGGGACCAACACGAGCAATTAATATAAGCTGGTATATCTTGTTTTGCAATTATTTTCACATGATTGGTTTGGTTTGGTTTATTTTGTTTAACGTCCTATTAACATCTAAGGTCATTTAAGGACGGCCTCCCGTGCGTGCGACATGCATGCGTGTGGTGAGTGCGTATGTGTGTTTTGGGAGGCTGCGGTATGTTCGTGTTAAGTCTCCTTGTGATAGGCCGGAACTTTTGCCGATTTATAGTGCTACCTCACTGAAGCATACTGCCGAAGACACCCAGCAGTACACCCCACCCGGTCACATTATACTAACAACGGGCGAACCAGTCGTCCCACTCCTTGTATGCTGAGCGCTAAGCAGAAGCAGTAACTACCATTTTTAAAGACTCTGGTATGTCTCGGCCAGGGGACAGAACCCAAAGCCTTCCTCACAGGGGCGAACGCTCAACTAAAGGCCAAAAGTGAGGCAGTGTCAAGGGAGACGTTAGGAAGAAGAAAGTTGTTAAGAAAGAAGTGAAAAGATAAGATCCCAAATTTAGTCGCCTCTTACGATCATGCAATGGGGGCAGCAGGTACAATTCTTACGCCCTACCTGCAGGGCAGATTTTAACATGAATAAAGTTCACGTTTTTCAATATCAAGACTTAAAGCAACATCCAGACTTCAAGAATAGGGATGTATCATCAAGCTTACCATATTCATGGCTGGTATATGGATATATTCCCCATGATAACAAATTAAAATGTAGAAAAGCTATATTTATCAATATGGTAAAGTAAAGCTCATAGTTAAGTGAACTGCAAATCATTATGGTGAATTGAAACTGCCTTATATTTAGTTTTCGACTAATTTTTCTTTCCTTATTTTTATTCACTTTAATGTTTAATTTTCTTCCATAAAAGATAAGAAAAGTGTGGTTTGGTTTGGTTTGGTTTATTTTGTTTAACGTCCTATTAACATCTGAGGTCATTTAAGGACGGCCTCCCGTGCGTGCGATATGTATGCGTGTGGTGAGTGCGTATGTGTGTTTTGGGAGGCTGCGGTATGTTCGTGTTAAGTCTCCTTGTGATAGGCCGGAACTTTTGCCGATTTAAAGTGCTATCTCACTGAAGCATACTGCCGAAGACATCCAGCAGCACACCCCACCCGGTCACATTATACTGACAACGGGCCAAAAAGTGTGGGCCACAGGGATTCACTTTACCATTGTAGTTATGTAAAACATGTTTACTTTTTTCTTACTTCATGGGCCTCTTGTTTCACCTTATTAACTTTTTCACCAATCCATAATCTAAAGATTGGTAAAAAAAGTATTAGTAAGAAAATGGAAAAATGCCTTATTTTACCAATTACGCCTCACCTTAAATTGCCTGGCCCTGGACATATTTTTTGCTGTTTTTGTGTTCAACGGAATGAATCATGTACATGTGTGATCTAGAAAATAGTTGGTGAAAAAAAGTTAATTTGTAAGGAAATACAGTAGACAAGAAAGAAAGGAAAACTATGCCACAAAATTGATGCAAAGTTGATGATAACCAGATAGAATTCAACTTTGACAAATTATAGATTTTAATCCTGGCTTGGCTTCTGGTAAAGGATTCGTTTACTTGCTGCGTTTATTGTCCTGTGAACAGCCATGGTTATTTTTAGGTAAATTCTCCTTGTTGTAGTTGGTGACTACCTCCTTGTTGTAGTTGGCATCTACCTTACATAAAACAACATACAGGAGGCCTGTCACATGCCATCAAGAGCAGTTATAAGGTGAAGTGTCTTGCCCAAGGACACAACCATGGCAGCCCAGACCAGACTTTTGAGCATCTAATTATTATAATTACATTATGTTGCACTTGATACAGTGATTACCTACCTCTTTGTTCCACATACAAGATTTTCAATTACCAGGTATATATCCTTCTCTTCATGCAATGCCACATTAGTTTACATGTTGATAAAACAAACTACAATACAACTGTTATAGAACACATGTCAGTCTCGTTATCATTAATCAATCAAATACATATCATTGATGATTATAAAACATGTCGAAAAATTATGAAGTTGTGGTTCAATAGTACTTTGACATTAGGGTATAAATTGATTTCTTTCATAAACTAGATTTTACATGTGTATTCTAATTAATTACAATGAATTATATCCCCAAAATAGGCAATGACTTGGTCAATATTATATTCCATCTTCATTTTCCATCATGCAGGTAGGGCGTAAGAATTGTACCTGCTGCCCCCATTGCATGATCGTAAGAGGCGACTAAATTTGGGATCTTATCTTTTCTCTTCTTTCTGAACAACTTTCTTCTTCCTAATGTCTCCCTTGACGATGCCTCACTTTTGACCTTTAGTTGAGCGTTCGCCCCTGTGAGGAAGGCTTTGGGTTCTGTCCCCTAGCCGAGACATACCAGAGTCTTTAAAAATGGTAGTTGCTGCTTCTGCTTAGCGCTCAGCATATTTGGAGTGGGACGACTGGTTCGCCCGTTGTCAGTATAATGTGACCGGGTGGGGTGTGCTGCTGGGTCTTCGGCAGTATGCTTCAGTGAGGTAGCACTATAAATCGGCAAAAGTTCCGGCCTATCACAAGGAGACTTAACACGAACATACCGCAGCCTCCCAAAACACACATACGCACTCACCACACGCATGCATGTCGCATGCACGGGAGGCCGTCCTTAAATGACCTTAGCTGTTAATAGGACGTTAAATACCAACGTTAAACAAAATAAACCAAACCAAACCAATCCATCATTTGCATAAAATTATCTCGGTCACTGAGCAAATACAAACTATCCATATTTGGGGTATTTAGAAAAAAACAGACATTATGGAAATAAAGTGATCTAATCTACAGATGTACATGTACATGTATATTATGGTTTTGGGGAACAAAGGACATTGCTTTTAAGGAATATTCCTCTCAAACAAGCACAAAAGGAAAGGAAAAATACAACGAGACATGGACTTGGAACTCATAATCAGGACCTCTGAACTTGTGCTAAATGATGTCAGCATTGAAGATTTCAAGATCATATTGGTCATTCAGACGTGTGTAATAAAAGGTCAAATAAACTGGTATTCAGCAAGTTTTACACCAGTCTGGAACACAATAACAGCAATATATAATTTCACATGAATGAATCAATTTAAATCTGATCTGTAATTTTTTTTTCAAACCTAGAAAATGAACATTACACAAAGAAATAAGACATTTTATTTTTGTACTACTAGGATACTGTACAGGATAATTTGAAATGTGTATGATTGTCAAATTTGGCATATTGATTCAAGCTTACAAATAGATAAATAAATAAATAATGATATTCGTTGCATGTTAATACCTCGGAATACATTGAAGGGATAAATCATTTCATGACAAGCTATACCAACCAGTCCTTTGTCATGTTAAACTTGATATACAAGATCTTAAATAGTTTTGCTCTCTCTTTAATTTGAGAGTGCTCTTAAGTTAAAAATTAGATTTAAAAAAATGAGTTTGCTATGATAATTACGGGCTTTAAATTTTCAAAAGGACAAAATATGTATCAATATAAATTTCTCCGTTATCGAATTCAACTTTATTAGCTCTTTTATAATGTAGCGGGACTGGACTGGATCGATCATCGGTGACCAGGTAGCTTAATATGGTAAAGCATCCGGCTAGTGTTCGGAGGTCCCGGGTTCGAACCCCGGTCTGGCCGCTACATTTTCTCCTCTCCTGTTACAAAATTGGCGCCCAACTAAAATACCCACGGTGGTGGTATAAGGGTCTCGTGTGTCTTCGAGGGCGAAGACTTGGAAAAAGGGAGGGAGGTGTGTAGCGGGACTGGACTGGATCGATCATCGGTGACCAGGTAGCTTAATATGGTAAAGCATCTGGCTAGTGTTCGGAGGTCCCGGGTTCGAACCCCGGTCTGGCCGCTACATTTTCTCCTCTCCTGTTACAATAATTACAAGTGTAATTTGATGGTGAATCATGAACAACAGAAATAACAAAAATAATGTATAGATCTACATAGGTTAACATTATATATTTACCCACAAAATGCTAAATTAATACAATAGTGAAAACCATGTGTTGATAATCAGGTGCTCAACTGATAAAAGTTTATGTAATAACAGTATATATTAATTTGTAGGCCTACATGTATCAATTTCACATTGAATGAAAGCCAACTGAAGATTCTGTACATGCTGCATGTCAGCCAGTTTACCAAGGTCTGTCGTGTTACCTTCGTTTTTGTATTGTTAAAAAATAACACACATTTTTAAAATAACATATTGGTTTAAGTTTCTTGCTTGAAATCGATTATATAGTTTCCCCCCATAAAGCTGCCAGCTACATATTCTATATTGGATCTGGACAGCTGAAACCTACCAAACGGCTGATGTAGGCCCCATATCCGATACATTTATTGTACAATAAACGGTGACATTGGAAAAAGATGTTTGTATGAGTATCTCTGATGACAAACAGCAAGATTTAGGCATGTAGAACTTACTGTCATTTTTTCTAAACGGAGAAAACACTGCTAAAACTTTCACCTCCGTACTGTTCCAGTGTTGTTGCGGGGAAAAGTTTAACCGCTTGACCTTTGAGCTGCGGCAAATGACCCGGATCAAAGATGGCAGAGGGGAATTATGCAAAACGTCTATAGACTGCTGTTGTTCCATGAGAGTAAGAATTGCCGATGCCCATGAAAGAACTTCCGGCTCCCTCGGAGCTGACGGAACAGTGGCTTCCTCAGGAAGGGCTGGTTCTTTCTTCCCCTAGACCACGGCATCCTTAGGGGTAACCTCCAAAAATGACAGGTCGAAATCATGGAGGGACGGCATTGGCAAAATGTCTCTCAGAGGGGACGGGCAACTGGGTGCCTTGGATCTAGACGCCCACACCCTTTGATATTCCTCCTTGCCCAGAATCGTATAATGGGTTACCTCCAGTAGTTCCTGTGAAGCATTGGACTTCTTTAGGTAAGCCTCCTCATTAACCACGAGTCCAGATTCCACCATAGCTTGCAATTTACTTTTATACGGTGCGAATGATCTGGTATGATGGTCCAGCTGAGCCCGTCTGGGGGAGCGGAACAGGCATAGAGAGCAGAAGAAATCGCTGCCCTCCAGTGGAAGATGTGTCTTATACAGAAACTACATTTGTAGGTTTTCCCTGTTAGCTGTTACTTGCTACTTTACCTGCCCTGCAGGCAGGGCGTAAGAATTGTTCCTGCTGCCCTGCATGTAGGGCGTAAGAATTGTACCTGCTGCCCCCATCGCATGATCGTAAGAGGCGACTAAATTTGGGATCTTATCTTTTCTCTTAACAACTTTCTTCATCCTATGTCTCCCTTGACAATGCCTCACTTTTGGCCTTTAAGTTGAGCGTTCGCCCCTGTTAAAAAAAAAAAGAGAAAAGATAACATCCCAAATTTAGTCGCCTCTTACGATCATGCAATGGGGCAGCAGGAACTTGGTTTGGTTTGGTTTATTTTGTTTAACGTTCTATTAACAGCTAAGGTCATTAAGAACGGCCTCCCGTGCGTGCGACATGCATGCGTGTGGTGGGTGCAGATGTGTTTTGGGAGGCTGCGGTATGTTCGTATTGAGTCTCTAAAGTGATAGGCCAGAACTTTTGCCGATTTATAGTGCTACCTCACTGAAGTATAACGTCAGGGGACCACTTTTGGTACAATTTTGACACATTTTCTCTTATACAATTAATACTCACATACGTACATCAAATAAATAATGATATTTTACAAAGACTATCTTTAGTACTTCCAACTGCACACTTAAAAATAAGTCGTACACTGAAGTTATTTATAGACCGGCTTCTCTCGTGTTACGTAACTTCCGGTCCGGAGCATGCTGCGAGGACCCCATTTGGTACAAAGTGGCGAGACATCGATTTTTCAGTTATTTCCAAAAATACGATCAAGAATGGGTTTGGTTTGGTTTATTTTGTTTAACGTCCTGATTTCGTTGGTAAGATATGTTTTGTTACTTATTGCATGAATGTTTTTTGAAAATATCACCATTTTGTATATAAATACAACAGCTGAAAATACAAATAAACTCGCCCCGCATTTCCCGTAGTATTTTTTTTCAATAGGGGCCACGTGGTATTTATTGAACGAATATTACTGGTTTTGTGATGAATGCCGTACAGTGATTTTCACAGCTAGTGTAGATTATTCCTTTTGAAGTGGTGGCAATATAGTATCGCCTGATAAAGATGATGAAAATTGAATCAAATACAAAGTATCGGAATATTGAAGCGAGTCAACTCGAGCACCTGTTGTCAGCCTGTAACGGACGCGCTGACAGACCATCACAAAACAGAGGTTTTCTTTCGTAATCGATTGGGACATATAAAATTAAAAACACGTATACAGTGGTATAACCGCAGTTAAAAATGTGGATGTGTGTATATTCTTCTATATTGACACCACTCTAAAAACATAAATAAATAATCAGAAAGGCATTCTGAAGTCAATTTTGTTGAGAAGTCAGATAGGATAAAACATGCATGTACTTGATTTGAATAGTTATAATAAAAACACTGATGAATAGGCTATACTTATAAACATAAAGTTTATTAAATTAATTTTGTTTTCATTTGTTTTTCTGAATGATTATTCATTTATATATCTATAATTGATTCATTCATTTATTCCAAATTATAATTCAAGTCACTCTTGACAGACATTCCACACATGCAGGAACAAACATCAGACTAACTTTGGCAGGCATAAATTAATCTTCCAATCACAAATTTTCAAATTGATTCTGCAGTTCTAATACACACACACACACACACACACACACACACACACATAATGAAAGCTCTCTGTCTCTGTCTCAATCTGACATGCATACATTTGATTTAATATCCAACCACAATTTTTTTTCCGTGTCCAATTATTATGGTGAGAAAAATAGACTGCTGGCTCCTTCTGTAGACACCATAGCTGTAGTGTAAGTGTACACACTGTCAAAACAATCGGTTCATTTTGATGATTATCTTGCATGGCACATCTGGCAACACCAGGACGAGTCCGACAACTTCCTCATTTCATATGCCCGATAAATTCTAGAAGGTAAACAACTAGCATGGTAGGATTTGTTGCAGTAATAACATGATGCCCAGTATACCTCTTCCTCAATAGGTGAAACAAATTGGTGGACCATGCAGACTTGACAAATAAGCATCCCTTGCCCCTCTGGAATTTCACTGTCCTGATGAAGAGTTGAAAATGGCTCAACATCAACATCCAGCTCACCATGACATGGCTGAACATGATCCTTGCCAAGAGCTGAAGATGGTACAGCATCAATGATTATATCTGAAGGAGAGCAGTGATGACAAAGCCAGTTTGAAGAAACAATTAAGCTTAAATCAACATCAGTTTGTTCTTGGTAATTTAGACAGTCCCTGTGGAACCATCGGTCACAACCATCGCAACCAACCCAAAGGATTCCTCCTTCATCATTGCAATGACCTCTGATATTGCATACTTGACAGGTATATATCTCATCTGCCAGTTCGTTGTTGTCCTGTAGGTAAAAAATATTCATAGTATAATTTATGATATGGTAATTTCTATATATGATAAACATTGATGACAATTGTATATATGTGACTGTGTGTATTGTGTAACATGCACTACATGCATATAAATGGTATATGTATCAGTCAACAATATAAATTTAAAAAGCAGTATAAAGAATATATATAAACTATGCAATTCCTTTGACAAAATCATTGTAAGTCTATATAATATTACCTCAATGTTAACTACACGACTGTTTGACTTTCTCTTCTTTGGTGGTTTGATTGTTGGTAAAGGTAAATCTAATTCCTCTGTCTGTGCAATTGCTTTCTGCTAGAAATAGAAAGAAAATCAATTTATCAAAAAACTACTATTGTATTCATCATGTGATCTGTCAAAAAAAGCTAAAAATTAGCCTCTAAATAATCAGTTTAACAACATTTTGATAAAGGCATAAAAATTTAACAAAAAAAAAAGATTTAAAAAAAAAAAATGAAGAATTCAAAATTGCACTTACTCTTTTCTCTTTTGATGTCTGTTTCTTGGTGGGTTTTTTAATTTGTTTTTCTTTTTCTTTTTCTTTTAACTTGGAATAAATATCGTTTCCTGAAGTGATTGTTGAAGTAAATATTATAAGAATTATTAGCATAGAATTTTCCAGCAGTTTTAATGACCAATTCAAAAAGCTAGTTTATGTGTTTCTTGTTTTTAATCATGATGAATTAAAACAGTATTTGATTTTTTCATCTGCATACCTGTTATAACCCTGGATTCTGTTACAATCCTTGTGTTTTTTTGTTTATTTCCAGAGGATCCAATGATTGGGACAAAAATGTCTGCCAATTCTTGTGGGATCAGGCCTCCAGTTACTAAGGGATGTCCTCGTACAAACTGACCGCATGTGTGGCAAAGAGGATCATGATTACAGGGATTGTCTCCCCCTGGTCCTGGAATGGGCAAGGTGTAATCCGCTTCTGAGGCTGTGAGTCGTGTTTTGTCAATGGCATTTGCATCCAAGGGGACGATCCCACATTTCCTGAATGCAGTTTTGATATTATGTGGGCTGAATACCCTATCAACTGGAAATAACATTTTAGAATATAGAGATCACGATTGTTTCTACATATATTTTCTCTGTTTTCGATGCAATTTTCTTTTTGTTTTATTTTTTATGTATTTTTCTTTAAATTACTTTAATTTCATTTCAGGCATTTCACACAGATTTTTGAAGGTTACCTCCCCTTTCCAATCATCAAATGAGGATTTGCATATCCCAAACTGACTGACAAATCAGAAAACTGTTTTTTGAGTGGCCGGAATAAGGCCACATCCAGGGGCTGCAATATGTGTGTTGTGTGTGGAGGCAGGCACAACAACTCGACCCTATTTTCTCTGGCCTTCTCAATGATGTTGAGTGAAAGATGACTCTCGTGGTTATCCATGATCAGTAGTAAGGGTCTCTGCTTGGATGCGTGTTTCAGGAATACCTTGTCAAACCACTTCTCAAACAAATCAGCATCCATGTACCCATTTGTGGAAGTTCCGAAAAGCCATTCTTGAGGTATTCCTGTGAATAAACAAAAATGTAAGTAATTTAAATTGAAGCAGTAATTTTTTTTCAAATAAATGAAATTTAAAAATTAAAACCAAAACAATGATTAATCAAAAAGTGATTTGAAAAAACCCATAATTTGTTTAAGAACTATGTCAAGCTAAAAGAATAGATGTACTTGCATTTGTAAAATTGTATTCTAAAATGAAGTTTTCAATGTGGTCAGTACACATACCATCTCTGTAGGTCCCACCAGGAAACGACTTTTCGAAGATTATGAAGGAAGGAAGAACTCTCCCATCAGCGGACACACAAATTGTAGCTGTTGTATGGTTAGTTGTTGTGACTTGTTTCGTGTAGGCACCTCTTTTTGTAACACATACTTTATCTTGTGCCACTGACCCCTTTCCGAAACTTGTCTCATCCATGTTATATATGAGATGGGGTTTGTCCTCAATTCCTGAAATAATTTTATAATGATGTTTTGTCAATAAGCCCATCCCTGTATAATTATTTTTTATTTGAAAGCCTTTAAGGTTTTTAAATTTCATATTGTTTTGTAATGGTTGTGGAAGCTGTTCTATTTTTATATGATTGACTCTTGAATGAAACTTGTATTTAATAAAAAAAATATTAGATAGGACTTCAAATTTGTATTTCTTCAGATGGTGGGCTATTCAAATCGCCCTACGTCCGTGGTCCGTCCCTCCGTCTGTCCCTCCGTCCGTAAACAATTCTTGTTATCGCTATTTCTCAGAAAGTGCTGAAGGGATCTTTCTCAAATTTCATATATAGGTTCCCCTTGGTTTCTAGTTATGCATATTGCATTTTGAGACCGATCGGAAAACAACATGGCCGACAGGCAGCCATCTTGGATTTTGACGAGTGAAGTTTGTTATCGCTATTTCTCAGAAAGCACCAAAGGGATCTTTCTCAAATTTCCTATGTAGGTTTCCCTAGGTGCCTAGTTATGCATATTGCATTTTGAGACCAATCGGAAAACAACATGGCCGACAGGCAGCCATCTTGGATTTTGACAATTGAAGTTTGTTATCGCTATTTCTCAGAAAGTATTGAAGAGATCTTTCTCAAATTTCCTATATAGGTTTCCCTAGGTGCCTTGTTATGCATATTGCATTTTGAGACCAATCGGAAAACAACATGGCCGACAGGCAGCCATCTTGGATTTTGACAATTGAAGTTTGTTATCGCTATTTCTCAGAAAATACTGAAGGGATCTTTCTCAAATTTCATATGTAGGTTCCTCTTGGTGCCTAGTTATGCATATTGCATTTTGAGACCAATCAGAAAACAACATGGCCGACAGGCAGCCATCTTGGATTTTGACAATTGAAGTTTGTTATCGCTATTTCTCCGAAAGTAATGAAGGGATCATTCTCAAATTTTGTATGTAGGTTCCCCTTGGTGCCTAGTTATGCATATTGCATTTTAAGACCAATCGGAAAACAAGATGGCCGACAGGCAGCCATCTTGGATTTTGACAATTGAAGTTTGTTATCGCTATTTCTGAGAAAGTATTGAAGGGATATTTCTCAAATTTCCTATGTAGGTTTCCCTAGGTGCCTAGTTATGCATATTGCATTTTGAGACCAATCGGAAAACAACATGGCCGACAGGCAGCCATCTTGGATTTTGACAATTGAAGTTTGTTATCGCTATTTCTCAGAAAATACTGAAGGGATCTTTCTCAAATTTCATATGTAGGTTCCTCTTGGTGCCTAGTTATGCATGTTGCATGTTGCATTTTGAGACCAATCAGAAAACAACATGGCCGACAGGCAGCCATCTTCGATTTTGACAATTGAAGTTTGTTATCGCTATTTCTCCGAAAGTAATGAAGGGATCATTCTCAAATTTCACATGTAGGTTCCCCTCGGTGCCTAGTGATGCATATTGCATTTTGAGACTAATGGAAAAACAACATGGCCGACAGCCAGCCATCTTGGATTTTGACAATTGAAGTTTGTTATCGCTTTTCTCAGAAAGCACTGAAGGGATCTTTCTCAAATTTCATATGTAGGTTCCTCTTGGTGCCTAGTTATGCATGTTGCATTTTGAGACCGATTGGAAAACAAAATGGCCGACAGGCAGCCATCTTGGATTTTGACAATTAAAGTTTGTTATCGCTATTTCTCCGAAAGTACTGAAGGGATCTTTCTCAAATTTCATATGTAGGTTCCCCTCGGTGCCTAGTTATGCATATTGCATTTTGAGACTAATGGGAAAACAACATGGCCGACAGGCAGCCATCTTGGATTTTGACAATTGAAGTTTGTTATCGCTATTTCTCAGAAAGTGCTGAAGGGATCTTTCTCATATTTCATATCTAGGTTCCTCTTGGTGCCTTGTTATGCATATTGCATTTTGAGACCAATCAGAAAACAACATGGCCGACAGGCAGCCATCTTGGATTTTGACAATTGAAGTTTGTTATCGCTATTTCTCAGAAAGTAATGAAGGGATCATTCTCAAATTTCATATGTAGGTTCCCCTCGGTGCCTGGTTATGCATATTGCATTTTGAGACCAATCGGAAAACAACATGGCCGACAGGCAGCCATCTTTGATTTTGACAATTGAAGTTTGTTATCGCCATTTCCCAGAAAGTGCTGAAGGGATCTTTATCAAATTTCATATGTAGGTTCCCCTTGGTGCTTAGTTATGCATATTGCATTTTGGGACCAATAGGAAAACAACATGGCCGACAGGCAGCCATCTTGGATTTTGACAATTGAAGTTTGTTATCGCTATTTCTCAGAAAATACTGAAGGGATCTTTCTCAAATTTCATTTGTAGGTTCCTCTTGGTTTCTTATTATGCATATTGCATTTTGGGACCGATCAGAAAACAACATGGCCGAGAGGCAGCCATCTTTGATTTTGACTATTGAAGTTTGTTATCGCTATTTCTCAGAAATTGCTGAAAGGATCTTCCTCAAATTTCATATGTAGGTTCCCCATGGTTCCTGGTATTGCATTTTTGGACCAATCTGAAAACAACATGGCCGACAGACAGCCATTATCGCTAAATCTTAAATTTGTTATATAGGTTCCCTTTGTTTGAAAAGTACCAGAGGGCTATTAGTAAGACTTAGAGGAAGGGAAAAGTATAGAAAAGATCAATCTGACATGGAACCTATAAAGATCATTCAATGGTGGGCGCCAAGATCCCTCTGGGATCTCTTGTTTCTCAGGCAATATATGGAAAAGAAGGAGAGAAGACTTACCAAGTTGATGTACAGTCTCCTTCAATAATGTGAAGTACTGTGCCATAACATTGGGGTTGGCCATCCTTGCCCGTCCACCATCAATGGTCTGAGGCTTCCTCATGTGTAGGCTAGGATTTCTGCGGAAAACATTCCTCATCCATTTATTTGATGGACCAGTTGGCCCAATTACACTTTTCCTTCCTGACTTTTTTATTATTTGAGATATGAACATTTTAATCATTTTTCGAGAAAGTGGTAAGGACCTCTCTTCGCAATATTTAATATATATTACAAGATGCTTCTCTTCCTCAGGGGTTAGAACAACGTGAGGTTGTCCCCCTTTGTTCAGATTTCTGGCATATCTCTGCAAAGTCATGTGAGGTACATCATGTTTCGCTGCTGCTCTTCTGATCGGTGTTCCTTTTTTGATATCTGCCAAGGCATGAGCAAAGTCGCTTTGGTTGTATTTTTTATATTTTGCTGCAATTAATAAATGTTTTATTTATTAAAAAATATCTGTTGGATGTTTTCATCTTGTTGTATTTGTAATAGAAAATCAAGATAAATATCACATAATACAGTCAAACCTGCTTGAATGGTCACCTGGAATAAGCGGTCAATTCTATTATGCGACCAGTCTGTCTTGGTCCTAATGTAAAATATTATATTTAATGAACCTTGCATAAACGGTCACCTGTCCAACATGAACCACAGTTACTGAATTTTGGTCATAACCATTATCAAATCATGTATTATGCAGTCATTTTGTATTTTGGTTAACCTGGTTTTTGCAGTATTTTACACAGCATATTTAAATCACCAATAAAATTAAGCTGAATATTTCTGATCATGCAAGAAACATATGATATGGCTAGATATGTAATCTGGTAGTAGAATTCAGTTGACCATAAAAAATAAAGCTCTGGTGGCCGAATTACACATCAAAATAACTTTCAAGTTAAATAGCTCATACCAAACTTTAAGTTTTGTATCTGCGCTTTTCATTGCATCAATAGATAAAATCTAAAATTATTGAGGGAAATGAGAATAAGAATTTTTTAAAAACCTATGAAGAAATGGGACACTTGATTTCTCATGAACTGATCTGAAGTTCAAATAACATAAGAATCTGTTAAAATTGTGTGTTTAGCTACGATTTTAGATATTACCCTCAAACATTAACTTGGGAGATATTGCAGTTGATATAAAGGTAACAAAACACCTGATTTCAACTAGACCTATATATAGCTACACCAATCTGGTCTCTAATTATTTTCGTTTTGTAAATATCGCATACACCATCATATTCAGAATTAAGCATGACAATGCAACTAAACATAATATGACAAATCATCACCGGGCCCTGGATGTGAAAACCTTTTTTTTATCGTTCACTTTGCTGGTTTCACAGAGATATTATACATTATAGTGCTATTTAGTGAGCGAAGGAAGGTAACTCCTAAAAGAATCCTGTGAAATCCGGAATATGCAAGAGCACTTGCTCTCGTCTTTTAGTGATCTCCTTCCGACATGCGCAGTAACAGTGTTATACTACAATGGCGGAGCGGCAAGTATGAATTGTTATGTGCAGGTCTTAAAAATGCTATTACTCCGATATGACATGTTGGTTGTGCAAAAGATTGGTAACGAAGAATTCTGAGATTACTAGAAATAATCTTAAATGTCTGTTGAGTCGTACAACGCATGTTAAGGTAATTTAAAACAATCGTCAAATTACCCCCCCCCCCCCCACACACTCTTTTGTCATTTTCTCACAACTGCGATATTTTTGGTAATGTTACGTCATATGCGCAGAAATGCACTGCGCAGGGGAGCTTTCCTTTACCATTCTTTACTTCCTTGTTTAGCGGCAGTTGGGAACGTGATTTCGTACACCCTTCAAATGTGTGATTCTTAGTAAATATTGCAACAAAAGTATCTGCAGATTTAATTCAGCATATTTTAATCAGGTCTGCCAATTTTCAAACAGAAATGTTTTTTGAAAGAAATATGAACTTTTTAAAAAACGTGTCACTTTTTAGGTCACCTGACACGAAGTCTCAAGTGACCTATTCTAATCGCCTTTTGTTCGTCGTCGTCCGTCGTCCGTCGTGCGTCGTGCGTCCGTAAACTTTTTACATTTTCGACATCTTCTCCAAAACCACTTAACAAAATTCAATGAAATTTGGCAGAAAGTTTCTATGGCTGAAGGTCAACCAAAATTGTGAATTATATGGTCCCCACCCCCCAGGGGCCTGAGGGGTGGGGCCAAAAAGGGTCAAATTGACTAAAACTTCAAAAATCTTCTTCTCTACTCAGATATGGTGGAGTCAAACACTCTTTATAGATGAAAGGGTCTTGTGGTGCTTTACCAAAATTGTGAATTGCATGACCCTGGGGTCTCACGTTTGCCCCTGGGGAGGGGGTAAACTTTACTATAGTTTATATAGGGAAATCACATTTTTGACTATTATTTGTTGGATTTGTATTGGAATTCATTCTAACTTGTATCAAATTATCAGCATGGGATGACACTTTGATGGTATGTACATGTTGGCCCTAATTGGCCTCCAGGGGCTAGTGGGCGGGGCCAAAAAGGGTCAAATTGACTAAAATTTCAAAAATCTTCTGATATGGTAGAATCAAATACTCTTCATAGATGGAAGGGTCTGAAGGTGCTTTACCAAAATTGTGAATTTCATAACCCTGGGGTCTCACGTTTGCCCCTGGGTAGGGGGTAAACTTTACTATAGTTTATATAGGGAAATCACATTTTTGACTATTATTTGTTGGATTTGTATTGGAATTCATTCTAACTTGGTTCAAATTATCAGCATTGGATGACAGTGTGATGTTATGTACATGTTGGCCCTGGTTGACCCCCAGGGGCTGGTGGGCGGGGCCAAAAAGGGTCAAATTGACTGAAATTTCAAAAATCTTCTTCTCTACTCTCAGATATGTTAGAATCAAATACTCTTCATAGATGGAAGGCTCTTCAGGTGCTTTACCAAAATTGTGAATTTCATGACCCTGGGGTCTCACGTTTGCCCCTGGGTAGGGGGTAAACTTTACTAAAGTTTATAAAGGGAAATCACAATTTTGACTTATTATTTGTTGGATTTGTATTGGAATTAATTCTAACTTGGTTCAAATTATCAGCATGGGATTACAGTTTGATGTTATGTACATGTTGGCCCTGGTTGACCCCCAGGGGCTGGTGGGCGGGGTCAAATTGACTGAAATTTCAAAAATCTTTCTCTTTACTCTCAGATATGTTATAATCAAATACTCTTCATAGATAAGGGGTCTTATGGTGCTTTACCAAAATTGTGAATTTCGTGACCCTGGGGTCTCACGTATGCCCCTGGGGAGGGGGTACTCTTTACTATAGTTTATATCGGGAAATCACATTTTTGACTATTATTTGTTGGATTTGTATTGGAACTCATTCGAACTTGTATCAAATTATCAGTATGGGATGACACTTTGATGGTATGTACATGTTGGCCCTAGTTGACCCCCAGGGCCTGGTGGGCGGGGCCAAAAAGGGTCAAATTGACTAAAATTTCAAAAATCTTCTTCCCTACTCTCAGATATGGTAGAATCAAATACTGTTCATAGATGGAAGCGTCTTAAGGTGCTTTACCAAAATTGTGAATTTCATGACCCTGGGGTCTCACGTTTGCCCCTGGGGAGGGGGTAAACTTTACTATAGTTTATATAGGGAAATCACATTTTTGACTATTATTTGTTGGATTTGTATTGGAATTCATTCTAACTTGGTTCAAATTATCAGCATGGGATTACAGTTTGATGTTATGTACATGTTGGCCCTGGTTGACCCCCAGGGACTGGTGGGCGGGGCCAAAAAGGGTCAAATTGACTGAAATTTCAAAAACCTTATCTACTATATGTTAGAATCAAATACTCTTCATAGACTGACCCCATTAGGACTGATGGGTGGGGCCAAAAAGGGTCAATTTAGTTGGCCGAAATATTTCAAATCTCAGGTGACCGTTAAGGCCCTTTGGGCCTCTTGTTTGTGATGCCATCGACCCGTTCTGTGGGAATATAGCAACTACAATATCTATATATTATAGGATTATCTGGTTGGAATTGTAATAAACAAGTTTAAGTTCCATACAGTTTTTAAGACCAAAAAACAAACAATTATGTCAACCATTTTCGGAATAATGAATGCTCCCTACGATATCTGCCATGTCGGTGATTGGACTTGTTACGTCAATATACGGTGTTATTTAAATTATTGGAGCTTCTTATTAAAACAATTTTGATGAAAAGGGTAAAATATTATCTTATTTCAATAATCTCAAAATTATCACAGGTCAGCTGGCTAGATTATATTTCAAATTATATTTTTAAGTTACCTGGGTCCCATTCTGCAGACGACAATATGCAAATCATAGTTTCGTTTTGAAAACGAGGTTATTCTGAAAATCTATATTTAGCATCACCGAAGAGGGACTATGGTCGTGGTTTGCTGTTGGAACGAGTTCAAGCCTCTATCGCAGGCGATCGATTGAAAATTAAGAAAAAATAATTTATTGTACGAAATCATGTACCCTTACTCTACTGCCGAAGACACCAGCAGGACACCCAACCCGGTCAAATACTGATAACGGGCGAACCAGTCGTCCCACTCCAAATATGTTGACCGCTAGCGTTCGCCCCTGTGAGGAAGACTTTGGGTTATGCCCCCTAGCCGAATGACCTTAGCTGTTAATAGAACGTTAAACAAAATAAACCAAACCAAACCATCTTTTTTTATGGAAGTGTCTACATAGCACACCCTCTTGAAGATTAAGACTATGGAATATGTGCCAATAATGTCTGAGGGCTGAAATACATTTCAGGATCTGGTCATTATTAGGTCGACTACCTTCACCCATTGGTAAACAATGTGAAAGTCATCATCATTCTGTTGTAGAGTACCTAGGTCTTTGGAACTGTATGAAGACTGCCATAGTGTCCAGGTTATGTTATCTGTTGATGAGTCTGGGTTGTTCTTGGCTTGTAATCTCGTAGTCACTGCCCCGATATCCTTGACAGTCGTTAGTGACAGTTTGCTCTGCATGTCAGCAGTACGAGGAGTACATTTCCTACATGGGCCACACAACAGGTCTGGAGAAGACTTGGAACAGGTACAATCATATGGATTGTAGCAGCGTGACATTCCATCTGCATTGCCATGTCCAACTCCTGGGCGATATTCAATAATGAAGTTAAAAGATGACACCACCTCCAGCCATCTCGCAATACGACCGTTTGGTTCCTTCATGCTGAATAGCCAAACGAATGCCTGGTGGTCTGTTCTGACTATGAAATTACGGCCAAGTAAATACTGTTTATAGTACTCCACAAAATTCTTTACAGCAAGGAGCTCCTTATCTGTTACACAGTAACTGCGCTCAGCACGGTTAACTGTACGGCTACCATATGCAATCACACGAAGTTCATCTTGTTTCTGACTGAGGTGCCCTGCAGGTAGGGCGTAAGAATGGTACCTGCTGCCCCCATTGCTTGATCGTAAGAGGCGACTAAACTTGGGATCTTATCTTTTCTCTTTCTTAACAACTTTCTTCTTCCTAATGTCTCCCTTGACAATGCCTCACTTTGGCCTTTAGTTGAGCATTCGCCGCTGTGAGGAAGGCTTTGGGTTCTGTCCCCTGGCCGAGACATACTAGAGTCTTTAAAAATGGTAGTTGCTACTCCTGCTTAGCGCTCAGCATATTTGGAGTGGAACGACTGGTTCGCCCGTTGTCAGTATAATGTGACCGGGTTGGGTATGCTTCGGCAGTATGCTTCAGTGAGATAGCACTATAAATCGGCAAAAGTTCCGGCCTATCACAAGGAGACTTTACACGAACATACCGCAGCCTCCTAAAACATACATACGCACTCACCACACGCATACATGTCGCACGCACGGGAGGCCGTCCTTAAATGACCTTAGCTGTTAATAGGACGTTAAACAAAATAAACCAAACCAAACCTGGCTGAGGTCTGCCCTTATACCTAAATCACTTGCATTTGTGTCTAGGGTGTACATGCCATCATTCTGTGGGAAGGGTAAGCCATAACATCTGGACTCGTTAAGTTCTGTTTGATGATTTTGAAGCGGTGTTGACAGTTCTGGTCCCGCTTAACTTGTTTTCTTTCTTCGTTAACTATACCAAGGGATGAACAATATCAGAAATCCTTGACAAACCGCCTGAAATAACTCGCCATCCCCAAAAATTGTCGGACATGTTTGAAATTGACTGGTGTCGGCCACTCCAATATTTTCTTGACATTCTCTGGATTTGGATGGACCCCTCTCTCATATACAACATGTCCTAGAAACGTGACTTCGGCTTGGAAAACTGGCATTTCTCAGGTTTCAGTTTCACTCAAGCTTCCTGTATGCGTTGAATTTCTTCATCGACTCTACCTAAATGCTCTTCAAATGTGGATCCCAAAACAATAAGCCACTGTAGACAACTGAGTGCAATTTCAATAAATCTTTGAAATGTTGCAGGCGAATTACTGAGACCAAATGGCATTGACGTAACGCGCGATGTTGGTGACCATATGCCTAACATATTAACGCCGTTTTTGTGACGTCGCTTTCTTGACGCGGGTGTCTTAACATGCAGTGACTCTTCATCAAACAATTTTCCTTATTCTAAATATAATTTAAACATATAATTATTACAATCGCACAAATAATCAAATATACATTATATTCAGTTGATGTAATGTCAAATTCGCGACTTTCAAATTTCATTAATTTGAAAAACTTACTAACACTTTGTTCTTTCAATTGAACTATTTCTTGGGTATAAAGTTCAGACATTGATGCCAATATTTCCCACACCCCACCCGGTCACATTATACTGACAACGGGCGAACCAGTCGTTCCACTCCAACTATGCTGAGCGTTAAGCAGGAGTAGCAACTACCATTATTAAAGACTGTGGTATGTCTCGGCTAGGGGACAGAACCCAAAACCTTCCTCACAGCGGCGAACGCTCAACTTAAGGCCAAAAGTCATTGTCAAGGGAGACATTAGGAAGAAGAAAGTTGGTAAGAAGAGAAAAGATAAGATCCCAAGTTTAGTCGCCTCTTACGATCATGCAATGGGAGCAGCAGGTACAATTCTTACGGGTACTCTGACTATAACTTGGCCCCTCTATCTCTCTCCTCAGTGCCTGAATTTGTTCTCTGTTAATATCTACAAGGAAAAATATCTGTTTACTTTATCATCTTACAATCATGTAGAAATCCTATACATGTATATAGGTACATCATGTATATATGCATTGTAGTCATAAGTTTTTGACCGCTTTGTTGCTTTTATTGCCAGTTGTTTGCAGTGACAAGGTTAAGGTTAAAGTTTTCAATTTGTTTCAGTTCATTATGAATAATCTACACTGCATAAATCCATGCAACTTCACATGTACATTAATTAACAATTTAAGATAGGTGTATCAGGAAAGTTCTGGGATATTCCTACTTTATTTACATACACTGCAATAACAAATGGAAAATATACACATCTATATGCTATGCATATAGCCTGCATGCATATACATTAGATGTGCATTACCTTTGAGATAATCAGCCAGTTTAGTAACATATAATTCAGAAGGACAGGTATATATCCAAGGGAGGGTGGGGCTGGGGTTAAACAGTAAAAAAAAATAATAATAAAAGTACCTGTTGGTGTGAACCTGTGACTGTCAGTACACCTTGCTGTAGTGTCTTCTTCATCTTTTATGAAACATGAACATATAAATTTATCAAAAGATTCGTTAGAATTTTTCTCTCGTATCTAATTCAACATCAGATAATTAGCTACAGATATTCTATAAATTCCCATGAAATCAAATCACAAACACCCTATTATGAATCAGGTGATTTAATAGGATTTCAAATTTTGGTCAACCGACACAAAGTAGGCATTTGAGAGTAATTATGATGATTGTTATCATATTTTTTTTGGTATTTTGTATTTTCAAAATCCATGTTATTATTTTTTCAATGAATTAGCCCATGAAATATAAGTGTATTTTTTATCAGTGACTACATGAGGCTCCTTAGTTTATTAAACTCTGCCAAAATTTGAAATTGCTTTTGCTTTGCTTTTTGCAAAGTTTCTGGTCTAAGTCAAATCTTATCTTATAATTCAAAAGACAATACTCTGTACCTGTCAAATCCACAACTTTGGTTCCTGGGATGACTTGGGAAATATTTTCTTCTAAATTGTCATCTGCAAATGAAGATACATATTACATGTATGCAAACGAAGATAAAAATTTACAGAGTATACATTTTAATTATTTTCTTTAAAAATGTCTTTAAATTATCATTATCATTCTCAGAAGATGAGAGTAAAACATCTTTTGATAAACATTTTTTCATAAAAGTTACGTAGAACTTGGTAAAACAAAAGGTTATGCAACTAGAATGACATGATAAAGAGTAATTTACATAAAGATGAAAAAGCATGTTATGTAATAAAGAAATGTGTTGTATTTAACCATATGTACAAATTTGAGCATGTATGTGTGTGAGAGATAAAGTTTATACAGACATTGTAAAAAATGATTAATTATAACTATACAGAAATGATATCAGACATGATCAGTTTCACTAGACAGGATTTTGTACAGACCCAATGCATTGTATATTTTCTTTTCAAGGCTCTGGGTCTGTTTGGAATGGAGAAGAAGTTGAAAATGTAAATTGTTATCATTTCAAATGTGTTACACATATGAGTTATGTCCCTTGATTGGCAGTTCTGTAGTTAAGTGTGTATGTGTGCATGATTAGTATTTGTTGTAATTGTAGGGTTTCATTAACAGAAAATAAAGAATTTCATGAACAGCAAAGTGGCATTGGAATTTTCTATACCCACACCTATAGACTCATTCAAACAAACAATTAATTATTTAAATTCGCAATTTACTGAACAATCATTGATGTCTCATTGATTTGTTACTTGTTAAATTCAAAAACAAACTCATTATATATATAGTTATGTTGTTTGCAAATGCTACCTTCTGTATCAAGAGACCCAGGTAGCCCTACAATATTCGGTCTTCCGTCATGTGACATGATGATTTTTTCACATGCCTTGGGCTCTGGGCCAGCTGGACAACCTCCTGTTTTGGGGCGCCTTAGTTGATCTAGCTTTCATTTGGCTTTGAAATATTGAACAACAAATGTTTTATCTGTTTGACTGACTTCTAAGCATAAGCTATACATTTAACCAAAATTGCATGTTACTTTGGGCAATACATGTATTGGATTTCCAGACCTGCCAACTACTACTATTTTATAGTAATCTTTACTATTTTGTGGTGGTCGTTACTCTTTTTTCTCTCGAAATAGTAGCAAATTACTCTTTTTGATGCAATAGATTTGGCAAGAATTGTTAAGAATTACTCTTTTTTTGCTCAAAAATGGGCCAAATTACTATTTTTGAATTTGAAAGGTTGGCAGGTCTGGATTTCATGGACTGGTCCATCTTCGCTAGCCAAGGCTTCTGATTACGTTACACTCCACGAACCCTTGGCAGATATAGTCGTGTTTAAACCGTCGTGCCCTGGAATCCCAGGGCACCCAATCAAGCCCCGTTTTACATCCAGGTTTGGTTTCACAGTAAACAAAAATTGCGGCGCCCAGTGCAGAGCTACATCGTCGACTATGTCATGACATTTTACCTAAAAACAGAGACGTACAATCATTGGGAAACATTCGCAGTGATTGATCGATTAATAGAAGTCATTGATCACATATCTCATCAAAATGACACAAGCCACCATGTGCGTTTGTAAACATCACCGATGAAGTAAATCGGTAACGTTCGTTTTGATTGGTCGAAAATTTCATGTGTAAAGGGTGGTAATTTAGAATCTCCGCTAGAGGGCCAGAACTGACGCCTATATATGCCAAGGGTTCGTGTAGTGTAACTCAATCAGAAGCCTTGGCTAGCGAAGATGGGACTGGTCAGTCACCCAAAAATATAAGCAAAGCCATCTTTGTTATATTATACCAAATCTGCTTAAAATGACCCATACATTCTAAAAGAGAGTACTCAATGTCTGATATGACATCACAATATAACGACTTCACCCTGGAATTATGATGTCAAAATATATAGCTTTGACCCATAGTCCTTGATTCCGGACCAATATACTTAAATACTGACCAGAGCAAAATGCTTGAATATTGATAACTTTTAATGAAAACTGATGCAGTCGGTAATGCTGTGACTTGCTCCAGACGTCCCTTTTGGTCAGTTTATTTCTCTATGATTTATATGCAATATATATACAGTTGTTGGGCAAATTAAAGCACTGTAATTTTTCACTATACATTTCATGTATTTTTACATTATTTCAATTTGTTTCCCTGACTTTATTTTTCCAGCAGTTCAATCTAATTTCAGTCATATCAACAGTGTTTTGATGTGTAACTTCTGGTATTGTTTTAACAATGGAAATACTGTTTGCAAAAACTATTTAAGAAACAAGTACTTAATTTTAAGTGGACATAATTTGGATTTACCTCTCTGTTTGATGTTATCATATTGCTTTTTTATCTGATGTATGGATCTAATCTCTACACCAACACTGAAAATAAAGTAAATACTGGTATTTATATACACGTTCACTCAAATATAATGTGAAGATAGATTGTTTATGGCCAATCAATTAAATAATTGAAACTATATAATCAGCAATACAACTGTAATATTTTTAGCGGGTGCAGGTGTTTGGAATTCGAAGGAAAAGGGTGATATGGACCATATAAACTGTATGCACATAAAATTCTCAACAGCCCATTACAAATTTTGAAATCTTATACATACACATACATTAATGAACCAATTACCCATAAACAGTGATAAAGGTCAATATAGATATACACAGCCCGAATCCTGTCCAATCCTGCAGGTATTGCTAATTTGCTGACAGGCTAAAACATAAAGCCTAATTTGGACTTTTGTTGAAACATTCATTTAATTATTTTGATTTCTAAAACAGTTCAGATAGTGATGCTTTATTTCATTTTTTAAAGAATTTTCAAGCTGCTTTAAATATACAATGATTAAGCAATATATAAGCCACAGGGGCTTGGAATATATAAGTTATATGTATTATAGTGTCTATAATACATATATATATATATGGACTATCATTTGGAAAATCGTGCCAAGCCCCTGTGATAGGCCTTTTTATTACCTGGTATCGATTTTTTTTTTTTTTTATAATAATTAAAGAAATTAAGCGACAATACCTGACTTTTGGCAAACAACTGTACACTTGAATTTATAAAATACTTTCAAAATACCTAGGCTACTGACAGTAGATGAAGTTTGCAATTGCAGTAAACAGAGGTTAATATATATATCTATGTGATCACATACATTGTATACGAGTAGGTCCCACAGAAGATACAATACATGTAGAAATATGATATCGATATTGATGCAAGTGTTATACACGTACACATCGGTAAATTATGCACCTCATTAAATTAATAGTGTATTGTACTTACGCATTTACAGCAGCGGCAACCTCCTCCCATTTCCTCTCTTTGGTTTTAAAAGATATACCCGTATTTCCCCCGCACCCAGACAATTTACCGAACAGAACATCCTCCCTCTCTCGCACACTCTCCATTAGTACCACTTTCTCACCCTCTGTCCAATTGGCACTCCTCGCTTTCCTACTATTGAAATCAGACATTGTTGATGTTAGGATAAAGCAGACGACAAAAGTAGACTTACCTTCACCTCGTCTCGCGACTTGACGTTTTACGGGAAAAAATCGCATTGTTATAGCACTATAAATCGGGAAAAGTTCCGGCCTATCACAAGGAGACTTAACACGACCATACCGCAGCCTCCCAAAACACATACGCACTCACCACACGCATACATGTCGCACACACGGGAGGCCGTCCTTTAATGACCTTATCTGTTAATAGGACGTTAAACAAAATAAACCAAACCAAACCAAACCATTACCGTAATTACGGACGAGTTATTTACCTCAATTCAAAAAAGAGTTCTCGGTTGGACCACTTACATCATCGCAAAAACATCTCAACTTTTCCTCAGCTGAGGACGACCTCAAGTTATTTGAGGAATTTTTATACAAGTCACATTTGAGGAAATCTCAGTTAAGGAAATCTCAACTTGAGAACATCTCAAGTTGAAATTTCTTTATACAAGCGGGGCTAGATCATCAAGGTCTCCTTATCAGTAAAGTAACTTCGCGTTGTTGGACATCTTGCTGCTTCTCGGGCCATAGACTGTGTGAGCTGTGATATTGTCCATTTCCTCCTCGGACATATTAAAAATATCCACTGAGCTGATTACAGATGACAGTTGATGTTGGGTATTATGATGTGTAGGTTGAGCATTCCTTGTGCTGTCCAATCCATTGCTTTTCTCTTTTGTTGATGCTAAAGCCTCTGCCATTAAAGAGACACTAGCTTGTAACGGAGTTTTATGTCTGCTAATTGACGCTCCATCATCTTCATTTGTGTTTGGGTCTTCAGAAACCATGTCATCAATTGCATTTTTTGTCAGTTTGTGGTGATCCACCAGCGGGAGATTGGTTGACACCACTGGCTTGGTGTGACTCGTATCTAGTCCGTATCTCCACCTAACTATCAGATGACTCTACAGGATCTACTTGACTAATCTGGTGTCCTCTTTCTGGAGCGACGCTCTGTACCACCAGCCATATCTGCAGTTGATTAGGCTCAGACGAATACACAGGCAATAAATACCCAGATTACACCAAATTACCAATAAACTGATTATTGGGATGTTAATTACACTGGTGCAATACCTGGAATACACCAATCACCAATAATTTGGGCATTGGGAATGATAAGTACACAGGTTAAATACCTGGAATACACCAATCACCAATAATTTGGATCTTAGGGATTTTAGGGAGCTTATACAGTGAACACTATGGACTCCTCTGACTACGATAATAGTCCCAAGGTTGGAATGTATCATACAGTCTTCTCCGAGCCTGTAAACTTATAACATAGACCCAATGAAAAATATGAGACTGGTTGAAATTAAACTTGTAAAACATATTACATGTACACTTAACTGATTATTGATTTCAAAACTGCATTGTCATTGGAACATTTCTGTATAAATAATATTAATACTATGACTGTTACACTTGCTAATGGTCAACATCTCTCTTTTTTTTCTTTTTAGTTGTTTTTTTAATCGGCAGCTGGCCAGCTTAACAAGGATTTTATTAAAGAAATTTGGGTTCCCCAAACCCGCGAGCTACACAAACCCGCTACCAAGTACCATCCCTACGCGGATGTACTATCAAACAGTCTTTTCAAGCCGGCGACAGTAAAAAATAAAAATACCATTCAGCACCAAATGTACAGACGACTCAATCCAGTTGTGACCTCACTACAGTCATTTGGTTTTGTTTTGTTTATTTTGTTTCACGTCCTATTAATAGCTAAGGTCTCCCGTGCGTGCGACATGCATGCGTGTAGTGAGTGCGTGTGTGTGTTTTGGGAGGCTGCGGTATGTTCGTGTTAAGTCTCCTTGTGTTAGGCCGGAACTTTTTTCGATTTATAGTGCTACCTCACTAAAGCATACTGCCGAAGACACCACGTCAACTTGACGGCGCCATTTTGAAAGGACTAATCAACGCAATTTAAGCGTTTTCTGTTGTTATAGGAGAATCTGTGCATGAAAAGCTAACTTCAATTGAGTATTTTGTCAAAAACTAGTATGAACATTTCAGAAATACAGCAAAATAACCAATTTATCTATCCGCTTCGATGGGAAAAATCGGCAAGTTACAACGAGGTGAATACAAAGGTCCGCAATGATTGGTCAAAAATGGAAAACTTATATTTTCACTGCTCATCACTGCAGTGAAAAAACAAGTTTTATTAGTTTCATAAATTTCTATATTTCACCGGCAAAAATGCAATTAATGGCTTTACCGCTGCCACCAAAATATTTGTGACACCAAAGTGGCCCGAACCTAATCTCAGACCTGTTAATATGGTAGCGTGCAGGCTGTCACAATATCATTATATATGGGTAAAATACACAATAAAATAATAAATAAACAGCAACTCTTCATCAGGTTCCTCAGTTTCCATTCGTCTCCGATCAGGTCTATGGCTCCATGTATTAATATAAGTTAGCTATATTTGATGTGTTGTTGAAACAAATCCTTGTACTCCGTAGTCCTTGTAGTTAAAGTTGACCTAATTATTACTTTGACCTTGACTTGACCTAGTTCTGTCATCCAATATCAGAAAAGATGACCGGACAGTCACAGTGACTATGTAAGTGCTGCATCAGCACTAAACCATCAAATGGTTCAATGATTCCCATGTAGAGCCCTTGATTGTAAAGGAAAATCAGAACAGTGCAATAAAGTTCAATATTACGTTAAGTAGGGAACGCATCCCAAAACCAAGTTATAAATAACATAAATATTCCTAACTGACTCGCACAATCTTTCACCCTGCTAAGCATGGCTTTAGAATGGAAATTTGTTGCATCTTTTCCACAAAACCATCTGCCATGAAATCTTGCACAACTTAAACTAAAGGCCATATGTTCAACTCTTTAAGTTGAAAATACATTAAAAGGTGTTACAATTCTTGATACAGTTGTCTTTGATACTTGGAAAAATAAGGACATCTCATAGTCCTCCTTTGCTTGCCTCAATTTAATTAATGTAAGAAAGCGCTGGTCCTTTGGTTCAAAGGCAGAACTTTTATAATCTAGCCCTTCGACACATGGACCTAGGCAATGAGAAAAGGTTATGAACTTATAATAATAATCATTGAAGCCTGTATAAGATCCTATTGTCCTCGGGTCATTTCTGAAATGTTCTACATAACACTTTTTGGATAAGGATTTGGTACAAATGCATGTTTCTAAGGTATCTGAGCAGGTGCGGCTTTTCTCCACTGATTCTTCAACAATGACCTGTTGAATGCCAATTTCCATCAGGTTTGGTTCCTTCACCTCTGGTTTCCTTCGAGTAAGTCTGTATTGTCTTAGACTTGGAGAACGGGTCTTCTCACCAGGAATAAACACTGAAGGAACTGCGTCATCTTTGAGAAGTAGTCTGCCAGCTATTGTTAAAATAAGATTGTCAGAAATCTTACTGGCAATACAGTTACTAGCAGCTATGATTCACGAATTTTTATACTTAAAAAATACATATATTTTTAAAAATTGCAAAGACATTTATTGAATTGTATTCAAGAACCATTAATTTATAAGTACAGTGTACTTTAAAGGAGTTTGAATGCTTGAGATTTTTGCAAACATTCTCATAAAATATCGAGATACATACAAATGCATGTACTTAATACAATAATGTATATATACAACTGGATATTCTTGCAACACTTACCGTTATTAGCAATCTCATCACTTTGAGAAAGATGCACCTGAAAAATAACAAACAAACACAAAGCAACACGAACCAAATTCGAAAAGACAACACTATCATTCCATGCATGAAATTGGAGTGCAACTAAATATCATGTATCTGAGGATATATGTACATTTCATATGTATCTTCTTAATTAGTGCCTAATGTTAATGTGCAAAAAATTATATGAAAAAAAAACAAACAAAAACAAAGGTTAATTTAACGATAACTTTACTAGATTCAGCTTTTGAGGTTCGGATAGGGCCTGTTCACAAATTACATATTGTGATGTAATTTGATATGACGTCACGTCTATCCTGATATCGTTTAGTTTTATTAGCTCACCTGCCTGAAGGACAAGTGAGCTTATGCCGTGGCGCGGCCTCCGTCGTCCGGCCGTCTGTCCGGCGTCAACTTTTCCATTCAAGCAACTTCTTCTCAATAACCAAAAGACCCAGAGACCTAATATTGGGCCTGTAGCATGCTGGGGTGAAGGGCTACAAAGTTTGTTTAAATGAATAAAGTTGACCTTCATTCAATGTCACAGGGGTCAAAAAGGCTAAAATCTTAAATGACTTCTTCCCAAAAAACCAAGAGTCCCAGGGAGTTGATATTTGGTCTGTAGCATGCTGGGGTAAAGGGCTACCAAGTTTGTTCAAATGAATGACATTGACTTTCATTCAAGGTCACAGGGGTCAAATATGCTTAAAACATTAAACGACTTCTTCTAAGTAGCCAAAAGACCCAGGGACTTGATATTGGGTATGTAGCATGCTGGGGTGAAGGGCTACCAAGTTTGTTCAAATGAATGACCTTGACCTTCATTCAAGGTCACAGGAGTCAAAAAGGCTTAAATATTTAAACGACTTCTCAATAACCAAGAGTCCCAAGGAGTTGATATTGGGTCTGTAGCATGCTGGGGTGAAAGTCTCCCAAATTTGTTCAAATGAATGACATTGACCTTCATTCAAGGTCACAGGAGTCAAAAAGGCTAAAATCTTTAAACGACTTCTCAATTACCAAGAGTCCCAGGGAGTTGATATTGGGTCTGTAGCATGCTGGGGTAAAGGGCTCTCAAGTTTGTTCAAATGAATGACCTTGCCCTTCATTCAAGGTCACAGGAGTCAAAACGGCTAAAATCTTTAAACGACTTCCTCTCAATAACCAAGCGTCCAACGGAGTTGATATTAGGTCTGTAGCATGCTGGGATAAAGTGCTACCAACTTTGTTGAAATGAATGACCTTGATCTTTATTCAAGGTCAAAGGGGTAAAAAAAAGGCTGAAATATTTAAACGACTTCTTCTCAATAACCAAGAGTCCCATGAAGTTAATATTGGGTATTTAGCATGCTGGGGTGAAGGGCTACCAAGTTTGTTCAAATTAATGACCCTGACTCACATTCAAGGTCACGTCGATCAAGTATGCTTAAATCTTTAAATGACTTTTAGTGAATAGCTTAAGTGCCGAGAGACATTATATTGGTCCTGTAGCATGCTTTCAAATAACTGCAGGATCCATATATGAAAAGATCACTGCATTGCAGGTGAGCGATTCGGGCCCATTGGGCCCTTGTTTTAGTGTAACAACAAATTACATATAAAAAGCATTTCTTAAACTAAAAGCATTTTTAAAAAATCGTTACAAGGCATATTCGAACACCCGATCACAAAAGTCAGTTAGGTTTATGCCGACCGTTTGTCATCTAAGACAGAAGACAACAAACATCCATAATGCCACCCCCAACCACCATATATTTTCGGTATTTATTGATGCCCCCCAATAAATAATGGCAGAGGAGTTTGACAGCGTTAGGAGAAAGAGAGCAAGAGAGAATGAAAGGTTTGGAAATTATATTTAAAGACTAGAGAGAAGACTGGAGCCTAAGAGAGCATGTGCATTGTATGGTTTTGATGAGTTGTGGAATGAGTTAGAGGAGAGCAAGTGAAAGGTTATGGGAAAAGGGTGGTTTTTAGTGTTAACATTAGATATCAAATCATTATATTGATATAGAAAACAAAATATACTCAAGTTCTGTTTGTGCTGTTATTGCCTTATTGTATATTGGACATTTGATCAAGATTGAGAATTTGTATGTGGAATGTTACTTATCTAATAATTTAATTTTGAATTAGATACTTGATCGAGGGAATGTTGAAACTTATTATGTTAATATTATGTAAATTTCGGGGACGAGATGGTCAAGAAGGGGAAAAGTGTTGCGAAAATAGGTTTGTCTGTACTACTTTACCAATGAATTGTTATTATAACTATGCAAATCGTTGTCATATCAGTGTTTATACTAGGAAACGTTAGTCAATAATGTTTTTATAATACGTTGAAAATAATATACTTTAGAAGTAGTCTCTACATGGTAGTTGAATATGATAAATAAGCAAAACCACACATATGTGTTGATCTTGCGCGGAGGAAAATATCACAGCAAACTAACGAGGGCGATCCAACTCGACAGATCAACACATATGGGTGGTTTAGCTTTTATCACATACCTTTATTAATTACAACTTTCCTTAATTATGAAATCCATTTGCGGTTTCAAGTGGCGTCATATCACTTTGTATTGTTTTTGTTTCAATAAAAATAATCGTCATCTCGTCATCAAAAGTTCGCCACCTGATTAAAAGTGTAGGCCTAGTTTACAGATCTAGCCACTTTACACTTTATCAATATTTTGTACTGAACTACTCCCTACTGTTTTCAAACTGATAATGTAAAGGAAAATCACAACACTAATTGATGCAAATCATATATTTGCAATCAGATATATATTCAAACGTTAAAATAAATGCCGTGTTAATAAATTCTCCCAACTGTCAGTGAAAGTGCTCGGCATTTAATTATGATTTAAAATAGAGCATCGTTGTCTTCAAGCAGCAAAGCTTAAATATTCTGTTTATTTTAAATTAATCTAGCATTGGTTAAGCATAGATATACATGTAGTAAAAAATCAAAAAAATCAAATTAAACCTATATCGATGTCATAAACAAATTCTCCACACCTAAACATAGCTAATGTGCTGTCGTCGAGCGACTACGTCACAGCGCGTGCAAATTTCATTCACAAAAACAAGCGACATGTCACACCGAGTCATCGTCAGAGTCCGTGATTCTTGGATTCTACGATATTTCCTAGGAGGAGATATAACTTGAGATAAAGATTGGGAAGATATTTGAAAGGAAATGTTAAATGTGCCGCCATTTATATTTGCCTAAGAAAACATTCCCGTGGCAAGATTTTGACAATCTCCAGATGACCTTGGCATTGTACATGTATTTTTAACTGGTTCGACCGCGTTTTCATTTCTGGGATTTCTCTTTGCCACGAACATACCGCAGCCTCCCAAAACACACATACGCACTCACCACACGCATGCATGTCGCACGCACGGGAGACCGTCCTTAAATTACCTTAGCTGTTAAAAGGACGTTAAACCAATAAAACCAAACCAAACCAAACTTCTCCTCATCTTCAAAATCTTGAGGTGTCGTATTGGTGCCGCTTTGCAAGTATAGACGGAATGCTTGATGACAGAACATGTACCTAACTCCGGTTTGTTTTTTGCACAGGTAGCAGTGTACAGTAAAAATGCCCAATTCTGAAAAATATGGCACATGTTTTAGATATGTAAATATTGCCAGTTAACCCTACATATTACCTCTAATAAAGTACATGTATATATATTTGTAATCTATACAACATTTGCAATTTTAATACAGCTCTGAAGGATAAGTAAACTTATATTTTCTGTGATTTTTAGAGCTGTGGATACCATTGTAACAGCTTAAAATATGCTCAAAAATTGTAAAATATTATGATATTTGACCCAGAATTCTCTACACAAATCTATTTGAAATTGAATATCTCTATCCCAAAGACAGAATTAATCTTGTTTTGACATATTAAGTTTTCCTGCTAACTTACCTTTTCGGTGGGCTTCCATTTTTCGCTGTAGGCAAAACTAAATTTCCTGTGTAAACACACTTTCCGAAAATCTGGAAAGAGGTATGGCGCATATTGGCCTGTTTCGACCTAATGGTGACCGTTTTCAAAATCAAAAAAACTATTGTTAATAACTTAGGTTTTGATTACAAACTTTAAATCTATAACATATAAAATTTCTTATTTGCGAAAAATTAGTTTGTTCATTGTAATGGATATTTCATTAAATGACCGTAAAGTTGCATCATCGGGCTATTTGCAACTTTCGAGAGGGGTTTCCCGCATTCATATCATTTTTTGACATAGAGCGCATCGGCAGACCAACTTTTGCAATGTCTTATTTTATTCTATGTACCAAAAGGCAACTAAAATCCTATTCTTAAAAAGTGGTCCTCCGATGCGCTGGTATCGAAAAATTGAAAAAACGTAGTTGATAAAATATCTTAATTTTCGCATTAACAAGACTGACTGTAATTCATAACATGAACATCACATTCCCAAAAGTCAGCATAGCTCATATGGTAGAACCATCGCTTAGCAACCCGTAGGTTCTGAGTTCGAATCACGAAGATGTATCTTGTTCATATTTTGTTATGTTTAAGAATAATACCATTTAATTTTTCTTGGTCATATTTGAAAGATTTTTTTTAACATTGTATGCATATTTAATATAAAATATTTAGTTTTAAGTTAGTTAATTTTCATTTGGATAAAAACAAGTGTGAAATCATAACCGATTTACTCCATACCATTCAAAGTAATTGTTAATGAACTGCAGCTTCGACCACAGGCATACATGGATGAGTAGTGTAAAATTCATATTTAATTTAACATGCCAATTTAACTTGATTTCCTATGGTATTGATTGACTATATACGTGTAATCCGTTCACAACACACAGCCCGCCAATGGACCATGACAATCTATTTTGATACTGTGGGAATCACTGGGGTCACATGATATTTTACCTGTATTTTTAGCCCAGACTATCGCTGTCCGTGGCCTAGGTCAGGATACGCGGAAAACAACCATACCTCTTTAAAATCCGGAACCAATTCATTCATTTTTGTTTTAGCCTGTATGTACTACTTCATACTGAATATACCAATTATAGTGTACATTTATTTTTTCATTTTTTTTTTATGCATATCATAATACAGGAGTTATTTGCTTAACAAAAAAATCGCCCATGGCCAGCCTGTCCTACTCTAGTGTGCTACCACAGGACTTCTGCTAAGTGCTTTCGATGTTTCTGGCCTCTACAATTTTCACAATTTCTCTGGAATAGCTCAGTGCGACGGTCAGGAACCTCGGGGAAATCGGTCACTTTCTCCGATGTCAGTCCTATTATGTTAGTTTTCCAGGTAATTTGTATATCTGGAGTCTTCACGAAATCAATCGTCTCTCTAGATATATATGTTGATGCTTCCATCTTCGGACTTTCACCGACTAACGCCTCTTGACAAGCGCAGTCCCATGGATCTCCCGCCTTCTCCAATACACGTTCAACGCAGAGCACCGGATGTAGCTCTTCGAGAATGTAACTTTTCTGTATTAATCAATCTTAGGGTATAGTTTTCCGGAATGGATCCACCAGAGACCTTCGATTAAAATATCTCGTCCATCTTCAACCACAGGTTCTACTGAAGAATACATGGTATCAATTAACTCACATGATATCAATTAACTCAGGATGTTCACTTCTCCCGGCTATAATGACTTCAGGCATGGCAGGAATGGTTATTTGTTCATTTACGATCATTCTCGCAACGTTTTCATGAGCTCTTGAAACTTCACAACCAATCCATTGTCTTCCAACTCCTTTTCCTCTTCTTGTATGAACAATGATATCCTTCTTGTCTATAACATCATATCCTAGCAACAGGTCATCCCTTAACGGCGCTTCGTAAACATACCATGCAAATTATTCAGATCCAATATGTAACTTAAAATTTGATGTACCGTGTGTGGTCATCTTCGTCCCGGCCTCTGCTACAACTAATCCAAAACTTGATTTTTGTAAAACTGGCCTTTGTCCTCCGATATTTCATTAAGCATCTGCTCACTTATAACAGTCACTTCAGCTCCAGTATCAATAACTGCTTTAACTGCCATTCCTTCCACTAAGATAGGCGCCTTTATTGCCACTGCTCGGACCCTATCCAATACTAGTTCCTTTGTTCTGACTAGTTTCCTTTTGATTTCCTTTTCCATCATTCTGCTGTCCCGACAATTGCCCTACATTCCTGTTCTACGAATAAGCTTGCAATGATGATAACGTCACCGTCCTCAACCTGAAGATCCACATCAACCGCTACCGTGTTACTGCCTTTCTGGAGTTCAGTCTTGTTTTTAGAATCCAATAGATTAGAATGGACTGTGTCTGGTTTCCATTATTCTCCACCTCCGGTTTCTTTCCATGTTTAGTTGTGTGCAACGCGGTGTTGGTCTGTTTTGTTTGTTAGTAGGAGTCTCGTCGTGTTGTTCATATGGGCAATATTTTCTATAGTGTCCCTCTTCTTGACATCCGTAACACGTGACTGGTCCTCCGTATGCTTTACCTGGTGAAACGTGTTTGGAGTGTGAGCCTGTTCTTAGGTTGAGTTTGTTTCTGGTTGTCGATTATCGCCTTTGTAATCCGATTTGATAAATGTCTCCCACACTGTTACAAATCGGTGTATTTTTAGCCCACCATCATCAGATGGTGGGCTGTTCAAATCGCCCTGCGTCCGTGGTCCGTCGTCCGTCCGTAAACAATTCTTGTTATCGCTATTTCTCAGAAAGTACTGAAGGGATCTTTCTCAAATTTCATATGTAGGTTCCCCTTGGTGCCTAGTTATGCATATTACGTTTTGAGACCAATCTGAAAACAAAATGGCCGACAGGTAGCCATCTTGGATTTTGACAATTGAAGTTTGTTATCGCTATTTCTGAGAAAGTACTGAAGGGATCTTTCTCAAATTTCATATGCAGGTTTCCCTTGGCGCCTTGTTATGCATATTGCGTTTTGAGACCAATCTGAAAACAACATGGCCGACAGGCAGCCATCTTGGATTTTGACAATTGAAGTTTGTTATCGCTATTTCTGAGAAAGTACTGAAGGGATCTTTCTCAAATTTCATATGCAGGTTTCCCTTGGTGCCTAGTTATGCATATTGCGTTTTGAGACCAATCTGAAAACAACATGGCCGACAGGCAGCCATCTTGGATTTTGACAATTGAAGTTTGTTATCGCTATTTCTGAGAAAGTACTGAAGGGATCTTTCTCAAATTTCATATGCAGGTTCCCCTTCGTGCCTAGTTATGCATATTGCGTTTTGAGACCAATCTGAAAACAACATGGCCGACAGGCAGCCATCTTGGATTTTGACAATTGAAGTTTGTTATCACTATTTCTGAGAAAGTACTTAATGGATCTTTCTGAAAATTCATGGGTAAGTTTCCCTTGGTGCCTAGTTATGCATATTGCATTTTGAGACCAATCTGCAAATAACATGAGCGACAGGCAGCCATCTTGGATTTTGACAGTTGAAGTTTGTTATCGCTATTTCTGAGAAAGTACTGAAGGGATCTTTCTCAAATTTCATTTTGAGGTTCCCCTTGGTGCCTCATTATGCTTATTGTATTTTGAGATCAAATGGAAAACAATATGGCCGACAGACCGCCATCTTGAATTTTGACAATTGAAGTTTGTTATCTCTATTTCTCAAAGTACTGAATGGATCTTTCTCAAATTTCATAAGTAGGTTCCCCTTGGTCCCTTGTATTGCATTTTTGGACCAGTCTGTCCTGAAAACAACCTGGCAAACAAACAGCCATTATCGTTCAATCTCAGATTTCTTATATAGCTAGGATTCCCTTGTTTGAAAAGTACTGGATGGATGTCTCAATTTGCACAGATTAGTAAAATGAAGGGAAAAGTAGAGAAAAGATCAATCTGACATGGAACCTATGAAGATCATTCAATGGTGGGCGCCAAGATCCCTCTGGGATCTCTTGTTTTCTGATCTTCTCAAACTCATCTTCTATTTGACAGGTATTCACTCCAAATGAAATTTTCCGTATGGTATTTCCCTTCTGCTTCATTCCCCTCATGCACGAATAATACCAAGTTAACAAGTTGACCGCATCGTCTAGAGTCTGTGGTCGCTTTGTGAGAACATCATAGGCTGTGCTCTGGTCAGCAATTCCGCTCAGCATATGTTCCACGCATAAGTTTGTTAAACAGGATCTCGTTGATACCTGGATAAGCTTTTCGAACCATTTCAGCAATTCTGGAAGAATATCGCTGATAGTTCTCCTTTCCGGACATCCGTACCAAATCTCTCGGAGGAATCAAGGGGAATCTACATATGAAATTTCAGAAAGATCCCTTCAGTACTTTTTGAGAAATAGCGATAACAATCTTCAATTGACAAAATCCAAGATGGCTGCCTGTCGGCAATGTTGTTTTCTGACTGGTCCCAAAATGCAATATGTATAACTAAGGACCAAGGGGAACCTTCATATGAAATTTTAGAAAGATCCCTTCATTACTTTTTGAGAAATAGCGATAACAAACTTCAATTGTCAAAATCGAAGATGTCTGCCTTTCGGCCATGTTGTTTTCCGACTGGTCCCAAATGTAATATGCATAACTAGGGACCAAGGGGAACCTACATATGAAATTTCTTCCTCTTGCACGAATAATACCAAGTTAACAAGTTGACCGCATCGTCTAGAGTCTGGTCGCTTTGTGAGATCATCATAGGCTGTGCTCTGGTCAGCAATTCCGCTCAGCATATGTTCCACGCATAAGTTGTTAAACGGGATCTCGTTGATACCTGGATAAGCTTTGCGAACCATTTCAGCAATTCTGGAAGAATATCGCTGATAGTTCTCCTTTCCGGACATCCGTGCCAAATCTCTCGGAGGGATCAAGGGGAACCTGCATATGAAATTTAAGAAAGATCCCTTCAGTACTTTTTGAGAAATAGCGATAACAATCTTCAATTGACAAAACCATGATGGCTGCCTGTCGGCAATGTTGTTTTCCGACTGCTCCAAAAATGCAATATGCATAACTAGGGACCAAAGGGAACCTACATATAAAATTTCAGAAAAAAACCTTCTGTACTTTCAGAGAAACAGCGATAACAAACTTCAATTGTCAAAATCCAAGATGGCTGCCTGTCGGCCATGTTGTTTTCTGAATGGTCCCAAAATGCAATATGTATAACTAAGGACCACGGGAAACCTTCATATGAAATTTTAGAAAGATCCCTTCAGTACTTTTTGAGAAATGGCGATAACAAACTTCAATTGTCAAAATCCAAGATGTCTGCCTTTCGGCCATGTTGTTTTCCGACTGGTCCCAAATGTAATATGCAAAAAAACTAGGGACTAAGGGGAACCTACATATGAAATTTCAAAAAGATCCCTTCAGTACTTTCTTAAAAATAGCGATAAAAAAGAATTGTTTACGGACGGACGGACGGACCACGGACGCAAGGCGATTTGAATAACAAGAGGCCCATGGGCCTTAACGGTCACCTGAAATATTTCAGTTAATTTAATTGACCCTATTTGGTCTAACCCATAAGCCTCTGGGGGTCAGTCAGGGCCAACATATGCATGCCATCAAACTGTCATCCCATGCTGATAATGTTAACCAAGTCAGAATGAATTCCAATCGAAATCGAACAAATTAGAGTCAAAAATGTGATTTTCCTATAAAAACTACAGTAAAGTTTATCCCCTCCCCATGGGCAAACGTGAGACCCCTGGGTCATGGAATTCACAATTTTGGGAAAGCACCTTAAGACCCTTCCATCTATGAAGAGTGTTTGATTCCACCATATCCGAGAGTAGAGAAGAAGACTTTTGAAATTTCAGTCAATTTGACCCTTTTAAGCCCCGCCCCTCAGGCCCCTGTGGGTCAGTCAGGGCTAACATGGGCATGCAATCAAACTGTCATCCCATACTGTTAATGTTGACCAAATTAGAATGAATTTCAATCGAAATCAAGCAAATTATAGTCAAAAATGTTATTTCCCTACATAAACTATAGTAAAGTTTACCCCCTCCCCAGGGGCAAACGTGAGACCCCTGGGTCATGGTATTCACAATTTTGGTAAAACACCTTAAGATCCTTCCATCTATGAAGAGTGTTTGATTCCACCATTTCTGAGAGTAGAGAAGAAGATTTTTGAAGTTTTAGTCATTTTGACCAATCTTAGCCCCGCCCCTCAGGCCCCTGGGGGTGGGGACCGTATAATTCTTAATTTCGGTTGACCTTTAGCCATAGAAGCTTCCAGCCAAATTTCATTGAATTTGGTTAAGGGGTTTTGGAGAAGAAGTCGAAAATGTAAATTGTTTACGGCGCACGACGGACGACGCACGACGACGGACAAAAGGCTATTAGAATAGGTCACTTGAGACTTTGTCTCGGGTGACCTAAAATAGAAATGTTTACCGCTGCCACCAATTGTTGTATTTTTTACTTTTGTAGTTTTGCGAGGAGGATGAAAAGATGGACAACTTCGTGAAATGATTTGGTTTATTTAGGAACGAATCCCAAAATATCAAAATATACAATGAAATTGAGAATAATACGTAATCCTCTCGGTTCACACCATACACACCCAACAATGCGCAACAGAACAGCTAGTAATGAATATACATATGTATATAAACAAGTCTGTACTTATAAATCGTACCACTATGAAAAATCTAACAAACTGTAATAAAGCTTATCCTATACTGAACTAACTAATCTACTGTCTACCTAAATTCCTAGCAATACGCTGGTACATTACGTACTCCACGCTTATCCTATCTAATTTGTAAATCTATCAGAGGTTTCTATCATATGTGCTTATACCTTACGTACTTCACACATGTATCCTCGCTAAACTTATCCTAACTATATGTCTGATAATTCCTAATAAATGCTTTAACGCTTATTCTAATTACATAGCAACTCACAATACTAAATAAAATTGCACCGAAGTACGTCGAAAAACGTCTAAAGTAACCTTGCTATACCAGTTGCTTCCCTTCCGCTACCAGCTGTTCTGAACTCATGAAAACCCGTTGCAGCCGGTTTTTATAGTACAATTCACGTGTCACAATGGTAACAGCAACAATACAGGGATACAACTGTAGACATTCATATGTTATTATTTATCATTTCTAAAATAATTACTATTTCCAAAAGTGCGATTCCCAGTGACGTATAATACTAACAAGAGCTCTGCAAGCGGGAGCAAGATACGCCCGTCACTGGAAAAGTTACCACAGGAAAATAAAGCAGTATGTAGTGGCAATGAGGTAGATATGTTGGAAGTTTAAGTTCCCAGTTTGACTGACATGTACTTGCATGTACCAATATTCATAGTATGTTCCATTGGTATAATCTCCTAAGTTTTCATTTTATGCTCTCTCTGACTCTTATTTATACAATATTCTTCTTTAATGAAACTAGCTACAGCTAAGAAAACATTGTTGAACATTTGAAAAAACATGGGGAATATTAAAATATTATAACTATTTTTTATTTTTTTTATCAGAAGTTTTCTATTTTGGTAAACTGCCAAATAACACTATGGTGAAGGTAATGTATAACTTCTCAAATCTTTATTCAATTATTTTCAAATATTTACATTTGCTCCGCATTTCCCCATTGACGCAATGCTAAGAGGCAGTTGCCACGATACGCCTATAACACAAAGTGCCTCAGGCTATAACACCCAGTGGGTCATGTGACACTAAAAAAGGCGGGATTTTTTTTGTTTTTGTTTAGTTTTTTTCAAAAATGACGAAAATGGTAAGACAATGTAAATATAAGTATTGAACAGCGGTTTTAATGTTGTTATAGTCGATATGACAGCAATATGTATGGTGGGCTAATGTAGCATGGAAAACCCAAACGGGTTCCCATGCCATTTGCCCACCATACATCTTGCTGCCATATCGACTATAACAATATTAAAACCACTGTTCATTGCTTAAATGAAGATCAGCTTGAATATAGCATGGGTTAGCTATTTTCGCATGAATTCTAAGAAGGTGAACGTTGAAATCACTTGATCTTACTTCTTGTCTGGAGAATAATGTTAAAAGATCAATCAAGAAAAATTGAAACACAAGACAAAGACTTGTAATATATGTTAAATATAATTATTCCTTGTTGTACTGTGAAAAATTCTTAGAGGAATTGAAGAAAAAATAGAAAAGTTCTTGCATATTCTACAAAATGCCCATATTTGGCAATAAAAGGGGCATAACTCTTGTAAAAAAAATTGTAAATTCCTCCAAAATGAACTTGTTGGAACTATTAGGCTATAGACTATTTGTAATAAGTTTCATAATAATCCGTTGATAAATAAAGTTTAGTGAATGCTATCAAGAAATGTTAATGAACGGGCCTTCTGGAAAATATACAATGCTGTTACGCAAAAAGTTGAAACAAAAACCCGTTATATATGTTAAACATAATTGCTTCTGGTTGTACTGTGCAAAATCTTAGAGGAATAGAAGAAAAAATAGAAAACTTCTTGCATTTTCTGCACAATGCCCATATTTGACAATAAAAGGGGCATAACTCTAGATACAAATCTTTTGTATAGTTTTACCAAGAGTCTTTTCAACAGTTGACGGACAAAACAACAATTCGGTGGGCGGTTGTCAACTATTCTTAAATCAATAATGCGACAATTTGTTTTTGTATCTGATAACCGACGTATGACACCAAACATCCGGTTTTGACAGAATTTTGGCTACTTTTTTTTTGTTAAATATTTCTCAATTCATATATCTCGAAAAAGATATCACAAAACACTTACAAATATTTGAGATATATACAACAGATAACTGCAAACAGAAGCTATGTGAAAATAGGTTTGACTGTATTACTTTACCAATTGAATTGTTATTATATCTATGCAAAACGTTATGTCATGACAGTGCTTATACTAGGAAACAGTCAATTATGTTTTTATAATACGTTGAAAATTGCATACTAATGAAGTAGTCTCTCTATAGTAGTTAAAAATGATAAACAAAAATACCACGTTGTCAGAAACTTCTGGATAATGTCTTCCGAGTATATCGATCGCGATTTTATGTGTCAAATATTCCCGCAAACTCTTGTCACTTTGTCAGTTTACATTGTGACATAATTCCGGTTAATTTCGGTAGCTACTTGGTATACCCTGCGCTGTCCGTACGTCCGTCCCTTAAGTTTTCATTGTTAGCGCTTTCTCACCTTTATTTACAGATTTTGATAAAACTTACTACAAATATTCTATAGCCCAATAGCTCGAACAAGTAAGTTTTACGGAATTCCACGATTGTTTTTTTTTTTTTTTTAAAAGACTCTTGGTAAAACTATACAAAAGATTGTATGACCAAACCGAATTTGTAAAGGATTGGTAAAGAAAGAAGAGAAAAGATAATACCTCAAATTTAGTCGCCTCGTACGATCAATCTAATCAAATATCAATAAATATCTTATATTTTAATTAGATTGGCAGCAGGTACAATTCTTAATCCCTACCTGTAGTGCTATCAACAGTAGGGCTCAAATTGGAAGTTATGGAGCTTAGGGGACCTTTGATTACACGGCAGTGTATATTCGCACCTGTGAAGATAAAAACGCATTCTTTCCTGCAAAAACATACCACTTCATGCCAAGTAAGATCAATTTTCACATCGCTACGTACTTTCGACACCTATTTATATATCATAACAAACGTTACAAGTTCAACAAATTTGATAAGATTTTTCTAGAGTATTCTCAACATTTTTTACATTTACATGCAAATTTTTAAAGGAAAGCACAGAGGGGAATTAAATTTGAATTAATTCCCAGGTAAGTATATAGGAAGAAACTCTAGATTTGTCTCCTCAGGTAGTAAAGTACTATTCACCCCTCTGCAGTACCACTCCTATCTCTCCCTAATTAATAAGTATTAATCCCGGCAATTATCGCCGTCGGACACTACTACCGCCTAGGTAAACGGTGACGAAATACTCTTAGCACCCGATGTTTAGAATTAGATGATGTTTATATATATGGGTATTTGTTTCTGTTTTGTTTATTGATGTGAAAGGAAGTACATACCATGATGATGGCAATTAAGATATGTTGATGATTTGATTTATTGATTTTTTTTTTCTATTTATTTGTCAGCACTGTGAATATGAAAGTGCATGATGATGATGAATTGAGACGAATATACAATGTATATCTTTTTTACATTTATTAATTTTGTTTTTGTTTTGTTATTGTTAAATGAGAATAATTGTCATTTAATTAGATACAAGGCTATATGTTTGGACACAAATTTCTCAAAGTTAACGTTTTATTCCCTCGGATTCCCAGTATGGATATATTAAACCACAACAATTTCATATTTATCGTTAGCTTTTGTAACAACTGCCTGTAGTGAGGAAGTTGCATCAGTAATACCTAGTGCCCGACGGAAGCCGAACTGGACATCCGCGATGTCATCATTTGTCGTGACCCAGTTTGACCATCCAGTATTCACTAAAGAAATTGCGACTATTGTTTGTCAATGATATTCCGGTTGGGTTAAACCATTCACCAAACGGTAAAATCAATCCGCATATATTTGGATTTGACACAAATTCTCAACGCAAGGTCCATATTTGTATTGTGTATCATATGTATTTCTGGTTCACGTTGTAACTCGCAAGGAGAGAAAAGTTTATTTATTTGTTTATTTATCTATTTATTCATTTGTTTGCTTACACTTTACGGGTAATGAACCGCACTTCATTATATACACGTGTCAATATAATATTGTTAAATGTTTCCAATGTGTATTCACTGAAGAAATTGGCCATGGTATTCGGTAAACATACAACGAAATCGAAAAACAAATTAGGTAAATCACATGTAATCGGGCTGTTAGACATTTGCCCGGGAGGAGGGGATCACCAACTTACAACATTCAACATACACAAAAGTCAGGGAGGCGTCGCCTTTGGGATTTAGTATAAAGGGGGAAATGGAGAGAAGTGAGGGACCCGAGCTCTGCTGTAGCCGTCCCGAGCCAATATTGAGAAAGGAGGAGGGAATCACTAATATACAACATCTAACAGTTGGCCCGGAGTAATGTTACTAACCTAGAGTCGCGTGTAGAGGTTATAACCTTGATCGAGAACATCATCATAAAAAAATTCGGGGGGACGTAAATCCAACAACCAACGCAGTGAGGGAGGAGTTCAAATTTTAATAATGTCTGGGCGTTATGTTGGGTTACAATGACTTATTAAACGATGCCAGTTTTACATTCAAGCTGTAACGATACCCGTTAAAGTTTAATGTTGATATTGCTGAATACAGAGGTCCGAAACCTGACGACCGCATTCGAGTTGTATGCTATACCGTTGAGTTGGTTTTAGATGAGAAGTGTATTAATCTTTAATATCAATTACTCAACGACCCATATTTATCTGAACTTAACCTTGGATAAATTGGGGGATGCCCTCAAAGGACACTTACCGAGGATCTGGTTTGGTCTGGTTTATTTTGTTGAACGTCCTATTAACAGCCAAGGTCATTCAAGAACGGCCTCCCGTGCGTGCGACATGCATGCGTGAGGCGAGTGCGTATGTGTGTTTGGGAGGCTGCGGTATGTTCGTGTTAAGTCTCCTTGTGATAGGCCGGAACTTTTGGGACTGTGGAACGGTTAAGTTGCGATAAAAAATGGATATCAAGTTTTGTGCTAATTTATATACTTATTTATTTATTGAGTTTAAAAAGTGCTATCGCACACAAAAATGGATACTATCCTGTAAATGATGTCATAATTCTAATTCAAAATCGGTAAGGGGGAAAAGTATGCACAGCAGAAGGAACTACACCCACATCATTGGTGACATCGATGAATCAAGTAGTTTTAATACAACTCTAAATAAAACCGCATTCTTAAAATGAAAACAAGGGTAAAGCAAACATCGAATATGTCGAATTTCTTAGAACGAAATAGAAAACGAATATCTTTTTATCATAAAAGACGTGGTTGCCATTGCAAAATTGACGCTTACGTTAATCTATTCATAAAGGAAATGGTGTACACCGATTAAATCACCTACATGATATCATGGACCCGGTTTGGGTATCTAGCTGGGTGTCTTCGGCAGTGTGCCTCAGTGAGGTAGCACTATAAATCGGCAAAAGTTCCGGTCTATCACAAGGAGACTAAACACGAACATACCGCAGCCTCCCAAAACACACATACGCACTCGCCACACTCATGCATTTCAAACGCACTGGAGGCCGTCCTGAAATGACCTCAGCTGTTGATAGGACGTTAAACAAATAAAAACAAACAAAAATCTATATAACATCACGTGACATTACACTCATTTAAACCCATATAACATCTTTTCTACACCTATATAACATCTCTTCAACACCTATATGACATCTCTTCTACACCTATATAACATCTCTTCTACACCTATATAACATCACGTGACATCACACTAATTTACACCTCTATTACATCTCCTTTACACCTATATAACATCACGTGACATTACACTCATTTAAACCTACATGTATATAATATATCTTCTATATCTATATAGCATCCCTTCTACACCCATATAACACCCCTTCTACACCTATATAACATCACGTGACATTACACTCATTTAACCTACATTGTACATGTATATAATATCTCTCGTACATTGTACACCTATATAACATCTCTTGTACACCTATATTACATCCCTCTACACCTATATAACATCTCTTGTACACCTATATAACATCCCTCTACACCTATATAACATCTCTTGTGCACCTATATAACATCTGTTGTACACCTACATAACATCTGTTGTACACCTACATAACATCTGTTGTACACCTACATAACATCTGTTGTACACCTACATAACATCTGTTGTACACCTATATAACATCCCTCTACACCTACATACACACTGTAATGTATGTAACATCTGTTGTACACCTCTATAACATCTCTTGTACACCTATATAACATCTCTTGTACACCTATATAACATCCCTCTACACTTATATAACATCTCTTGTACACCTATATAACATATCTTGTACACCTATATATCATCTCTTGTACACCTATATAACATCCCTCTACACCTATATAACATCTCTTGTACACCTATATAACATCTCTTCTACACCTATATAACATATCTTGTACACCTATATAACATCCCTTGTACACCTATATAACATCCCTTGTACACCTATATAACATCCCTTGTACACATATATAACATCCCTTGTACACCTATATAACATATCTTGTACACCTATATAACATCCCTTGTACACCTATATAACATCCCTTGTACACCTATATAACATCCCTTGTACACATATATAACATCCCTTGTACACCTATATAACATCCTTCTACACCTATATAACATCCCTTGTACACATATATAACATCCCTCTACACCTATATAACATATCTTGTACACCTATATAACATCCCTCTACACGTATATAACATCCCTTGTACACCTTTATAACATCCCTTGTACACCTATATAACATCCCTTGTACACATATATAACATCCCTTGTACACCTATATAATATCCCTCTACACCTATATAACATCTCTTGTACACCTCTATAACATATCTTGTACACCTATATAACATCTCTTGTACACCAATATAACATCCCTCTACACCTATATAACATCTCTTGTACACCTATATATCATCTCTCTACACCTATATTACATCTCTTGTACACCTATATAACATCCCTCTACACCTATATAACATCTTGTACACCTATATAACATATCTTGTACACCTATATAACATATCTTGTACACCTATATAACATCTCCTGTACACCTCTATAACATCCCTGTATATCACCCTTATCTAGACATATACATGCACATATATAGCATAAAGTGACCTGACAATGGTTCCTGCTGGTGAAAAATATTACAAAAATGTAACTGTTTAAAGAGAATTACATGAATTATAATTTATTGTTATCTAACAATTTATATTTCATGTCCATCCCTTCTTCTAATAAATTGTTTCCCGGATTTTCTGTGAAACCTCATCCGGATAGTATATACTACCCAAAACTGATTGGCACATGTAGCTTGTTAGCCCACTGGCTATCCGGGAGGTTATTTCTGGTCAATAGCGATCGATCATTAACAGTGCGAGTACCACAACAAAGGTAGCAACACAACTATACTTACACATTAAACGGATTTTAATTGATAAATTACGGCGATCACGTGATAAACCATTAGTACGAACGATATAAAACTAACATCTCGGGGAGGTATTTAGCGGTGTATATCCTATCATCGTGATCGCCCGCTACCATATTTACGGATCTACAGTATGAATCCGACTGAATCCTCAGAATTTCCTGTGACGTTTTCCGCACAATTTCCCTTAGTTGTGTCCCCTATATAGCGGTATACGGACAGAGACAGGTTAAAAGGAGACCCAATAGACATCTTAACTATTCTGCATTAAATATTCATCGCCATTGACGATAGACATGAAGAGGCCGCGATAAGAGCAGTAACGAGAGTAATTTGTCTAAGACAATGGAGCCGGGCCATTGCGTTTGTCTCTTTGAAGCCTGGCGACACGAGAACCTAACACCTGCTCAGTGTACACATTAAGGCGGAAATGGATTCCGTGACTTTTAAAGTTGAACATTTCCGAAATGGAAAGTGTCGAGATAATTCATAATCTATACGAGTTACGTGGCTAGATGGGTGTTGCGGTAAGATCGAGCTGATAGCGGCACACGCGGAAGCTGGCGACACACTAATGAAGTAGTTCGGAGTCGCTATAGTGTCGGAGGAAATTGTCATATTTTTCCTATTTGGTACCCATTGTAGAATTCTATGAATTATACTAAAATTATGATTTTCAAAACGGGTGCATATATCTATGCATAAATAAAGGTATTTCAGCGATGAAATGTGCATTTGTTTATTATTGAACACGAAATCTATGATTTTAGAAATGAAATAAAAAAAATTGTCTTCCACACGAATATCGAAAAATTTCTTAGCAGATACCGATCGCAGGATGCATGCTTGAGTTTTATTCCCATGATCTCTCTCATGATAAACTCCCATCTGAATCTTAATAATGACATCGATTTGTAGTGTCGATAACTATATAAACAGGTGTTCGTTTTAACATGAACAGCGGCATTATTATAAAATTGCTCACATTATCAGCGCTGATCAAAAATTGATAATTTAAAGGGGGAAAAAATCAATACCTGAACCTGGCAATGGTCGATAAAAAAGTCATATTTCTGAGAAATTATTAATATGACCAATCAGTTTACAGGGGACTATTAGTTCCGACGTTTTACATTGTGAATGTAGATTACAACAGTAACGTTTTAGACCAACAGGTATTTTTGTGTTCAACCATCCCGAACTCGAAGTCTGATTCTGATTTAGATGATCGCTTCATGCCTATACTTCATTAAAGAGTTCTGATTAAATAGATCCAATCTCTTTATCGGGAGAGGAAACAATAAAACGAAACGATTAGCAAATCAAAAGACAAAATGGTATGATTGTAATTATATTGGGCAATTAATAGAAGACTCGCACGTGCCGGGTAATGGATGAAGTGGGCGTGGCTTCCGTTCCCAAGACAAGGGCACCTTGATGATTGACGGATCAGTATCCGGAGCTAATGGCATCCTGGGTTTATTGGAATTTCCGATGAGTTGATCTGGGATCGGAAGCGGAGGTTGTAGGAAGTCCCCAGGCTAAAGGTAAGAAAGGTTAAGTTTCAATTAATGGTCAGAATACCTTACCTCACAAACAGATGTATTTATTTACGCGAAAACAAATACGATATACATCTCTATAAGTATATAAATATGTAGTTACATGTATTATTTTATTTTTTAATAATTTTAATCATTTTGATATTTTATTCATTTCAATTTTGTTATCAGTAATATTAAAAAATACACAATGTTCATTATCATTATTGGAAAGAACTACAAGAACTGAAGAATTTTGTAAAGTTTACATTTCAAATCCAACAAAAATGTAACAACTCTTATTTTATAGGACATATTTTGCTAATGTTTTTATAACGTCATAGCAAATAATGGACAATTTGCATTCAATTGAAATAATTAAGAGTAAGAAATATATAAAGATTATATCAGTTATGCTATTTTATCAATGATTGTAAATTAATTTGATAATTTGTAAATTTTAATTGGAATGGAATGCCGCAATTGTCACTGCCTCGCGGTTTTATTGTTATTATTATAGTATTTCAAAACAAATTGGTTGTACGTGTTAATTCACGTTTTCTTTTCGTAATTATTTATAAATCTTTAGCCAATTACCAATTTGCTTATCACATCTATACATATTTACTGTATTATTACATCTATACATATTTACTGTATTATTACCTCTATACCTATTTACTGTATTATTACATCTATACCTATTTACTGTATTATTACATCTATACTTATTTACTGTATTATTACATCTATACCTATTTACTGTATTATTACATCTATACCTATATACTGTATTATTACATCTATACCTATTTACTGTATTATTACATCTATACCTATTTACTGTATTATTACATCTATACCTATTTACTGTATTACTACATCTATACCTATTTACTGTATTATTACATCTATACCTATTTACTGTATTATTACATCTATACTTATTTACTGTATTATTACATCTATACTTATTTACTGTATTAAGTTTCCAATCTTTTTCACTTTTGTTTAGATGCCTGTCGAACATTGGTACGGCTTCCAAAGAGGTTTTAGAGAAAATACGTGTACATTTCGAAACAATTTTTTTTCATATTGTTAATTAATATACAACCTGTACATGTATTAGTAATATAATGTGTTTTTTAAATGAAAGTTTGAATACATTTTTGGTCGGAGTTTTGCTATATATATACATACATTTTTTTACTTTACTAAATATACTCTACTAGTCAAAGTAGAATAAGACTCGGATATATAGCCAAACTTATATATGAAAATAGTATCGTTTTATAAATAATTTATTTGTCGGTTTGTTAGATTTAAATTTTGCCATACAATCGTAATTGAAATTCAATTTTGATAATTTGATATACACGGTAGATAGACAAAATCGATTGTACTAAGAATTATTGTTTACAAGCATTTATAGATAAATCAAAACGGTGAAAATCGGCAATGTTATAAGCTAACCAAGGCTTCAAGAGACAATATGATAGTCTATGCAATGATATGCTATCAAAAGTGTATTACCACATATTATGAGATATTACCACAAGAAATATATTGTATTCAAAGATTAAACGTAAGACACGTGTGTAACAGAAAATTATTAACACACAAAGTTAAAGATAAATCAGGATAATGCATGTAGGATCCTGAGTGGTTTTTATTTACTTTTAAAAACGTGTAGTTTTTGTTTTACATGTACGTTCATTTTGTGTGACAATTTCTTCGCGTTGATTGTACGAGAATTTTTTAATCGCAGAGCAATTTTGGGAACATTAACTCAAACTGTATGTCCCAATATTTCAGCCCAAATTTCGCTACTAGTTGAGTTGATCAAAAATTCATATAAACGAAAATTCCGATTTATTTTAATATTTTATTTTTTTTCAGGCTCGCTTAATATAAATATTCTTTCATCATCAATAGTATGAATTATGTGGCAATTAATTTACTATCTACAGGACATTATCTTTCAGGATTTAAACCGTAATTGGACTGTAAGAAGTATTCTATGATATTTCAGTTATTTAAAAGTGCTAATTAATTCGAATTTGAATATAGACCTTTCATGTAGCTAACACATAGTGAATTTTAAATGCCTCCGCATGGATCGAACTCGGGAGCACCCAGTTTACTTTACCTACGCTCTACTGAATGATATAAAGATAAATGAAAACCGCTTGTCGAGTCGGAAGGAAGCATTTATAATGATCAGGGACTGAGGGTTACACCTTAATTATAACTATTGTAAGTACATATCAGACACTTGGGTAGCACCGATATTGCGGAAAGTAGATCACATGTAAATGTTAATTTTATTTTACAACAATTGCGAGAAAAAGTTATATCTACTTATATTAATCACGCTTGTTGGCCCGGATTGAAGCGCGCGATAGGTCTTACCGTGGGTGGAAACCGTAAAACCCGGGAAAACACACGTGGTCGGGCAGGTGACCCGTACCTTTTCTCCTCCGAACGGGGTCTCGAACCTCGGCCGTGCAGGTTAAGGCTAGTGTGCTACAACTGTGCCACCCGACCATCCTTAGATATCATGTATACGGTCTTTATTTAACAGCGAAAATGACAACTGCTTTGAACAAAGATTTCATGTTTTCCTGCGATTCAGAATAATTTCTCATTCACATTTGTCAAATGTTGTCGACTTTTATATTATTTAAATTTACTTGTTTAAAACATTTATTTTGTCTATATATATATAGTATCGTTGTATAACATAAAAAACGTCGATTGGGATTGGGTAGAAGAGCTCCGAAGTGATTTCTGAGAAGACAGTGTGGGTTAACGAATGGGAAACATCTTTAGTCATAGCATGAATAGATATAAAATGATATTTAAATTTATCATTGTATAATAAGAATAATCATAAATGACATTCTTAATTCATTCATAATAGCATGTAATTATATTTTGCCGACAAATCTCACTCTATTTGCAGAAACAGTTTGCAGGCTGTCATGGAACAGACTATTTATTCTCCCGGAAGTCCATCCGTGCAATTTCCGGTTTATTCCTTATATCCAAATCTTCAACAAGGATCAGCTCTCCAGCCACTTCCTCCTAAGACACTTGGAGCAGAACCCGTATGTTACATTCAAAATACAACTCGACAAGATTACATGCCAAAAACTAGAATGAAGTATGTGCCCAGTAAAACTTTCTGGAATCAAGAACCCAATGCTGAAGTTCCAACCATGAGAATGTTTCCACGCGACGCCTGGTCATGTGACCAACCATATACTCCCCCAGGTCACATGGGCCAACAAGGAAAGATCAAATGTCGACCTGGAGTTTTACCGTCATACATACCGACAGGTTAGTTCTGTTGTAATGTCAGATATTTTGCAGAAGTAACGTTTAATTACATCATAAAACCCATCTGTTTGTTTCTTTGCTCGTCTATTTTATACCTTTACGAAAAAATCTTGTTTAATTTCTTTATATTACAATGCATGTCGAAAGTTGTGATGTAGAATCCATCCAACCCTTATTTATTTTCATGAAGTGTGTAAGTATACATCCTTTACATACCCCATAACCTTCCTATTACATCATCTACTAGTCACAGTTAGGTAACATATACCCTTAACTCGTATATACCTTTCATACCACATCGCCCGTTGTTCACAGCAAACAAGTAGACTCCATTAACATATCGTTTGACCTTTACAATCACATTGTTCATTCGTAACAGTAAGATAGCATTAACGCTTAACACATCCTATTCACGTCCTCCATTAGCAAGAGTAAGTCATTCTTAACTATGCCATGACATTTCAAATAGATATATCTTAATGCAAAATGTTGATATTTTGATTGATATCAACAAAAAATTCAATTTAATATTGTTTATAAAGTGTGACCTGTCTACTGTGTCGTTAAATGTATTCACTGTTGTTCTCATTTTACAGCCTGCGATAGATTTATTTTGTTAAAATACTCTTGACGAATCGGGAATCTGCATTAAACTTTTCCCCGTCCCTGTCACTTCTTTCTATACAACGAATTGTCAAAATCAAAAGGTTAAAACGAGATATGTTCAAGTTTAAACAGGACAAATCGAGTATAAAGCTGTTAGGTACATGTGTATTGTAGTCTATCGATATCATGTAGTGGCATGTACTGTTTTTCCATAGATTTGTGGAATTTTTATGATTAAATTTTATTCCAATGATCTTGAAATGCCTGTCATTGTTCTCTGTGCAGTTATATTGGTAACATTGTGTTGTCTCTATTCGCGAATATATGACTCCATTTTAAGAGATAGACGGAATTTAAATACTGAGAATATCTTTGCGGCCAATTATTTGTAAAGGTTGCTAATGACTAGTTTGCGTGATAAAACATCCCTAATCGATTTAATGTTAAAATTCAATATTCCTGGAATACAAAAACATCCAGAGCAAATTATTCCATACCAAAGAACATAAAAACAAGTTTGATATTTTTCTGAGATTTCTTTCCAAGCCAAAACATCATTAATTACATTCGATCACGTACATCTGTATGTCTCTCGGTCCATCATGGAGATAGTCCCAGGAATCTCGTGATCATTTCGTTGGCTGGCGAAAATTGTTGTGGATTCTTATTGATATTAAACTGGAGGACTTAAAAAATAACGCAAGTGTAGTTAAAATTTCTTAATCGTCTTATCGTCCCGCTTGATGAGGAAGCGACAAAAGGCTGTAATGTATATAATGTATGGCGCACGTGGCTTTAGTGTTTGTTTTCATTTGGGTTCAACTTCCTCTTAACGTCCAAAGTCAAATGAAGACTGGTTCTGTGTTAGGGTGAAAGGAACAAGGAAGGCATTCAATATCAAAACATGGCTATCGGGACAGAAGATAAAGTGTGGCTTCTTCAATATCCCATATTTAATAAACAGAATATCTCCTCTCACCACCAACACCTCTATGCAATGAGTATCACATTAGTCGCCTCAACAGACATATCTTCATTATTGCTTCAAAATTTCACAATTGTAGGTATGGAATCGTATATTATTTTTTAATATATTTTGACAGATTCCAGAAGTTTTGCTAAAAATCAAATAGTAAAATAGGGGTGGGTGGGTGATGTAAAGGGAAGATGTATGATACGAACCCCCCCCCCCCAACCATTTACAAATATCAGAAGACTTTAGGATGATTAATGAATGATTAAAAAATCGCTGATTCTCTGAAATCACTACATTTCCATTAATTCTAAGAAAACCCTTTCGTGAACCTCGTTAAATGACGCGGATATATATATAATGACTGAGAGCAGGTGATAGCGACTGTGTAGAGACACGGAAAGTTTACAGCCGCCGGGTCTCGGCACGCTACGCCATACATCAGAGGAAGACTGTTCCCTGACGTGTTGCCGTCTGGACATCGCTTCCCGCGAGGTATTCCGATATATCCAACTCAAGTTCAACACGTACATTACTGGCAGGTTTTTACTAAATGTAAACCGGATACGGACCAGTCGACAATTTGTTATACCCTTTGTGACCTTCGTAGACACCATGAGGCATTTATTGGTATTTGTTTGTGAATGTTGTTTGAGTGATCAATGTTTGCGTTTGGTAATATACCAATTACCCTTTTTCGTCATAACTCGGGACATTCCGTGACTAGATAAAGGGTGCCTGGGATCAACCGAGATTAGTCGTACCAAAACAGAGGAAGAATTTATCGCTACATGTCGTGGTAGGCAACGTATTGTAACCCCCCCCCCCCCCCCCCCCCCCTACTTCTAAAATCAGGTGTGGAGTTTGTGTGACTTCTGTTTTATTATTATTGATATTGGAGAACATGACGCTTTCATGGGAATCAACGAAAATCTTCTACTGAATCGAGTTTTTTTCTTTCTCTCTAACTTCTACATCTCGATATTTCTGTCGTTTCCCTCTTTTCTTGCCTTCACTTTAATTCCGTTTAGATGCTGTGTAAATACAGAAACTAAAGTTATTTTAAGCCTTAAACGATACCTAACAACGCTCTTTTTTCTTTCGCGATAGTAACATTTAAATGTGCTTGTTACTTCGTAATATAATTAATGCTTACGATGAAATACGTCTGTATAAGATAGATTAATCAAAGAAATTATATAAAAGTCTAAGATAATGATGCATTTCATCAGCGATAATTTCGAACTATATTATGCATGCACATATTATCACGTTTTATTCAAACATGTAGGTTTATCTCCCTTTGTCAACCAAACGCTATAATTTATCGGAACTCTTTTTGACACACGTTCGCAGTATAAGATACTCAAGTGTTATACGTGTACTTTTGTGTTCTACAAGTACCTGATCAATCGGATATCATCGGGTCTTTCCGTCAGCTCGGAGGTGAATTGATATAACCTCTCGTCGGTACCATGTTTGGTTTGGTTTGGTTTATTTCGTTTAACGTCCTATTAACAGCTGAGGTCATTGTATGACTTGTTTTTACCCAATCGTAAAACCTTGGACAATCCCGTCAAAGCTCGGGGGAAAAAAAAAAATCCAATGTATCCGGTTTCTCATGAGCACAATTTGGTTTGGTTTGGTTTTAGTTCAACGTCCTATTAACAGCTAAGGTCATTTAAGGACGGCCTCCCGTGCGTGCGACATGCATGTGTGGGGTGAGTGCGTATGTGTGTTTTGGGAGGCTGCGGTATGTTCGTGTAAAGTCTCCTTGTGATAGGCCGGAACTTTACAAAATCAATCAAAGGTGTACTGATGTAAACTAACCTAATAGCGACATCTACTGACACAACATAGACAACAACAGTGATGAAAATGATGTCATTGTTTTTAGGGGCAGTGACGGCATTGACACCCAGATCTGTATGTATGATAATCTTGCGGACACTAAGGGTATCCATGTACAGTTTAATCACATGATTGATTAATTGCTTGATAAAGGTTTAACCACACAGCAACACATATGGCCATACTAAGTAGCAAAACATCAAATGAGGCATTCGTTAAGAGATTTTAATATTGCGTTAACGTAATCTTCTCAAACAGGTCCTTCAAACAATGAACATAACATCGATACCATATCCGGTCACATTATACTGACAATTGACAAATAAAGGCTCAAGGAGAGACATTAGGTAGAAGATTCCAAATTAAGTCGCCTCTTACGAACATGCAATGGGGTCAGTATGTATATTTCTTTTGTCAAACCTGCGGGGCATATTATTCAAATTGAGTGGTTTAGGATAATACAGAATAGTACTGATAAAGATGGTATTAGGCGAGAAGGTGAATTTAAACCAGGCGCCATCACTTAGGTCTGGTCAAACTAATTTCATTTGCATATTTATCAACCCTTCCTAAATTTGATATTTAAATTAAGACATAACTTATCATTGAACTTTTCAATTTTAGAAATTAAATAACTGTAAATATACATATTTGAGCGGTAATATTATTTTAGCGAGTTTCGCCTATGGAACATCTACATTGGTTTGTTATGACAATCATTGTTGGTACGCTAATTGATGATTCCACTAATCTGTTTTAATTTGGTCTTGCGCTAAAATTTGAGTAATTTAGTACGTTTACATTTTGTTTGAAAGTTTATGATATTAATTTTTCCTGACCTCTGCAATAAATTTAATGGTTTAATTTCAAGGGGAGACAATCGATGAATCTTATCCTATGTGAAGAATAATTTCCCATTTTTTCTTCATTTATAATTTCCCATTTTTTCTTCATTTCCCCTTACACCGGAAGTGTTTTGTACCCGGTTCTTTTATACCGGTGATTACTTTATTCTACATCGGTTGCCTTTTCAGGTCAACCCTCGTTCTCATACGTCTTTCTGTTGGTTCGTCTTTATTTTATGTTTTATACCATGCCTTTTATTATCCTTATATTACCCTGGATATTGTGAGGAACTCTATGACAATAATCACAAAAATACCCTTTTTTTTTTGTCTTTGTCATGGCCTTGTTGATTTTTACGAACTGTGAAAAATCTACATCAACTGGCATATGTAAATCAATTTATCTCTTGAATTCAGGTATCAGAGTACTACATGTATATATGACTTCATCGATCGTACTAATCAAGGATTCGGTTCACTTTTCAGACCCGTTGCTTTGGAGAACCGAGGATGTTCGGAAATGGCTGGAATGGATCATCCGGGAATACAATATGAAGCAAGTTAACATGGATTACTTCCGGTGTCTGGACGGGAAACACCTCTGCTGTTTGACACGTGAGCTTTGGTGTAAACTCGTAGGTCACCAGCATGCGGAAGTATTTATGGAGAGTATCCGCTATCTCCGACAAAGTAAGCATCCGTCTGGCGATTAACGCCCTCTACCTCAGAAATTATCCGGAAACATATCTACAACATATATTATTGTCATATCTACATTTGTAATCATAGTATAAATATAGAACAGTAAATAACAACCATAAGGTTGCCGTCTGGATTGCTATCTATAATATCACAATGTCGGTTATTGGTTTTGTTTATCATTGTTTAACATCCTGTCAACAGCTAAGGTCATGTAAGGACGGCCTCCCATAACTGCGACAAGCATGCGTGTGGCGAGTGTGTTTTGGGAGGCTTCGGTGTCTCTCATTGTGATTGTCCGGAACTTTTGCCGATTTATAGAGCTACTTTACTGAAGCAATAGAGGAAAACTGATGTTGACTTTAGGGTAGTGTCGCCTCACTGAAGCATACTGCCGAAGACACCCAGCGGGACACCTCACCTGGTCGCATTATACTGACAACGGGCAAACCAGTTGTCCCACTCCAAAAATGCTATTTTAGTGAGACAGCAAGTTGTTAATGAAATTAAAAATACATCAATACAATCGATACAAACGAAAAAGATTTTCAGTCAAATGAACTGTCGCGCCAGCACTATGCCTTTAGCAAAACTATGAGATTTGCAAGGCAGTTCATTCCTCAATTATGCATTTTAAGTAAGAAACACGCTGTACACAAACTGCCCTGCAGGTAGGGCGTAAGAATTATACCTGCTGCCCCCCATTGCATGATAGTAAGAGGCGACTAAATTTTGGATATTATCTTTTCTCTTCTTTCTTTACAACTTACTTCTTCCTTATGTCTCCCTTGACAGTGCCTCACTTTTGGCCTTAGTTGAGCGTTCGCCCCTGTGAGGAAGGCTTTGGGTTCTGTTCTCTGTCCGAGATATACCAGAGTCTTTAACAAGAGATCCCAGAGGGATCTTGGCGCCTACCATTGAATGATCTTCATAGGTTCCATGTCAGATTGATCTTTTCTCTACTTTTCCCTTCATTTTACTAATCTGTGCAAATTTTGACATCCCTCCAGTACTTTTCAAACAAGGGAATCCTAGCTATATAAGAAATTTGAGATTTAACGATAATGACTGTTTGTTTGCCAGGTTGTTTTCAGGACAGACTGGTCCAAAAATTCAATACAAGGCACCAAGGGGAACCTACTTATGAAATTTGAGAAAGATCCATTCAGTACTTTGAGAAATAGAGATAACAAACTTCAATTGTCAAAATCCAAGATGGCGGTCTGTCGGCCATATTGTTTTCCAATTGATCTCAAAATGCAATAAGCATAACGAAGCACCAAGGGAAACCTTCCATATGAAATTTGAGAAAGATCCCTTCAGTACTTTATCAGAAATAGCGATAACAAACTTCAATTGTCAAAATCCAAGATGGCTGCCTGTCGGCCATGTTGTTTTCAGATTGGTCTCAAAATGCAATATGCATAACTAGGTACCAAGGGAAACTTCCATATGAAATTTGAGAAAGATCCCTTAAATACTTTCTCAGAAATAGTGATAACAAACTTCAATTGTCAAAATCCAAGATGGCTGCCTGTCAGCCATGTTGTTTTCTGATTGGTCTCAAAATGCAATATGCATAACTGGGCACCAAGGGAAACTTACATATGAAATTTCAGAAAGATCCCTTAAATTCTTTCTCAGAAATAGTGATAACAAACTTCAATTGTCAAAATCCAAGATGGCTGCCTGTCGGCCATGTTGTTTTCAGATTGGTCACAAAACGCAATATGCATAACAATAATATAGGCACCAAGGGAAACTTACATATGAAATTTGAGAAAGATCCCTTAAATACTTTCTCAGAAATAGCGATAACAAACTTCAATTGTCAAAATCCAAGATGGCTGCCTGTCGGCATGTTGTTTTCGGATTGGTCTCAAAACGCAATTTGCATAACTAATCACCAAGGGAAACCTATATATGAAATTTCAGAAAGATCCATTCAGTACTTTCTCAGAAATAGTGATAACAAACTTCAATTGTCTAAATCTAAGATGGCTGCCTGTCGGCCATGTTGTTTTCCGATTGGTCTCAAATCGCAATATGCATAACTAGGCACCAAGGGGAACCCACATATGAAATTTGAGAACGATCCATTCAGTACTTTCTCAGAAATAGTGATAACAAACTTCAATTGTCTAAATCCAAGATGGCTGCCTGTCGGCCATGTTGTTATCCGATTGGTCTCAAAACGCATTATGCATAACTAGGCACCAAGGGGAACCTTCATATGAAATTTGAGAAAGATCCATTCAGTACTTTCTCAGAAATTCCTCGGAAATAGTGATAACAAACTTCATTTGTCAAAATCCAAGATGGCTGCCTGTCGGCCATGTTGTTATCCGATTGGTCTCAAAACGCATTATGCATAACTAGGCACCAAGGGGAAACTTCATATGATATTTGAGAAAGATCCCTTCAGTACTTTCTCAGAAATAGCGATAACAAACTTCAATTGTCAAAATCCAAGATGGCTGCCTGTCGGCCATGTTGTTTTCCGATTGGTCTCAAAACACAATATGCATAACATGGCACCAAGGTAAACCTACATATGAAATTTGAGAAAGATCCCTTCAGTACTTTCTGAGAAATAGCGATAACAAGAATTGTTTACGGACGGAGGGACGGACGGACGGAGGGACGGACGGAGGGACGACGGACCACGGACGCAGGGCGATTTGAACAGCCCACCATCTGATGATGATGGGCTAAAAATGGTAGTTGCTACTCCTACTAAGCGCTCAGCATATTTGGAGTGGGACGACTGGTTCGCCTGTTGTCAGTATAATGTGACCGGGTTGGGTATGCTGCTGGGTGTTTGCGGCAGTATGCTTCAGTGAGGTAGCACTATAAATCGGCGAAAGTTCCGGCCTATCACAAGGAGACATAACACGAACATAGCGCAGCCTCCTAAAACACACATACGCTCTCACCACACGCATGCATGTCGCACGCACCGGAGGCCGTCCTTAAATGACTTTAGCTGTTAATAGGACGATAAACAAAATAAACCAAACCAACCCAAACTGTACACATAGCGAGCGCTATGACAAATAAACCCTCTTACAAATATATGATATTTAACAATGGGCAATATTATACATATCTAATTGATATACCGCGTGATTGTGATTTGATATATATGTCTCAAAAAGTCACTACAATTACCAATGCAAGCCATTAAAAAAAAAAGAAAAAAAAAAGAAAAAAAGATACGCGTTAAAAAAAATCCTCAAAACATGAAAAAATTATGTTTAAACCAATAATTTTAATCTTAGGCTAAAAATCGAATGTAGTGAAGACACTACTAATACAATATCAATATCAATTTTAATATCTTATATTCAGATTTCCACTGCCTATAACTGTTTTAACGTTTGGGAACTGATAATTCATCATTCAGAAATAAATGTGTAAGATATACAAGCACTTACTTTATGTATATTTACTTTCAGACAGAGTATATATTCCAGACAGTCCTACATACAAATCCAAGCCGGAAGCCTATGGCGCCCGACCCCCTTACAAATCCGGAACATGCGAGTTCTGGACCCAGCAGTACCGTGCGCCAACCCTCGATTTCCGATCTGGCGCCGACAGTGGTATGTCCTAAATCCAGTCTTGACATACGATTTTTTTTTACTTGTTTTATCATCGGTTGAAACAATGTATCAGTATTACGAGTTTGGTTTGGTTTGGTTTCATTTGTTTAACGTCCTATCAACAGCTAAGGTCATTTAAGGACGGCCTCCCTTGCATGCAATATGCATGCGTGTGGTGAGTACGTATGTGTGTTTTGGGAGGCTGTGGTATGTTTGTGTTAAGTCTCCTTGTGATTCGCCGGAACTTTTGCCGATTTATAGTGCTACCTCATTGAAGCATACTGCCGAAGACACCCAACAGGACACCCCATCCAGTCACATTATACATTATTTTTGTCATTTTAGTATCAAGAACAGGTACAAAATCAAGAGGCCCTTGGGCCTTAACCCTCACCCGAGACTTAAACATATAACTATCTACTATGTATTTTTAAAACAGTTCCTGTAATAAATAGTAGCATAGTTTTTCCCTCGTAATTCTAAAAATATTGAATCATTTCCGTTAAAATATGATTTTCCTGCACTAGCTGTAGTAAAGTTTAGCACCTATTCAGGGAGAAACATTAAACCTATTGGGCTGTGAAATTTACAATTTTGATAAATCACCTTAAGACCTTTCAATCCATGAAGAGTACATGTATTTGATCCAAAACATTAGATTGACATCAAGGAAATGATCTAAAATCGAACGATGTATTCATATGCTATACCTATGTTTTCTCTTCACTTCCGTTCTTTAACCGATCATCCGTTCTTTAACCGATCATTTGATTACCTGCCCTGCAGGCAGGGCGTAAGAATTGTACCTGCTGCCCCCATTGCATGATCGTAAGAGGCGACTAAATTTGGGATCTTATCTTTTCTCTTCTTTCTTAACAACTTTCTTCTTCCTAATGTCTCCCTTGACAATGCCACTCTTTTGGCCTTTAAATGAGCGTTCGCCGCTGTGAGGAAGGTTTTGGGTTCTGTCCCCTAGCCGAGACATACCAGAGTCTTTGAAAATGGTAGTTGCTGCTCCTGCTTAGCGCTCAGCATATTAGGAGTTTGACGACTGGTTCGCCCGTTGTCAGTATAATGTGACCGGGTGGGGTGTGCTGCTGGGTGTCTTCGGCAGTATGCTTTAGTGAGGTAGCACTATAAATCGGCAAAAGTTCCGGCCTATCACAAGGAGACATAACACGAACATACCGCAGCCTCCCAAAACACACATACGCACTCACCACACGCATGCATGTCGCACACACGGGAGGCCGTCCTTAAATGACCTTAGCTGTGAATAGGACGTTAAACAAAATAAACCAAACCAAACCAAATAATTTGATTAGCGATACCTTGAACTTTGATGTCAAACTCTCAACTATTTGCAAACATATTGCAGCCAGCAACTCATGCTGTAGATGTACTAATTATCAAGAAACATTTGAATTGCACTTGATGAATATTTTTTTTATTTTGGCGGGGAAAACATTCTTCAAAGTGCCATATCTGTGTCATTTTTGATGATTTGACCTAGAAACGTTGCACACACCTTCATAAGAGCAGGTTCTTAAAAATGTGACCCAAACTAATCATTTTGATGTTGTTTTTTAAAATTATTTTTTCTTTATTTAACCCCCTATACCTTGAATATAAGTCAAGGTCAAAGATAAACATATTATTTGTAGCCAGTCGCCTATGCTATCTGGTCTCCCAAAACACATACGCACGGGAGGCCGTCCTTAAATGACCTTAGCTGTGACTGGGCGTTAAATAAATAAACCAAACCAAACCAAAGTACCAAACATCCAGCCTTCATGTGTATAAATAAAAGAGTAGAAAACTTTCTCTCATATCACGCCATTTTGGATAGTTTGCCCACGTAAGATGGCTATATGCAAGATAAATCTATCCACGCGCCCGGAGTAATCTGGTTAAGGGGGAGTTAACTCTCGCAGAGTCGTCTGCTTCTAATGCCATAGAACAGGGTTATTTGTCATTGATATGTCAACTATCAACAAACAGACCAGATTTAAAAAGTTTGATGTTCAGACATTCGTTGAGAACCAGGAAAATGATAATACTTTGAATTTGAAGAAGAATGCTTGAACGGTTTGGTTTGGTTTATTTTGTTTAACGTCCTATTAACATCTAAGGTCATTTAAAGACGGCCTCCCGTGCGTGCGACATGTATGCATGTGGTGAATGCGTATGTGTGTTTTGGGAGGCTGCGGTATGTTTGTGTTAAGTCTCCTTGTGATAGGCCGGACCTTTTGTCGACTTGCACTGCTACCTTACTGAAGCATACTGCCGATTGGTTTGGTTTGGTTTGGTTTATTTTGTTTAACGTCCTATTAACAGCTAAGGTCATTTAAGGACGCCCTCCCGTGTGTGCGTCATGCATGCGTGTGGTGAGTGCGTATGTGTGTTTTGGGAGGCTGCGGTATGTTCGTGTTAAGTCTCCTTGTGATAGCCCGGAACATTTGCCGACTTATAGTGCTATCTCACTGAAGCATACTGCCGAAGACACCCAGCAGCACACCCCAACCGGTCACATTATACTGGCAACGGGCGAACCAGTCGTCCCACTCCAAATATGCTGAGCGCTAAGCAGGAGTAGCAACTACCATTTTTAAAGACTCTGGTATGTCTCGGCTAGGGGGCAGAACCCAAAGCCTTCCTCACAGGGGCGAACGCTCAACTAAAGGCCAAAAGTGAGGCATTGTCAATGGAGACATTAGGAAGAAGAAAGTTGTTAAGAAGAGAAAAGATAAGATCCCAAATTTAGTCGCCTCTTTACGATCATGCAATGGGGGCAGCAGGTACAATTCTTACGCCCTACCAGCTTGAACGGTATCGTCCCGAAAATCGGGCTTTTACACTGTATCCCTCCGTCTGAGCTTGATGTCGCACGCACGGGAGGCCGTCCTTAAATGACCTTAGCTGTTAATAGGACGTAAACAAAATAAACCAAACCAAACCAAACCAACTAAAGGTCAAAAGTGAGGCATAGTCAAGGGAGACATTAGGAAGAAGAAAGCTGATTAAGAAAGAAGAGAAAAGATAAGATCCCAAATTAAGTAGCCTATTACGATCATGCAATGGGGGCAGCAGGTACAATTCTTACGCCCTACCTGCAGGGCAGTCTCTGAACAATTACAGAACATTGAACGACAGACATAAACCCACTATTTCTAGCATGTTGTCAAACACAAAAAAAAAAAACCCCACAAATTTCGTTCCGTCCACGCAAACACAGCAGTCTGCGTCCTCATCCAGTTCGTCAGTCATGTCAGATGCCTCATGCTTGCCATCGTCGCCCCAACAAGAAACCACACAGTTAATACCTACAATCCTTTTTTCACAGAAAAAGGTCCGACACTCGTATCGTATGACCTTAGCTGTTAATAGGACGTTAAACAAAATAAACCAAACCAAACCAAATCTCAAAAGAGTTATTACCAAATAATTGTGAATATAACAACACAAACTCGAGCACCGAAACATCGAGTCATGATGATCGAGAATGACTCCGAATAGCATTGACCGCGATAATGAATGAAATTCTGAAATGAGTGTTGACGTGAAACAGTGACGCAGAATTTTGAATGTAGTGACCTAACAAAAATAATTACCGTTAAATTTGTGAATATTATGAAATATCTTGTATTGAAAGGTAAATTACAAGTAAAAGTTGAAAACTCTACCCTAATTGACTTTTATAGTTTTGCTGATGGAACTTCTTTTCTCGGATGTTTTCATATCGTACGATTTGATCATATATTGATAAATGAAGAAAAGTAAACATTGTTTTAAGAAATTGGATAAGATGTCTCGTGTTTCATTTTTTCATTCTTTTTTCATTTCAGATCCCTACAAACTATTCAGTAATGTGTGTCGGAAACTTTGTCACTCTGGTAAGTTCGAGTTACTTCCCTTCGGCCTTCATATGATAACGGAGAAAATGATCGATGCGTTGAAATTTATCTTACAATGACAAGTGAAGTTCAGTAAGCCTGGAGTTAGTTTCTAACTCATGGTGTTTAATGACGATTTCCCATGTGTATTCATCAGCTCATATTAACGGTCTGATAATGTCTCAAACGTCATATCCGGTTTGTTCTCCGTCAGGTTCCGGACAGATCCAGCTTTGGCAGTTCCTCCTTGAACTGCTGTCATCAAGTTCCAATGCCGACTGCATTACATGGGACGGAACAGACGGCGAGTTCAAGCTTGTTGACCCAGATGAAGTCGCGCGCAGATGGGGAGACCGGAAGTCAAAACCAAATATGAATTATGATAAACTGAGTCGAGCTATTCGATATTACTACGATAAACACATCATGAGTAAAATTCATGGGAAGCGGTACACGTACAAATTCAATTTTAACAGTCTTTCAAATATACTTCAAACACAAGAGTCAGATTTTGTAAGTTCACAAGGATTTTTCACATCAAATGTAAACCAGAACAGAACTACACGAGGCTTACCCCAGGGATTCCTAGAATACACGTGTTCCGGGAAATTCATAAACTCACTACATCATGGAAGTATCAACCAACCGGAAATGAATCCTTGCTAGACCTCTACCTATAACTGTTGTGTTAAATGTGTTAAATGTGATATTTTACCCATAGCTATCATTAAAGCCAGTCATAATCTCACATTTTGCCAGTGATGTTTTGGCTCATTTTTCGAACCTTTACATCTTTACGACCGGTTTCTACGTTTTGCCATGTTCTAGATACGAGCTAGCTAGACAGTCGCCTCATTGTTGTTCCAAAGTGACAAGTCCTTCCTGCAGAACTGTATTTGACGTCATGATTTCATGATCAGTAAGAGGCGACTTTTTAATCTTATCTTTTCTCCTTTTTTAAAATAACTTCGAATTGTCTCACTTGATACTGCCTCGTGGTTAGTAATTACATTCTTACGGTTCATCAACACTGTACAAGTCAGTAGGGGGGGAAAGTCGAATAAACATCAAACAAACGAAATATGTAATATACAAAATGGTATATTTAAGCATTGAGCATTGAACTGTTACCAAATGGTAGTACACAGTCGATATGAATACAATTTGGGTGACAGATAAATAGAGGGCAACATGAAATATTTATCTGTCACCCAAATTGTATTCATATCGACTGTAGGTTACGACGCGTTTAATTTGCCGATCACCCTATCACTGACGTCATCAAGTTCAAATACCGGAACAGCCGAAAATTCCAGAATGAATACTATAGTCCCTCATGTCGTTATTAATAGCAAACACTTTTGTTTCATTTCGACTGGATTTACGTTATTTTCAAAAGAATATCAGCTCTTAATTTTTAAACGGAAGTCATCTTGACCGTAAGTGAAATCGATTCCAAGGATGTTTCGTTCGAAAGATTCCAGTCTAACCGATCACATCAGGGTTGCTAACTTAGCAGACGATGTTCAAGTTTACAGGGGCTCGATTTTGTAAGGTAGGCCTTTGACATCAGTGAGTAATCACAAAACTTTTACTAGTATACATACACACACAACTAGAAACCATGTCGATACTTCCGATTTTTTAAAATAATACTGGACTTTTAATGTTGCCGTGTCTTGCATTTCTGAAATTCGGAAACGAGCCCCTGTATGAGTGTGACGACACTGACAATTTGATAATTTCCTATATATCAAGAATGGCGCTTATAATAATTTTGTGTTGACTACATTATTTTTGATTATAAAATATTACTCTCTTATAACTTGTGAAGTCGATTTATTTTTTGTGATGGCTTATGTAAATAAATGCTAGACACATTCGAAATCTCTCTAGGCCGAAAGTAACTGCGGCCATTATTTTAACCTGCAACACATGGAGCTGTATTCCTGCACTGACCGAATCACTGTAAATTGTAGTATATAGTCTTATGAATACCATTTGCTTTACTAGCAACATGTAGACAAATGCAACACAGAATGTAAATATATATATTTGTACACTCAAACCAAAATGAAAGATTTTAATTTCCAACTACAGTATAGCCAGACTAAAATCAAAAACTAAATGCCATTTTAGATATCGAGAATCAATGACGAAACCCACTTTTGTTCTGTATCCTTTTATTGTATTCTACTAAAATGTGATCATATCGCGTGTCTTTTGTAAAAAGATGAATCGGGTGATATAATTGGTTAACATGCAGCTAGCCCGAGTTTCCTTTGGCCCCGATACCATACAGTTTTTTTTTTTTTTTGGTTTGGTTTATTTAGTTTAACGTCCTATTAACAGCTAAGGTCATTTAAGGACGGCCTCCCGTGCGTACGACACGTATGCGTGTGATGAGTGCGTATGTGTATTTTGGAAGGCTGCGGTATGTTATGGTAGGTGTTATGTCACGCCCAATTATTTTTTTTTTGCACCATATGGTGTCAGAGAATTCCACGTTTTCATATAGTAGTGAGCTCTGTCCCTACACCAGACTCATTTCTGAGTTCCATATTAACCACTACTATACCTCTCTTATGAAGTTCATTACATAAAAGCCATGTCAGATGTGTGCATAGGTGGTGGTTGTAAAACCAGATTGAAAGATTTACCTCAAGGTTCCCGAGCTCAAATCCGATATGTATATTTATCTCAGTATATATTGATGTACCAAACACTTGTCTGATGAGAGCGTCAGTATATCAGAAGTATTAAATATGAAAAATGTTACAAGCGCTACCTCAAGCAAATGCCATTGCACCGAATTCGACTTCTCGAAAGTGCCACAATTTAATTATTGGAACTGACAAAAGCAAAATGGGTCACTATTACTGTATTATCATTAGGGAGGTTCATCTTGAATTAGATGACGATTTATCGGAGGAAAATTCATTATTGCTTTTTCCCGATTTTGGTTCTATGCATATTTGTTGCTGTTATTAAAGAATAAAAATACCTGTCAATGTCATATAATCATCGTATATATTATAAGAACAAGAGGCCCAATGGGCCTGTATAGCTCACCTGGCTCTACAGCAACTTTGAAGTTGATTGAGGTCATTTCTACAGATACTATGCTGATTATCATAGTAAGCTAGGTTTATTCATATTAATAAATGTTCTAGTCCTTCATTCCAGCATTTTATTGGCCTAATATCTGGTCTAGGAGGCTCTTGGCTATCGCAAAATTATTGTTTACAGATTTAAGCCGATTTCACCCCTGTGACCTTAAATGTAGGTCAAGGGTCATTCATTTGAACAAACTTTGTAGCCCTTCACCCAAGCATGCTACAGGCCCAATATCAAGTCCCTGGGCCTCTTGGTTATTAAGAAGTCATTTGAAGAATATAGCCTATTTGACCAATGTGACCTTAAGTGAAGGTCAAGGCAATTCATTTAAACAAACTTGATAGCCCTTCACCCAAGCATGCTACAGACCCAATACCAAGCCCCTGGGCCTCTTGGTTATTGAGAAGAAGTCGTTTGAAGATTATAACCTATTTGACCAATGTGACCTTGAATGAAGGTCAAGGTCCTTTATTTGAACAAACTTTGTAGCCCTTCACCCCAGCATGCTACATGCCCAATATCAAGTCCCTGGGCCTCTTGGTTATTGAGAAGAAGTTGTTTGAAGAGTATAACCTATTTGACCCATTCGACCTTGAATGGAGGTCAAGGTCATTTATTTGAACAAACTTTGTTGCCCTTCACCCCAGCATGCTACAGGCCCAATATCAAGTCCCTGGGCCTCTTGGTTATTGAGAAGAAGTCGTTTGAAGATTATAGCCTATTTGACCCATGTGACCTTGAATGAAGGTCAACGTCATTTATTTGAACAAACTTGGTAGTCCTTCAACCAAGCATGCTACAGGCCCAATATCAAGTCCCTGGGCCTCTTGGTTATTGAGAAGAAGTTGTTTGAAGATTATAGCCTATTTGACCCATGTGACCTTGAATGTAGGTCAAGGTCATTTATTTGAACACACTTTCTAGCCCTTCACCCCAGCATGCTACAGGCCCAATATCAAGTCCCCGTGCCTCTTGGTTATTGAGAAGAAGTTGTTTGAAGATTATAGCCTATTTGACCAGTGTGACCTTGAATGAACGTCAAGGTCATTTATTTGAACAAACTTGGTAGTCCTTCACCCCAGCAAGCTACAGGCTCAATATCAAGGCACTGGGCCTATTGGTTATTGAGAAGAAGTGGTTTGAAGATTATAGCCTATTTGATCTATTTGACTTTGAATGACACTTAGGAACTATATGGAAAGGACCTGTTACAGGTTATATTGATTGCCAACGAGCCAATTTGGTTTGGTTTTAATTATTTAATGTCAACAGCCAAGGTCATTAAGGACGGCCTTCCGTGCGTGCGATATACATGCGTGTGGTGAGTGCGTATGTGTGTTTTATGAGGCTGCGGTATGTTTGTGTTAAGTCTCCTTGTGATAGGCCGGAACTTTTGCCGATTTATAGTGCTACCTCAATGAAGCATACTGCCGGAGATACCCAGCAGCACACCCCACCCGGACACATTATACTGACAACTACCGTTTTTAAAGACTCTGGTATGTCTCGGCTAGGGGGCAGAACCCAAAGCCTTCCTCACAGCGGCGAACGCTCAACTAGGCCTAAAGGCCAAAAGTGAGGCATTGTCAAGGGAGACACTAGGAAGAAAGTTGTTCAGAAAGAGAAAAGATAAGATCCCATTTAGTCGCCTCTTACGAGCATGCAATGGGTGCAGGGGCCCCAAAAGGGGAACTTTGCTGAGTTTTTGCTTTATATCCTACTCCTCCTTAACCCTTTGGTGGATTTCATTCAAATTTGTGGTTGGATTACATTCAAATTTGGTGTTAAACACCATTAGGGGAGGGCAATAATAATTAATATAAATGAGGCTGATCTGACCCCTGGGGCCCGAGGGACAAGGCCTCTGCAGGTAGGGCGTAAAAAATTGTACCTGCCCCCCATTGCATGATCGTAGGAGGTGACTAAATTTGGGATCTTATCTTTTCTCTTCTTTCTGAACAACTTTCTTCTTCCTAATGTTCCCCTTGACAAGCCTCACTTTTGGCCTTTAGTTGAGCGTTCGCCCCTGTGAGGAAGACTTTGGGTTCTGTCCCCTAGCCGAGACAAACCAGAGTCTTTAAAATGGTAGTTGCTACTCCTGCTTAGCACTCAGCATTTTGGAGTGGGACGACTGGTTCCCCCTTTCTCAGTATAATGTGACCGGGTGGGGTGTCTTGCTGGGTGTCTTCGGCAGTATGCTTCAGTGAGGTAGCACTATAAATGACCTTAGCTGTTAATAGGACGTTAAACAAAATAAACCAAACCAAACTATAAATCGGCAAAAGTTCCGGCCTATTACAAGGAGACTTAACACGAACATACCGCAGCCTCCCAAGACACATATACACACTCACCACACGCATGCATGTCGCACGCACGGGAGGCCGTCCTTAAATGACCTTAGCTGTTAATAGGACGTTAAACAAAATAAACCAAACCAAACCACCAGCACTGTCCCTGCTCGATCACCTGTTCCTGTTCCAGCGACTTTAGCAACTCTGGCACCTGTCCCGACTCCAGCAACAATCCTGGCTTTGGCACCTGTCCCTGCTTCAGTATCCATATATAGAACTCCTCGACACTATCTTGCATGATGTTGCTGACCAAGTGTCTGCATTTGATACTTTCTTAAAGCGGTTATCTGTGTAGATAAAACACAAGACAAAGAGTAGAAAACGAGCTCCTGAGTGGTGATGATATGTACAAGATATTAAAAACAAAACAGGAGAAAAAAGAGGAGGCCAAGGAAAAAGAGCAGAGACAGATGGAAAGAGAAATAAAGATGAAGGAAAGAGAGCAGGAGAAGGCGAGAAAGGAAGCTGAAAGAGAAGAAAATAAAAGAAAAAGAGAGGAAGAGAAGCAAAAGAAAGTAAGCGAGAAAAGGTACAAAGGAGAAAGTGATAATGACTGATTCAGATGATGGAGGTGTTTTTTGATGATGAGTGATCATTGTGAAGAGCATAATGTATGTAAAGTGTGTGAAGGTAGTCCTGAGGAGAATAGTTTGTGGATTTGCTGTGATATTTGTGAAGGATGGGTACATAGGATGTTCTGTCAATAAGTAAATCTTGAAGGCATGTCAGAAGAGCAAAAAGAAGCGATTGAGTTTGTTTGCAACTGTTGCAGCGTTATTATATAGTAAGGCCTAAAACATATTTAAACATGGACTGTCATAGATCAAAGATGGCTACAGAGAAAAAAACAGAAACTTTATATGTTTCATTCAACACACAGACTGAGATTATACATATGTCCCTAGATTTAAAGGAGATAACCCACTGTTTTTTTTAAAAACATCTTTCTGTTAATTTTTAGTTTTTACTATATTTTTTTCTTTTCAGAATGACCCAAGACTGTCCAGAATGATTACGGTAAATTACCCTCAAATGGTAACTTTAGATAGATTTGCTATGTATAATAGTTACATGAAAAAGCAGAACGGCGAGTATAACTCATTTTTTTTCCAATATATTTTCTTCTCTATTAAAAGTCAAAGATTCTATTTTCAACTTTTTTTTAATTTTTTTCAGACAAATGCATCATCCCAGTGAGGTAACTTTAGGATGAGAAGGCTACAGCAAATTTTGAAACATTTCACAAATATTTTTTTTTAATTAATAAAACTCAATTCATGTGGGTTTTGTTTTGTTTTTTCTCTTCATATTTTTAATACAATCTTCAACATACTTTTCTTCGATATTCAACATGACTAAAATTCCAGAAGGTTTTGAACCTGAAAAGATAAAATCTCAAGAAAAAACAGTTAAAGAAAGGTATGTCACTTCTGTATTTGAAACCAAGATACAGAGGAGAGAATTGCTGATATCTATGTTTTTTCTCTCTCTCTCTCTCCAATGGGCAGCCATATTGAATGAGACATTCTGGGAGAGAAAAAAACCCATAGGATCAGCATATCTCTCATTATTTTTAGTGTTTGAATGTTTTCCATAGGTTTTGCAATGGAGTAAACCAGGAAGAACCATTGAAGTCAAGATTGCTTGTCTATATAACCCTAGTAAAACTATTAAAAAAATAAAAAGATTTCCCTTCTCACCTTACCTTATTTTCTGTGGCATGATAGTGGAAACAAATGTATCAGTTATTTAAGCCTAATGAAAAAACGCAAACTGCCCTTCAACTTTCATGATATTATTGTGCACATGGTAATTTTTTACCAGATTGTATCTCAACTAAACAAGAGGTCCATGGGCCTTAACGGTCACCTGAGATTTGATTTAACGGACGTTAAACTAAATGAACCAAACCAAACCTTTTTCGGCATAGCCGTATAATGTTCTTTTTTGCCCCGGATATAGCACGACACGTGGCGATACTGGTCAGGATAAAGTATGTGTTTGGGTTTGGTTTGGTTTATTTTGTTCAACGTCCTATTATAACAGCTAAGGTCATTTAAGGACGGCCTCCCGTGCGTGCGACATGCATGCGTGTGGTGAGTACGTATGTGTGTTTTGGGAGGCTGCGGTATGTTCGTGTTAAGTCTCCTTGTGATAGGCCGGAACTTTTGCCGATTTATAGTGCTACCTCACTGGAGCGTACTGCCGAAGACATCAAGCAGGACACCCCACCCGGTCACATGATACTGACAACGGGCGAACCAGTCGTACGACATCAATATTAGTTAAAAGTATCGTAGAATAATTGTTCAATCTTGCTTTTCATGTTTTACTTTTACTAGCCTAATCACAGAAATAGGCAACTGTTCTGATCAAGGTCGCTTAAGAATATATCTAGCATATACAATATTCAATGTACACTTCATACACTGAACATCAATTATTCGAGGCCTAGATTAATATTGTACTCAATAATTAGTCACTATTCAGTACCAGTAAGGTTTGTGACTGGTTTAGACTCGCCTGTCAGTTTTGTGATTTGGTTTGGTTTATTTTGTTTAACATCCTATTAACAGCTAAGGTAATTATTACCGAGATTTATCAAGAAGACGGAAGATGAATGTTTAGGAGAACAGCAGCAGACAAACCACTGTCATCGGACTCGACGACCGCCATCATTACATAACGTGGTTAAACAAGAGGTCCAATGGGCCTGTATCGCTCACCTGGCTCTAGAGCAAATTTGCAGTTGATTGAGGTCATTTCTACAGATACTATGCTGATAACAACTTTATTCAAATATCAGAGTAAGCTAGGTTTATTCATGTCAATATATTTTTTAGTCCTTCATTCCAGCATACTATTGGCCTAAGATCGGGTCTTGGCTCTTGGCTCTAAGCATGCTACAGACAGGCCCAATATCAAGTCCCTGGGCCTCTTGGTTATTGAGAAGAAGTCGTTTGAATATTATAATCTATTTGACCCATGTGACCTTGAATGAAAATCAAGGTCATTTATTTTAACACACTTGGTAGCCCTTCACCCCAGCATGCTACAGGCCCAATATGAAGTTCCTGGGCCTCTTGGTTATTGAGAAGTTGTTTGAAGATTATAACCTATTTGACCCATGTGACCTTGAATGAAGGTCAAGGTCATTTATTTTAACAAATTTGATAGCCCTTCACCCTAGCATGCTACAGGCCCAATATCAAGTCCCTGGGCCTCTTGGTTATTGAGAAGAAGTCGTTTGAAGATTATAACCTATTTGACAAATGTGACCTTGAATGAAGGTCGAGGTCATTTATTTTAACAAACTTGGTAGCCCATCACCCCAGCATGCTACAGGCCCAATATCAATTCCCTGGGCCTCTTGGTTATTGAGAAGTCGTTTGAAGATTATAGTCTATTTGACCCATGTGACCTTGAATGAAAGTCAAGGTCATTTATTTTAACAAACTTGGTAGCCCTTCACCCCAGCATACTACAGGCCCAATATGAAGTTCCTGGGCCTCTCGGTTATTGAGAAGAAGTTGTTCAAATGAAAAAGTTGACGCCGGACGGCCGGACAGACGGACGGACGACGGACGCCGCACCATGGCATAAGCTCACTTGCCCTTCGGGCAGGTGAGCTAATAATATATATTGAAACGAATGTGCATGGCATGCAAGTGGTTAATATAGTCTGCAGCATGAAAGTTTGTGAACGAGTGATCAGCTGATCTTTGTTTACGTTTCTACCCCCGGTGTGTTCAGAAGGCTATACATGTGTAATTTGTGAATAGTAGGCAGCACAGACTGATATAGTACATGCTTTACTATCTGTTCATGTACCGAGTTGTTCATTGAACAGTATTTCTGATTTTATATGATTTTTATTGTAAACAAGAAGCGTATCGCAGACTGCAGCAGCCGCCATCTTGGATATTGACTTATTTCAGCGTTCATTGGCCGAAATCAATATATTAGAAAGTTCATGTATGGATCTTGTTACGCCCTGTTTAACATGTACTGTATATAAACTTTCTTTTTGAGTAATGAACATCAATATTTTGTCTATTGCAGGTACTTTAATAATTATATTTCAATCTACTTCCAGGTATTTCTCAATCGATAATTAGATTTGTTCACAGGAATTTAGACTGATGTCGGGACATTTCCCTGCAGAGGGAGTATATCACAGGGATACAAAGTATATATATATATATAATATATGTATTAGGTAAATTATTATTTAATTAGATATGTTGTATGTGTATGGCTAAGTACATGTGCACGTGCTCGAAAGTTTACTGTCAGTGTCTTGTCTGTTTAGTATTCGTTACTGTTCGTACATAAATGTACGTTGATGTATAATCCCATATATGGTATGTTACCACCTGTCGGTAGTGTTCGTGTGTCTATATTTGGCAGTGTTATGTGTCCAGGTGTGATAGGTGAGAATGTCGTGCAAAAGTGCGTGTGTAGGTTAACAAAACCCTAATATTTTCGCGGTAAAGCGCAGTCGACAGGTATAGAGCATCGAGGACGTATCCTCTGGAGTCCTTTGCTCAGGAACATATACACATATGTAGACGACATTTTGACACAATTATGAACAGTTGGTGATGGGTTTTTTGTTGTCTCGTCCATGTCGGGGGAAAAAAATAAACGGATCAGCAGCAGTGAATGTTATTTTGTTATTCATTTGGCTGTGCCATGTATAAAATGTACTTGTGGTGTATAACCGTTATTTTAAAGACATTTTCGTCTCGGTCAGTCGTACTGCTCCCACTGAAAAACTGTTGATGATGACGATTCGACCGAATTTTGTTACCTCTGTAAATACGGCTCGAAATCGGTATTAGAGGTTACTAATTAGTCCTCGAGTGTATAAAGAACAAATCCACACAGCAAAACAAATGTCGACGCTAAGGAAATTAGTTTCTCTATGTTTTCATTTTCGGCACTATATTGCAGTGCCGAGCGTAACACTTTAATAGTGAGTAAACAGTCTAACATTCCGCCATCTTGCCTCCACTTCTTCCAAATATGGAATTGTGGAGGCTGGAAAAAGAAGAACGCTCCGATCATCGTGAAATTCAACTCTCATCCCGGCATCGGATTATATTCATCCGTCAGTCTATTTTTTTAAATAAGGTATTTTATTTCTGAGAAGTTATCTCCCATAGATTGTAAGAGATTTGGCAATAATCTTACAATAGAGAAATTGGTAACCAATTTCCATAGAATTTTAATAATATCAATATTACAAAGATACCTTTAAACAAGACTTTGAATAATTAATAGGAAACAATGGGATATTACAAGATAATTAGTTTAATCTTGTAATAGTGAAATTGTTGCCTTGATATTTTTCCATAAATAACTAAATGTAATTCTTATTGTTACTACAAGAGTCTAGTATCCTCTTGTATATTTATTACAAGATAATCAGAGTTTAATCTTGTAATAGTGAAATTGATGCCTTGCTCAATTTCTATAAATATAAGTGTCTAAAAGCTAATTGTTACTCTATCAAAATAGTTGTTGGATTTAATATTTGTTAGTTTAAGTTGAGGAGAATACTCATTGTTGTTAAATTATTTACTTCTACTCGAGGTTGTTTTACTCCAGTATTAAACTAACTTGGGAAATGTAGATCTACAAGTTGGTGATTGGTTTGGTTTGTTTAACGTCCTATTAACAGCTTAGGTCAATTAAGGACGGCCTCCCGTGCGTGCGTCATGCATGCGTGTGGTGAGTGCGTAGTTGTGTTTTGGGAGGCTGCGGTATGTTCGTGTTAAGTCTCCTTGTGATAGGCCGGAACTTTTGCCGATTTATAGTGCTACCTCACTGAAGCATTCTACCGAAGACACCCAGCGGCACACCATGCCCTGTCACATTATACTGACAACGGGCAAACCAGTCGTCCCACTCCTAATATGCTGAGCGCTAAGCAGGAGCAGCAACTACCATTTTTAAAGACTCTGGTATGTCTCGGCTAGAGGACAAATCCTATAGCTTTCCTCACAGCGGCGAACGCTGAACTAAAGGCCAAAAGTGAGGCATTGTCAAGGGAGACATTAGGAAGAAGTTGTTCAGAAAGAAGAGAAGAGATAAGATCCCAAATTTAGTCGCTTCTTACGATCATGCAATGGGGGCAGCAGGTACAATTCTTACGCCCTAGGCCTACCTTCAGGGCATCATTTGTTTAAATATGAAACAGGCAATGCAAGCAAACAGCGCAGCTTTTGTTTACTTTTGCTTTAAATTTACTTAATGTATAAATCCATTGATGATTGTTTTATGTCCAAGTAAGGACACATGAAATAGTGACGGCGTGTAATGACGATCAATATAGAGGTGTTTTACTCTTTTCTGGGACGACATACTATTTTAAAACTAATACATGTTGCCATAATTATTAATTGCATATTCTATTCAGCAATTATGAGGGGTTTGGTTTGGTTGGGTGTTTTTCTGTTTCACGTCCTACCAACATCTACGGTAATTTAAAGGCGACTGATCGTGCGTGCAATATACATCCGACTGGTGAGTGCCATGTGTGTTTTGGGGGCTGCGATATCCGGTATGTATTTAAGTAAGTCTCCTTGTGATATATCGAACTTTTGTCTATATATTGTACTACATCCAGCAGGAAACCCCATCCGGTCACATTATACATGTACTGACAATTCGGGCAAACCAGTCGCCCATTCCCAAACGGCTGAGCGCTATGCAGAGGAGTAGCGACTATCATTTTAAAGACTATTATATATCGGCCTGGGAAAGAAACCAAAGCCTTTCTCACTTAACTGGGTCGAGCGCTCAACAAAAGGCGAAATGTGAGACGCTGTCCAGGTAGACATCAGAAGAAAGTGTTTCAGAAAAATTAAGATCCCAAATTTAGTCGCCTCCTCGCAATGGTTGCAGCACGTATGATTATAATGAGGGAATAATTTGGACGGACACGTTTTGTACACAGGCAATATTCCTTCACAAATGGAATTTCAAAAATTATTTATTCCATATCAAACTGATATTTTTCATTAGTTTAAATTATCTGATTTTACCAAGCAAGACACTGGGGAAAATAAAAGCTGACCCGGTAAAATTTGCTATAAAAAAGTAATAAACAGCTAGAATACCTAACAGTATCTTCAGTAATTCCGAATTTATTTCACTTGTGGGGCTAATATTTTCATATTTTTGACTGATGCATATATATATTGCATGCAAAATATTTTGTAATCTATTCCTGGTTTTACTCTAACTCTTCTGCTCGACTTTCAAAGTAAGCACAGCCAAATGATTCACGGCAAAGTTGTTTTGAGGTATGACTAAATAGTTTAAGAATGATTAAGTCAATAACTTCAGAATGATAAAGTTAAATGCCAAAATCATATTTTCTTTTAATATACATTGAATATTTTTTTTAGATGAAGAGCACATCCCTTACAAAAGGATTGGGCTCAAATAAAGAGGTTGCAAAGGGGGCGCTACTGAAGTATTCATCGAGGAAACTGGTGGATTTCAGGAATCAGACAAAGGCCAAGGTGAACAACTATAATAGTTAAAAAATAACAATGGTCATAGAGACATTTAATTTCCATAGAATTAGCTGTAATTGTAATTATTAAAGCAGAAGTAAAATTGGGCCACAATTGACGGCTGATATTGGTGAAAAGTGGTCAATTTGGCTAAATTGATATAAACAACTTCTTTGAAACCAAGCAATGGATATCCTCATATTTGACTGGTAGCATCCCTTTTGGATAGGGATTCAAAATTGTTCATATGGTGGGGCTGACCCCCGGGGTCCTGAGGGGCAAGGCCACAAGTGGTCAATTTGTTTAAACAACTTCTTCTCTGAAACTAAGCAATGGATATAGCTCATAGTTGACCGTTATCATCCTTGTGGGCTAGGGATTCAAAATTGTATTAGGAAAGGAGCTGACCCCCGGGGCAGAGGGCAGGGTAAAAAGGGGTCAATTGGTTTCTCTGAAACTAAGCAATGGATATCACTCACATTTGTGTGGTAGCAATCCCTATGGGGTTGCACTCCAAGTCACTTTCATTTCATGGATTAATTGTAATTTTTGACATAAAAACAACATTTGTATGGTAGCATGGTTATGAGGTGGTTAATCAAAATTGTACAAATTTTGGGGTTAACCCCCAAGGGGCTGAGGAGTGGGGTCAAAGTGGTCAATTTGGCTAAATTGACCTTTTTAGAATTACAATAAATTCAAAACCAATGTACATGTACCCATATGAAATGCTCATGATATATTGACATAGCAACCAGCGACAAGTATACTTCAGCATTATTCTTGTTTCATATCTCGTGAAACCAGGTGAGCGATACAGGCCGTCTGGGCCTCTTGTTTATGGAAATACTAGAAAACAAATGCCATATAACTTAACCAAGACACCCAAAAACCTTTCTCATTGGTATAACAGATATTGAGCATATAATTATGAAATAGATTTTTTATTGCTATTTATGAGATACTTTATGTATTTGTGTAAATGGAAAAACACAACTCCAACAATTTCTGACAGCAAAAAATATATCAATCATTGCATTAAAATAGAAGATATATTAACATTTCATAAAACAAAAACAAGAAAAGAAAGAAAATACCTGTAGATGGATTTTTATTAACCAATTTTAAACTGAAATGAAGTGGCTGGTTGGTATACTCCACAATTTTTCTTGTCCTCGTTTCAAGTCTACCATGTATGTGAGTTGATAGCAAATACATATACATGTATCTATATTTATTTTTAATATCATATATATGTAGTCTCACAGTATAGGTAAAATTGCAATGGACACTGTCCACAGGGACATATATAATCTTATTTTATGAAATAAGTCAGAACGGGATGTTGCCGGTCCGGTTCGTTGTCGATTTTCACATATAAAGAAAAGTTTTATTTTCGTTTTTTGGTCGGTGTCTCCATACTCCATAGCGTATGTGTTGTCTGTGAACATCCCAACAATAAAGTGAATCAAAATAACGCAGTGTTTGATTAACATTTTTTTTAAATATAACACTAGTCATTTACGTGTATACCTGCCTACAGCTGTATACACTTTCTATAGAGCGCGTGGGTCGGTACGAGACAAAGGTCATGAAAACTTACCTGTGTCGCATTTGGCTGACTCTGACACTTCGTATTATGTGGGTTTAAAACAACACAAATAGTGGTCAAGGGACCCTGGCATGTATCTGTATTACCCGGGTTTTCGTCCTAACCTAATGCACACGGTTTGCAGGGGATTTGATTTTCATTTGTATAAAGCGAGTTTTTGTATTATCAGAGTTTGTATTAAGTGGGTTGGACTGTACTCATACTTACAATGTAAAAAAATTGAATTAAAAAAGAATTATTCAATAGGTTTGGTTTGGTTTATTTTGTTTAACGTCCTATTAACATCTAAGGTCATTTAAGGACGGCCTCCCATGCGTGCGACATGTATGCGTGTGGTGAGCGAGTATGTGTGTTTTGGGAGGCTGCGGTATGTTCGTGTTAAGTCTCCTTCTGATAGGCCGGAACTTTTGCCGATTTAAAGTGCTATCTCACTGAAGCATACTGCCGAAGACATCCAGCAGCACACCCCACCCGGTCACATTATACTGACAACGGGCCAACCAGTCGTCCCACTCCAAATATGCTGAGCGCTAAGCAGGAGTAGCAACTACTATTTTTAAAGACTCTGGTATGTCTCGGCTAGGGGGACAGAACCCAAAACCTTCCTCACAGCGGCGAATGCTCAACTAAAGGCCAAAAATGAGGCATTGTCAAGGGAGACATTAGGAATAAGAAAGTTGTTAAGAAAGAAGAGAAAAGATAAGATCCCAAATTTAGTCGCCTCTTACGATCATGCAATGGGGGCAGCAGGTACAAGTATTATGCCCTACCTGCAGGGCAGTATTCAATAGGTATTGCTTGCTTATAAAACAGATGTATTACAAATATAAGTTTTCTATTTCTTCAGCTTTTGAGCCTATCATCTCCAGATCCTGCAAGAACTGGAGCGTCATTTATTCAAAAAAATTTGGTGCTGCCAGGAAACTTACTCTTTGTCTTGTACGTATATCAACTGAACAAGTTATAATAGCTGATCTAGCTAAGAGACAAATTTCAGTGTGGATCACTACATACTAGTCCCTCATGAAACATGCACAAATGTATCCCATTTTCCCCTATCTGAAACAGATCTGCGAAATGTTTTCAAATTTATCTTAAATAGAAATGGGAACATTTCCAGGTCAATGCTTTTCAGTGACACGATATTGTACTTTGAAGTTTTCATTTTTGTCCGAAGCAAAGCTATGGGCTACAGTATTTGTCCAAGATGGGATAATTATGCACTGTCACACTAAAAATAATGTAATAATTTGTTTTATAGTAATATTTCTACCACAATACACTGTGTTATATTCCATGATCTTACACTCATTATATAAATTAAGTCAGTTAAGTCAGAATGTTTTCAAAACACAGAAATGTGTTGTTCTTATAACATAGTAATACAGATATAGACAGAAAGAAATCCAGCTTTTAATTAAGTAAAAAGAAGACGAATGGTTACATGTAAAGTCAAAGATAGACAATGAAATTTGCCCTTGACAGCTGAACAAATTCAGTCTTACAAAGTCATTTTGAAAACTCATTACGAATTATCTTATTTTGTGATACTTCTTCATAGATATCATAATAAATATAATCTCAATTTATTAATTTACTAAATTGTAAGAAATACCAAAAAATGTTAATTTAATCCATTATGTTTCATGTATTTTCAGAGATGCTACTGCCATGAAGCAAGACTATTTAAAAAGTTTGCAAACAGCAAAATACTTCATGACTTTTTTTTGGGGGGGGGGGGGGGGGGGGGGGGGGGGGGGGTGGATTTTGGAGTTTTATGGACGGTGTAATGAAGAAGGAAGAGAACGGGAAGTGGAGAAGATGAGAGTGCGAGAGGAAGGGAGGATAGAGAAATATGTTAATGCTAGTATGTGAAAGAGTCAGAAGAAACATACGAGAGAAATAAAAGGAGTGTAGTGAGTGAAATGAAAATGGAAATGTAAGTAAGGTGTGTAAATGGTATATCTTAATATTTATTGAATAAAACAATGTAACTTATTTGATGTCTTTTGCTTTGTTTACTTCATAACTTTGCAGGGATCAATCCAGCCTTATTTTTTTAACCGTTTATCGGTAAATTTCCCCTAGAGATATAAATTCCCCAAAAAAGCTTGTTAAAAGTTCCCCAAATCACATTAAAAAGTCCCCTTCTCAAAAATGTCTTTCCCCCCAGCCAAAATAGATAAAAACAGTTCCAAAAGTCGCAAGAAATGTGTTCCAAGATCTGACGATATTACACACGCGCTGTAGTAGAGTCTAGAAAGTTCAGAACGTCGTGGTCTGAGGTGCGTTCGATCTGCGAAAACGATTAAAATCAGTGTTACTGGGACGACAAACAGGTAAAACTTTATCGAACGCACCTGCCGTGATACAAACATATTAATGACCGGGATGCTTCAAGCATTTGTGTGACGTCTCCGACAAAACAACATCACTTATCATGTCTCACAAAGCGGGATACTACGTTAAAAGACTAAAACATAATGAGACAAAGACGACCGCTAAAATAGATAGCATATTTATGAAAGTCCCTAAATCCCCAATATCAATTCCTACCGACAACGGCGATTCGGAACGTCATGCCAGTGCCCAAATTCCAAGTGAAGGTCAAAGTGAAAGTAGATCGGACCAGGCCGTCACTAGTCATGTCATGAAGTCACTCGATTTCACTCCAGTCAAATATTATCTTGTTTTTGTTTCATGTTGAGTCTTGTTGTATTATTTACTTATTTACTTAAATTAGTCCCAGTCAAAACTTCATTGTACAATATTTTACAGCCTTATTCCATGTTTCTAGTCATGTCATGAAGTCACTCGATCTCACTCCAGTCAAATATTATCTTGTTTTTGTTTCATGTTGTCATGATGTTGACTCTTGTTGTATTATTTACTTATGTTATTCCCAGTCAAAATATGTTTCTAACTTTCTAGTTTTATTCATGAAGTCACAAGTGACAGGGTTTACTTATTAATTATGAAGAAGTCCTAGTCGTTTTTTTATGTTTCATGTTGTTGTAGTAATTTACTTAAGTTAGTGAGACTCCCCAGTCAAAACTTCATTGAATGTTTGTACAAATCAATATATACAATGTGTTCTAGCCTCATTTCAAGTTTTTCTATCATGAAGTCACTCAAACAAAAGTGACCATGTTTATATTTTTTTATGAATAATTCTAGAGTCAAATATTACTTCATGTTTGATGTTTCTTAGTCAAAGCTTCATTGTACAATGAATTTACAGGAATTATTTGTTTATGAATAATTCTAGTCAAATATTATCATCAGTTCTGTTTTTGTTTCTTTATTAATAAGTAATTAAATATTGATGTTTCAATTACAGCATACATGTCTGGTGGTTTGTTGCTTTTTCTTCCATTGTTATTAAAATTTGCTATGCTTCATTTAAATATAACAGACTCCATACTAGTAATTTTAAATTAGGAGATATAGTTTTAAGGCCCATTATGATAATGCTCAGCTCAGTAATGCATATAACTATACTTGCCATTGATAAAAATTACTATTGGCTTGAACTGAGTGACCTGATCATGACCTCCTAACCTCTGAATTTATTTTTAAAACTCCCCTTTATATATGTATATTTATACAAAAATCTCAACTAAATTTTGAAGGTTTGGATCACTTAAAAGTGCTGAAAAGCCATCTCCTTGCATCTAAGTAAGATTTCAGTACTGGGGATTTTAGGTATTTTGCTTATTAAATTAAATATATAATATATATGAATACTTACATGTATTATTTCTGTTAGATTAAAATCACTACTTCACATGTAGATAAAACATAACAGGAAAATATGAAAAAAAAAATTTAAAAAAAAATTAAATTAATTTGTTTCTTTAATTGATGCAGTTTTATATGCCAAAAATGTGACATTAATAACCTTCACTAATTAAGTCTGAATTATGAATGAATTAGAAATGAAAATGGTATGTTATTGTTTTTCAATTAAAAATTAAGATATTGGTCTATGTTTTCTGTTTCTTTGTCATTGTCTAATTTATTTCCAAATTTGTAAAAAAGTGAATTACTTCTAGTGACATGTTCGTTATGTATGGCGTCCGACACTACACTAGGTTTGTGGGCATGACAAAATGGAATTAGATCGTATTATTTAGCGTTTCTTCGTTTGTTACACTCTATTTACGACTTGGATTCGACATTCTGTCATGCTGACATAAATTGTCAACTGTACTTTTAAAAAAATCACTTTTTATACGTGGGATGAATTTCGTGTCCATATAATAACGAACGTGGATATCCATTTCCCTGCAAAACCGCAACCGTCGAAGACACAACTATATGCGGTGATTTCCCCACATGGACTGGGTTGCTAAAAATAGACACGCTTTTTCACACTTGCGCGGTGTATTGTTGGAAAATCATGGCGGACCAAGCAGTGTCCGCGAATCTACGCCGGCGTAACGAACGTGAAAAGGAGGTAAGTAAGTTCTGTTTTTGACTAAAATTGGGTAATTTTTTACTAGTTGGCACATCAAACAACAATTCACACCACAAAGAATGATTACATACTAGTTTCATTGAGAAACCTCGTGTTCTTCCATCTCAATTCAGCTGTATGACGACGAAAACTGGATTGTGTCACTGACAATGAAAAAATAACTTACGTGTCCTGTGTTATGAACGTCGCCGTACGTATTCGAAGTCATTTATATAATTAATTTAGCTAGCTCTTTCTTTTGTATTGCATATCTCATTATGTTAATCTTCAATAATTTTGCACCGGAAATAATTTTATGAACGTGAAATTCTTACTTTCACATTCGATTTCGTTCGTGACGAAGACTCGAAAATCACGGCGTCCATAGTAACGAACATTCTCTTTTTGACACAATCATATGTTTTACAAAATAACACTGACATATGTTTGTTTATATATAAATGCTCGTAAAACAGTAAATAATTTATCGTCCAATGATTATTGTTTTAACTTCATTTAGTGACAAAAAAAATGAAATATTTCCGAAAGTAAAATGTTCGTTATTCAGACACAAGGAGTTCGTGTCTTTGTCACATACATAGTCAAACAATAAAAGATCTTTATGAAGAGTGTATTTGTGGACATATTAGTTAATTTTTCATTCAGTTAATAATCTGAGAACTAAACACAATTGTTGGAGAATGATTTTGTGACATTACATTTTTGAATATTTCTGAAAGTCATATATATATATGTTCGTTATTCAGACACAAGGTGTTTATAAAAAGTTTGCGTCTTTGTCACATACATAGTCAAACTACTTAATTGAAGAATAGAAGGGTGTATGTTCAGTTTATGTTGATTAATTTTTTATTCAGGTTAAGATCTAAGAATTAAAGCAGTTGTTGAAAATTAATTAAGTTACATAATAATGTAGTTATAATTCAAACTTACTTGTACGTTATTCAGACACAAAGAGTTTGTGTCTCTGTCACATACATATTCAAAATACTTAATTGGAGATATATACATATATTCTACACATTTTGATAAAATTTATGCTCAAATTAAAACTCGAACAGCCCATGCAATTGTTAAAAATTAATTTTGGGACAGTACATTCTAAATTATTTCTAAAAGTGACATGTTCGTTATTCAGACACAAGGAGTTCGTGTCTTTGTCACATACATAGTCAAACAATAAAAGATCTTTATGAAGAGTGTATTTGTGGACATATTAGTTAATTTTTCATTCAGTTAATAATCTGAGAACTAAACACAATTGTTGGAGAATGATTTTGTGACATTACATTTTTGAATATTTCTGAAAGTCATATATATATATGTTCATTATTCAGACACAAGGTGTTTATAAAAAGTTTGCGTCTTTGTCACATACATAGTCAAACTACTTAATTGAAGAATAGAAGGGTGTATGTTCAGTTTATGTTGATTAATTTTTTATTCAGGTTAAGATCTAAGAATTAAAGCAGTTGTTGAAAATTAATTAAGTTACATAATAATGTAGTTATAATTCAAACTTACTTGTACGTTATTCAGACACAAAGAGTTTGTGTCTCTGTCACATACATATTCAAAATACTTAATTGGAGATATATACATATATTCTACACATTTTGATAAAATTTATGCTCAAATTAAAACTCGAACAGCCCACGCAATTGTTAAAAATTAATTTTGGGACAGTACATTCTAAATTATTTCTAAAAGTGACATGTTCGTTATTTAGACACAAGGTGTTAGTGTCTTTGTCACATAAATTGTGGAACTTCTTAATTGTGGAAATGAAAAAATTATTTTAAGGACATGTACATGTAGCGAATGATTTATCGTACAGATCATATTTAACTACTCGATTAAGCTGTAGGTACATTAATGATTCAAACAAACTTGGCTTTGATGGAATATGTTCAAAACAAGAGACACTTCTTGTCCAGTCTACATGTATTGCAAACATAAATATAGTTGCAACAATATTTAAGACATTTTTCTAAAAAGAAATTTAAGAGTCTTGCAATTAATAATTTAATTTCTTTTGGTGGGTTATTTTCCTATACATTCTTAAATTCTATGGATATATGGATCCACTCAAAATTTTCAGTGAGATAACTGAGATAATTTTATAAAGTTAATTTAAATATCAAATAAAAATATATATATATATCACCAACTGAGGACTATTCTCATGACTAAGACAGTTAAGGAACTGGTAGCATTGGTATCTCATCTTATATTAATTATTTGATAATGATCTTTTCAGGAATAACAATAAAGTGAAACTGGTATTTTTTTCAGCTGATTGACACAGCAGCTAAACTTACTACTGCAGAGCAAAAAAGAAAAATTTCCAAGGAATGGCGAGAGCGCCTCAAAGAAAATCCTGCAAAATATAAAGAACATAGACTTGTTGAAACCTTGCGGTTACAAGACTATAGAAAAAACCTGAGCAATGAACAAAAAGAAATACAAAAAGGGCAGGCAAGGTTACGGCAACAGAGATATAGGAATAAAAAAAAACTTGAAGGACATATTACATCAAAAGCACCAGTGAACAAAACACGAGCCAGTAAGGAAGTGCAGCGACAAACATGGAGAGAAGCAAAACGTTTGCAGAGGATGAATTTGTCTCATCAGAAAAAGAGAAGAATTAATGAGCGTCGCAGAAAAATATATCATGAAAAGAAACAACCTAAATCTTCAGAAAAGGAGAAAGAAATACATCCAGTGGATAATGAATCACTAATGACCCAAGTTGCCAAAAGGAAAGCTGTCAGTAGGTGTCTGAGAGTGCTACCGAAAAACCCAAAGAAGTACGCCGAAGTGGTAACTCAACTTTACAGAAGAAAAAAACAGGCCTTTGGTTTAGATGCCACAGAGAAGAAAAAGAATACAACAACATTGATTGTAAAAGAGAAGCTTATGGAACTGCGTAACCGCCGGAAAGAAAGGGACAACCGAATTAGAAGAATAATTCATGCCTCTCTTGCTGCAAAAGGACGTATAAGTCGGGCCACACAAAAGGAATTTGGACTAAGTAAGAAACTCTCCAAGCTGTCTGTAGATGAGCTTGAAAACGAGGGAAGAAAAGCAAGAAGTGACTGTCTGCCAGATGATGCGGTGAAAGAGGTAACAGAATTTTACCAGAGTTCTGAGATGTCCAGAGAGTTGCCGCTTCAAAGGCTTGTGAGTGCAAAGAAAATGACAGAACCCAGGAAAGCCCTAGAACAATCCCTTGTGCAGTCCTACAAAACTTTCAAAACAAAATATCCAGAAAACAAGCTGTCCTATAGTAAGTTTGCTAGTTTGAGGCCTTCTAATGTTCTACCATTGACAAAACAAAAGCACTATCAATGTTTGTGCGAATACTGTGTCAATGTTGACTTTCAGGTGAAGGCTTTGGAGAGATATTGTTGTGCCAAAAAATTGGAGAGACCCTTTGTTGATAGGTATGATGCTTCCAGAATTACTTTGTGCCCTAAAGATGGGGCTAATTACAAAATGGAATGTCTCGACAGAAATTGCCAGTTTTGTGGGGTGGATAATGTTGACGAAAAAACTCGTGGACTGAATCAGTACATAGACACACAAATAAAATGGAGGAGCTGGGAAATGGTCACTCAACCTAACACCCAGAAAAAGTTCATGACTCTGGTATCTAAGGAAGGAACAATTGGAGAACTAATTACAGAGCTGAAACTAAAGCTAAATCCATTTGCGAAGCACTTGTTTAATGCCAAGTGGCAGTCGGGTCAGTTCGACGACTTAAAGAAGAAAATGCCAAAACAGTGGGCAATGTTTTGCATGGACTTTGGTGAAAATTATGCATGTCATCATCAGGATGAGGCTCAGGGAGCCCACTGGCATTACGAACAGGTCACCATGCACCCCATTGTTGTCTATTATAGATGTCAGAAGGAGGGATGTGATGAAACCGTCCATGAGTCCCTGGTCTTCATCACTGATGACCACAAGCACGATTATCATGCTGTGCAGCACTTTATTGAAAAGTCCAATCAGTATTTGCTCGAAGAAGTTGGACTAGACATTCACACAGAGATCCATTTCTCGGATGGCGCACCGACTCAGTACAAGTCCAAGTTTAATTTTGTTGATATGTCTATGGGACAAGACGACTTTGGTCTCAATATTGAGAAACACTATTTTGGAAGCCGCCATGGCAAAGGACCATGTGATGGTGAAGTGGGGGTTCTGAAGAGGTCTGCAACATCTGCGGTGAAGAGAGGAGAAATGATCTCAAATGCCAAGGACTTTTTTGAATACGCCAAAGAAAACTTGTCTTTACCAAAAATGACAACTGACAATAGCGAATCTCATATACATTCAAAAAGGATATTCTTCTTTGTTAATAGCAGAGAGATCAGCAGGGACCGTCAACCAAGGCTGCAAAACATAAAGGCTGTTCCCCAGACGAGACAGAGCCACCATTTCAAAAGTGTCCAGCCCTTTGTCGTTCTGTCTAGAGAAAGAACATGTTTCTGTGATGCATGCCAACAGCTGGAGGGATCATCAGAATGCAAGAATGCAGACATAGTTGGGAAATGGAATGTCCACACATTGAAGATAAGAAGGAGACAAGGTCAGTGATCATTTTGGTAAACTTTTTAATTTTGCTGTCGATTGCTTTTAAGTTTGCACATTATACAAACATCTTATTCCATGGAACACAATACTGTCTGTGAAAGGTGAAGATATGTTCAGTTAGATGCACTATTGCCACAACAAGCTGTTACTGATTTTTCTAGTTGTTTTTCTACATGATTTTCCTTTGTTAGTAAGCATAAATTGGTTGTTACTGTTTTGATATTTAGACTATTTTTTTTTCAGTGGCCCCTCCAGCTGTTGATGTCCCTGTGAATGACGCCCCTGTGGATGGTGCTCCTCTGAATGACGCCCCTGTGGATGGTGCTCCTCTGAATGACACTCCTGTGAATGATGCCCCTGCGGATGGTGCTCCTGTGGATGGTGCTCCTGAAAATGACACCCCTATGGATGGTGCTCCTCTGAATGATGCCCCTGTGGATGATGCCCCTGTGAATGATGCCCCTGCGGATGGTGCTCCTGTGGATGGTGCCCCTGTGGATGGTGCTCCTCTGAATGACACCCATGTGGATGATGCCCCTGTGAATGACGCCCCCGTGAATGATGCCTCTGTGGATGGTGCTCCTGTGGATGGTGCTCCTGAAAATGACACCCCTATGGATGGTGCTCCTCTGAATGACGCCCCTGTGGATGATGCCCCTGTGAATGATGCCCCTGCGGATGGTGCTCCTGTGGATGGTGCCCCTGTGGATGGTGCTCCTCTGAATGACACCCATGTGGATGATGCCCCTGTGAATGACGCCCCTGTGGATGATGCCCCTGTGAATGATGCCTCTGTGGATGGTGCCCCTGTGAATGACGCCCCTGTGGATGATGCCCCTGTGAATGATGCCTCTGTGGATGGTGCCCCTGTGAATGACGCCCCTGTGGATGATGCCCCTGTGAATGATGCCCCTGTGGATGGTGCTCCTGTGGATGGTGCTCCTGAAAATGACATCCCTATGGATGGTGCTTCTCTGAATGACTCCCCCGTAGATGGTGTCCTTGTGGATGGTGCTCTTTTAGCTGGTTAGTATTATAGGAAAATGTACAACTACAAGATAAGCCAATATTACAAATAGTTCCGCAACTCTCTTTATAAGCTTTCTGAAAAAAAATAGTAATTAATTTGTTTGCCAGGCATGATGACCTTTTTAAATTTATCTTCTATAGTGAACACACAAATTGGAGATGATTCATATGATGATGCCCATGATCTGAGTGGACTTAGTATAGGTGAGCAAGTACAAGAAGTTTAGTCATTGATAATGGAATCTATATCCCTGTAAGAACAAGATTAATTTCATCCTTATTTTGTCCAGATGATTTTTTTTTTAATGTAAATATTGATTGCATGTTTCTTCCAACAAATTTGGTGTGTTGACTGTTGTGATAATAATTGTTGACCTGAAATCATATTATTCATTTTCATGTCATCAGCATATTGTCGATAACATTTTGTTTAGCTTGGCCCATACAAAAAAGTTTAATTTCTGAAACAACTTTGCTTGTAAAAGAAAAATTAGTTGTCTCTGAAAACAATTGATTCTGATGTAATATCTATGTTAGTTTGAAAGAGTGATGAACATATTATTCAAAGTAAAACCTTTTTTTTCCCCAGACACAGATGCCATAATGGAGGAGATGAATAAATCAACCTCAGACTTCAATATCAGCTTGGGTATGTATAAGTGTTAAAAAAAAAACTTCAAGTAAATATAATAAGTAAAAGTACTTGTGTAATGAAAAGTAGAAATTGGTTAAAAAAATATATCATTATATTCATAATATTCATCAGAGTTTGTGTGTCCTTCCCTCAGAATTTGTTTGAGTTTAACATCATTTAAGGACGTGCCAGGTTTTGGTGCTAGGGGACAGCCAAAGTTCTTGAAGAAAAGCCACCGACCCAGCTTAGATTTTCTGAGTTTAATATCTCGGAATGAAGATTTCTTTTTCTGAAATGTTACATAAAGGTGTGACACCGGAGAGCCCTTCCTGATTTATGGTTCTAGTAGTTTATCAATTTCTTTATAGCATTAACTTTTGATATTCATTTACAGACGGAATGCTAAGTGCCATCATAACAGAGAACATGCCCCCCACCAATGCCAAACCAGACCCTGAGGGACCTTTCAGGTAATTTCTTCAGCATTTCAAATTCATATTTTTTTTCAAAAACATGTCAATGCTTTTTGTTACCGATTAGAAAGAGAGTTTACACTTCATGTTTATGCTTTATTTTGTGAATTACAGGTGTGGTCAATTTGTTTTGGTAACATTGACTAATGACCGAAGAAAAAAGCCTAAGCAATATGTTGCAGAGGTATTACTCGTGTTGAAATTTCATGTTTTGGTGGTTATTATGTTCCATTTGTTTCTTTGTTTTGTTTATTCAAAAGGCCAGACCAGTTTAATGTTGGTGTTAAATTGTTGATGTGTAATGTTTTCAAAATATTACTATTTTGTAATATCTTTAAATTGAAATATTCAGAGCTTGTATTGTATAAAATCTATAAAAGTAATTGGGTAAGTAAGTACATAACCAAGGTGTGTTGATTCCCGTATACAGTTGATCTGTATAATTGTAGTACAAATATAAAAACCATAAAAAAGAGTTACCAAAGATCCTATTTTTGCTATTGAAATAATAACATATAAACAAATAATTTCTTGTATTAAACATTTTTTTTAGCCAATCCCTGCAAGCTGTTTATCAAATAATGTATGCTAACTGATACCAGGTAATTTGAATTCTTCAAATATGATTTTGAATTTATTTTTAGATCAAGGAGCTGCATAATGGGGAGGCCTTGCTTCAGTTCATGCAGTCACATCAGGAGTTTTATTTCTGGCCTACTGTTGAAGACTTCTCCTGGGAGCCACTTCAGAATGTGGTGTCCATAATTTCTCCACCCGTTTTTGTTGCTGAGAAATCAACTACAAGGAGGCAGCTATTTAAGCTATGAGCTTTTGAATAAATTGAAGTTGAAACGTTTATAAGTTGTTGTCTTTAATATAATCAGTTAGAATAATACCATATATTGTCATTTATTAATTTATTTTACATCGTCCATTTGATATTGGTGTCCATGTAACGAACAAATAATGGGAAATAAGACACTATTTCTTGGCCTAGATGCATAAATTGTTGTCAACTGATGCAATACATAAATATTTAAGACAAAGACATGTTTTCAATCAAGTATGCATCTGCTTAAGTTATTTTTCTACTGATGGAGGTAAACAATTTGGTTGTTGGATTTGTTCGTGACGGTGTCCAGATCTTTCAGGTGCTTACTTGTTTTTTTTTCAGTATTATTTTTCAGTTTGTATTTTTTTTATGTTTTATGGTATGCTCTTATATTGTCATAAATGAAAGTAAAACAATTTAATTTATTCAGAATATAAAGTAATCTTTTCAAATTGGACACCAAGTTATGAACATAATAATGGCCGAATTCAACTTTTCAAGTCATTTTATGAAAAACCAGTTTTTACAACTATCTATTTCCCTATATTTTCTCACAGCATGGTATGATAGGTACAAAATAATGACAATTATAGACCAATTGGAACAAGTTTAATTTTTTATTCTCAAGTCACACATTTTGGCCGAGTACTGAAATCTTACTTATCTACGAATGCAAAATTTTCCGGGGGAGACCCCACGTACGGGGGGAGGGGGGGCTCCCCCTCTCGTGCTCTCCCCCTGGCTTGCGTCTTCGACGCTCGATCGGAGGCCTTAGGCCTCCTATTTTTCCCCACCACAGTAAAAAGGGTATACTTCCCAAAATCCTGCCTTGATCCCTGCTTTGAAATGCTTCTTTATAAACAATCATAAGACGTGAATATTGCCTGTATAGCTCTAGCTCTTGCCACGGGGAGGCCTCCTCTTTAAAAAGCCGTTTTGTTGTTATTGTTGTTTTTTTTGGGGGGGGGGGGGGGGGGGGCGTTTGGTACGATTACTATCTAATTGATAATAATGCTACAGAAGGAAAATTTTACCTGCTGCCCCATTGCATGATCGTAAGAGGCGACTAAACTTGGGATCTCAACTTTTCTCTTCTTTCTTAGCAACTTTCTTCCTAATGTCTCCCTTGACAATGCCTCACTTTTGGCCTTCAGTTGAGCGTTCGCTCCTGTAAGAAAGGCTTTGGGTACCGTCCCCTGGTCGAGTTTGGTTTGGTTTGGTTTGGTTTATTTCGTTTAACGTCCTATTAACGGCTAAGGTCGTTTAAGGACGGCCTCCCGTGTGTGCGACATGCATGCGTGTGGCGAGTGTGTTTGGGGAGGCTGTGGTATGTTCGTGTTAAGTCTCCTTGTGATAGGCTGGAACTTTTGCCAAATATGTTGAGCGCTAAGCAGGAGTAGCAACTACCATTTGTAAAGACTCTGGTATGTCTCGGCTAGGGGACAGAACCCAAAGCCTTCCTTACAGCGGCGAACGCTCAACTAAAGGCCAAAAGTGAGGCATTGTCAAGGGAGACATTAGGAAGAAGTTGTGAAGAAAGAAGAGAAAAGATAAGATCCCAAATTTAGTCGCCTCTTACGATCATGCAATGGGGGCAGCAGGTACAATTCTTACGCCCTACCTGCAAGGCAGCCCCTGGTCGATACATACCAGAGTATTTAAAAATGGTAGTTGTTGCTCCTGCCTAGCGCTCAGCATATTAGGAGTGGGACGACTGGTTCGCCCGTTGTCAGTATAATGTGACGGGTGGGGGTGTCCTGGTGGATGTCTTCGGCAGTATCCTTCAGTGAGGTAGCACTATAAATCGGCAAAAATTCCAGCCTATCACAAGGAGACTTAACATGAACATACCGCAGCCTTCCAAATCACACATACACACTCACCACACGCATGCATGTCGCACGCACGGGAGGCCGTCCTTAAATGACCTTAGCTGTTAATAGGACGTTAAACAAAATAAACCAAACCAAAGTGTCATGTAAAACTATCCTGCGGAGAAAATAGCACATTTTATCGCAAAATAGGTCATAGGGATAATTTTAGACCGATCCCCCACACTCAATGACCATATAAGAACATAAGCAGGTGAAGTAAATTCCTAATTGGTATTTATAAGTCAGTCGTTCAACTTTCTTGATTGTTTTTCGTTGTTTATAGGAACTAATCCGATATAAAATATAGTATCTCATTTAAACCGTAGATGTGATAGAGGCAGCTAAACATATCATATTTGGACTCGATATGGAAACTCTGATACATGCAACATATTCTGTCCTTTACACTAATAAAAAGTGACATGATAATGAATTACGAAGTAACAAACAATATGTATTATACTGTAACTAACTTTATTCAGATGTTGACAGATTTAAAACTTTTGAACAAGAATGATCAAATACAGAGATATAATTATAAATTCGATAAATGTCCTCAATCTAAAGAACAAATATTTTTTAGTTCACAATATCGCCATTTTATTATCCTTCATAGTGATTTTTAGCAACACAAAGACTATTGATTTTACTTTCCCGAAATAAAATCTTATATCGGGGAACAAAAGTGAAAATCTATACTTCGTCTCTTCACTTCTTTCCGAAGTTGGTTTTGACATCATCTACATCGAAGCGTTGGATTGGACGATTATTTCCAAATTTGCTTAATGGAGGATTCCCAACTTCCCATGTTTCTAAATCCATAAGAATCTTGTAAATTCTGAAAAAATTATGATTGTTATTTGATTTCTTAAAATACCGTTATACACCGAATCAAAATATCGCCATACAAAGCCATAACACAATATTACCATACCAAATCATAATTAAACAATATCACCATACCAAACGTGACCTGCAGGGTAACAGCGAGTTAAGGGTCCACCACCCAAGGAAATTTTCAGTAATTGTACAAGACCATTTATGCTGATAGCGAATTAAAAAAAAAAGTGATACAATTAATGCTGATTGATATATAACTGCATCAAACTTTCTTATATGCCCCGCCAGTTGTGCTAGGGGACCAAAAGTGTTTTGATCCGGAAGGGAAGTCGAGGAAATTAAATTGGGCTTAAAAGGGTCTAGGATATACATATAGAAATATATGTCGATTTCTAGGGAAATGACTCAAGTTTAATAAATGAATTAAAATATCTACATTGTTTATTTTTACCAATGAAGGAGTTAGAGCAGATCATTTCAAATAACTTATTATTATTGTATCAATACTTATCGATATTCAATATACAAAAATCGCATTACTCGCGTAATATTCAGGTTTAAGAAACTTTCTTTTTCCATTACACGTACGTTATATCAATTAAAAAAGACGAAGTTTAATCTTGGACCATGGCATATGCGTTTAAAACAGAAAACAATGGGAAAGGAAGTCACTTTAAAAATATCATTATCCCGAAATAAGTTTGTATACATGGTAAAGATTAAAGAATCTAGTATCACATTGTAACGGCAAGATGTGTTATATGAAAATTCGTCTTACCTTCTCACAGACAGTGGTAGGAGTCTTGAACAAAATCCACAGGACATCGGGTATACACATTGGGGTTGTCGTAGAGCCAACGTATTTATAAAATTTTCCATCCCGAGGTAACATCCGGCTTGGCTCAACATGCGCCTCTGTAAAATATATCACCCAGCCAAAGTTTTATCAGCTTTCCTTAGATTAAGGAATGTCTTAAGTTAATATTGAAAGCTTCACATATTTTAACAGCTCCTAAACTAAGATATTTCCCCACAAAAAGTATTTCCATGTGTAAGGAAATGTCGATGAAACCTTAAACGTTTGCCGTTTGGTAGATCATTATAACATAAATTAGTGTTCGGGAGTTACATATGTATATACATATATTGATCTTCTGGTAGTTATTATCTAAATAACTTTATAAGGAATAACAGCCGATTTGGATTTCAACTAAGATTTTTCCCCACAGAAAGCATTTCCATATGTAAAGAAATGTCAATAAAACCTGAAACGTTTGCTGCTTGGTAGATCATTATAACATGAATTAGTGTTGCGAATTACATATACATGTATATATATATATGTATAATTATATTGATTTTCTGGTAGTTAATATCTAAATAACTGTATAAGGAACAGCCGATTTGGATTTAATATATCCGTGAACAGGACGTTAAACAAAAAAAACCAAACCAAAGGATTTAATATAGAACATATGTTCACGTTTATGTTTAAGACTAAACATAATTACAAATCCGTCTATTATTGTCTTGCGTAGTCCTGGAATTGTCTATGTAGATGAATACTGACCTGACTAACTCTGATTGTCTTTGATTTTTATGGAGATTAACGTTCAAGTAATAAGAAGCGTTATATGTAGCTTATTTTTGTCTGGCTCCAACTCTAGAAATTAGATATTTAATGGTACACCTACCTGGTGTCGGACAACACTTTATTATAAAAAATCTATGACGTTTGTATTGTCATCTAGATATTTTAATGAAGAAAAAAAATCAATCCGCTACGTCATAATACTTACTCAAATCGATAAATGAGATATTTGTATTCAGCCAAAACATTAATTTAGTCCCCAATCGATGTCTTACTGACATATACCCGGATGCAATACCTTATTTAAAGACAATGATTTATGACTGAAATTGATTTTACCTGTCTCGTCCAAATAGTTTGGGATGTTGGTAATGTATCTTGAAATTAGATGATCTGCATAACTGCAACAATTCTCAATTACCTGCGCATCAAGTTAAGAATGAGGGAAAAACTACGTCAAGATCAGTTGACAATATTTAAGAGAAAAAACATACACAGCGCACATTCGCATTAAACTTCTTTTTTTTTTAAACAATAATCGTTAGAATTCCTGTCGAGGTTTGATATCTATAACAGTAAATCGCATTCATATAATGGTTACAATGTTCGTATAGAAAACTGATTCTTAGTACCCTGTCAATAATTACAATAGTACTATCAACAAGACCACTACTACTACTGATGCTAAAACTCTAAATAATTGAAGTGGTAGTTGGCAGAAGGAGTTACTTACATTGAAGAACCTTCCTAAAACAAGAATTTCCTGTTGATCATCGTCTCCGTTGTCGTTGTCATTTTCGTCACTCTGCAGTTTCCTGTGTACCATGTGTATCTATTTTGAAATGTTTGCATATTAATTTAAGTATTAAAGGTGTGACGTATTCATCTGATATCATGGTGATTTATGGTTGTCTTTCCATATCCTTGATATCACAGTGGTTTATTGATAGTCTTTCCATATCCATCTCATATCACAGTGGTTTATGGTTGAACTTCCCTTATCCATCTGATATCTTAGTGGTTTATGGATGAGCTTACCATTTTCATATATCACAGTGGTTTACGGATGAGCTTCCCTTATCCGTCTGATATCACATTGGTTTATGGATGATCTTTTCATATCCACCTGGTATCACAGTGCTTAATGGATGAGCTTCCCATATCCCAACTGATATTACAACAATTTATGGAGCTTCCGATATTCGTCAGATACCTTAGTGCAAGGTTTTTATTAGCTCACCTGGTTCGAAGGACCAAGGTGAGCTTATGCCATACCGTGGCGTCAGGCGTCAGGCGTCCGTCCGTCCGTCAACACAATTGACTTCTTCTTCTGAACCGCTGATCAGAATTCAACCAAATTTGCTAGGAAGCATCCCTAGGTGGGTGGGATTCAAATGTATACATATGATGGGACTGACCTCCCAGGGGCCTGAGGGCGGGGCCGAAAGATGTCCATTTGGCAATATTGATATAAACGACTTATTCTCTGGACCTAAGCAATGTATGGCATTGATATTTCAGCAGTAACATCCCTAGGTGTGTAGGATTCATATTTATACATGATGGAGCTGACCCCCTAAGGGGCATTAGGGGTGGGGCCAAAAGGTTAGAATTCCTGTCGAGGTTTGATATCTAAGGTCAGGGTACCCAAATTGTGACAATTTTCACATGTTTTCGTTGAATGCATTCTGAAAGTTTAACTTTCAGTTTTTCTTTTAACCTTTCTAACAAGGAGGCATCGTAAGTTCAATATTATAATCGATTTTACAATTGATCGCTCACGTGCTCTTATTCGAACACGCTGTGACGTCATCACCTCATGGTTCCGGATTGCAGCAGGTGCGAGGACCCAAATTGTGACACTTTCGGTCGTGGTAAAATAAGGCGTCTTATCCACACAAAATGCGGAAATTGGAAGCGGGTATGTAAAATGTAGAAAGCACTTTTCATTTCCTGCTAAAATCAACGATATTTAAACAAAATAACAAACATTTAAAGCGATTATAAATGATGTAGAGCGACTTCTCGAAAATCAATATGGCGGATATCAATGCAAATCGTTATATTGAAATTGTGACGATATAATTATATATAACTCTTGATTATTCTGATTTCATTTTAAACAAAAAGTGCTTATCTACACATTATAAATGTTTATACAAATAACAAACTGCATATGAATCATGTACTGTTTTTTTTTTCAATTTTTGTGGAATCGGAGAAATACTCAAATACATGAAATAAATACTGACACTTCATAACATTTTGATAAAGTATACATAGCTTCAGAACAAACAAAAATGCATCGCGGAGATGGTTTTTTACATGAATGGATTGGTGATGGTTATGAAATATGGAAAATTATGATGATTATTGTAAATTAATAAATGAATTACAATTATAAGGAATTATTTTTTAGATCTGTCAATTCATTGAATAAGTCATGAATTTAAAGACATTTAATGAAGTGAAATTCATTTGTTAATTAGTAAGTAATAAGAAATTGATTCAGGTAAATTATACAAAAAATAGAATGTCAATGACATGGTTCTTTTGATACTCATTGATAATTTTTTTTTAAACTAGATTAGATTTTGATCAGGACAATGTCCACAGCGCCAGGCTTCCTTTGCCAGATCCCACTCTCTGTAAACATAGGAAGGCAGACAGGACTTGTGATATGACTTCCCACACTTGCAGTTAATCCAGAACAAATCAATGCCATCACGAATTTCGATCGCAGTGCATGACAGCATGCAGACTTGGCAAAGTACTTCATGGGTGGTACATGACATATCTTCTGAATGTAGAATGCCATCATTTTGGCACAGATGACAATGCCATGTACCGCCAGTGAGTAGACTCAAGTCAACATCTGCATGCTGGTCATGAGTCAGACACTCTCGGTGATACCACCTGCTACACCTTGCATTATCACAGCCAACCCAGAAAATCCCACTCTCTTCATCACTGGTATGACCTTGGATATTGCATATAGGACAGGTGAATTCTGGGTCAGCAAGTTCTTCACTTATGTTGTTGCTTGTCAGTTCTACTGTTTTTGGCTAAAACACATTAAAGCATTTCTATGATATTTCAAGTGTTAGTAGAGCCAAGTGATACTAATAATTTCCTAAGAAATATATAAGATTAATGTTCATCATAACAGTACATTAAATATGTATGACTTTAAAAAAAAGAACAATTGATCTTTTGCATGATATTGTTACTATCATATCTTTGATATCGTTGCATTAATACTAATAATATTTTGTTTATACATGTACCTTTCTGACTCTTTTTTTAGGGACATGCAACTTTGGTAATTCTGTTTCAACATGATGCTTGCCCTGAAAGTCAAGGAAAGGTTAGAAGTTAGTAAGTATAACGGTTATAGCATAAACTTAAATTTTTACAATTTGCAAAATGCTATTTCTATGCATACATGAATATTTCAATCTTTATACATTCAATTAATACCTTTTTAACTCTTTTCTTGGGTGCCTGATCCACATCTTTCCCAGTATTTGTCATTGTAGATTCATTACTTTCTCTCTGGATAAATAATAGAATTTGGTTAGCGAAAAAAGATCCCACAGGTATTTTTTAAACCGTGGGTAAAGGAAATCTTCATTTGCGTATACTAGAGTCAGTACAAACCAGCAACTACTTAGGGGTCAGACACATGAGGATTTTTAGTTTCATTAGTTTGATAAATGAGTAACAAATATTGCATGGGACAGAGGACAATATGCATTTTTAGTTTCATTAGTTTGATAAATAAGTAACAAATATTGCATGGGACAGTGGACAATATGGGAGTTTATTGACCGATCTCACCCAAAATAAATATGGATATGGATCAATATTTTGTTATGTTTATTGTTTAGAATTTACCCGTGGTTTTTGTTTATTCGGTTTAGGTTTCCTCTTCTCCTCTTTCTCCTTCAGCTGCTCATAGATTTGTTCTCCTGGGATTAAAGACAGATCAATTAAGAAAGAACACAGAAATGGAAAGAACAAGGAAATATAAGAAGATAAAGAACAAGGAAATATAACAAGGAAATATAAGAAGATAAAGAACAAGGAAATATAAGAGGACATACAATAAGTTTCTTGACTGAGACTAGTGTTATTGGAGGTACCAATCGGCCCATGAATTTCAATAAAACAAATCTGGTTAATGGTTTATGAATTCAAAAGCTGATAAAAAATAATTATGGAATTTATTAAAATATTCAGTGGTTGAATTTGAGAATTATTTGATAATATGAATATTTCCCTCCTGAAACAATGTTTTATGGATACTATTTTGGTCTACTTAATTATCATTAAGAGTTTCTAGTAAGTAATATATTGTTTTTCACTAAGAAAGTTTTGTAACTTGTTTATGGTATGTTATTAGCTCACCTGCCCTTTGGGCAGGCGAGCTTATGATGTGCGTGCAGCGTCCTTCGGCTGTCCGTCCTTCTGTCTGTCTGGTGTCAACTTTACCATTTAAACATCTTCTCAACAACCAAGAGGCCCAGAGACTTGATATTTGGCATGTGGCAGGCTGTGATGAAGTTTGTTTAGATGAATGACCTTGACCTACATTCAAGGTCAAATGGATCAAATAGGCTGAAAACTTTTAACGACTTCTGAATAACCAAAAATTATGTTCAAATGAACTTTACCATGATATAACTAGGAAAATATATTTTCAAGGACTCCTCAAATTACTGATAGGTCTGTTGATAAAAAGTATAATTGGATTGAAGTTGAGCTATTCAGGTCTATTGGGCCCTTGTTATTTATGTTGTATTTCACCTGTTATAACTCTTGCTTCAGTGATAATTCTTGTTGCTCTATTTTGTTTAGGTGGACCAATGATCGGGACCAGCACAGCTGCCAATTCCTGTGGTATGATGCCTTGGGTCACCAGAGGATGGCCCATGACAAACTGACCACAAGAATGGCAGAGAGGGTCTTGCCGTAATGAAATGTTGTCTCCCCCTGGTCCCATGTTGTTGATGGGATCGAACTCTGGATCTTTGGGCGCTAGCTGTGACTTATCGATGGCATCTTTATCGAACGGGAAAATGCCACATTTCCTGAATCCAGCCTTGATATTGTGAGGACTGAAGACCTTGTCCACAGCAGCTTGAAGTACCTGAGCTAGTCTTGATGAATTAAAAAAGAAGGTGATTGATTGATTATGATATTCAAAATTATGACAAGTATTATAAGCTAAGTTAAATATGTTGCTCTCCCTCTTTGCTTTTGAGAAAAATTTGCATGAAAACCTAGGAGCTACCTTTATGTGGCCTTAACTAATTACATGATATATACATAATATCTGTCTAAATTTCGTTCAAAATTCAATTGGATTAGAATAAAAACAAGGATTATATTTTTAATGTGCAATTATAGTATAGTTCCAGATTCATCTTATCATTATTGATCCATACCTATGTTTGCCAATTATAAGTTCTTTGTTTACATAGCTTAGACTGACTGCTAAATCAGACACAGCTTTTTTTAGTGGCCTGAAAAGCGCAACATCTAGCGGTTGAAGGAGATGGGTCGTATGGGGTGGCAAGCAGAAGAACTCTATCTGGTTGGCTCTAGCCATATCAATAAGTGGAATCGAAAGGTGACTCTCGTGGTTGTCAAGCACCAGTAAAATAGGTCTGGACCTAGGCACATGCTTCAGAAAAATTTCCTGGAACCATTTTCGGAACAAGTCCGAGTCCATGTAGCCATTTTCTGACGTGCCGAAAAGCCAACTTTGTGGAATTCCTTCAGGAAAGAAAACAAAAGGTTTGTTTCAGCAACGCTCACCCTATAAGGGACCTTTAGACATGTCTATAATCTTTATATTTAGGGGAGCATTCCTGCATTCAGGCAACTTTTAGGTCATCAAAATGTACAAAGTGTTGATGGTTATATTTAAAGCTTTAGATTAATACATCAGTTTTATTCTCAAGGTAATTTAAACCAAAGTTTTTCAAGAACTTAGTGCCGAAATGTCTTATTTAATTGATGTCTTTATTTAAATTATCATTTTATTTTATTCATATTTTAACAGCAACGATGATATCTGAGACACATACCATCTCTATACATTCCACTTGGGAAGGACTTTTCATAAATTACCATGGTGGGTAAGACACGTCCATCTGCAGAGACACATACATTTGCTGTTGTGTGGTTTGAGGTGACAACTACTCGAGATTGTGCCTGTCTCCTGTCAGCTACACAGACCTTGTCTAGGGACATACCCTTCCCAAAGCCTGTCTCGTCCACATTGAATATGCACTCTGGCTTATTTCCGAGACCTTGAAATGGATTGATTGACAAAAATTAATGTAATATGTGTTGTATTTTCAAATGAAACAGGTTTCATTGCATTACAAATGCTCAAATTTGTTCCTTACTTAATTTATTTTTTGACTCCTTATTTTAATGAATGAATGACATTGTTGAAGATATTTAAAATTGAATTTATAATTGTTATGAACACAAAAAAATATCAATTTTCATAAGTGTCAACTTTGTATTTTATTAACAGTCACCATTCTGGTTTGTTTTCTATCTAGTAAATTATTGGGAGTTTTGTAAAATATAAACATACCCAATTTCTCTATTGTTTCAGATAACAGCTTAAAGTGCTGTGCCATGACTGTCTCATTTGACATTCTTGTCCTTCCACCATCGACAAGTTGGGGACTCTTCATCGATAGTCTTGGATGCCGTGATAGAAAAGACCTAAACCATTTATTGGACGGACCGTTTCCTGATCCTGACAGTTGTCTGCCGCTTTTGGATACAATACCTCTGACAAATGATTTTATTACTTTCCGTGTTAAAGGCATAGCTCTGGCCTGACAGTATACTATATATGCCACTAATTGCTCCTCCTCTACTTTGCTTAACACCCGGACTGGATGGCCTTTCAATAATCCTTTTTGATGACGGGATATGGTCATGCGATTTATTTTATGTAGCTTCTCAAGACTTCTAATTGACTTCCCAGGCTTTGCATCTTTAATAGCTTGTTTCAGTTGATCCGGTGTGTATTTCTTATATTTTCCTGTTGAACAACATGTGTTTGCTAATAATTATTCAAATAAAATTTTAACTGTATTATTGTTGTAATTTTGTTTCTATTTCAGTAGGGGGGTTTGACGGCTTAAAGAATGTTGTCATTTTGTTTATACTTGATGATCGAAAACAGTTTATAAGCTATTGCCTCTTGTTTGTTTCCATTAAAGATATGATATTTCCTTGAATACATCTTTATTTATGTCACTAAAATCAATATCAATTTCCCAAATTTCTTTGTAACTTTATCGTAACAGAATACCAGTTTAACTTGAAACAAAATAACTGGACATTCTTTAATTAAATATGACAAAATAACTGGACATTCTTTAATTAAATATGATATTGGATAAAAAAAATCAATCCTAAGTGTGTTATGGTTTTGCTTCCTGTGACATTCCTATAACAAGGAGTTGATTTTTTTTATTAAGAATGTAGGGTGGGTTTTTATCATAGGACTTCAAAACATCTTGTTCTTGTAGGCAAGTCCTTTTTAACAGTATTCAAAGATCCATTGCTGTGAAATTATTGCTGATATAATTGATACCAAGACAATGTTAAAAGAATGGTTAAGAAGGCGACTTATTTACCAACTATAGAGCAGTTTCAATAATGGGTAAAATAATGTTTGAATTTATACATATAGTTTCCATGACTAATGCATCGATCGTTTACATTTTGTCGCATTGGAGTCGTCTCCCTTGGATGGCCCTTGACCATGGCCAGGTCAAAGTCCGCTACAGATTGGTTGATATATATTGGAAGCTTACACGTATGCACCAAATTGGGATAAAGTTGATATATATATATATGACGCTTACACTGATATTATTATTTAATGTCATTAAAATTTGATATTCATTATACATACCAGAAAAACGTATTAAAAATTGAATCAGAATTGTGGGTTTCTCCAGGGACGTACAATAAGATATGTCTATATATGTCCCTGGTTTCTCTAAAAGAATACACAATTTAATATTAAAATATGTATAATTATAAATCAGAAGATTCGGAGTATTGTTTTGGTAATGGTCTGCAGCGACGTTTTTATTTAAAATTGTATTTCTTTTGATACAGAACGGACTTGTTTCCGGAATTAGTTAGGAGGGCACCTGCTTTTGTAAACGAATGCACCCATTTCTGTCATGCGCATTAGATCACTATGCAGTCAACTTATGAAAGATGGCGGAAGAATGTTTGGTTGGTCTAGCTGCGGTAATAAGACTCGTAACAGCTGTTGTTAGTCTTCTCTCAATTTAAACCTGAGTGAAATTTGATTTTATGGATTCGATTTTCTTTCCTTATCAATTTTCAATGGTATCGGTAATGTTTTTTATGTTGAAAACGTACTGTCGCAGGGACGGTTATGTATAGGAAGCCAAAACGTCACCTTACTTACCCATTTTGAAAGCAGCTAACCAGGATACCAGGTGAGTCAGCAGCTGGATGCCATTGGAAAAATAACGTCAACAACACCGTAAATGACGTCACAGACGTTTATTTTTGCGGAATTCTTTCTCGCGACAATTAGAACCATTTTATTGAAAAGTGTCACATTCTGGGTACTGTCACAATTTGGGTACCCTGACCTTATAACAGTAAATCGCATTCATATAATGGTTACAATGTTCGTATAGAAAACTGATTCTTAGTACCTGTCAATAATTACAATAGTACTATCAACAAGACCACTACTACTACTGATGCCAAAACGTTAAATAATTGAAGTGGTAGTTGGCAGAAGGAGTTACTTACATTGAAGAACCTTCCTAAAACAAGAATTTCCTGTTGATCATCGTCTCCGTTGTCGTTGTCATTTTCGTCACTCTGCAGTTTCTTGTGTACCACGTGTATCTATTTTGAAATGTTTGCATATTAATTTAAGTATTAAAGGTGTGACGTATTCATCTGATATCATGGTGATTTATGGTTGTCTTTCCATATCCTTGATATCACAGTGGTTTATTGATTGTCTTTCCATATCCATCTCATATCACAGTGGTTTATGGTTGAACTTCCCTTATCCATCTGATATCTTAGTGGTTTATGGATGAGCTTACCATTTTCATATATCACAGTGGTTTACGGATGAGCTTCCCTTATCCGTCTGATATCACATTGGTTTATGGATGATCTTTTCATATCCACCTGGTATCACAGTGCTTAATGGATGAGCTTCCCATATCCCAACTGATATTACAACAATTTATGGAGCTTCCGATATTCGTCAGATACCTTAGTGCAAGGTTTTATTAGCTCACCTGGTCCGAAGGTCCGTGGCGTCAGGCGTCCGTCCGTCCGTCAACACAATTGACTTCTTCTTCTGAACCGCTGATCAGAATTCAACCAAATTTGGTAGGAAGCATCCCTAGGTGGGTGGGATTCAAATTTATACATATGATGGGACTGACCTCCCAGGGGCCTGAGGGCGGGGCCGAAAGATGTCCATTTGGCAATATTGATATAAACGACTTCTTCTCTGGACCTAAGCAATGTATGACATTGATATTTCAGTGGTAGCATCCCAAGGTAGCTGGGATTTAAATTTATACATATGATGGGGCTGACCCGCCAGGGGCCTTAGGGGTGGGGCCAAAAGGGGTCCGTTTCTCTGGACCTAAGCAATGCATAACATTAATATTTCAGTGGTAACATCTGTAGGTAGCTGGGATTCAAGTTTATGCGAATGATTGGGCTGACCCCCAGGGGCCTGCGGGGCGGAGCCAAAAGTGGTTCTTTTGGCAATATTTAAGATATTAACGACTTCTTCTCTGCAGGTATGGCGTAAGAATTGTACATTGCATGATCGTAAGAGGCGGCTAAATTTGGGATATTATCTTTTCTTTCTTAACAACTTTCTTCTTCTTAATGTCTCCCTTGACAATGCCTCACTTTTGGCCTTTAGTTGAGCGTTCGCTCCTGTGAGGGAGGCTTCGGGTTCTGTCCCCTAGCCGAGACACACTTGTTCGTTTTACTTGATATGACAGCCGTGAACTAAATCAGTGTTACCTTCTGTTGTATGTTAGCACATTGGTGTTTCAAAAATTGCGAAAATAATCCGGTAATGTTCAATGATCTTCTCTTTTTATTATCGTCATGTTTTCCGGTTCACGTTCTAATAGCAAGTGGACTTCCGGTTACGTCATCAAATTCATTTCCCGCAAATTTATTGGGAAATCTAAATTAACACTTAAAATGCCGGTGTTGTTTTCCGATTGAAGATTACTATCACTATTTTCTTTATTGTCCTCTCTATACTAATAAAAGAATTTGCCTAAGTAACTCCATTGCTGTATTAGACGTTAACATTCCTCTTTCTATCGAAACTTTCCTCTATGGATGTAATAGTCATGTTTTTAATTCAAATGATATGTTATTGAAGATCGTACAGGAATACATTAGAGATACCAAACGCTTTATATAAGATATTAATAACTAATTATAATTAATTGAGTTGATTTTAGATTTATTAATTAAGATGTGAAAAAATATTAATCTAAGAGGCATTTTGACATGTCTAACATACGCTTCATGATTTATTTATATTCAACTTGCGAGACTCTCCGAAATTGTCTGTTTAATCACTATTATCTTTGCTTTACTACATATATTTTCTAGTTGTGGATTTTATGTATTGTACTGTTATCAATGTAAATATCGGGAGAGGGCTAATATAGGCATTGCCTGTTGCCCAATTCCCTTTGAATTGACATCTTCAATAAAATATTCTGAAATGAACAACTCTTAAAATGAAATGAAGTGAAAGAAATAAAAAATGTCTAAATAAAAACATTGTGATCTGTAATGAGTGCAACATTAAAGTTTCATCGTAAATAATTACTACGATTCGCTAACCTAAAGCATAAGTAATTGAAATCAAATTATTTTAAGATTCATATTTCGTTTCCATTATAATCTTAAAATTTGCATCACAAGATCGTTTAGAAGCTTTGCAGTACTGACTCTTTCAAACGCACAGATGCTTTGATTTGAACAAAGATGGCGACCAGAAGCTGTGAGGCAGTTTGGATTGGAATTAAATTGCGTATATTTCGGCAAGTAAACATTGTACAATGTTCCCGTGTGGTCAGATCATCTCAGTTTGTCATTATGTATTCAGAATAGTTGTTGTTCAGTCGCTACGGTCATAAACATAAAAATTCGGATTATTATATAAATACTTATTTAATTATTCTTCCGCTTTCTTCTATCTTTCCGTTGTGAACTTGTCCGGAGATTTCCTCCTAAACTACTAAGACTAAGGATGCTTATGAAACTGCACATGAGTATTTGTGGGGGGTAGAAGGTGTGCAATGCGCTTGTCTCGTAACGAAATTCAAAATGGCCGCCATTTTGTGGCATGTGATTGGTCGAAATTTAGATATCGTTCAATTTCGGTGAAAATTGGGGTATTGAGGGAAGCCGAACACAAAGGTACAACATACGAAACCGTCCGTTGCCATGGTAACGAAATGGAGTTTTCTGATTGGTTGAAATTTAGATATTGTTCGATTTCGTTGAGAATTGGTATATAGGGGTTTTGAGGGAAGGCAAACACAATGGTACCACTTTCGAAAACCTGTGTTGCCATGGTAACATAATTTACAACTGTTGGAGTAGTTTGGGGGACATTATAGTAACGACCGCCGTTACCATTAGTACTTGTTCAGCAGTAACATCCCTAGGTGGTTGGGATTCAAATTTATACATATGATGGGCTGATCCCCCCTGGGGTCTCAAGGGCGGGGCAAAAGGGATCAGTTTGACTATATTGGTATAAAGGACTTTTGAAACAAGTCAGATCAAGAGATGAACACAGTCCTGATGTAAAAAAATAAGCCCATGGGTATTTTCCCTGCAGGTAGGGCGTAAGAATTGTACCTGCTGCCCCCATTGCATGATCGTAAGAGGCGACTAAACTTGGGATCTTATCTTTTCTCTTCTTTCTTAACAACTTTCTTCTTCCTAATGTCTCCCTTGACAATGCCTCACTTTTGGCCTTTAGTTGAGCGTTCAACGCTGTGAGGAAGGCTTTGGGTTCTGTCCCCTAGCCCGAGACATACCAGAGTCTTTAAAAATGGTAGTTGCTACTCCTGCTTAGCGCTCAGCATATTTGGAGTGGGACGACTGGTTGGCCCGTTGTCAGTATAATGTGACCGGGTGGGGTGTGCTGCTAGGTGTCTTCGGCAGTATGCTTCAGTGATATAGCACTTTAAATCGGCAAAAGTTCCGGCCTATCACAAGGAGACTTAACACGAACATACCGCAGCCTCCCAAAACACACATACGCACTCACCACACGCATACATGTCGCACGCACGGGAGGCCGTCCTTAAATGACCTTGGATGTTATTAGGACGTTAAACAAAATAAACCAAAGTATTTCCCCACCCCCAAGGGATTTAATAGGTTTCGTTATACACAATCATGCTGAGTCTTGACTTCGTTTCTAGGTTATATCTTTGAAGCAGTTGAGATATTCACCACATAATCATACATATGCAATGTAGCATTGTTAGACATTAACAAATATAACATGAACATTATTTTTATGTTTGCTTAAATAAACCAGGTGGGCGATACAGGCCCTCTGGGCCTCTTGTTCATCTGTGGATTTAGTGTTAAGTCGATCAGTTCCTCGATGTTTGGTAAGTTAATAGCATGTATCATTGACTGATAAATTTGTCTAATGCTACAGTGTTACACGACAGTAACTGTAAACTGTTCATATTCAATCTTTAAAAAAAGTAATATACTTGACTTACCTCCCCTTTATATCCTTTATTGTTAACAGTATGTTCTGATCCATAGGAAGACCCTTTTGCTCCGATGTGGAAGTGCAGTTCTCTAAAAACATATCTGTTATCGTCCCCGTTATCGTCCCCGTTATCATTGTCTTCGTCTTCATCCATAATTAGTATATTTCTCAAGTGATCTTCTTTAACAACGAAGTTAGGCGCGCGACCTTTAAGATATTAAGATATGAGAGTAGTTAATTCGTTCTAAATTGTTTCCGACTGCTAGTTTTTACATTCACACTAAGCATGCATATCGTCTTTTTCAGTTAAAGTCGTTAGTATGTTTTTTAAACGACGAAATATATTTTGTTCAAGAAAGAAAAGAAAAAGAATATGATATAATTGTCTTCAATTCAACTTCATTTATTATGTTTGAATTTAGAAAAAATATGAAAATAATTTTCCCCATTAGAATTTCTTTTTTAAATATATAACCTAGTTTTCAGGTATTTATTTACATCAAAACTTTCCTCCGTTGAAAATGTGGTAATGATTTACAAGGTATGAATTTAAATAAAACAAAAATACCGTTATTTTCAAATATTCCTTCAACTTTTCCAGCATGTTTGTAGTGGACTCGTCCGTCGTTTTCACGACTAGTTTTGTCAGTGTCGATATTGATTGGACTTTGTTTGTCGGCTCCACATAATGGGTATCGTTTATGCCAGTGTTGGGGCCCTGGAAAGTATTTTACATAATCACAGTATTTACTTATTACATTCGACCAATCAACACTGTTAAGGTCATTAGGGCAGAAAAGGTTAGTGAAATGGGCGTGAAAAAACATTGATGCTGGGCGTCTTCGGCAGTATGCTTCAGATAGGTAGCACTATAAATCGGCAAAAGTTCCAGCCTATCACAAGGAGACTTAACACGAACATACCGCAGCCTCCCAAAACACACATACGCACTCACCACACGCATGCATGTCGCACACACGGGAGGCCGTCCTTAAATGACCTTAGCTGTTAATAGGACGTTAAACTAAGTAAACCAAACCAAATGGTGCAATCACGTATAGTTTCAACACATTTTAAATTTAAATTTCAAAATATTTCATTAACAATACACATAATATACAGTATTGTCGAAAGAATGAGACAACATGCTAAGCCTATATAAGTCTTCTGAAGATATTCCGGTTAGACCTGGCAGACAGATGCTATGTTCCATATTTAAATACTAAATTAATAATATATATTGCTAAAAAAAGCAATATCGGTTACTAATTTATAAGTAGACGATAGTATAGCATTAGTTATATCAAAAATAGAAATAATTTCAATGGAATAATTCCCCAAAATAGAATTGGTCAATAGTTCAGTGGAAACATAACATATCCATGCCAGACCCAAAAATGAAAACTGGTATGTAATATACATATATATGTAAACACTAATAACTCACTCACACATTCGTACTTGAATATTATAATGCTACAGTTTTAAGGATAAGAAACTTGCTGCTTTATTTTGACTACATGTAGTTTATCATGTATACATAGAAAAACGCTTTGAAGATTTAATATATAGATTAACATGATAAAGAATAGAATTATTTAAATGTTCAGGTACATTGAGGATACCAGATACTAAACTGAAGATTTACATAACCTAACAAATTATAAATAGATGGAATATGATGTCTTGAATTGGAATATAAAGAACATTGAAAGAAAAAAATGCACTATATCCTCTCTAGGAGCACCACATGGACAGGAAGCATTATCAATCAAGCGATCTTGGAATCTCTCATAATTAAGATCACTTAAAATTTCCAAGCTGGCATAAAATAATTGTTTTCTCGGAACGGAATCAATAAAAAAATTCAGATACAGTTATATAAATAGTTGCTTTTAGTTTACGTTTAAAAGAAGAAATCGAGACAGAGTCCCTTAGGGAACTATCAAGTGCATACTACATAGTCATAGTTGCAGGAAAGAAGCTTTTCATATAGATATTGGTTCGTGATTCAGGTATATTAAAGACTGTTTTTTCTGAAGGTATATATATTGTTTACATTTAGAAATGGTTGTATTATATTGAAAAGATATGATGGAGTGTAATTATTAATAATTTTAAACATTAGCATTAGTTTACGGTTACGTCTTCTTGTACTTAAAGCGTTTCAGTGTATAGAATGTGATGAGAAGTACCTCTTCTGAGACCCGTTATAATGCGCATACATAATGTAGCTTCAAGTTGGACACATTCAAGAAGGTCAGATTCAGTTTGACAACAGTTGTCCCACACAACATCAGAGTATTCTAAAACTGGTCGTATTTATGAAGTATATAAAGTTTTTAATGTTTTCCTATCAACTATTTTTTTTAGAACACGAACTAAATTTAGTCTAGAGTTAGATTTATGATAAATATTTGAAATATGATCCGCCCACGTACCTTTACTATTAAAAGTTAGACCTTAGTTATTGTGATTTTCATTTTGTACAATTGAATTATTGTTAAAAAAATGGATGGTCAATGTCCAACCTACGACTGAAATTCATAGATATTGTTTTATTAGGAATGAAGAGAATTTGCCATTTATCAGCCCATTCAGAGATTGAAGCTAAATCATCATTAACGCTTCTTACGTTAAAATGGGTTATTGTCAAGAATATATTATATGATATTTCGAAACAGCATGTTAAAATCTTCCTACGGCTCGCCTAAGAAACTTTCAATGTTATCATAAACTAGCAAATTCGGTGAAAAACCGAAACTCATCGATTTCGCCTGCATCCATCTTTGATGATCGTAGTATATATTACGGTCACCACTGTGTACACAGTGCAGGCCGAGACATACCAGAGTCTTTAACAAGAGCTGTTCACAAGAGCTGTTGGAGAACAGTATAGCTCGTCTCGCAAATGTTTGTCAATAAATAATTAAAATATATTAATTGGAATGGTTTCGCAAATTGCATTAATAATATTTATATTGTTTACTTGATGAGATTATGTTTTGTGAATTCATGCAATTTTCAAAACCATACCAATTTATATATATATAAATTATTTATTGACAAACATTTGGGAGACAAGCTATGCTGTTGTAGATTAAATGAATATATTAAAAACAAATCTAATTGCGTTTGGACATATTTCTTCAATGTTTTGACAAAATATTATCCTAATGAGAGTTGTCTCCCTTGAAAACTGTGGACCGGTATAAATTGTCAATTGTGAGCATTTTCACATTGTTTTATTTTCAGTTTCACCCCAAGAAGGGATAGTGTAACTACATAGGGACTCTTTTACCAAATATCAGCACCCTAGTACAATTATAAAGTGGTGTATTAATACCTTTCAACACTTGCACCAAAAACTTAACGCAGAAATATTCTAAGTCCAAAAATTTGAAATTTCTGTATTTTTCCCCAAAAAATCTTTTAGTTTAACTCCGGGAGGGGATAGTTTAACTCAAGAGGGACTCTATTACCAATTATCAGCACCCTAGTACAATTATAAAGTGATGTATTAATACCTAGTTTGACCCCCACAGGGACCATATTACCATAAATTACCTTTCAACACTTGCACCAAAAATTTAACATTTGAAAAACTTCGAAGAGACGAGCTAATAATGGTAGTTGCTACTCCTGCTTAGCGCTCAGCATATTAGGAGTGAAACGACTGGTTCGCCCGTTGTCAGTATAATGTGACCGGGTGGGGTGTCCTGCTGGGTGTCTTCGGCAGTATGCGTCAGTGAGGTAGCACTATAAATCGGCAAAAGTTCTGGCCTATCACAAGGAGACTTGTTCGCCCGTTGTCAGTATCATGTGACCGGGTGGGGTGTCCTGCTGGGTGTCTTCGGCAGGAGATTTAACATGAACATACTGTAGCCTCCCAAAACACACATACGCACTCACCACACGCATGCATGTCGCACGCACGGGAGGCCGTCCTTAAATGACCTTAGCTGTTAATAGGACGTTAAAACAAAATAAACCAAACCAAACTAAATATAAGTTATCCCGCCGATGACAAAAATATCACAATCTCATAGGTTAAAACAATAACACGTAACGTCATAGATGACCCGTATCGGGTAACTAGAAACCGGTTCACGTCAGTAGCGAGTGTATGCTTTTATAAAAGTGTTTATGCCATTTATTATCTTTTAAAATCCGACAAAATATTCTAACAAACAGAACAAGGCGATGGATCCGATGAAACTATTGAGTTAACTTCACAAAATATATAGGTGCCTTCGCACCCAATCGTGCTACGATGTCCTAATGATAAAGCCAACCCAATATGTTACATATACAGAACACAGGATATAAACCAAACGCAAGACGTTATAAGCTGTGTTAACATCAATTATAGTAGAAATGAATCATATTACATTCACGTTGTATAATGCTAGGACGTATTTTGGAAATCTTGTTGTTAATCAAAAACGTCTTACCGCATGGCGAGTTTGGATCGTAGCTGAAGAAATTCTCAATATCGGGACAATCCTCCCACTGGTCCTCTCCACTCTTTCTCGTTTTTATATGAGACGAGTCTACAGTACCTAAAAACAGTACTGCAAACAACAACAGAGCAGATGCCATCATGAGAAGATCATATGCCGCGTCGTTAGATCGGGATCTTCACCTATTTATATTATTTTGCTCAGTTTAATTATTCTTGGACACTCCCCCTATTTTTTGTTTTTTAATTTATTACTATGACGAAATTCTGAACTTGTTAACAAATGTCTGCAGACAGCTTGACGTTTTCATATCGGATAAAAATAATCAGGAATATATGCTTCCTTAAAGGATCTGTCTTGATTTTTATTTACATTACTGATTCATTTTCATAAATATATATCGGCAGATTGACAGGTTAGTTCAAAACTAATTTTCTATTAAATCATAGTTTTGTCACTTGAACCACGGACCATTGTTCATAAAATAAAAAAAATATACTTAAATTTCATAACATGTTTTCTATTAAATCATAGTTATGTCACTTGAAACACGGACCATTGTTCATAAAATAAAAAAATATAATTAAATTTCATAACATAAAGTTATATTATAAATTTGTTTAGTTAGTCTGTCAATGATAACATGCACAGTATGTTGATTTCATGATATGCAGATTCAATGCAATAATTGACTGATGAATTATCGAATGGAAACATGAAGTCGGTCAATGACTATATATATACAAAATGTATTTAGATTTGATCCTGGTTGTATGCATATTAGAGTTATCGAATGGAAACATTAAGTCGGTCAATGATAATATACATATATATGCATTTCATCCTGGTTGTATGCATATGCAATTCAATAAATGATAGACTGGTGATTTTTCGAATGGATACATGAGTAACTGATTTACTTTTAAATTATCAAATGAAGGTACTTAAAATAATGAAGCAAAATTGCGCTTAACAAAATATTTACAATAACTTAAAAGTTATTATCCTACTGTGAATGTTCATGAGTATTGCATGTCCGCGACCCCGACTTACTGTCAAGCACTTCCATAACTGGATCGTTTTTAACGTTACGTCTATGAATTGTTAAGCTGTCGATAGAGCGTTAAACGATACAAAGCTAAACTTTATTCAATACAACTTCTGCATTGCTTATTTCTGTGCATTTACATACACTAGAACTCTTATCATGAAATATAAGGCGTTTTATAACCAGTTCGTTTGATATGATTTTTACCTGCTGCCCCTATTGCATGCTCGTAAAAGGCGACCAAATTGTATCTTTTCTCTTCTTAACGAGTTTCTATTTCCTAATTAATGTCTGCCTTGGCAATGCCTTAGTTTTGGCCTTTAATTTGACCGTTAGCCCCTGTGAGGAAGGATTTGGGTTGTGTCCCCTGGTCAAGGTATGCCAGTCTATAGGACCCACGGAACCAAATGATTTCCCATAGACGATAATGTTAACGTTTACCACTGTCCTGTTTAAATGGAGTTTTCAACACTGGTCCACTAGCCCTAGTTTTGAAGATTGTCATCTCGGAAACCTGTAAATAGAATATTCAAAAATTCTACCAATTTTAACTTTTTATATTTGGACCACCTTCTTGTATTGAATTCAGCACCAAAAAGTCACCTTAATTTACAACAAATTACACACTTGATTGATTCCCCCTGACAAAAACAGGCTAGACTTAACTTTTTTCTATATTTATATTTACATCTTCATCATATTGTACCTGCTGCCCCAATTGCATGATCGTAAGAGGCGACTAAACTTGGGATCTTATCTTTTCTCTTCTTTCTTAACAACTTTCTTCTTCCTAATGTCTCCCTTGGCAACGCCTCACTTTTTGGCCTTTAGTTGAGCGTTCGCTCCTGTGAGGGAGGCTTCGGGTTCTGTCCCCTAGCCGAGACATACCAGAGTCTTTAAAAATGGTAGTTGCTACTCCTGCTTAGCACTCAGCATATTAGGAGTGGGACGACTGGTTCGCCCGTTGTCAGTATAATGTGACCGGGTGGGGTGTGCTGTTGGGTGTCTTCGGCAGTATGCTTCAGTGAGGTAGCACTATAAATCGGCAAAAGTTCTGGCCTATCACAAGGAGACTTAACACGAACATACCGCAGCCTCCCAAAACACACATACGCACTCAACACACGCATGCATGTCGCACGCACGGGAGGCCGTCCTTAAATGACCCTAGCTGTTAATAGGACGTTAAACAAAATAAACCAAACCAAACCAAAAATTGTTAAAATAAATGACCTTGACCTTCATTCAAGGTCACCTGGGTCAAATAGGTTATAATCTTCAAACGACTTCTTCTCAATAAACAAGAGCCCCAGGGACTTGATATTGGGCCTGTAGCATGCAAAGGTGAAGGACTACCAAGTTTGTTAAAATAAATGACCTTGATCTTAATTTAAGGTCACATGCGTCAAATACGCTATAATCTTCAAACGACTTCTTCTCAATAACCAAGAGGCCCAGGGACTTGATATTGGGCCTGTAGCATGCTGGGGTGAAGAGCTACCAAGTTTGGTAAAATAAATGACCTTGACCTTCATTCAAGGTCACATGCGTCAAATACGCTATAATCTTCAAACGACATCTTCTCAATAACCATGAAGCCCAGGGACTTGATATTGCGCCTGTAGCATGCTGGAATGAAGGGCTACCAAGTTTGTTAAAGTAAATAACCTTGACCTTCATTCAAGGTCACATGGGTAAAATAGGTTATAATCTTCAAACAACATCTTCTCAATAACCAAGAGGCCCAGGGACTTGATATTTGGCCTATAGCATGCTGGGATGAAGGGCTACCAAGTTTGTTAAAATAAATTACCTTGACCTTCATTCAAGGTCACATGGGTCTAATAGGCTATAATCTTCAAACGACTTCTCAATAACCAAGAGGCCCTGGCACATGATATTGGGCCTGTCTGTAGCATGCTTAGAGCCAAGAGTCACCAAGACCCGATCTTAGGCCAATAGTATGCAATATATTGACATGAATAAACCTAGTTTACTCTGATATTTGAATAAAGTTGTTATCAGCATAGTATCTGTAGAAATGACCTCAATCAACTGCAAATTTCCTGTAGGGCCAGGTGAGCGATACAGGCCCATTGGGCCTCTTGTTTGTTATTGTGTCCGACCGGACATGTCAACGATCGCATCAAGCCTATACAGGTAGGTTATTGTGTATGTGATTGTATTATATTTGCTTTTCAGAAATTGGACGTATGCGGTACTGCACATACAGACATTCAGAAATTAGTGTCGTTTTATGACCGACACACTTCGATACATGTCCGGGTTATGTCATTGTGCTTGTGTATATGTTTATCACCGGATCGACAGATGGCGCTTAACAAGGAAAGTTAACTCTAATGTCATACTTCATACTTCAGGAATTAGATTTTCTAGAATAAAAACAAAATTCAAATGATTTAACTTGTTGTTATTTTGTCCGACCGGAAATGTCAACGATCGCATCAAGCCTATAGAGGTAAGTTTTTGTGTATGCATGAATTATTGTATGCAGCATAGAGTTACATTTGCTTTTCAGAAAGGGAGATAAATAACTAGTACCAATTCAAAGTCGTAACGGTACCCACAAACCCGTACCCAAATTTTGGAGAAGACGTACCCGCAAAAACTGGCGAACCCGTACCCTTCTTTTTGAAATAAAATAATAAAGAATATTAAAGTTTGTTTGATAGTAAAAATGTTTTTATCTATTCCAGCATGTATCTCGTTATTTTAGGTACATACAATCTATGTAGAAACATGCACTACACGTATGTAAACGAAACCAGCCAGCTTGTATTTTTTTCAAAACTATGATTTCAATCTGACAAAATGAACAACGACCAATTTTGTTTTTGTTGTTGTTGTCCTTTTTAATAGAAACCGGCAAAAAATAAATGATGTGTGTGTAATGAAAACACGTGTCGTACATGCTAGTGCAGTGTAAACTAAAACCGCGCACTAGCAAAACCATTTTCCGTAAAATGAACACGGATAACACTTATGTACGGCTATATTTTTTTTCTTGATGTACGGTACGGTAAAAAAACCCATTTATGTTGCGTAAAAAAATGTACAGGGGAGTCCGCACGTTAAAAATGACGACTTCACAACTTTAAAACTAATTCAATAATCAATATATTATTTATTTCATAGACCCTTTTATGTCGAATACAAATATAGCCTGTCAAATTGTATTGCAGTATTTCAAAGTTAGAGCCTGTAAACAAATTGTGAATCATGACACGAGATCCGTATTAAATAATAAAAAAGGTCGATTAATATTTACTGAAATAAATGGTGATATTTCGTGCCATTTTACATGCAGGGACATACCATACTCCTACATTTGTGTAACCACGGACAGAGCAATTAAAAATCTTAAGTTCCTAATATCTAACATAAAAATGCCGCAGATTTTATTTTGTATCCGACCTTATTGGGCTGATACCAGTGTGATTAGAACCATCTTCTTGGGATCTAAATAAACTTTACCCTACCGCATTGTCCCGACAGTAAACGACCAGTACCTCTGAAAACGGCCCTTTTCAGGGCCGACCTCTTTTCACGAAATGTGAAAAAAAAAATTGAAAATGCACAACCTAATATTTCAAAACGCCAATCGTACGTATTACTTAGTTTCACTCGGGCAACAAACGGTCATTTTTGTACACGTGTTGTTGCAGCAGTACAAGATGGAGAATATTACATTCGGTATTAAACACGTTATTTTTTATGTTTCTGGTAGCAACAGGGTATTCTTTTTATATTAGAATAGACATAAGCAAACTGATGATGTGGGACAAACAGCACGACACCTAATTTGCTAGTTACGTGACTCCGCCTATTGACATATTTCGTCACCTGTCACCGTCTTCCAATGAACACAAGTAGGCGGAGACGCGGTTTAGTTGACAGCTAGACAGGCGCCAAAGTTATATAAACTGATCCAATTAGACTACACCGCAGGTGGGCGGAGTCACGGATAGATGATCTGTCATGTCAGATGATCACTTGTCTCAATGATTGTTATATTCAATATTAATGCATTGATCACTTGGAAACTGTATGTATGTATTCATGGTCACGATGAAATAATAAGATTTTGTAAGTATTGTATTTCAGGTTTCAGATTTGAAATTCTGTAATTAACATATCCCACGGACAGTGAAGTGATCACCGAAGGCTGGATTCACAAAATACATCGATATACATTCGTCCGATTGCAATGAAATGTCGCACGATGTTAGATATAAGTACAATATATATGTTACAGAAAAAGAATACTCTAAACATATTAATTAACGAATTCCTGGGCGTGCAAAAGTCACTGGACACCGATATATGTATTTAATTCTATACAATTTTTCATTAAAAGGACGTCATTTTCATTTAAATTAATTTTGTAAGATGAGTGCGACTTCGCCAATTTCCCTGGGTACGAGCCCGCCAATTTTAAGTACGATTCCGCCAACGTTGGGTACGATTCTGCCAATTTTGGGTACGGATTGGAAAGGGTACGAGTTAGCCATAATTCCGTACTCAGTAGGCATTGAGAAATAAGCGGTCCACCTAATGAGTGTCCTATGAGGTATTTTGCACGCCCTGCAATTCGGTAAGTGATATTTTAAGATTATATTTTCTGTATCATGCAGATGAACATAGAACCTATAACATGCAAAATTTGATTTTGATTGTACAGGCGAAGTTAAATGCAAGGTGAGTGTCCCGCGAGGTGTTCGCACGCCACATGATTTTGAAATGTGCCGATCAATTACAGTATGTACCAGTACCACCTAGTGAGTGTCCTGTGGCGCCGTACCTTGACGTATCGGTTACTGTCACTGATTTGGTCACTGATGATTTAACTGCCAAAATTTAAAAACTACATGTTTGTCCGTTATATAAGAATTATAAATAATATTCACATTTCCCTCCACAAGTTCGTTTATAAGAATTATAAAAGAAATAACTTTATCACACTCAACATTAATATCGGGGCTGTATTGAAACCCCATACTTAACTGCTATACCCCGCCACACTTCCTACATATATGTGTCGAACAGACTTAGTCATATAGTAAATCCGATGTCCTTTCAATGGAACAGATATTATTTTGGAATTTGGTGGTATTTTCTTAACTAGATTAATTTTTTTATATAATGATATTCTATATGCATGCATGTATTGTCACAGTAAAACTTATAGAGTTCGCACCATAGTGGAGCTCATGCTTGAGATAGCCGTTCTGAATTTCTCTTCTGTGTCAATTGAACAATGTGTTTTTATATACATGTATATACAAAGAGATAAAATATTGTTTAAAGATCAAACTGATTGTTCAATTTATCGTGATCTTTAGCCTGTAATTATATAAATATCATGGAAGCATCCAACTTATACCTGCAATTAATGCGAATTGGACAAAAAAAAATCATGTAAGTGCTGATTAATTTTTTAGCTATATTTGCGAGTAATATATATATAAGTTAATAACAAGTGCTACCGAAACCAGAGACATAATTTTCTATTATAACGGGCCGTATATAACATTAACATTTTTTTTAATTTTCTATTATAACGGGTCATATATAACATGTAAAATTTGAATAATTTCCCGTTTTAAACGGGTTGTTTATAACTTGTAAAACATTTGAATAATGTTCTATTATAACGGGTCGTTTATAACATGTAATGACTTACATAATATCCGTCGGAGGGTATATATAAAAATACATTGTTCAATTGACACAGAAGAGAAATTCAGAATGGCCATCTATGGTTATAACTTTATAAGTTTTACTGTGACAATACATTCATAATAGAAGTTTGAAATTAATTTCAAACATGATGTGAAAAAAATGTTGAAGAACTTAAATTCTTTCTTGCCAAAACAGCGAGAGTAAATTTTCAACATATATACTTGACCTCCCTTCTAAGCTAGCTTATTCCTATTGTAAATTTCGAATTTGTAACATTTAATTACCAATCGAATACAGAAGATGGAATAACATCCTAAGGGAAAATAGAATATGTAGTCTTCGTAGCCTGAATGAAGTATGAGACGAATTCCATTACTTATTTAATTGTAGCGATCATCAAATAGTATTAAACAGAAAAAAATATGTATTTAGATACTATTATGAAAGACCTTGTCATTAAAATTTAATACACTTTTTAATTTTGTAGTAGACGATGAATTGAAATCACTTGTAAAATCAATTAAAGAAATAAGTATACGACTCAACAATATTTAACATAATCTCTTGCTTAACAAATGTATCGATGTATTATATCATATGTCCTGTACAAATCTTGTATGTATATACAAATGTAATTCTCTAAACTTTATATGTTTATGAGAATAAAATATTGTCATTTCACAGTTTTGGGTATATGAAGGAGCCAATTAAGGTTAATTATTCTATAGGCAAATCTTCGAAACTCACTGAATTAAAAAAATATATCTGTTTGATTTGAACAAAATATGCATTTCCTTCAAGCTCCGTGTACGTACTAACAAGCAATTATTAGCACGTGCCGATTAAACCGCCAAAAATCACGGACACCTGTGGTGCAGTGACAGGTGTGTGACGAGTTTGTGAGCCGTAATTTCACACCTGGTATTTACGTAATTCTCCGAACATGTTTGTATATCATTTTAGTCTTGTTTTAAGAGAAGACATCACTTACGACACATCAATGAAACGTAAAATCACACGGATCCCAATCACTTCACGATCTTTATACAATTAAAAAAAAAAAAAAAAACACTTTAATTGTTGCGAGTTTTATAAGTTTTAGGTTTAATCGTAATTAGTCACGGTCAACTTAATTGTAGGCCTATACTTTTTCATCATAAAAAAACTAAGTTAAAACTATGATTTTAATCATAGATTTATGTACATAGCGAATACATGGTCAGTGTCTTAAAATATAAGCTGTATTTTGGCGAGGGTGAAGAAAGACAAAAGTGGCGCCACTTTTGTCTTTCTGTCCCGAGCCAAAAATACAGCTGATATTTTAAGACACTGACCATGTATTCTATTTATCCTGCAGCAGTCATCAAAATAATCATCAAAAGTCATCATTTTGAAGTGAAACGGTGTCAAAAATGATAGAAATATGTTCGCCTTTTAAACGTAGTTTCACTTTCAAGTAGGTCAGTCGAACTGACGCACGTGCTAAGATTCCAAAATACAACTATTTTCCGTCACTGCCGTATACAGCGAAAATATATATGGTGGGTGTATTCCGACATTGCGGTGGCATTTGCACGATAATTAAGCATTAAACTGTCTTTTTATGGATTATATGGTCTATATAGATGCCAGAGCTTTGCAGACAATCTTCATAATGCGCGCTAGCGCATTATGAAATGATTGTCTGCAAAGCTCTGGCATCTATATAGACCATATAATCCATAAAAAGACAGTTTAATGTTTATATTTACGTTTTCTATATTAGTTTCTTTTCGATTTCAACTTTAATTTTCATTATAATTTGAAATCTGACTTTTACCGACGTTTCCACTGTCAGAGGTCAACAAATAGAACAGCCTATTGTGATTCACGTGCTGATTGGCAAAAAAAATTAAAAAAATAGTGCGTGGAAATCATTAAAAAAATACTGAAAACATCATCAGATATTTTAATAACAATATCAATAATATTGGTAGTCAGTATTTCAGAATATACGGATGAATTATTCAGTTTGTTAACGATTTCGGATTTTTTTTAAAAATTTACCATCCGGAACAATTATGCGGATGGAAATTTCACCCGTCACCACGCGCACGCAACGGCTGACAGCATTGACAGAGTTTAGCTATGAAAGTTGAATATGCAGTGGGAGAAAGTGGAATTCGCCAAAAAACCAGATGTAAACATGTTCTTTGATTGCATGGAAACCTGATTACAGTTTATAGTAGCTACAACAGCACCGGTGTCAGGGATACGACCAATGAGAGAAGTGACAGTGGCCGAGGGAGTTAGACGAGCTTCAGCGACAACTTTGCTTGTGACGGGTACCATGGCTGTTTCAAGTTTAGGATGCGTTAGACACGGTAATGCACCACTTGATGTTTTCTTTTGTGAAGAAGAAACTGTTCTTTTGTACGACCGGAGAGAAGCCTCGTTCTTATGATTTGACATAAACATGATGTGTCGGGTTTCAAATTTTTTGTCATTCAACACTGGATGGCGGTGGCGCGCAAACAATGTGGTGTGTAATGATTTTCCACTCTGGCCCCGGAACAAATATCTGTCAACATATGTGTTTATTAAATCTTGTTTTATTTCCATTTTCGTGATTGTTAACCATTCTTACCTTTATTTTCGTTTTACATTTTAAGATTTGTTTTCTGGTCTCGTACTCTATCCGATAGCATGATGAGCAATGATAAGATGCCATTTGTTTACATTGGTTGCAAGTAGTTCCGGGGGATCCGGTCGCGTATGAATAACACCCGAATGCACGATTTGGGTGTCAGTTATGCATAGAATGGTGTCACGCTTTGGGTGTCAGTTATACTCTCATAGACTGCAAATTTGTTTAGTTTGTCTATATCATGGCTTTGCCATCCAAATGTAAATATACATCTATATATGTCTCTGTTTTAATAAGTAACTATGATATGTACTTGTACGCAAACTATCAATAATGTTATAATTTTTGGAAATCACCTTTACATAAATCTTTCTCAGACATTTAATCGTCGGCAATCCATGAGACCATGACATGTTAAAAACGGGATGAAAAACTGTTTCTGTAGGAGTACATTGTAGGATTCAACACCGATTTTTCATTCTGGAGAGATTTAGTCTATTGTACATCATAATTAATCTACAATATATTTTTACCTTTTGAATGAATTAAGTGTCCTTCATGACTAAAAGCAGATGATGCGTAAGTTTACTGTACGTGTGTATCGTCTTTACTCGCAAACCAGAGTATCCAGACCCGATTCATTGTTGGTATGTTTATTTGAATACCAATTTGCAAATAAAATCGCAAATTATTTTAGAAAAAAAAAAAAAAATGATGCCGCGTTCCTTTTTATAGTAATAATTTATAGTAAGAAATGGTCAACACATAACTAATATACATTAATTGGTGATTGACCAAATATTGAATCGTGTATAACATCTGTATGTCCTTTTCTGTTAATAGGACGTTAAACAAAACAAGAGGCCCAGAGGCCCTGTATCGCTCACCTGGTTTCATGAGATATGAAACAATAATGATGCTGAAGTATATTTGTCGCTGGTATTGGTATGTCAATATATATCATAAGCATTTTATATGGGTACATGTACATTGGTTTTATTTTAATACTGAAAATTCCAAAAAGTGCATTAATCCGCGACCTCAGAGGGATGCTACCACACAAATGTGAGTGATATCCATTGCTTAGTTTCAGAGAAGAACTTGTTTAGACCAATTGACCCCTTTTGACCCTGACCTCTGCCCCCTTGGGGGTCAGCTCGTTCCTTTATGCAATTTTGAATCCCTACCCCAATAGGATGCTACCAGTCAAACCATTGCTTAGTTTCAGAGAATAAGTTGTTTAAATCAATTTAGCCAAATTGACCCCTTTTGGCCCAATCCCTCAGCCCCCTGGCGGCCCGGGTCAACCCCAACATTTTTACAATTTTGAATCCCCACCCCATAACCATGCTACCATACAAATGTGAGTAATATCCATTGGTAAGTTTCAGAGTAGAAGTCTGCCCTGCAGGTAGCGCGTAAAAATTGTACCTGCTGCTCCCATTGCATGATCGTAAGAGGCGACTAAACTTGGGATCTTATCTTTTCTCTTCTTTCTTAACAACTTTCTTCTTCCTAATGTCTCCCTTGACAATGCCTCACTTTTGGCCTTTAGTTGAGCGTTCGTCCCTGAGAGGAAGGCTTTGGGTCCTGTCCCTTGGCCGAGACATACCAGAGTCTTTAAAAATGGTAGTTGCTGCTCCTGCTTAGCGCTAAGCAAATTAGGAGTTTTGTGCTACTCCTGCTTAGCGCTAAGCAAATTAGGAGTGGGACGACTGGTTCGCCCGTTGTCAGTATAATGTGAAAGGGTAGGGTGGGCTGCTGGGTGTCTTCGGCAGTATGCTCCAGTGAGGTAGCACTCTAAATCGGCAAAAGATCCGGCCTATCACAAGGAGACTTAACACAAACATACCGCAGCCTCTCAAAACACACATACGCACTCATCACACGCATGCATGTCGCACACACGGGAGGCCGTCCTTAAATGACCTTAGCTGTTAATAGGACGTTAAACAAAATAAACCAAACCAAACCAATCAGAGAAGAAGTTGTTTGAAACAATTGACCAAGTTTTGCCCCGCCCCTCAGGCCCCTGGGGGGTCAGACCCCACCATTTGTACAATTTTGAATCCCCATCCCATAGGGATGCTACCCGGGAAATATGAGCGAAATCCATTGCTTAGTTTCAGAGCAGAAGTCGTTTATTTCAATTTTGCAAAACTGACCCCTTTTGGCCCCGACCCTCAGCGCCCAGGGGGGTCGGCCCCGTCATTTGTACAATTTCAAATTCTTACCCCAAGGTGATGCTTCCAGGCAAATATAAGATATCCATTGCTTGGTTCCAGAGAGGAAGTCAATTATATGAATATAGCCCGATTGACCACATCATTTGTACAATTTTGAATCCCCACCCCATAGTGATGCTACCAGGCAAATATAAGCGACAGCCATTGCTTGGTTTCAGAGAAGAAGTCGTTTATATCAATATAGCCAAATTGACCACATTTGGCCCCGCCCCTCAGGCCCCTGGGGGGTCAGCCCCATCATTTGTACAATTTTGAATCCCCACCCCATAATGATGCTACCAGGCAAATATAAGCGATATCCATTGCTTGGTTTCAGAGAAGTCGTTTATATCAATATAGCCAAATTGACCACATTTGGCCCCGCCCCTCAGGCCCCTGGGGGGTCAGCCCCATCATTTGTACTATTTTGAATCCCCTCCCAATAATGATGCTACCAGGCAATTATGAGCGATAGCCATTGCTTGGTTTCAGAGAAGTCGTTTATATCAATATAGCCGGATTTACCACATTTGGCCCCGCCCCTGGGGGGTCAGCCCCTTCAATTGTACAATTTTGAATCCCCACCCCATAGTGACGCTACCTGGCAAATATGAGCGATAGCCATTGCTTGGTTTCAGAGAAGTCGTTTATATCAATATAGCCAAATTGACCACATTTGGCCCCGCCCCTCAGGCCCCTGGGGGGTCAGCCCCATCATTTGTACAATTTTGAATCCCCTCCCCATAATGATGCTACCAGGCAATTATGAGCGATAGCCATTGCTTGGTTTCAGAGAAGAAGTCGTTTATATCAATATAGCCGGATTTACCACATTTGGCCCCGCCCCTGGGGGGTCAGCCCCTTCAATTGTACAATTTTGAATCCCCACCCCATAGTGATGCTACCTGGCAAATATGAGCGATAGCCATTGCTTGGTTTCAGAGAAGAAGTCGTTTATATCAATACTTCCAAATTGACCCTTTTGACCCCATCACAGAGGCCCCCAGGGGGTCAGCTCCATCATTTGTACAATTTTGAGTCCCCTACCCATAGGGATACTTCTGATCAAATTTGTTCAAATTCTGATCAGCGGTTATGAAGAAGAAGTCTATTGTTGACGGACGGACGGACGGACGCCACGGTATGGCATAAGCTCACCTTGGTCCTTCGGACCAGGTGAGCTAATAATCCAAACCAAACCAATCTTTGTGCATGGTTAACTTTGGGAAAAGGTCTTTTTGCGAGAGGCTTTTGTTGTCCGTACATAGTGGATTTGTATTCCGTTGCACCAGTTGCCATATTGTCCTTTCCCTAAAGGATGCAAAACATCCAAACTGCGAGAACAGGGTTACCTCCATTGTTCAACGGAGTGCCATGACATATACAGCAGAGAAGGAGAAGGAATATGAAAATTTCTTAAGAGAAAGATCTAAGAAGGTCAAGGGTTGTGAGGAAGGAAGTGAACATGGATAAAGATAACAATAAGGAAGAAATAGATAATACGAAAAGAAAGGCCACGGTGCCACTCATACCCTATAATAAGAAACTGAAAGCAGTATCGGTGATTGTAGAGAAGAGGGGAAAGGAGATGAAGTCTATAAATAAGGATAAAAAGAGAATCATACATTCATTAATGAAAGTACTAGAGATATCCAGCTTTAGTGATATCTCGTCGGATTAGTGTTACACAAAAACAGGCGAACATTACAGAGAGGGATTGCGTTAAAGTGGATTAGTATATGAAGTTGATACGTTGGTCGGAGGCGCAGTCTACAAACCAACTAAATGCGGTGAGAATGTGGAAACAACAATCGAAACAAATCTTATTGAACATAGGAGGGGAGAAGTTCGAGTGTTCTGTAACCACCCTTAAACAAGATCCCTCATGTCTTTTAGTCAAGATGGTATTTGTATACATATTTCCTGGATAGAGATAGCACCCATTTCAGAACTGTATTAAATTATCTGCGTAACGGAGATCAGGAGTCATTCTATAAGGTGCTGCCTGCATCACAGAAAGCCCTGCATGAATTGTTAATGGAAGCGACATTGTATGAGATAGATGGCCTGAAGGAGATTGTTATGGAAGGATATAGATAAATCAAGGAAACAGATCTATGGGGATTTCAGAGAAAAACAAACTGTGCTACACTATTATTTAACAATTAAGCTTTACAGCAATTTTTCGAATATTACAAAGTATTTTCATATTTATACTGGGTATTGATGATTATAATTTGTTGTGTTAAAATTACTTATTGTATACTACAAATGTATAATGGAGTGCATTGATCAGTTATATCTATTTTATAATAAAGATATTGCTACATGTATATTGGAAATTTAAATATTGGAAATTTAATTGTGTTGATATGACATACTGGTATTATATATGAATAATGAAATTCAAAATTTATAGAGAGTTATCATTAATATTGTTTATATTTATTGAGAGTGTAGTTCGTTATAAGTGGTTGTTTGTTTGATTATCAATCGGCAACTGACCAACGGTTTGAATATGGCACGCCAAAGCATGAGTCAAAGTTGAGACTCAAATAATGGCAAACAACACAAAGCACTGATGCTTATAGCCGGAAACATCTAATTACGCCAGGTTGGGTTTAAAGGAGTTACCTGAGCGATGTTACGATGGTTTTGTTTGGTTTGGTTTATTTTGTTTAACGTCCTATTAACAGCTAAGGTCATTTAAGGACGGCCTCCCGTGCGTGCGACATGCATGCGTGTGGCGAGTGCGTATGTGTGTTTTGGAAGGCTGCGGTATGTTCGTGTTAAGTCTCCTTGTGATAGGCCGGAACTTTTGCCGATTTATAGTGCTACCTCACTGAAGCATACTGCCAAAGACACCCAACAGCACACCCCACCCGGTCACATTATACCGACAACGAGCGAACCAGTCGTCCCACTCCTAATATGCTGAGCGCTAAGCAGGAGCAGCAACTACCATTTTTAAAGACTCTGGTACGTCTCGGCTAGTGGACAGAACCTAGAGCCTTTTTCACAGCGGCGAACGCTCAACTAAAGGCCAAAAGTGAGGCATTGTCAAGGCAGACATTAGGAAGAAGAAAGTTGTTCAGAAAGAAGAGAAAAGAATAAAAAAAATATTTGCTGAGATTTTTAAATGTGATAGAAAAACTTGTAATGTAGTTAAATAACTGAAATGTGATTTCTTTCTGTTTCCAGCAGCCAGCATGTAAGCATGGACTAATCAATTACAGGTAACTATGTAGAGAGTTTCAGAATATATCAATTTAAATTTCATTAAATAAGTATTTGAATACTTTGTAATTAACTTGATAATATAATGATTTAGAAGCACTTCCTATATAAATTAATTAAGTCAGCTATATATTATAGCTTGGACTTAAAAAAAAAAGAATTGCAAGGTTATTACCTTACCCACGCCCATAACAGGAATTCGTCCCAAATTTTATCATAAAGTGTCAAATTCTCTTGAAATTACTAAAATCTTATTATGCATAATGAATAAGACTATTTTATACCGCAGCCTCCCAAAACACACATACGCACTCATCACACACATACATGTCGCACGCACGGGAGGCCGTCCTTAAATGACCTTAGCTGTTAATAGGACGTTAAACAAAATAAACCAAACCAAACCAAACCAAAATGTCTTCCTTATACCGCAGCCTCCCAAGACACACATACCCACTCGCTACACGCATGGATGTCGCACGAACGGGAGGCTGTCCTTGAATGACCTTAGCTGTTAATATGACGTTAAACAAAATAAACCAAACTTCTTGAACACTTGGTTATACCAGATATTTATGACATATTTACAAATAGGATAACCCTTGTTTTTACACAATACTTTTTTTTTCTAGTGATGTCCTGCCCTGCAGGTAGGGCGTAAGAATTGGTTTGGTTTATTCGTTTAACGTCCTATTAACAGCTAAGGTCATTTAAGGACGGCCTCCCGTACGTGAGACATGCATCCGTGTGGGGAGTGCGTATGTGTGTTTTGGGAGGCTGTGGTATGTTCGTGTTAAGTCTCCTTGTGATAGGCCGGAACTTTTGCCGATTTTTAGTGCTACCTCACTGAAGCATACTGCCGAAGACACCTAGCAGGACACCTCACCCGGTCACATTATACTGACAACGGGCGAACCAGTCCTGAGCGCTAAGCAGGAGCAGCAACTACTATTTTTAAAGACTCTGGTATGTCTCGGCTAGGGGACAGAACCCAAAGCCTTCCTCACAGCGGCGAACGCTCAACTAAAGGCCAAAAAGTGAGGCAGTGTCAAGGGAGACGTTAGGAAGAAGGAAGTTGTTAAGAAAGAAGAGAAAAGATAAAATCCGAAATTTAGTCGCCTTTTACGATCAGGCGATGGGGGCAGCAGGTACAATTCTTTCGCCCTACCTGCAGGGCAGGTCCTGTAAACATTTAAGTCTATAAAAGTATATATATAATTAATTGTCCATTGTTTGTACGCAGAATGAAAAAAAGAAGTCCTTAAATGACCTTAGCTGTTAATAGGACGTTAAACAAAATAAACCCAACCCAACCCATCCGTCCGTCAACAATTGACTTATTTGACTTCTTTTTCATAACTGCTGATCGGAATTTGCACAAATTTGGTCAGAAGCATCCCTATGGGTAGGGGACTCAAAATTGTACAAATGATGGGCCTGACCCCCTGGGGGCCTCTGGGGCGGGGCCAAAAGGGGTCAATTTGGCGTTATTGATATAAACGACTTCTCTGAAACCAAGCAATGGCTATCGCTCATATTTGCCTGGTAGCATCACTATGGGGTGGGGATTCAAAATTGTACAAATGATGGGGCTGACCCCTCAGGGGCCTGATGGGCGGGGCCGAATGTGGTCAATCCGTCTATATTGATATAAACGACTTCCTCTCTGAAACCGAACAATGGCTGTCGCTCACTGGTAGCATCACCTTGGGGTAGGAATTTGAAATTGTACAAATGACGGGGCCAACCCCTCTGGGGGCTGAGGGGCGGGGCCAAAAGGGGTCAGTTTGCAGAATTGATATAAAAAGACTTCTCTGAAACTAAGCAATGGATATCGCTCATATTTTACTGGTAGCATCCCTATGGGGTGGGGATTCAAAATTGTACAAATGGTTGGACTGACCCCCCAGGGGCCTGAGGGGCGGGGGCCAAAATTGGTCAATTTGTTTAAACAACTTCTTCTCTGAAACTAAGCAATGAATATTACTCACATTTGTATGGTAGCATGGTTATGGGGTGAGGATTCAAAATTGTAAAAATGTTGGGGTTAACCCGGTCCGCCAGGAGGCTGCAGGTGGGGCCAAAAGGGGCCAATTTGGCTAAATTGATTTAAACAACTTATTCTCTGAAACTTCGCAATGATTTCACTGGTAGCATCCTATTGGGGTAGGGATTCAAAATTGCATAAAGGAAGGAGCTGACCCCCAGGGGCTAGAGGGCAGGGTCAATTGGTCTAAACAAGTCCTTCTCTGAAACTAAGCAATGGATATCACTCACATTTGTGTGGTAGCATCCCTATAGGGTCGTGCCAAAAGTCAATTTCATTTCATGGATTAATGCACTTTTTGGCATTTTTAGTATTAAAATAAAACCAATGTACATGTACCCATATAAAATGCTTATGATATATATTGACATAGCAATACCAGCGACAAATATACTTAAGCATCATTCTTGTTTCATATCTCATGAAACCAGGTGAGCGATACAGGCCCTCTAAGCCTCTTGTTTAGTTTCATAGGGGTATGAAAAAAAATTTGTTTGCAAACTTCTGTAAGAATCCGCTACGCGGATTCATACAGTTTGCAAACAAAATTTGTTTTCATACCCGATGAAACTAAAAAAAATGACATCAATGCTTAACTATATATTGTATAAATAACTTGAACTGGTATAAAGTCCGACTTGCGTCACAAGATTCATTTTTATATTTTTAAAACATGGTTAGAAGTAATAAGCGCCCCTGATAAAGCTCATGAAGCCGATCTGGATGCGAAATAAAATTTCATTTATTTTATATGCAATACGAGATTTTAGCATTTTAGTTTTGTATTCAGTCACTCTGATCTATCAGAGTTACTATTTTATAAATGTCTGAACTACAGAGTCACGTGGGTGCGTTTGACGCAGCATACCGAATTAGATAGTTGTTACACACTGATAAGTACAAAACACGGTAGCGGACATTTTTAATTTTCGTAATTAAGGGAAGTCTTAGTTGTATGAAATATGTAATTGAATTATATTGACCGTTACAAGTGACATAAGAATTAAACAAGAATTACAGTTAATTATATCACTTGGATAAAGTCAACATGTGGTTTTATTGTATTTAATAAACTGTATTTCAATTTTGATCGCTACAATGTATCATCTCTCCAGATATAAAAAAAAAAAAAAAAATTAAGCTCCACCACCACCCAGCTAATCAAAACACTATAACAATTAAATAAAGTTCAATAAACGGTAAACTGTAGTAGAAATTCAAAATCTGAAATGTGTATAGGGATGTCCATGCATAGATATAAGTACTGTACTGTATTATCCAAGTTTGGTTATGTCACCACAAGTACTTTGTGAGAAAATAAACAAATCCCAAACTAACCGGAAAATTTCAACATAGCTCAATTGATTAAAATAAGATCAATTTAACAGTAACTTTTAGCTGAAATTCTCGATATGTAATGTGCGTTTGGATTATATAAAGATACATGTGCTTAGATATTTAGTGTTACTAACAAAAATGTTGACACCGCCGCCGACAGAAAATAACACCTACACAAGACAAAAAAAGTCATCTTTAGGAAAGGTGGTGACTAATTATAATCAATACTAAAAACTTATTAAACGGCCTCCCGTGCGTGCGACATGCATGTTCAAATGAATTACCTTGACCTACATTCAAGGTCACAGGGGTAAAATCAGCTAAAATCTAAATAATTTTGCGATAGCCAAGAGCGTCCGAGACCTGATATTAGGCCAGTAGTATGCTGGAATTAAGGACTAGAAAATTAATTGATATGAATACACCTAGCCTACTTTGATATTTGAATAAAGAGGTAATCAGCAAAGTATCTGTAGAAATTACCTCAATCAACTAAACAAAACCAAACCAAACCTCAATCAACTTCAAAGTTGCTGTAGAGCCAGGTGAGCGATACAGGCCCACTCGGCCTCTTGTCTATTTAAATTGTGAAACTTTTCTATTCTTATGTCCAGCTTGAACTATCAATTAAACCTTAACTTTCAAGTTTCCATGGCAAAGGGTTTGCAAAAGGATACTTCCGACGTTATTCATATAGGATCATTCTACGCCGATGGTTCTAAATAAGAACATCACGCGGCCGCTAACTGTTCGGTACATGGTTGCAAAAGACACCGCGCTTGAATGTAGACTTCCGATTGACGCTTCATTATACTTCACAAAGCCCGTGCTATCTACCTTAAATTTGAACAATTACTTATTCTGACATTCGATCTGTCTTCCAGAGTCTTATCAACAAACGTCTGGATAAAAGAAGATACAATAAAACGTAAGTAGGCCTATCAAACAGTATTTTATATGTCCAATATAAGGTAATGGTTCTGTTACGTTTTACATACAATCTGTGTTAAACTTAAACGGTTATTTGATTTGACATGAATAAATTGTTATTCTGTCGAATTCCGCTTTATCGTTATTCTTTTTGCAAACATAACTTGCACATCAGATCGTTATTGAAGTGACTAAGTGAAAGAAACTTTATCGTGACTATATCGGCAAAACTACACCAAACTACAAGTGACAGAACGAATCATTACATATATATGTACATGTATTGACCAGTCTTCACACTCAACTGATGAGCGACAGAGCGGATTTATAATGATTATATAATGTTGACAAATATTGACCAAACTTTTCACCAAAAATGATAACTCGCTTAATTCGAACACTAGGATAACTTCGAGTTAACGAAGTTCCACTGTACATCTATACGAAACATACTTTATTAAATTATGTATCCTCAAATTGTCATCGTTTATTTTGCTGGGTTCCTGGATATACGCGTATACCTGGTTATAAACAAGGGCCCAATGGGCCCGAATCTCTCATCTGCAATGCAGTGATCTTTTCATATATGGATCCTGCAGTTATTTGAAAGCATGCTACAGGACCAATATAATGTCTCTCGGCACTTTGGCTATTCACTAAAAGTCATTTAAAGATGTAAGCATACTTGATCGACGTGACCTTGAATGTGCGTCAGGGTCATTCATTTGAACAAACTTGGTAGCACTTCACCCTAGCATGCTACATACCAAATATCAACTCCATGGGACTCCTGGTTATTGAGAAGTTGTTTAAAGATTTTAGCATTTTTAGCTCACCTGGTCCGAAGGACCAAGGTGAGCTTATGCCATACTGTGGCGTCCGTCGTCCGTCCGTCCGTCAACAATTGACTTCTTCTTCATAACCGCTGATCGGAATTTCAACTAATTTGGTCAGAAGCATCTATGGGTAGGGGATTCAAAATTGTACAAATGATGGGGCTGACCCCCTGGGGGCCTCTGGGGCGGGGCCAAAATGGGTAAATTTGGCGCTATTGATATAAACGACTTCTGCTCTGAAACCGAGCTATGGCTGTTGCTCATATTTGCCTGGTAGCATCACTATGTGGTGGGGATTCAAAATTGTACAAATGATGGGGCTGACCTCCCAGGGGGGCTGAGGGGCGGGGCCAAATGTGGTCAATCGGGCTATATTCATATAATTGACTTCCTCTCTGGAACCAATTAATGGATATCTCAATAATTTACTGGTAGCATCACCTTGGGGTAGGAATTCGAAATTGTACAAATGACGGGGCCGACCCCCCTGGGGGCTGAGGGGCGGGGCCAAAAGGGGTCAGTTTTGCAGAATTGATATAAACAACTTCTGCTCTGAAACTAAGCTATGGATATCGCTCATATTTGCATAGTAGCATCCCTATGGGATGGAGATTCAAAATTGTACAAATGTTGGGGCTGAACCCCCAGGGGCCTGAGGGGCGGGGCCAAAATTGGTCAATTTGTTTAAACAACTTCTCTGAAGCTAAGCAATGGATATTACTCACATTTGTATGGTAGCATGATTATGGGGTGGGGATTCAAAATTGTACAAATGTTGGGGTTAACCCGAGCCGCCAGGGGCTGAGGGATGGGGCCAAAAGGGGTCAATTTGGCTAAATTGATTTAAACAACTTATTCTCTGAAACTCTGAAAGGAAGGAGCTGACCCCCCAGCAGCAGAGGGCAGGGTCAATTTGTCGAAACAAGTTCTTTTCTGAAACTAAGCAATGGATATCACTCACATTTGTGTGGTAGCATCCTTATGGGGTCGCGTCAAAAGTCAATTTCATTTCATGGATTAATGCACTTTGTGGCATTTTTAGTATTAGAATAAAACCAATGTAAATGTACCTTTATAAAATGCTTATGATATACATATATATTGACATAGCAATACCAGCGACAAATATACTTAAGCATCATTCTTGTTTCAAGTTTCATATCTCATGAAACCAGGTGAGCGATAAGGCCCCCTGGGCCTCTTGTTTAACGATGTGACCTTGAATGAAGGTCAAGGTCATTCATTTGAACAAACTTGAGAGCCCTTCACCCTAGCATGCTACAGACCCAATATCAACTCTCTGGGACTCTTGGTTATTGAGAAGAAGTTGTTTAAAGATTTTAGCGTTTTTGACCCATGTGACCTTAAATGAAGGTCAATGTCATTTATTTGAACAAACTTTGTAGCCCTTTACCCTAGCATGCTACAGGCCCAATATCAAGTCCCTGGGCGTCTTGGTTATTGAGAAGAAGTCGTTTGAAGGTAATAGCCTATTTGACCTATGTGACCTTGAATGAAGGTCAAGGTCATTTATTTGAACAAACTTTGTAGCCCTCTACCCAAGCATGCTACAGACCCAATACCAAGTCCCTGGGCCACTTGGTTGTTGAGAAAGTCATTTGAAGATTATAGCCTATTTGACCCACGTGACCTTGAATGGAAGTCAAGGTCATTTATTTGAACAAACTTTGTAGCCTCTCACCCCAGCATGCTACAGACCCTATACCAAGTCCCTGGGCCTCTTGGTTATTGAGAAGTCGTTTGAAGATTATAGCCTATTTGACCCATGCGACCTTTAGTGAAAGTCAATGTCATTTATTTGAACAAATTCTGTAGCCCTTGACCCCAGCATGCTTCAGGCCAAATACCAAGTCCCTGGGCCTCTTGGTTATTGAGAAGTCTTTTGGATATTAAAGCCTATTTGACCTATGTGAACTTGAATGAAGGCCAAGGTCATTTATTTGAACAAACTTTGTAGCCCTTCACCCCAGCATGCTACAGGCCCAATATCAAGTCCCTGGGCCTCTTGGTAATTGAGAAGAAGTTGTTTAAATGAAAAAGTTGACGCCGGACGGACGGACGACGGACACCACACCACGGCATAAGCTCACTTGCCTTCGGGCAGATGAGCTAAAAATCGATTCTAAGTATCCATGGACGGGAAGCTTATTTACATCATTTTCAAACTGCTCGACGTCACATTTAAATATCAATACTATTTTCCGCCTTTTTAGGTCACCTGAGACAAAGTTACAAAGTCTCAAGTGACCTATTCTAATCCCCTTTTGTCCGTCGTCGTGCGTCCGTAAACAATTTACATTTTCGACTTCTTCTCGAAAACACCTAAACCAAATTCTATGAAATATGGCAGGAAGCTTCTATGGCTAAAGGTCAACCAAAACTGTAAATTATATGGTCCCCCTGGAGCCTGAGGGGCGGGGCCAAAAAGGGTCAAATTGACTAAAACTTCAAAAATCTTCTTCTCTACTCTCAGATATGGTGGAATCAAACACTCTTCATAGATGGAAGGGTCTTAATTGCTTTACCAAAATTGTAAATTTCATCACCCAGGGGTCTCACGTTTGCCCCTGGGGAGGGGGTGAACTTTACTATAGTTTATATAGGGAAATCACATTTTTGACTTTAATTTATTTTATTTCCATTGGAATTCATTCTAATTTTGTAAGCATTGTCAGCATGGGATGACAGTTTGATGGCATGTACATGTTGGCCCTGAGTGACCCCCAGAGGCTGATGGGCGGGGCTTAAAAGGGCCAAATTGACTGAAATTTCAACAAGGGATCTTGTCGCCCACCATTGAACAATCTTTATAGGTTCCATGTCAAATTGATCTTTTCTCTATTTTTCCCTTCCTTTTACTAATCTGTGTAAATTTAGAAACATCCCTCTAGTACTTTTCAAGGGGGAGTTATATATGAAATTTGAGAAAGATCCCTTCAGTACTTTCTGAGAAATAGCGATAACAATCTTCAATTGTCAAAATCCAAGATGGCTGCCTGTCGGCCATGTCGTTTTCCAATTGGTCTCAAAATGCAATATGCATAACTAGGCACAAAGGGGAGCCTACATATGAAATTTGAGAAAGATCCCTTCAGTACTTTCTAAGAAATAGTGATAACAATCTTCAATTGTCAAAATCCAAGATGGCTGCCTGTCGGCCATGTTGTTTTCTGGTTGGTCTCAAAATGCAATATGCATAACTAAGCACTAAGGGGAGCCTACATATGAAATTTGAGAAAGATCCCTTTAGTACTTTCTCAGAAATAGCGATAACAAACTTCAATTGTCAAAATCCAAGATGGCTGCCTGTCGGCCATGTTGTTTTCCGATTGGTCTCAAAATGCAATATGCATAACTAGGCACCAAGGGGAACCGACATATGAAATTTGAGAAAGATCCCTTCAGTATTTTCTGAGGATTACAAGAATTGTTTACGGACGGACGGACGGACCACGGACGCAGGGCGATTTGAATAGCCAACCATCTGATGATGGTGGGCTAAAAATCTTTTTCTCAACACTGAAATAAGGTGGAATCAAATACTCTTTATAGTTAGAAGGGTCTTGAGGTGCTTTACTAAAATTGTGAATTGCATGAACCTGGGGTCTCATGTTTGCCCCTGGGGAGGGGGTAAACTTTACTATAGTTTATATTGGGAAATCACATTTTTGACTATGCTTTGTTTGAATTCTATTGGAATTCATTCTAATTTTGTAAACATTGTCAGCATGGGATGACAGTTTGATGGCATGCACATGTTTTTCAGCATGGGATGGCAGTTTGATGGCATGCACATGTTGGCCCTGACTGACCCCCAGGGGCTGATGGGCGCGGCTAAAAAGGGTCAAATTGACTGAAATTTCAAAAAATCTTCTTTTCAGACTCAAATAGGTAGAATCAAATACTGTTTATAGATGGAAGGGTCTTAAGGTGCTTTACTCAAAATTATGAATTTCATGACCCTGGGGTCACACATTTACCCCTGGGGAGGGGTAAATTTTACTATAATTTGTATTGGGAAATCACATTTTTGACTATGATTTATTTTATTTCGGTTGGAATTCATTCTGAATTGGTTAACATTTTCAGCATGGGATGAAAATTTGATATTATGCATATGTTGGCCCAGACTGACCCCTAGGGGCCGATAGGGCGGGGGCCGAAAAGGGTCAATTAAAAAAACTGAACTATTTCAAATCTCAGGTGACCGTTAAGGCCCATGGGCCTCTTGTTAAAATATACACAGATATAATAATTTCGTACGAGAGCAAAAAATTGGATTCCACAAAATGTCCAGAAATTAAACATGAAGAACTTTACAGCTTTCATGTTGGTCGATTTTTAAAGGAAAAGGCAAAAAAAAAATCATCTCTAAACGTATTAAGTTGTAAAATATAACAGAGAAAATATGACAATGGAAGATGTTTTGCAATGACTACCCAGAATTTTGTACGATTAAACTAGATTTAACAGTAATGTGATGTCCATGACAGCTTCCTTGTAACATTTTCGCTTGTCAATGTCAAACCCCGAAGTTGTATTGAAATGGGATGATGTATTGTCAATCTAATTAAAATCCAGATTGCCATTCTCACTACGTTTCATGAACGTTCATATAACGTATTGAGAATGACCATCTAGATTTTAATTAGATTGGTGTATTGTGATATTTCGACACTGCACTAACCAACTTAAATATCTTCACGATACAATGATGATGAATTACCTAAGAAGATTTCAGTCACGACAAGAATTATATTAATCCAACATTTCGCAATAGGTGACACCTAAACGCAAATATCTGTTAATGTATTATCTTTATATTGCAGTTTAATTCGTCACATATATTCTTCTTGTTTGAAGTGTGCATGTAGTAGGTCATGTCAAAACTGTAACTTAAAGGTAAAAGTGAAAGAACTAATCAAGCTTAAAGTTTGTGGTAAACATTGACAAAATCATCTACAATGAGTCAGTTTGTCAGTTTTTATAATAATACCAATAAAATGTTAAGTCTCCTTGTGATAGGTAGAGCGCTAAGCAGGAGTAACAACTACCATTTTAAAGACTCTGGTATGTCTCGGCCAGGGGACAGAACCCAAAACCTTTCTCAGAGGGGCGAACGCTCAACTAAAGGCCAAAAGTGAGGCATTGTCAAGAGAGACATTAGGAAGAAGAAAGCTGTAAAGAAAGAAGAGAAAAGATAAGATCCCAAATTTAGTCGCCTCTTACGATCAAGCAATGGGGGAAGCAGGTATAATTCTTACGCCCTACCTGCAGGGTTTGGTTTGGTTTGGTTTGGTTTATTTTGTTTAACGACCTATTAACAGCTAGGGCAGATAGATGGAAGGGTCTTAAGGTACTTTGCCAAAGTTGTGAATGCATGACCCTGGGGTCTCTTGTTGATCAAAGTTGCTTTATCTATATATGGTCATCAATACCATATTTGGATCGGCATCCTCACGAGTTATTTTTCGTGAGGATACCTTTCAGACAGAAATTCCTTAAACAATATTACATATCGATGAAGCAGTCTTCTTCAACACACTGCATGCCATTGGATTGTTCTGGTCCAATATGAATGTTTTAACTTCCAACTGTTTAAACCTTGATTGTTGATAGTTGACATTACGACTACAGATCTATGTCAGATGATGTATGTAATTAGAAACAGAAGACTGTCAGAGTAACCTCCCCTTGACCAAGGCTTACAACGATCGCGTGAATTTCTTTCTTGAATAGACAAACTCTATCCAATATGGCGAGATGTGAGAGAGAGAAAATACTTCTTTTGTGTATCGGACATAATTAAGGCAATGACTCAAATCATAGACTTAGGTAAATACATGTTCGTGCACATCTCTCGCTTGCTAGATAAATGCGCTCTGTCTACATGGGAAGTCATTATTGAGGTTGTTTTGTGTAAGAGAGGTTTAAAAAAAATACAAAAAAGTGTATATTATGGATCGACTTCACATAACTAGCAAAATCATATAATATATATTTGAATGTTTGCCAAGATTGTGGTGCCGTGCTGTCAAAATATAAAGGTTTATTTTTACAAAATTGTTGACGGTAAGCCTTCTTAATTAACACAAAACAATTTTAATTATTGTCAACTACCAGTATTCATGCTAAAACTACAGAAAACTATGTTTATCAGTGGGATAAGGCCTCTTGCCAACTATATCATACTTTGTGCGCCCGTTTTACCGATTTTGAACTCTCCCGTCGTGCATAGCTAGACTATTCATGTCGTAAGATGCTACTGATTTTGGCGACACTTGCACTAGATGGTTTCTCCGGAGTTTGGATATCCAAATACAACATGATCATTAATTACGAAGGGAAACCTTAATCTCCTGCTATAGCCCGCTCGTTTAGATTCCCGTCACAAACCGAAAAAAATATAAATTAAAATCTGCAGTTATAACGCTCCGTGATGAATTTTAAGATCAAGTACACTAACAGGGAATCCCCCGTTAGTTTTCGAGATCTGTCGCAGTTACCTGTCATTGCCGCTTCATCTGATTGGTGTTAATAAACTATTTGAGGTTCTCTTGTGATTTTTTTTGCATTTGTTTGATTATTAAAAATTTGATTGTTGTAGTTTTTTTGTATCTGTAACAGATTAGATTACTTTGGATTTGACAGATGTTATGTAACCCACAGTTTAGGTTTTGATTTTGAATTATTTTGTCAGGTATCGGGCCGAAGGCTTTTTTTATTATTATTATTTCAATCGTATAGCCTGCAGTCAATAGAAGAAAGACAATTATGAAAATTTGTTGCAACATAAAAAATAGTTCTTTGCGATTTGTAATTGGCAACATATTTTTTGGCCGGTTGTATCATTATACAACTATGCATTTTAACGTTAAAGAACAATATTTCCCCTTAAGTAGAACGCCTTGTTGTCAGTATAATGTGATAGGGTGAGGTGTCCTGTTGGCAGCCCCCCCTCCCCTCCCCTCTAAAACGAAACCAAACTACACGCCTTAAATGACCATACCTGTTGATAGGACGCTAATTTGCACAACGTGACAATTGTTGCTCCTATCTCGCGGTTTGGTGCGATGACATCATCTCCAAGCTATTTGACTTCACTCTATTTTAAAAGATAGAGGGCATTACGAAACAAACTTTTGGTTCCATGCTGCTTTCTCAGAACAAGTTTTATGCACATTAATGTTTACAGACTGCATTAGATTAATTGATTTAGACGTATGTTGTGCCTGAAAATATTGTCGTTTATTAGGAGATGCGATTATCAAATTATCAAACTAATTATGCGGACAAAGATGTAATTTGTTCTCGGTGTTTACAAAGGTTCATGTGACATTTATACAGATAGCATTAACAATACACGAAGGCACTTTTATCATTACATACTTAAACATAGAAAATGTCATTAGGGCCTGCAGATGGTCTAAACTTTCATGTATCTGATATCTGAAAGTCGTACATATACTATGAAAATACCCGTCCTTTAAAAATACTTTTGTCAAAACTTTAACATCAGATTCATGCGATATCCTGGTAGGAACTTAAATATACAAAAATCATACAGTATTTGACGTTAAGCTTTACCTAGACGTAACTCGTCAACTCATTTCACTTTTGGTTGATTAAATTAGCGCAAGTTTCAGTACTTTCCGTAAGTAAAAACATCATCATTTAAATCTTAGGACGCCCTCTTTTGAAACCCATAACCAAGGATTTTTAGCTCACCTGGATCGAAGGTACCGAAGGTCCGGTGAGTTTATGCCATGGTGTGGCGTCCGTCGTCCGTCCGTCAACATTTGCTTCAAATCGCTACTTGTCAAAAAGTTCTTATTGGATTTTGACCAAATTTGGTCAGAAACATCCTTGGCGGAAGGGGATCAGATTTTGCATAAATGGTGACTCTGACCCCCAAGGGACCAAAGGGGCGGGGCCCAATAGGGGAAATTGAGGCAATTCCTTTTAATCGCTACTAGTCATAAAGTTATGAAAGGATTTGAACCCAATTTGGTCCGAAACATCATTGGGGAAGGGGAACAGATTTTGCATAAATGGTGACTCTGAATCCCAAGGGGCCAAAGGGGCGGGGCCCATAGGGGAATTAGAGGTAATTCCTTTAAATCGCTACTAGTCATAAAGTTATGAAAGGATTTGAACCCAATTTGGTCAGAAACATCATTTGGGGAAGGGGAACAGATTTTGCATAAATGGTGACTCTGACCCCCAAGGGGCCAAAGGGGCGGGGCCTAATAGGGCAGCAAGAATTGTACCTGCTGCCCCAATTGCATGATCGTAAGAGGCGACTAAATTTGGGATCTTATCTTTTCTCTTTCTTTACAACTTTCTTCCTAACGTCTCCCCTGACACTGCCTCACTTTTGGCCTTTAGTTGAGCGTTCGCCCCTGTGAGGAAGGCTTTGGGTTCTGTCCCCTGGCCGAGACATACCAGAGTCTTTAAAAATGGTAGTTGCTGCTTCTGCTTAGCGCTCAGCATACAAGAAGTGGGACGACTGGTTCGCCCGTTGTCAGTATGTGACCGGGTGGGGTGTGCTGCTGGGTGTCTTCGGCAGTATGCTTCAGTGAGGTAGCACTATAAATCGGCAAAAGTTCCGGCCTATCACAAGGAGACTTAACACGAACATACCGCAGCCTCCCAAAACACACATACGCACTCACCTCACGCATGCATGTCGCACGCACGGGAGGCCGTCCTTAAATGACCTTAGATGTTAATAGGACGTTAAACAAAATAAACCAAACCAAACCTAATGGGGAAATACAGGTAATTCCTTCAAATCGCTACTAGTCATAAAGTTATGAATGGATTTGAACCCAATTTGGTCAGAAACATTCTTGTGGGAAGGGGAACAGTTTGGTTTGTTTTTATTTAAAGTCCTATTAACAGCCAGGGTCATTTAAGGACGTGCCAGGTTTTGGAGGTGGAGGAAAGCCGGAGTACCCGGAGAAAAACCACCGGCCTACGGTCAGTACCTGGCAACTGCCCCACGTAGGTTTCGAACTGGCAACCCAGAAGTGGAGGGCTAGTGTTAAAGTGTCGGGAAACCTTAACCACTCGGCCACCGCGGCCCCAGAAATAGAGGTAATTCCTTTAAATCGCTACTAGTCGTAAAGTTATAAATGCATGTTGTAAACTCAGAGGAGAGTCTGGACTTCATTATTTCTTTAAAGCAGTTGGGATCCCCACACTATAACCATATATAGCATTCTTTGAACATGAATATTATTTTGACATTTGGTCAAATCCAACCAGGTGAGCGATACAGGCCCCATGGGCCTCTTGTTTTTAAATGAGTTTGTTGTTTTAGCTTGACGTGGCGGTGGACACAAATATAATTTAAATCGAAAAAAACTGATTATATATAGGATCAACAGTTACTACAATAGAAAAAAATAAGCTCAAGGGACAAATAAATTAATAATAAACTCGACACATTAGTCATAGTGCAGTTATCAATATTACGTGCACAAGCATAATTACCAGTGAATACATATGACTCGTTGCTATTTATGCGTGGACCAGAACAGTATGGATAGCCACAACAGCCAGCGCGAAGGCGTGTATAACGTGAAGCAGATTTTGATAAAATGGCACCAATTTGAAAACATACAAACTTACAAAGCACATAAAAACATACATGCCATGTGCTGAAAGGATTGTAAAATGTATCATATAGTTGTTTCGTCCTTCAATGACTAGTCAGTGATACGCTAGTAGTTGCTTCCAAGGAAGAAAAACTACCGACACGATAACGAAAGCATAAATACAACTCCGAATCGACAAAAAGAGGGCAAAATATGAACATCAATATAGATTTGCATGGAGACCATTAAACAAGAGGCCCAGAGGGCCTGTATCGCTCACCTGGATTTCATGAGATATGAAACAAGAATGATGATTAAGTATATTTGTCACTGGTATTGCTATGTCAATATATCATAGGCATTTTATATGGGTACGTGAGGATTTGATGTAAAAAAAATGCATTAATCCATGAAATAAAATTGACTTTTGTCACAACCCCATAGGGATGCTACCACACAAATGTGAGTGATATCCATTGCTTAGTTTCAGAAAAGAAGTTGTTTAAACCAATTGACCCCTTTTGACCCCGCCTTCTGCACCCCGGGGGAGTGGGGGTCAGTTCCTTCCTTTATAATATTTTGAATCCATACCTAAAAGGATGCTACCAGGCAAATATGAGCGATATCTCTTGCTTATTTTCAGAGAAGTTGTTCATATCAATGCAGCCAAATTGACCACATTTGGCCCCGCCCCTCAGGCCCCCGGGGGGTCAGCTCCATCATTTGTACAATTTTTAATCCCCACCCCATAGGGATGCTACCAGGTAAATATGAGTGATATCCATTGCTTAGTTTCAGAGCAGAAGTCGTTTATATCAATTCTGTAAAACTGACCCCTTTTGGCCCCGCCTCTCAGACCCTAGGGGGTCAGCCCCTTCATTTGTACAATTTCAAATTCCTACCCCAAGGTGATGCTACCAGTAAAATATGAGATATATCAATTTTTTGGTTCCAGAGAAGAAGTCAATTATATGAATATAGGCCGATTGACCACATTTGGCCCCGCCTCTCAGGCCCCTGGGGGTCAGTCCCAACTTTTTTTTACAATTTTAAATCCCAACCCCATAGTGATGCTACCAGGCAAATATGAGTGATAGGCATTGCTCGGTTTCAGAGAAGTCGTTTATATCAATATAGCCAAATTAACCACATTCGGCCCCACCCCTCAGGCCCCTTGGGGGTCAGCCCCATCATTTGTACAATTTTGAATCCCCATCCCATAATGATGCTACCAGGCAAATATGAGCGATAGCCATTGCTTGGTTTCAGAGAAGTCGTTTATATCAATATAGCCAGATTGACCATATTTGGCCCCGCCCCTCAGGCCCCTGGGGGTCAGCCCCATCATTTGTACAATTTTGAATCCCCACCCCATAGTGATGCTACCAGGCAAATATGAGTGATAGCCATTGCTTGGTTTCAGAGAAGAAGTCGTTTATATCAATAGCGCAAAAATGACCCCTTTTGGCCCCGCCCCAGAGGCACCCAGGGAGTCAGCCCCATCATTTATACAATTCTGAGTCCCCTATTCATAGGGATGCTTCTGACCAAATTTGGTCAAATTCTGATGTGTGGTTATGAAGAAGAAGTCAATTGTTGACGGACGGACGGACGACGGACGCAACGGTATGGCATAAGCTCACCTTGATCCTTCGAACCAGGTGAGCTAAAAATTACAATGACAATAAGAGAACGTGCTCTGGAGGAATAAACGTCTTCTTCATTGACAACAAATCTAGGTCAAGTAGCCTCATTCTTAAACTAGGATGATGACAGTGGAACCAGCGGGCGTATCAATAAGCAGCAAACACGTCTTACGTCACATCTTATAAGGAAATAGATAAAAGGTTTGGTTTGGTTTGGTTTATTTTGTTTAACGTCCTATTAACAGCTAAGGTCATTAAAGGACGGCCTCCCATGCGTGCGACATGCATGCGTGTGGTGAGTGCGTATGTGCGTTTTGGGGGGCTGCGGTATGTTCGTGTTAAGTCTCCTTGTGATAGGCCGGAACTTTTGCCAATTTATAGTTCTACCTCACTTAAGCATACTGCCGAAGACACCCAGCAGCACACCCCACCTGGTCACATTATACTGACAACGGGCGAACCAGTCGTCAAATATGCTGAGCGCTAAGCAGGAGTAGCAACTACCATGTTTAAAGGTATGTCTCGGCTAGGTTACAGAACCCAAAAACTTCCTCGCAGAAGAAGAGAACAGATAAGATCCCAAGTTTAGTCGCCTCTTACTATCATGCTATGGGGGCAGCAGGTACAATTCTTACGCCCTACCTGCAGGGCAGTGGCGATCCAGGTATTCACATCATCAAACATAATGGTATGTATTATTATATATACAAATGACGGAGGAAGGTAACTTTAAGATTCGTGCCCTGGTGTTCGCGGTGGCCGAGTGGTTAAGGTGTCACGACACTTTTTATCACAAGCCCCCAACCTCTGGGTTGCGAGTTCGAAACCCACGTGGGGCAGTTTCTTGGTACTGACCGTATCTCGGTGGTTTTTCTCCGGGTAAGCCAAACCAAAACCTTGGTCGGGCCTTGAACTCACGATCTAAGGCACTCCATAGCCTAGCCAGAAATATCCGCAGCTTATACCGCTGCGCCACATCGACGTTCTTAAAATGAATGTTGCAATGGCCTAGTGATGCCCGATACCTTCACGTGAGCAAAGTGAAAAGTCGGCTATAAGATATGAATACCTGGAACGCAATGTATACACATACGTATCTACTACAGGGAATTCGAATCTTAACCAACACATAGTGTATATGATACAATCTCATAATGTTCTAATAATTTCGATTATTTGCAACTCGCCAAATAATCCCCCTTAATCAAAGGGAAACTACTCTGTTAAGCTTGTGCGGGAAATGGGTTTTGGTTTACCACGTCATCACTATGTATGACGTCAGCAGTTTCGGGGCGCCCGCTGTCGGTTTTGTCGCGTCACCAGTGTTTTGTGATGTCATAGCCATCAGTTTCAGCGTTCCGACATTCCTGGTATGGTTTTGAAACAGTCGCATATTATTTGAAAAAATTGGACTTTCCAAGGATGGGAAAGGATACGAGACCGAAAACAAGAGATCCCAGAGGGATCGTCACGCCCACCATTGAATGATCTTCATAGGTTCCATGTCAGATTGATATTTTCTCTTTTTTTCCCTTCCTCTTACTAATCTGTATAAATTGAGAAAACATCCCTCCAGTGCTTTATAAACAAGGGAAACTTATATATGAAAATTGAGATTTAGCGATAATGGTTGAATGTCGACAATGTATTCAGATTGGTCCCAAAATGCAATACGACGGACCAAGGAGAACCTACATATGAAAATTGAGAAAGATCCCTTCAGTTCTTTCTGAGAAATAACGATAACAAACTTCAATTGTCAAAATCAAAGATGGCTGCCTGTCGGCCATGTTGTTATCCGATCCGTCCCAAAATGCAGTATGCATAACTAAGCACCAAGGGAAACCTACATATGGAATTTGAGAAAGATCCCTTAAGTACTTTCTCAGAAATAGCGATAATAAGAATTGTTTACGGACGGACGGACGGACCACGGACGCAAGGCGATTTGAATAGCCCACCATCATCAAGCCCACCATCTGATGATGGTGGGCTAAAAGAGGCGGGACATCAGCTCGGGGGCCTTGGGCAAGGTCCAAAAAGGTTAAGCAGTAAACCAAAACGTTTTGCTGACGTTGCGAGTGCTAACGACATGAACGATGGCCATGGGAATATTAACGTGACGGTGTCTGGAAATGGCAATGACCAGGATTTCGAACAAAATCAAAGAGAGTTGAACCAAGGATGCCTCCCTGTCGTAGACCTTGACGACTTCTGTTCTTGACCTACTGTGAACCACGGAATTCCAAGCCGTGTGGAGCAGAACACAGATGTAGCCAGTACAGCGAGACAGGGTGAGCATGAGGGTTTTATTAGGGCGAACACAAACGCAAATCACGTTTGCATGGGTGGTGACATGGGTCCAACCCCGGTCCCAAGTTTAATAGACGATATTGGTGTACATGTGCCTTCAAAATTGAAGCAGCAAATATGGGAGGGTAAGTTTTTAGATCTGAGCCTTCTTAATAAATCGGCTAGGGACTTGGAGGTGGGACTGGATTGTGGGGCTCTTCAGAAATGGGAAACTCGTAGTTGAACGTCGGTCTAAGGGTCAGACTAAACTAAATATCCATTTCTGGACTTCGGCCTTCATGATTTACACGAGTATTATGTCCCAAAAAGCCCAGGAAATGTTAAAATACATGCGTGATGTTAGGTTGTTAGCGAGTCGCACAGGGGCGACCTAGTGGGCTTAAGACGAACAATATCATTAAAAAAGGCCAGATTTCCTTAGTCTTCTTGGGGGTTTGTGGATACGGAATTGATGTTACTTAGCAACGGCGTACACAGTGGTCATAACGTCAGTAAATACTCGTCTAGAACTCACTCCCAACAAAACACAATTGTCCAATCGTCTAACCAAGAGGCAAATTATTTTCGTCAGCAAAACCCCAAGACTTGTTTCAAGTTCAACAAAGGAACGTGACTTCCCAAACTATAGATTCGCACACGCGTGCACCGGGTGTGGGGGACCACACCCACACTTCAAATGTCGGTCAAAACAAAACTAACATGGATATTTCTGTGAGCCCAGTTACAAGTCCTAGTCTTTATTCCATGGGAAAAACGCCAATCAAGGTAGATGTTTTATCTATGTATTTAAATTCATATCATGACCCAGTTATAGCCAGGGAATTAATTATGGGTTTTTCTGAAGGGTTTCCTCTCGAATATGAGGGTCCTCGGTTGCCAACCGTTGCCCCTAATAGCCTAAGTGCAAAACGTGCACCTGAGGAATGATTGAAAAAGGTTAAATCCGAAATTAGCGCAGGTAGAGTAGCTGGTCCATTTCTATCCAGACCTCTTCCCACACTTAGGATCTCATCATTAGGATTAGTCCCCAAAAGTCAGGAGGGGTTAGAATGATCCATAACTTATCTTACCCTGTAGATAACTCTGTTAATGATTATATAGATCCTAGCAAATGTTCGGTCAAGTATTCCTCCATTGATGATGCGTCCCTGATGATTCAGCGGCTTGGGAGAGGGGCCCTTTTGGGGAAATCTGATATTAAATCCGCTTTAAATTGTTGCCAATTTTTCCTTGGGATTTTGACGTCCTCGGTTTTCAAATAAATTCAAAATTTTATTTTGATAAATGTTAACATCGATTAGTTGCTCACTGTTTGAAACTGTTATTCACTGGATTGTCGCGAAAGACACGTCACTTGTAAAATTATAATGGGGTCACAGTAATTTCTGAACCATTCTGGACTGACAATGAAGCGCTAGAATTTTGTACTGACAGTGCTGGTGGTAAAGAAAGGGGATTCGGGATTTATTTCCGCGGTCAGTGGGGATATGGATCATGGCCAAAAGCCTGGAGTGTTATTTTTAAAAATATCACATTCCTGGAATTGTTCCCTGTGGTTGTGGCTCTGACTATATGGGGTGGGGAACTGAGTAACCGGAAGGTTTTGTTTCATATTGACAATGAGACTGGTGTGTATTATTAATAAGAACACGGCTAAATGCCCCCAGGTAATGAAACTGGTTCGACGCTTAGTTTTGCTTATGCTTAAATTTAATATTTATATTAAGGCAAAGCACATTCCAGGGAAAAGTAATACAATCGCTGATGCAATTTCTCGTTGTCAGTGGGAGAAATTTAGGACACTAGCTCCAGGAGCGTCACCGCTGCCGGTTCCCCTTCCTCCCCAGATATGGCAGATCTAACCTCAAGGGCAGAACATTTGTTACAAAAACCTTTGGCAAGTCACACTTGGGACACATATAGGACAGCTCAGATAAAGTTTTATTCTTTTAGAATTAAATATGCGCTTCCACATATTTGGCCCGCACCAGTTGAACACTTATCATCCTTTATCGCATTTTTATCTTTTAACGCATTGGCAGCTTCCACAATAACGACTTATGTTATGGGCTTAAACTTTGTGCATCAGATCAAAGAAGTTACAGATACCACAAGATGTTTTATTATCTCTAAAGTATTAGAAGGCCTCCGCCGGGAGGGGCGGAGACCAGACATCATTGCCCTATAGGTAGGGCGTAAGAATTGTACCTGCTGCCCCCATTGCATGATCGTAAGAGGCGACTAAATTTGGGATCTTACCTTTTCTCTTCTTTCTTAACAACTTTCTTCTTCCTAATGTCTCCCTTGACAATGCCTCACTTTTGGCCTTTCGTTGAACGTTCGCCCCTCTGAGGAAGGCTTTGGGTTCTGTCCCCTGGCCGAGACATACCAGAGTCTTTAAAATGGTAGTTGCTGCTCCTGCTTAGCGCTCAGCATATAAGGAGTATAATAGGACGTTAAACAAAATAAGCCAAACCAAACCAAACCAGACATCAGGGCCCCCATCACTCTACCTGTCCTTGAGAAATTGTTAGCAGCACTCCCCCACATTTGCTCCTCTCATTTTGAGACCTTACTTTTTAATTCAGCATTTCAGCTCGCATTTTTAGGTCACCTGAGACGAAGTCTCAAGTGACCTATTCTAATCGCCTTTTGACCGTCCGTCGTGCGTCATCCGTCGTGCGTCCGTAAACTTTTTACATTTTCGACTTCTTCTCCAAAACCACTTAACAAAATTCAATGAAATTTGGCTGAAAGTTTCTATGGCTGAAGGTCAACCAAAATATATGGTAGATATAGTAGAAACAATTACTCTTTATAGATGAAAGGGTCTTGTGGTGCTTTACCAAAATTGTGAATTGCATGACCCTGGGGTCTCACGTTTGCCCCTGGGTAGGGTGTAAACTTTACTATAGTTTATATAGGGAAATCACATTTTTGACTATTATTTGTTGGATTTCTATTGGATTTCATTCTAACGTGTATCAAATTATCAGCATGGGATGACAGTTTGATGGTATGTACATGTTGGCCCTGGTTGACCCCCAGGGGCTGGTGGGCGGGGCCAAAAAGGGTCAAATTGACTGAAATTTCAAAAAGCTTCTTCTCTACTCTCAGATATGGTAGAATCAAATACTCTTCATAGATGGAAGGGTCTTAAGGTGCTTTACCAAAATTGTGAATTTCATGACCCTGGGGTCTCACGTTTGCCCCTGGGGAGGGGGTAAACTTTACTATAGTTTATATAGGGAAATCACATTTTTGACTATTATTTGTTAAATTTCTATTGGAATTCATTCTAACGTGTATCAAATTATCAGCATGGGATGACAGTTTGATGGTATGTACATGTTGGCCCTGGTTGACCCCCAGGGGCTGGTGGGCGGGGCCAAAAAGGGTCAAATTGACTGAAATTTCAAAAAGCTTCTCTACTCTCAGATAAGGTAGAATCAAATACTCTTCATAGATTTGGTTTGGTTTGGTTTATTTTGTTTAACGTCCTATTAACAGCTAAGGTCATTTAAGGACGGCCTCCCGTGCGTGCGACATGCATGCGTGTAGTGAATGCGTATGTGTGTTTTGGGAGGCTGCGGTATGTTCGTGTTAAGTCTCCTTGTGATAGGCCGGAACTTTTGCCGATTTATAGTGCTACCTCACTGAAGCATACTGCCGAAGACATCCAGCAGCACACCCCACCCGGTCACATTATACTGACAACGGGCGAACCAGTCGTCCCACTCCGTGTATGCTGAGCGCTAAGCAGGAGCAGCAACTACCATTTTTAAAGACTTTGGTATGTCTCGGCCAGGGGACAGAACCCAAAGCCTTCCTCACGGGGGCGAACGCTCAACTAAAGGACTCTTCATAGATGGAAGGGTCTTAAGGTGCTTTACCAAAATTGTGAATTTCATGACCCTGGGGTCTCACGTTTGCCCCTGGGGAGGGGGTAAACTTTACCATAGTTTATATAGGGAAATCACATTTTTGACTATTATTTGTTGGATTTCTATTGGAATTCCTTCTAACGTGTATCAAATTATCAGCATGGGATGACAGTTTGATGGTATGTACATGTTGGCCCTGGTTGACCCCCAGGGGCTGGTAGGCGGGGCCAAAAAGGGTCAAATTGACTGAAATTTCAAAAAGCTTCTTCTCTACTCTCAGATATGGTAGAATCAAATACTCTTCATAGATGGAAGGGTCTTAAGGTGCTTTACCAAATTTGTGAATTTCATGTCCCTGGGGTCTCATGTTTGCCCCTGGGGAGGGGGTAAACTTTACTATAGTTTATATAGTGAAATCACATTTTTGACTATTATTTGTTTGATTTCTATTGGAATTCATTCTAACTTGGTTCAAATTATCAGCATAGGATGACAGTTTGATGGTATGTACATGTTGGCCCTGGTTGACCCCCAGGGGCTGGTGGGCGGGGCCAAAAAGGATCAAATTGACTGAAATTTCAAAAATCTTCTTCTCTACTCTCATATATGTTAGAATAAAATACTCTTCATAGATGGAAGGCTCTTCAGGTGCTTTACCAAAATTGTGAATTTCATGACCCTGGGGTCTCACGTTTGCCCCTGGGGAGGGGGTAAACTTTACTATAGTTTATATAGGGAAATCACATTTTTGACTATTATTTGTTAAATTTCTATTGGAATTCATTCTAACTTGGTTCAAATTATCAGCATAGGATGACAGTTTGATGGTATGTACATGTTGGCCCTGGTTGACCCCCAGGGGCTGGTGGGCGGGGCCAAAAAGGGTCAAATTGACTGAAATTTCAAAAAGCTTCTCTACTCTCAGATAAGGTAGAATCAAATACTCTTCATAGATTTGGTTTGGTTTGGTTTATTTTGTTTAACGTCCTATTAACAGCTAAGGTCATTTAAGGACGGCCTCCCGTGCGTGCGACATGCATGCGTGTAGTGAATGCGTATGTGTGTTTTGGGAGGCTGCGGTATGTTCGTGTTAAGTCTCCTTGTGATAGGCCGGAACTTTTGCCGATTTATAGTGCTACCTCACTGAAGCATACTGCCGAAGACATCCAGCAGCACACCCCACCCGGTCACATTATACTGACAACGGGCGAACCAGTCGTCCCACTCCGTGTATGCTGAGCGCTAAGCAGGAGCAGCAACTACCATTTTTAAAGACTTTGGTATGTCTCGGCCAGGGGACAGAACCCAAAGCCTTCCTCACGGGGGCGAACGCTCAACTAAAGGACTCTTCATAGATGGAAGGCTCTTCAGGTGCTTTACCAAAATTGTGAATTTCATGACCCTGGGGTCTCACGTTTGCCCCTGGGTAGGGGGTAAACTTTACTATAGTTTATATAGGGAAATCACATTTTTTACTATTATTTGTTGGATTTGTATTGGAATTCATTCTAACTTGGTTCAAATTATCAGCATGGGATTACAGTTTGATGTTATGTACATGTTGGCCCTGGTTGACCCCCAGGGGCTGGTGGGCGGGGCCAAAAAGGGTCAAATTGACTGAAATTTCAAAAATTTTCTTATCTACTATATGTTAGAATCAAATACTCTTCAGAGACTGACCCCATTAGGACTGATGGGTGGGGCCAAAAAGGGTCAATTTAGTTGGCCGAAGTATTTCAAATCTCAGGTGACCGTTAAGGCCCTTTGGGCCTCTTGTTTGCTTTCCTGCGTGTCGGGGAATTTACAATCCCGAGTAAATCGAGCACATCCAAACGAGCAATAAGAGTACACGATTTACATGTAGAAACAAATGGTAATCCCCCTACCCCCTGTCAACTACGACTACGTATTATGTCTTCAAAGACTGATCAAAGGGGGATAACCTGTGTTCTTATTCTGAGAAAGTCGAGGAACCCGTTGTTATGCCCAGTGGTTTCTTTATATCAATACTTGAAGCACAGACCTGCTTCCGCTACAAACAATCAACTGTTTCTCCATTATGGGGGTTATCCTTTGACCCGTTATCAGTTCAGTGTAGTCCTGAAGAAAGCGGTCAATTTTTGCCAATTTGAAGGTCCTTGGTATAGGTCCCACAGTTTTTGCATAGGAGCAGCTACGGAAGCAGCTAAAAGGGGGGGGGGGGGGGGGGGGGGTGGTACCCGATGACACTATCAAATCATGGGGTCGCTGGAAATCTGGGGTATATAGCAGGTAAATTCGACTCCCGGTCCACGATATTTTGTGAATTCAAAAACTATGCCTACGGTTTAAAACATTGCTAATTGTGAGTATTTTATATATTGTCAATTTTGAACGTTGTATTTTCTCCTAATTTGTGTTACTTTAGGTAATCAAAGAATAGTTACCGGGATGGTGGGGCTCCTCTTTTGTATACTGGGCCAGGACAGGTGCTAAGGATAGAGCTGGGGGTCTCAACCTTGGTCTCCAGAGACTGAATATGAGTTTTTTATGGTACGGTCAAGGTGGACGTCATTGGAAACGATTTGATGGGGTTAATGATTATCTTTTGAAAACCCAACCACCCCCTGCGTACCTGTTTATACATTTGGGTGCAAATGATTTGGTATCCGTCCCAAATAAGGAACTGATCAACATGATGACTTGCTCAATATTGAGGCTGAGGGTGCTTATACCCCAGACCACTATAGTTTGGTCAGACATACTGCCTCGTCTGTACTAGCATTGGGCACGTAACCCTGTTAAGATAGATCACGCTAGAAAGCGTACAAACAGTACTATCCGTTGTCTTGTGAAACGAGGGTGGATGAGTGATCCGTCACCCAAACATTACGAGTAAGGAATAAAGTTTGTTTCGAAATGATGGTGTCCATTTAAGCAGGATGGGCAATGCTGTGTTTTTGAACACCCTTCAGGCAGCTTTTGAGTCATTTATTGCTAGTGATAACGTTGAATTTCCACCCGTATAGACAAATCCGGGGGGGGGGGGGGGGGGGTCAACTTGACAGTGCCGCAAGTGTTGGGTGAGAGTTCTATATATCACTCTCTGTGGCGACAGGCCTCGGGGAGACACAGGGATAAAGGTATTCCGTCCAGTGCATGTGGTCAATCGGTACACCCGATATAGATTTCCGGAGGGCCGGGTTTTTGGGCATTTGAGATTAACCTTTGGCCCTGTCTCACTTTCTAGACTGAATGGAGGTATTGGCGAGCTATGATACCGAGCCGCGCTGATTTGCCCGTTTTGAATAACAGGTCATGTTATTTGGTACTTCAGTTCTCCCCGAGTCCCTGTGTCACATGCGGCTGTTTATGTCCATCTTATAGTCAGTCAAGTGTAGGATTAATTTTGATAATTGTAAATTTAATACATGTTACAATAAATGATAATTTAATATTTTAGTCAGTCTCTGTTTCATCTTTGCATTAATTTCAATTATTTGCAACTCGCCAAATAATCCCCCTTAATCAAAGGGAAACTACTCTGTTAAGCTTGTGCGGGAAATGGGTTTTGGTTTACCACGTCATCACTATGTATGACGTCAGCAGTTTCGGGGCGCCCGCTGTCGGTTTTGTCGCGTCACCAGTGTTTTGTGACGTCAGAGCCATCAGTTTCAGCTATCCGAAATTCCTGGTGTGGTTTTGAAACAGTCGCATATTATTTGAAAACCCTCCCACCCTCCCTTGTTTGACTTGCCATAATTTTTAACTGTAACACATACTGCTGTGGAGTTCTTTGCATTTGCAGTGGACAGTGCCCTTGTAGGAGAGGAATGTGGTCATCTACATCATGTAAAGGCGAATCTTTCTTGGACTAAAGAAGTATTGGTCTTGGACTCTACCCGGAAGTTGGTTGATATAGATCTATATCAAACAAAGTTGTGGACAGTATTAAACTTTTAAAATCTATTAAAATAGTAGTTCAGCTTAAATAAAATGTTTGCCAGTGTGGTGGCTTAGCTCAGTGTGTTACACATGTGGTGGTGGTGGTTGTGACTATGATATAACACGAGCAGGCCTGGCTATATAGTCAAAGCTGATTTTACAAGTCTATGTTTGACAGACACTACTTTCATTTTCTGTTTGGTCGTTGAACTTTAATCGTTTTTATGATGTGAAAAACATTACGTCATAATTTTGTATATATATCAATATAATATAATATCAATTTCATCCAGTGTATTTTGTCGCATAATCGTATTCAGATATATTTCTATCATTATTTATTTTAAAGTAGAATCGATAATCGGGGATCTCGGGGAGACACAGGGATAAAGGTATTCCGTCCATATCAGTTTTTTCGTACCACCTGTGAAGCCATATGGGGTACAGTTATGATTCACTCATTGGTTTTGTAATCCGGAGGAATCCACTTGACCTTCGATTACCGTGGGCGAGTGTTGTGGCCACTCCATGACGGGTACACCAGTGCATGTGGTCAATGGGTACACCCGATATAGATTTCCGGAGGGCCGGGTTTTTGGGCATTTGAGATTAACCTTTGACCCGGTCTCACTTTCTAGACTGAAAGGAGGTATTGGCGAGCTATGATACCGAGCCGCGCTGATTTGCCCGTTTTAAATAACAGGTCATGTTATTTGGTATTTCAGTTCTCCCCAAGTCCCTGTGTCACATGCGGCCGTTTATGTCCATCTTACAGTCAGTCAAGTATAGGATTAATTTTAATAATTGTAAAGGAGGTGGTGCATAGGAGGGCTAAATCTGCCCACGGCGATTTTTTTTCCGGAAACATATTTTTGTCAAAAGCATAATATCCCCGATTATGTGGGAGGAATTAATTTCCATTCCTCAATGTATATATATTCTTTTTTTGGTGATTTCATTATTTCCCCATCTAACTGCATAAGAAGCTAATGTTTTGACCACTAATTATTATAGAACACATTTTTATTTACTATTTGTGAAACAAATTCACCCCATTTGTTTAAGGTTTAATTTTGTATATGAATCATCACGCTCCGTGACACTAAAATTAAATCTCAGCCTAATTTGATGTCTTCCTTGTGAAAATCATTGTTTTTAACTTTTCATTTAAAGTCTAATACCACAAAGTTATTAATGGAGTACTATCAAAATTTCCGGTTAGAAATAATCTATGGATATTCATTAACATTTAATGAAACAAATTTATTTGGTGAATTACTGGATATGCCAAGATTTTATTATGTTAAATGCATACACCCCCAATTTTGGACAACATATCAAAGTACCGAAAGTACTGAAAAATAGAGGCAAATGCTAAAAATCCAACAAAAATAACAATGCAACCAGACTTTACTGCTTGTGTCAGACAGGGTGCTCCTTTTTAACCCTTGGGTTTTTAATACAATTTACTTCATGACTTTTCTTTGTAAGCAAAAATCTTTTGTTATCCAGTAATTTTTGATGATTTTTTTTGGTTGTGTATCAAGATTAATATGCAAACATGTTTTTTAATAGCAAAATTTGATAGTACTCCAACGATTATTACATTTTATCTACTTAACAAATAAAAGAAAATTTCAAGAAGGTAATTTTTTTACTGATCATTTTGTTAAAAAAGCTGTAATTACACTTTTTTAGCCCACCATCATCAGATGGTGGGCTGTTCAAATCGCCCTGCGTCCGTGGTCCGTCGTCCGTCCGTCCCTCCGTCCGTCCCTCCGTCCGTCCGTCCCTCCGTCCGTAAACAATTCTTGTTATCGCTATTTCTCAGAAAGTACTGAAGGGATCTTTCTCAAATTTCATATGTAGGTTCCCCTTGGTGCCTAGTTATGCATATTGCGTTTTGAGACCAATCTGAAAACAACATGGCCGACAGGCAGCCATCTTGGATTTTGACAATTGAAGTTTGTTATCGCTATTTCTGAGAAAGTACTGAAGGGATCTTTCTCAAATTTCATATGCAGGTTTCCCTTGGTGCCTAGTTATGCATATTGCGATTTGAGACCAATTGGAAAACAACATGGCCGACAGGCAGCCATCTTGGATTTTGACAATTGAAGTTTGTTATCGCTATTTCTGAGAAAGCACAGAATGGATCTTTCTGAAATTTCATATGTAGGTTTCCCTTGGTGCCTAGTTATGCATATTGCGTTTTGAGACCAATCTGAAAACAACATGGCCGACAGGCAGCCATCTTGGATTTTGACAATTGAAATTTGTTATCGCTATTTCTGAGAAAGTACTGAAGGGATCTTTCTCAAATTTCATATGCAGGTTCCCCTTGGTGCCTAGTTATGCATATTGCGTTTTGAGACCAATCTGAAAACAACATGGCCGACAGGCAGCCATCTTGGATTTTGACAATTGAAGTTTGTTATCGCTATTTCTGAGAAAGCACAGAATGGATCTTTCTGAAATTTCATATGTAGGTTTCCCTTGGTGCCTAGTTATGCATATTGCGTTTTGAGACCAATCTGAAAACAACATGGCCGACAGCCAGCCATCTTGGATTTTGACAATTGAAATTTGTTATCGCTATTTCTGAGAAAGTACTGAAGGGATCTTTCTCAAATTTCATATGCAGGTTCCCCTTGGTGCCTAGTTATGCATATTGCGTTTTGAGACCAATCTGAAAACAACATGGCCGACAGGCAGCCATCTTGGATTTTGACAATTGAAGTTTGTTATCGCTATTTCTGAGAAAGTACTGAAGGGATCTTTCTGAAATTTCATATGTAGGTTTCCCTTGGTGCCTAGTTATGCATATTGCATTTTGAGACCAATCTGAAAATAACATGGCCGACAGGCAGCCATCTTGGATTTTGACAATTGAAGTTTGTTATCGCTATTTCTGAGAAAGTACTGAATGGATCTTTCTGAAATTTCATATGTAGGTTTCCCTTGGTGCTTTGTTATGCATATTGCGTTTTGAGACCAATCTGAAAACAACATGGCCGACAGGCAGCCATCTTGGATTTTGACAATTGAAGTTTGTTATCACTATTTCTGAGAAAGTACTTAATGGATCTTTCTGAAACTTCATATGTAAGTTTCCCTTGGTGCCTAGTTATGCATATTGCATTTTGAGACCAATCTGAAAATAACATGACCGACAGGCAGCCATCTTGGATTTTGACAATTGAAGTTTGTTATCGCTATTTCTGAGAAAATACTGAAGGGATCTTTCTCAAATTTCATTTTGAGGTTCCCCTTGGTGCCTCATTATGCTTGTTGTTTTTTGAGATCAATTGGAAAACAATATGGCCGACAGACCGCCATCTTGAATTTTGACAATTGAAGTTTGTTATCTCTATTTCTCAAAGTACTGAATGGATCTTTCTCAAATTTCATAAGTAGGTTCCCCTTGGTCCCTTGTATTGCATTTTTGGACCAGTCTGTCCTGAAAACAACCTGGCAAACAAACAGCCATTATCGTTAAATCTCAGATTTCTTATATAGCTAGGATTCCCTTGTTTGAAAAGTACTGGATGGATGTCTCAATTTGCACAGATTAGTAAAATGAAGGGAAAAGTAGAGAAAAGATCAATCTGACATGGAACCTATGAAGATCATTCAATGGTGGGCGCCAAGATCCCTCTGGGATCTCTTGTATTATACAAATTCATACTAAACACACATGTTTTTATAAAATATAACATCACATGAGACTATCAATGCAATATGAAATTTATCAAGTACGTTTGTACGAGAAATATACTGAATTTAAAAGGGAGGGTACACATTTTTTACAGAAATCATGTTAGGTGGCGCTGCGTATACAGCATTTGCCAATTTTCGTTTTAGTGTCTAAAATGACATGTATTTGGTAAAAGTCTATCATAATATCATGCATAAAATAATATTCGGCCGTGGGCCGCCATGCACCACCTCCTTTAATACATGTTAAAATAAAACATAATTTAATATTTTAGTCAGTCTCTGTTTCATCTTTGCATTAATTAAGATATATAACATAGCAACACAAATGACAAAGGGAGACAACTGTATGACTGGTGCCCTGACCGGGCTTTGAACTCATGATCTACAGCACCAAACCGCCTTGCCAGAAATACCCGCAGCTATATACATTTTCGGTATGGTGTGTGTACATACATGTTAACCGTGTGGCGTTTTAGCGCCTCCATAGAACAAGGACATTTTAATTGCAAATGTGTAAAAATCTTAAGTGAATAATAGTATTGTATTAATATTGTGTGTTAGATAACGTCTTCAGTACTGTGAGGATAGGAAAAAAACGTATTGTTAATATTTTGGTAAGTGTAACTTTGTTTCAGTATTTTCAGGTAATTCAATTAAGATTGCAACAGCAAATACGATATCAACTATCAAATAGGACATAAATAATAGTGATTTAAAAAGTGTGATCCATTTGAATGGAAAAGAAATTCTGTCAAGCGTCTTCCTTTTATGTGTTCATTTCGGAAAATTACCAGCTATTCATTTACTGCGTTAAACATGCATGTAAACATGACATTTACATCCATGTTTCCATTAACACATACAACTTCATGATGTCAGATCGAATTTGTGTTTTTGTGATCAATGTCCAATGTTTGAAGTGACTGAATTATGGTTTTATAGTAGATCGCTTTTTAGTTCTGTTTAAATTTGTTTAAAGTCCTATCAACAGCTAAGGCCGCTTTTTATCTAATTTGTGTGCCCTGCAGGTAGGGCGTAAGAATTGTACCTGCTGCCCCCATTGCATTGATAGTAGGAGGCGACTAAATTTTGGATCTTATCTTTTCTCTTTCTGAACAACTTTCTTCTTTGTAATGTCTCGCTTGACAATGCTTCACTTTTGGCCTTTAGTTAAGCGTTCGCCCCTGTGAGGAAGGCTTTGGGTACTGTACCCTGGCCGAGACATACCAAAGTCTTTAAAAATGGTAGTTGCTACTCCTGCTTAGCGCTCAGCATATTTGGAGTGGGACGACTGGTTCGCCCGTTGTCAGTATAATGTGATCGGGTGGTGTGTTCTGCTGGGTGTCTTCGGCAGAATGCTTCAGTGAGGCAGCACTATAAATCGGCAAAAGTTCTGGCCTATCACAAGGAGACTTAACACGAACATACCGCAGCCTCCCACACCACACCACACGCATGCATATCGCACGCACGGGAGGCCGTCCTTAAATGACCTTAGCTGTTAATAGGACGTTAAACAAAATAAACCAAACCAAACCTCTGGAGTCACTGCGATGTCTTGCCCGTTCACGTTTTTTTGGTTTAATATTGCCAATTCTGGCCACCTGCCTATAAATCCGTAGAGCCAATGTTTTGTGAATTCCCTGTCTTTTCCTGTAACTCTACACATACTTTTTGATAACTCCAGAACTTGCCATCTGGACAAACCATATCCTAAATGTGCCATGTTGATACAGGGGTTCGCAAGCTGTTCCTCCTGTTTTTCGGTAAATACAGGACTTTACCGGCGCGAACGTCAATCCTATCATGATGAGAAAGACGGAACCACAGGGTGGATTCTGGTACTCCGTGCATCCGTGCAGCCTTTCTGATAGGAAATTTCCGTTGTTTTCATGTCATTAAATGCATTCTTCAAATTTAATGCTGGATATGACATTGTGAGTACTACCGAGTATTTCTGGGGAAAAAATCACCTAGATGAGTAGATCTACTTTATTTGAGTAAGGGAAACATAAGTTGTAAATTTGTAGAATTATTAAACCATTTCGCAATTTAAAAAACATTGGGCCTAATAAAAGTGAAGTAAAACATTTTTTTATTATCGCCTGTTAGGGCTTCCGTATGATTAGCATTCATGTGGTTAAACAGAGATGAACTTGATTTGCATTACAATTTAAATGTCATTTTATTCTCTTTAAATCTGTCATATTTAAGGTGCACCTTGGTATACGTCGTTTGTTAGCTCTTTTGAACATTGAATACGTTTATATACATTATATATTTGCGTAAATATAAATATAAAACATAGGTATGCTTGCTTCTAAACATTATTTAATGTCATGGTATGTATGCTTTACGTTGGTAAGCTGGGTCAGATTCATATTGCGAATCAAGTGGCCCGGCATTTGAATGATGGCGCGATCGTCTGCTCTTGCATGGAGCCTGAACTCAATGATTGGGTTTTGCATTTTTACAGCGTTTTGGGAGATTTTACACGATTTATAATTAAGTACACACGTTAAGGTATGACAAATGTCTAATGTTGCAATGTTTGGGAAGTCTAATTTAATAGTTTAGTTGTTGAGTGGACGGTAGTTTGGGGTTCATGCATATTTATGAGGATGATGTGATCCAAAATGTAAACAAAATGCACATGACACTTCCGTACACATTTAATGCACTGTATTCAGCAGGACAGTTATTTGATACAATTTAATTACACATTTTTGGTAAATATTCTCATTATTTTGACTTTTCTTACCAATTTCTCTTGATTTCTCGCAAAACAGCGTTGAAAACAAGTATATAAGAAGTATGTCGTCTGTTACAGCTAGCCGGAAGTGATGTAAAAACAGGTGCGCAAGATTACCGGACGCGCAACTCAACCGGACACAGCTGTATATCATGAAAATGAATCAGCAATGTAAAAAGACTATACCCAAGACAAATTAATAAAAAGGATATCTTCCTGATAAGTTTAAAATTATATAAATATCAAGCAGTCTTTTGACTCTTTTTTTAGTAAACAATCATGTCAATCAAATAGTGGGAGGTTCTAGAATAATTAAACTTTATGAAATGATATAAATTGGTGAAGTTACCGATCTAACAACGCCGCGTATTAACACCTCAAAATGGCGTCTGCTCTATTGTTGTTTGCAGTGCTGTTTCTAGGTACTGTAGACTCAAATAACCTGAAGAGAAGAAAGAATGGGAAAGACCAATGGAACGAATGTCCCAATATTGAAGGGTTCTTCAGCTATGATTCTAACTCACCATGCGGTAAGACTCTTAATAAACATTATTAATAAACAGCAACTCTTTCGAAGACTAATAAGTTTTAACATTATACCACGTGAATGTAAACTAATTCGTTTCTACTATACCAGGTGTCAAGACAATTGATAATTTCTTTACGATAGTTCTTACTTATTATTTAAGTTAATTGATATCCTGTATTCTGTTGTATATAGAACGTGTTGGATTCGCTTTATCACGAATGAACCGATACATTTGTTGCTAACTTAAGTTTCTCCTTTGATTCGTCTCGTTCTGTTTGTTGGAAAATTATTCTTTTTAAGCTTTGGAATTTTATTTGATAACGAATGACAAAAACGTTTTTTGTAAAAACCAAGCTCGTCACAGGCAAGAACTGCAGCTAAACTACCATCTCCAAAACGTTTGGTATACGTGGAGATCCATTTCTGCATTGTAATGAAAAAAATACATATCACACTATATGGACATTGAAAATGAAGAATACCCAGTACTATAAGAAATGACTTCGGTTAAGTTAATTATAATATTTAAAACTTCTGTATTTGTATTTCGTTAGCATATGATTGTTGTTCACATTGCAGTTATTACGCAGTGTTATGTTCGCTTTTGTTATCTTATTATATAGGAAACCCTAAATAAATAAACGCTTACATGTGCACAATTTCATATGTATATATATTATACCTGTGTAATTGACCATGATCAACTATGTCCGTAGCATCTACACAAAATAACGCTTAGATTCCCATATGAGCTGTCCTGTCTTTTTTGAGTGATAGACTCCCTTCAAGAAGTCATTTCCGTCATAATAAAGTTTTTGCTGTGTTAACATAAACTATGTTAGTGCTGTCAGCGGTTTTCTGTACACCTCTTGAATCGCTGCCCTACTTTACAATCTGATGAACAGAAAAGCAATCTGCATGGTCTACTCACCTGTACATTTGGACGTTACAGAGCAAACATGCCACAGTTGAATAAAGCTACACTCCGTTGAAAATCTACACATTTTATCAGAAAACTATCTAATATATATAAATATATTCAGATGTACACGACGAGCATGTATATCCACAATTACATCACCTTTAAGATCCCACATATAGCTCCGTTGGTGATTTCGTTATTTTACATAGGTTCTGGGACAAATGTCGCTTTTTACCTCGGATCGGTGATCACAAAATAGACTGTCACTTAGTAGCTTTAAATATAGGACACATAGAAAAGGTCGAGACAGTAAGGACTTGTTTCACCATCACTCATAGTTATTGCTTATCCCCGCAATTTATCATTGTTGAACAAAATGTAATGATAGAATTGCATGGAATTGTTCAAATTCAATGCAACACAGCTGGTCACAAATAATTTAAAACAATCAATTGCAAATATCATGCTATTGGACAACAGGTAAAAACCATAAAATAAAGACCTGTCCATAAAGAAATAAACAATATATGCTCATCAGTATGAAGGTATACTTAGTGTTCAAGTATCAATTAACTCTATTAACGTGGCCGTGTTATGGTACGCAGGGTTATTGCTGGTCGTTAGCTCGCCTGGTCTACAACACCGGTGAGTTTATGTCATGATTCAGCGTATGTATTACCTTTAAATCGCTACTTGTCCGAATGGCCATCTGACCCATGTTTCCTCCGTTGACTGCGCCGTATGTCAACTTTTATTTTATAATTGCTGCTCCTCAATGTCAAAACCAAATTTGGTCTGAAACATTAATGGGGAGAGCAATCATTTGATATGCATCAAGCAAGTCGCTTCCCGTCTGAATAATTTATTGGGCTTTATAGAAGGAATTAATTAAATTAGTTTGACCCTTGGGACAAAGGATGTGTCTCAATGGTAGATTTCTTCAATAGCCGTTCAAACCAAATTTTGAATGAAATTGAGATAGACACAATCACTTCAAAAATAATTAAAGTTCGTTAAACAGCTAGGGACACATTTAGCTTTAAATTATGTTGATGACTATATTGACAAGTAGTTACCCACTGCTGACAAAAAACATATCAGAAAACAAATTCTTAGTGGGTTTTTGTCTGAAAGTGGTGTGAGCATAAAAAATCTTTAATGTATTTACATGTACTTAAAGGTAAGTCATGCCGACCTAACGACACTATATATTCTGTTCACACCTGTTTCTTTGTATGCTAATTTATACAATTGCTCATGTGATTGTTAAAATATTGCAGGCCCCCAGCACTGGCATAAACGATACCCATTATGTGGAGCCGACAAACAAAGTCCTATCAATATCGACACTGACAAAACTAGGTGTGAAGACGACGGACGAGTCCACTACAGACACTCTGGAGAAGTTGGAGGAATATTTGAAAATAACGGTACTTTTTTTAAGTCATATTTTGTGAATCAGTATAGCATTATTAATGGAAGAAATTACTGATTTGAAAATATTTTCTATGTCATTAAATATTATCAATGATATTAAGTACCAGACAACTACAATATATAGTTTTCTTTTTTTAACAAATTATTTTGTTTTGGAGGTTGTTGACTTCATCTAAAAATATCTGTCATTGTTGAACTAATGTTACGACTTTCAGCCGGACACAGTTCTAAACGAATTAACTACTCTTATATCTTAATATTTTAAAGGTCGCGCGCCTAACTTCGTTGTGAAAAAAGATCACTTGAGAAATATACTAATTCTGGGTGATGACGAAGATAATGATAACGGTGATAATACCGGATATGTTTTTAAAGAACTACATTTCCATATCGGGGCGAGCGGATCTTCCTATGGATCAGAACATACTGTTAACAATCAAGGGTACAAAGGAGAGGTAAGTCAAGTATATGATGGTATACTAACGCATTTGGTTTTATTTAAAGACTGAATATGAAAACTTTTAGTAAATGTCGTGTAACATTGTAGCATTAGATCAGTTTATCATTTAATGACAGATGATATTAAACCCTGGCATGAAGATCAGTCAAACTAATAAGAAGCTCATCCATTAACCACTGTGGTATCATGATTATGAACTCAGTCTTTAGACATTTCAATAAACTTACAAAAATTGTAAACAGATACACATGGTACACGAGAAACTGAAGGGAGGAAACAACAAAAAGGACACCGACGACAAGAAGGACAAAGATGACAAAAACGAAAATGGTGGTCAACAGGACACCCTTGTTTTAGGAAGGTTCTTTAATGTAAGTAACTCCTCATAACTGCAATGTATCGTTATGGATACCAAACCCCGACAGGAAGTCCAACGTTTATTGCTATAGAAAAACAAGATTAATGCGAATGTACATGCTTTGTTTCCTTGACTTTTTGACTTATGTTTTGATATTGCGCCAGTTGATGTTGACGTGATTTTTCAATCATTCTTAATTTTATGCGCAGGTAATTGAGGAGTGTTGCAGTTATGCAGATAAATTGATTTCAAGATACATAACCAAAATCCCGAATTATATGGACGAGACAGGTAACAATCATAAAATATTGCCCTTAAAGTATTACATCCGGGCACATTTTAGTAGGAGACCAATTGAATGTTTTGGCTAAATACCTTATTTGACTTAGTGTTATGACGTGGCGGGTCGACATCTTCTAAATCAAAATCTAGATGACACATACATGCTTTATAAAGTAATGTGTTGTTAGTAATGTGTGGCTGTTTCACACCAGGTATGTGCAGGCTAAATGTCTGATGTCTGGTGATGGCGCCAAATAAAATTAAGGTACACGTGACACCTGCAGTTGCTTAAACGTTCGGATTTAACGCGAACGGTTTTCAACTTTCCACTCATAGCCATTTCTATGACTAATTTATTATCGAATTTCATAGAAACGTATTCATACGCAAGATATAACTTATGTGAAAACCAACTCGTATCTGGAAATAATAAAATGATTTGTAATTATATTGATCATCAACACGTATATTTGTTCTATATTAATACCGAATCGGCTGTTATCCCTTTTAAAGTAATTTGAATATTAACTTTCAGAATATAAATGTATATAACTCGCACACACTGATTCATAGTATAATGATCTACCAAACAGGAACAATTGACATTAACTTATGAAAAGTCCTTATCTTTGAATGTTCCATGGAAAACATCTTAGTTAAGGAACTTTCCTTAATTGTATTAATGCTTTCCTTAGGAAAATGTTATGATAAGTAAATTCCTCAAAATCTAGGTACTGCTGATGAAACTTTGGCTGGATGATATATTTTACAGAGGCGCATGTCAAGCCAAGCCGGATGTTACCCCGGGATGGGAAATTTTATACGTACGTTGGCTCTAGCACAACACCCGTGTGTAAACTGGATGTTCTGTGGACTTTGTTCAAGACTCCTACCACTGTCTGTGAGACGGTAAGACTACTTTTCATGTATTTCTTTAACACTCCTTATAGATACTTTCTAATGCTATCTTTAACCTTAAACCACGTATACAGGAATATTTCCGGATCATGTTCTTTTCAATGTGACATTCCCTCTCGCTTTCTTCTATATTTAAAAAAAAAATTCATACCCTATTTCATTTCAACGACTTCTGGATGTCCAGACTTTTGAGTCCCTGACATCACTGACGAGTCCTAGAATGACGAAACAGCTGTTTGATCAAGTTTTATAACTAGTAAATCCCTTTTTAAATGCGCTATCCACTTGTATTATGATTTAGAATTCACTGCTTTGTGGTAATCTCTTCTGCTACAAAGATTCACTGTTCCGTTGTAGTCGCTTTTACATCCTTACGAATAATGAGATTTGTTCAAATATCTAAAATTTGCGAAATTAAACAATTTGATTAGGCTAGAAGTCCCTTCTGAATTTCCACATTTTTGGCCTCATGCATCACTTAGGAGTCCTAAAAGAATAGAACAACTTTATGATATCCCTAGTATTACTGATCAGTCCATAGGAAGGAAAACCAGCTGTATGATGTCCTCAGCAATACTCACAAGTCCATAAAAGGACATAACAATTATGTGTTGTCCCTAACATCACTGACGAGTCCTAGGACTAAAAAGCTGTGTGATGTCCCTAACATCACTGACGAGTCCTCCAAGGACGAAACAGCTGCATGATCCTTTTGTCGTTCTGTATTATTTTTAAGCACTTTCTGTATGCATGTACGTGTTACATTCAAATGGAGTTAATCCTCTCTGTTGAGATACTGATGCCACTTGATCTACTAATGTCTGTGTTACATCTTTATGAAATTTATTTGCATTGTTTTCTCTCAATTCAAGTGTTATTATTATCGATACGCTCGAAATTATCATTTATACATGTGTATGGGAGAAAAACACTGTTGTACTGTGTTATAAATTAGACTTTCTGATGAATCTTTTTGAGTGAATATATTTGGAATCAACTGAAGAGTCACAATGATGTGTAAATGAATGATTTCTTACTGAACAAAAATGTAATTGAAAATATAATTGCATCGCTCGGTAAGCGTTTTAAAAACTAGAAAGTAATCATAGCCTTGTTTTTCATTTTCCCGAAATCTCAGCGGAAAAATTTAATTAGGAAAATCAAATAGAACACAAAATACAAATACGGTGATATGGTATTATGATTTTGTATTGCGATTGTGTATGGTGATATTTTGATTGTATTGTATGGTGATATTATAATAAAAATGATTTGTTATATGGATATCGTATTATGATTTTTGATAGTAATTATAATTTTATATGAAGATATTGTAATTTGATTTTGTATTGCGATACAGTATTACTATTTTGTATGGTGATATTGCATTATGATTTTATATTTAAATTTTGTATAACGACATGGTATCACATTAAATAACGTAATCATTATTACTTTTTTCAGAATTTTAAGGTTCTGATGGATTTAGAAACATGGGAAGCTGGGAATCCTCCACGGAGCAAATTCGGAAATAATCGTCCAATCCAACGCTTCGATGTTGGTGACGTCAGAACAAACTTCGGAAAGAGGTGCAGAGACAATTAGAAGTCAGATTGAATCTTTTACACTAAATTTTCAACTTTGTCCTGTGATATGTATTTAGGATTTTATTTCAAGACAGTAAAAACAATTGCCTTTCTTCCAATTCAAGCTTGTTTCCTTTACATGATACCTAAAATTATCTGTGAAGGATATAATTTTGGTTAAATAGAAAACTATAGAATATGTTACAATATATTGAGGACATCTATCAACTTTTAAAATCTGTTTTAAATACTTAGAATTGTTGTCACGATGTCTGTATTTTGAATATAAAGGAAAACACATTTATACTAACTGGCGTCGAGTTTTTATACTGTTATGAACTATTTTCTTCCTTCAGACGCTTTTCTCTTTAATATCATAATAAACTTAGATATTTCATTGTCATATTTATTTTTTGTTACTTTATAAACCTTTATCATGTCATCTTTGATTATATAAAACCACAGAACATGTTATTTGGGTTCCCTTATTATGTCCAGTTATGATAAATTACATCCTAAAATCGTACTACTAGCATTTGTATCTACGGTTAACGTAAAAGAGAGATATGATATAGCATTGTCATATTCCAAATTAATTCATATGAACAACATTTAATCATCATTCACGAAAGTTGGACGACTTGCTGATGTAGTGTTGCTGAAACGGAATTCTCTTCACGTACTTATGATCAATGTGAGTCTGTCTAAAGTTATCCCTCTGACCTTTTTCTCGCTTCTTCAAGGGGTTTATTTGTAATAAATGTCTTTTCTCTCTCTCAAGTATATGCATAGATTTACATTATGAAGTGTGAAATTTGAATAAGTATTTGGATGTTAATTTTTGAATTTGGCCAATCATTTGCATACATTTACACCAATAACTCATAACGAAAAAAATATCCACCAAAACACTATAATTACGACAGATTTCTGTCAGAGTTAGAACAGGTTGGTCTGTCTTGATGTGTGTATTCGGGCGGACGTGGGCATCTCGTGACGGCACAAAGCATCAGCGTGCTGTCACTCAGATTAGTCTGTCTTGATTCACGACAGGACGCTATGTTTTAGAGATATGGTTCGCCCGTTGTCAGTATAATGTGACCGGGTGGGGTGTGCTGCTGGGTGTCTTCGGCAGTATGCTTCAGTGAGGTAGCACTATAAATCGGCAAAAGTTCCGGCCTATCACAAGGAGACTTAACACGAACATACCGCAGCCGCCCAAAACACACATACGCACTCACCACACGCATGCATGTCCAACGCACGGGAGGCCGTCCTTAAATGACCTTAGCTGTTAATAGGACGTTAAACAAAATAAACCAAACCAAACCAAACATTAAAGATAACTATTTCATTGTATTAACGCAAATGTAACAGCATATTACCTGTTGATGGAGCATCACGGTAAAACATTATTTTCTATTAATTGTACGATATTTACTACTAGTTATATTTCTAAGCTATTCACATCGATTTCCAGTGTCCAGTTTGATCTCGCGATTTAGTCGGGAACCCCTCTCAAATGTAGCGCTGATATGTCACGTGGCTGATTTGAAAGACAGAAACACAATATGCATGCGGAGACACAATACGTAAACATCTATTTTCCGACATCGGATTTGGTTATAGTTGTGGCAGATATTTGGAATCTCAAAGTCAATTCAGAATTATGAAAAGGTGACATTTATTCCCAACATTGACAAAATTACACTTTCAGCAACAGGCAAAGCTAACCATACATTCACGTTTGCTTCTGTCAAGACTCTTACCGGCAATGCCGCAGAATACATTTATCGTCCAGATCACCGCGCTTGCATGAACATGTCTCTGTTATACATATTTCGCTAGCGAAAAATTCTATGGATTTCTTTTACCATCATTTATTTTGTAACTGACGATGTAACCCTTTTCAACCTTAGACAAGGATGTCATTTTGTTAACAAGTGTGCTGTGCGCATGCGTATATATATATGACGCAAAAAAATGACATACCCAGACTGATGATCTACAGCTAAAGATTGACCTTTAAAAAGTATCAAATGTACATATTGCAGCGAAATTCAATTGTTGTTCATAAGGTGATACACTTGGTCTACATTTGGAATTATAAACACTGTTGTGTTGAGTGACAGCTTAAATATAAATTTTACATTACATTTACCACTAAATGTGAGGTTACGTCATATTTTTTATACTTTATTAACTTTTATTTTGCATTACATTAAATGAGAGTTACTTAAGGGTCATCTATATAGCAGAATAATGTTGAATTTCAAACACGATTAAATATGTAAAAATGTGCACAAAAATTGTCACGTGATATACCAAAATGTTTGTTAGGACATGTAATTTCTTACAATTTGCAGTAGATGCTATCAGTTTCTTCTATAGAGTTACTTTGTGGTAAGATAAAGCATGGAATAGTTCTGAGTCACTAAAATAACTAAACGAGAAAAATAGCCAAATTGTTCTGCTTTGTGTCTATAGCACAGGGTAGGAGCATTTATTTGAATATATGTACGTATAAACACATATTTTGATTTGACCGTGCAATACAGATGGCGGCAGTGAATAATTGTATACCGATAGGACATAAAAGGAGACATTTCAATCAATAAAAATGCTCCTATATCAATACTTGTAAGACATCTGATCATAGTAAGAAGGACTTTTTTAAGTTAAACTGGTGAGTTTGTGGCCTCTTTCTGAAATAGGCATAGTTTACCCCAAACTCAACATTTTTGATGTTTGAAATGCCTCCTTATATGCCGTAATTTTGTGATATTACTCATGATCGCCATTTGCATTTCAATTACAAAATAAAAACAGTGTTTATACAAATTATCAAGCCAAATCTGGTCAAACCAATGCCCCTATTTAGTACTTTAGACACTTGTGAGAAAAAAGGACATGGCTATTTCGTGCAATACATACGCACTCGCCACACGCATGCATGTCGCACGCACTGGAGGCCGTCCTTAAATGACCGTAGCTGTTAATAGGACGTTAAACAAAATAAACCAAACCAAACCAAATCGTGCAATATATGCGATACAAATGAGCTAATTATATCCCCCTGAAACACGCATCTTTGCATATGTTTTGATGAAATTTACAAACAGCTTACCAAATTACATGTCAACAGCAAGTCCCACGGTTTACCATGATACATATATACAAGCTATTTCTGTTAAATTGTACCATAGAAGGAATTCATAGGCTTGTAAAATATCACTGTTTTGACTTGATTTGCTGTTTAGATGCTCCTTAAGCCGTGCTTTACATTACCCGAAACCTCATATCACATCAATTATAAACTTTTTATTACATCAATTGTAAAGTTAGACATTTTATTTCATCCACTGTTAACGTTGAAATTGTATAACATCAACTCGGATGTTAAAATTACATAGACTGGAAATGCATTTATTGAAAACGTATTTTATAATCAATGACCTTTGTATTAAACTAGGACATACTCGTTTAGATCCCCAGCCAAGTGAGCCCAGTCGTTGGTAGTGCCATCTCGCCGAAATGTTACGTTACATTAACCTAAGTTTTATGTATCATTTACTGTAAATGTGACGTTACATTAACCGTAAATTTTGTCTCATTTACTGTAAATGTGACGTTACATTAACCGTAAGTTTTGTCTCATTTATTGTAAATGTTACGTTACATTAACCGAAGTTTTGTCTCATTTACTGTAAATGTTACGTTACATTAACCGTAAGTTTTTTGTCTCATTTATTGTAAATGTGACGTTACATTAACCTAAGTTTTATGTATCATTTACTGTAAATGTTACGTTACATTAACCGTAAGTTATATGTATCATTTATTGTAAATGTGACGTTACATTAACCGTAAGTTTTGTCTCATTTACTGTAAATGTGACGTTACATTAACCGTAAGTTTTATGTCTATTTATTGTTAATGTTACGTTACATTAACCGTAAGTTTTGTCTCATTTATTGTAAATGTGACGTTACATTAACCTAAGTTATATGTCTATTTACTGTAAATATTATTTATGTGACATTAATCGTAAGCTTTGAATCTCATTTACTGTAAATGTGGCGTTTAACATTACATTGCCCTCATAGCATTTTTCTTGTCTTCGTTTGACACTGAAAATAGTGTTCACTCCAACATAATCAATATATCCATTTAACTGTAGTTATTTGGGGGGGAAATCTCCATAGCTACGTGAATTCGTTAAAGAAGGAGGTTCCAAACTATGTTGATTTCAATGGTCTTACTTAAGAATGTTACCCCTTTTGGGAGTTGATCGGGCCATGGCCTCGCATTATCAAAGTCCATGGCTTGGCCTTACATTTCACATGATTATCCATTTGCCTGAATAACTAATAAAATAATGAAATAAGCAAACAAAGAAAGCATGTAAAAGATCAAATGATTACAAATGATGTTTTCTTTCTTCCAATATGAACGTCGGAACCAAAACTTAAGATATTATGCCAAGGATTGCTTTTCAACATTTTATTAATTGTGATATTTTTCACCTATAAAAAGATGTTTACATAAATTGTGAAAGTGCCATATATGTCTTTAACGTGCCTTCTTTCCTTATTTTCAAACCATTCAAAATATTTGAAGTAAAATTAAAGTGAGGCCCCTCTTGACGTTTTGATGGATGATATTGAACTCCGGAGACATCCCTGTTGTATGTGTATAGAGTAGAAAAAATACCCTACGTCCTCTTTAACCATGAACTCGTAGTTTTGTCATTATTGAGGTTCTCAAAGGAAATGATGGATCAATCGTTCATAAAATGTAAGAAGTAAGTGGTTCATATTTGCATATCCATATAAAGACAGAATGGTTACGGTCTTTTGAAGACGTACAGTAGTTGCTAATGTGTATGTGAATTGCGTAATGGAGGCCTTGTTTAGAGAGGTGGGGCGTATATAGGTTTCTGTTAGTAAAGAGATCAAGCAAGAGTACCATTACCGCACCAGGGCCCAGATTTATAAGTGCACGAGATTCCTTAACAATATATTGCAACAGGTATTTCCTTTTCTTTCCTGAGAATTCTTTAAAACTTCTGTGAAACTGAGGCCAAGGTGGGGACAGATCGCCAACAAGCTCAATTATCATCACAAACTTCAGTGTCCTCTTTCCTCACGAATTTGCTCGGATCACCCCAGTGAAAGGATCTGACACTAATATCGAAGTTCTAACTGATGGAAGAATAACCTTAATATCTTAGTTACCTTTTAGACCAAAAGTTTGGTTTGGTTTAGACCAAAAGAAATAAATTATTTTCAGAGATATCACTTATGTTATTGAAACAAGAATCTTTCTGCCCTGCAGGTAGGGCGTAAGAATCGTACCTGCTGCCCCCATTGCATGATCGTAAGAGGCGACTAAATTTGGGATCTTATCTTTTCTCTTCTTTATTAACAACTTTCTTCTTCCTAACGTCTCCCTTGATACTGCCTCACTTTTGGCCTTTAGTTGAGCGTTCGCCCCTGTGAGGGAGGCTTTGGGTTCTGTCCCCTGGCCGAAACATACCAGAGTCTTTGAAAATGGCAGTTGCTGCTCCTGCTTAGCGCTCAGCATACAAGGAGTGGGACGACTGGTTCGCCCGTTGTCAGTATAATGTGACAGGGTGGGGTGTCCTGCTGGGTGTCTTACACTAAAAAAATTGCTTGATTTTACTTAAAATAAGTAAAACAATTACTCATTTTAAGTAAAAAGTTTGTAACTATAGCAATCACAACTAGTAATTCACAATCACTCTAAGTTATTCCTAACACAGCTACTTAGTTATTACTTGTTTTTACTCAGTAAATTTATTACTTGTTGTTACTCAGTAACTTTATTACTTGTATTTGCTCAGTAAATTTATTACTTGTATTTACTCAGTAAATTTATTACTTGTCTTTATTCAGTAAATTTATAACTTGTTGTTACTCAGTAACTTTATTACTTGCATTTGCTCAGTAAATTTATTATAGTCGACATTATTCAGTATGTAAAGGAACTATACTTTCAAGAATAGAGATGCAGTCTGAAAATGACATTTAAATGGCTGTGATGTTAGTAAGATATATAGGTATAATGATGATTTATCTCTTTCCCCCATGATGACACCATATGACACTTGGCCATTTCCATGGAGTGTTTTACAACTTTACCCATTAAGTATTAAAAACTAATAAAAAGACAAAACTGCAATTCAATACCCACTGCATTCATAATATTTTGTTTGTATTTCACTGATTGTTAGGTGTCATTATGCAAATGAATATAGAGGCTTAATATATATGTTGTCATCATTTGGGGAATGGATCTCGTGCTTTGCATCTTTAAACACTGAATAAATGAAAACATGTATCATTTTGAAACAAAAGTGATTTTATTTATACCAAAACTTAATTCCATTTAGCTGAATATGCAAGTTAATAATCGCATGCAACATTTGATAATGTAATATGGCCTTATCCTTTAAAGAGGAAATGACTCACAGTACACTATAAAAAATTAAAATATATTCTTCAAAATACAGCTAATCCATTATATACCTTGTTAAATCTGGCATCCATCATTAAAGGGACATTTCAACAAGGCTCCTAAATATATATAGGATTAATTTATTGTATGAATGGTATACATTGTATATTGAGAATTTTTGCAATGAATCATGCGATGTAACATAACTAATTGTGTTTTTATGTAACCTTCAAGATAATTCAATATTAAATACAAAAAGCATTAATTTTTATCAAGGCGTTTACCTAGTATATATATCCAATGGGACCCTAAATCTATTGTTTATATATATGTTATAACTCCAAATTGACAATGTCCCTTTAAATGTATCCTGCAGGTAGGGCGTAAGAATTGTACCTGCTGCCCCCATTGCATGATCGTAAGAGGCGACTACATTTATCTTTTCTGTTCTTTCTTAACAGCTTTCTTCTTCCTAATGTCTCCCTTGACAATGCCTCACTTTTGGCCTTTAGTTGAGCGTTCGCCGCCCCTGTGAGGAAGGCTTTGGGTTCTGTCCCCTAGCCGAGACATAACAGAGTCTTTTAAAAGTGGTAGTTGCTGCTCCTTGCTTAGCGCTCAGCATATTTGGAGTGGGACAACTGCTTCGCCCGTTGTCAGTATAATGTGACCGGGTGGGGTGTGCTGCTGGGTGTCTTCGGCAGTATGCTTCAGTGAGGTAGCACTTTAAATCGGCAAAAGGCCGTCCTTAATGACCTTAGCTGTTAATAGGACGTTAAACAAAACAAACCAAACCAAGCCAAACCTTACCAAACCAAATTCCAATAAAAAAATCTACCGGATCCTAGGACTCCATGGAAAAATGGTATCCCTTCCTTCTAATTCACTGTAAAGTCTATTGCATGATGGTATCATTTGAATAACCCTTAGTCATTTGGTTGGGTTCATTTACCCGTAGTTTACAAAATGTTCCATAAAACTATCCATAACAGTCGTTAAATTTCTTTTCTTGTCATGAAGCTATTTAAGAGATCTTTCAAATCTCCATCTGTCAAGTTCAGGAAAATGTGTCCATCAATCATGTTTTCTGAAAGAACAACAAACATGTATTCTTATTTAACATTTTAACTTATTTTGGAATTTACATCTAGCAAAACCATTCACTTGCGACAATTAATTGGCAACTGCCTCACACTAACAAGCGGAAAACCATAAAACAAATTTTACCTTGTCCGGGCATGATGAAACATGAAACGGATTGCTTCAGCAAAATAATCTTTTAATTTGATACAGATTCAACTACTATGCGTAGCAATATCAAATGGAAGCGACACGATTCCTTTACGATATCTCGGTTTTATTTATGTACAATCATGTCTGGTGAAATGACGCGTCCGGTGGAAGTGACGCACCTCGTTTTTTTCAGAAGCTGCTGTTTCCAGACTACAAGATACGTAGTTTTTGCACTAATACAAATAATTCATAAAAGTCACACAATAAGAAGCAAAAAATAACATCTTATGTGAATGTCTCAGAAAAAAATTGAAACGTGTCTGAGCCACATTTCCATGAAAATGTCAATAGAAAACATGTGCCGTGCTCGTTTGTTTACATGGGGTACTGCCCTGCAGGTAGGGCGTAAGAATTGTACCTGCTGCCCCCATTGCATGATCGTAAGAGGCGACTAAATTTGGGATCTTATCTTTTCTCTTCTTTCTTAACAACTTTCTTCTTCCTAACGTCTCCCTTGACACTGCCTCACTTTTGGCCTTTAGTTGAGCGTTCGCCCCTGTGAGGAAGGCTTTGGGTTCTGTCCCCTAGCCGAGACATACCAGAGTCTTTAAAAATGGTAGTTGCTACTCCTGCTTAGCGCTCCGCATATTTGGAGTGGGACGACTGGTTGGCCCGTTGTCAGTATAATGTGACAGGGTGGGGGTGCTTCTGGGTGTCTTCGGCAGTATGCTTCAGTGAGGTAGCACTTTAAATCGGCAGAAGTTCCGGTCTATCACATGGAGACTTAACACGAACATACCGGCAGCCTCCCAAACACATACGCACTCACCACACACATGCATGTCGCACGCACGGGAGGCCGTCCTTAAATGACCTTAGCTGTTAATAGGACGTTAAACTAAATAAACCAAACCAAAAAATACATGGGGAATCGTCCGGCGTCTGTCGTGCGTAGTGCGTCGTCCATTAACTTTTTTTTAACCGAGAGTGTTGAAATTCGCATTGAATGATTAGTTAGAAGGTCCTGACTAGATATTTGTATTTATTAAGTGAAAATAAAATTCAAGATGGCCGCCATGATCGCCATCTTTGAAATGATGTTTTTCCTTATAACTCCAATATTATTTGCTTCGTAGTAAGAAGACTTTCTAGGAATGTTCTAGTGACATTTCTGAATAAGAGGTGTTTCAAAAATTCATTGAATTTACAAGATGGCCACCACAGCAATTATCACCTGATGAGCTATGGAAAAGTACTTGTGAACAAGATATCTAATGACTGGAACATCGTTTAGAGTTGGTTTTCAATAACAAGGTTCAGATAGTGATGATAAAGAGACGAGTTTAATTTGGAGTATGTATAATGAGTGGTTGATTTTTAATTAATTTAATTGTATGGTTTGTACCTGTGTGTATACACTGTATATATCTTCAGTGTTAACATTGCTGTTAGGGGTCCCAAATTTGGGAACTGGCAGCTGACTAGCTTGGCTGCTAGCAGCACCCACTGTATATATCTTCGGTGTGAACATAGGGGTCCCAAATGGGGGAACTGGCAGCTGACTAGCTTGGCTGCTAGTAGCATTATACAGTACTCAGTTCTGTAGAACATTTATTTGTTTAAGATAATTAGGCTTTTTGATTTTCTACTATCTGATACCAGTTAGTTTTGATGAGAAAACCTGTTAGCTTAATCTCTATGAAACCATAGTATTGCTGGTTTAGGGTCACACAGGAAAACAATAAAATTAATTAGATAAGGGCAGCAGAGGTCTGGGAATGGAGCCCTATCTCCAGAGCTGCCCAGTTACCCAGTGTCTAGCTTTAATGTGTAAATATGGTAAATATCAGAAAACTTCTGATAATTTAAATCACTAAAGGTTTCTAATTCATTAGTCATATACATATATATTATGTAGTGACACTGCAAGTGGAAAGCATGTCACATTGATACTATTTATGTCTTTACATTGCTCTATGTTGTGACCTGTGCAAATGAAAAGTAGGAATGATGATAGGACAACATCAACTGACATCTAGGATGACAATTGCATGCTGATAGCAAATATTGCAAAATTAGGGCACTGTCACCTACTTTTTAGCCCACCATCATCAGATGGTGGGCTATTCAAATCGCCCTGCGTCCGTGGTCCGTCGTCCGTCCCTCCGTCCCTCCGTCCCTCCGTCCCCCCGTCCCTCCGTCCGGCCGTAAACAATTCTTGTTATCGCTATTTCTCGGAAAGTACTGAAGGGATCTTTCTCAAATTTCATATGTAGGTTTCCCTTGGTACCTAGTTATGCATATTACATTTTGAGACCAATCGGAAAACAACATGGCCGACAGGCAGCCATCTTGGATTTTGACAATTGAAGTTTGTTATCGCTATTTCTCAGAAAGTACTGAAGTGCCTAGTTTTGCATATTGGGACCAATCCAAAAACAACATGGTCGACAGACAGCCATTATCGCTTAATCTTAAATTTTATATATAGGTTCCCCTTGTTTGAAAAGTACTAGCTATAGAGGGCTGTTTCTGAATTTACACAGATAAGTAAGACTTAGAGGAAGGGAAAAGTAGAGAAAAGATCAATCTGACATGGAACCTATGAAGATCATTCAATGGTGGGCGCCAAGATCCCTCTGGTTCTATGATTACATAAGGGCAACAAAAATAGACATCAAGGATGAGAAAGGAATGCCGATAACAAATATTGCAAAATTAGGTCACTGTGACCTAATTTTTCAATAATTACATTAGGGCAATAGACATGGACATCTAGGATGAGAAAGGCATGTCGATAGCAAATATTGCAAAATTAGGTCACTCTGACCTACTTTTTCAGTTATTATGATAGGGCAATAGAAATGGACATCTAATGAGAAAGGAATGCCGATAGCAAATATTGTAAAATTAGGTCACTGTGACCTACTTTTTCAGTAATTATATTTTGGCAATAGAAATGGACTTCACTGTGACCTACTTTTTCAATAATTACATAAGGGCAATAGAAATGAACATCTAGGATGATAAATGCATGCCGATAACTGATATTGCAAAATTAGGTCATTTTTACCTACTTTTTCAATAATTATTTTAGGCAATTATTTTGTCTATATTGCCTCAATACGTTGACAATATACTGTAATGTCATTACTTCTTCAACTTGATATGTATATGTATATCGAAATACGATAAGTGTATCGATCACAACAGCAGTCGAAGTGGTAACTTTCCAAACTTTTATTATTTCGTCGACCGGTTTCGCCTTATGTAGGCTTCATCAGGACACATTTTACAAATATTGGTACCCTATTGTACATGAAATGCGGCTCCCAAGTCTAAAAATAGTATATCATTATGACGTAATTATTTATGACGTTTTTCCCATTATGCAGGTGATAACTAGCACTGTACAAAGTTACATATTAATATTTTACCTAAGTTTAACTACATTTATATTTTAGCAAGTCCATTTAAAATCTATAAGCACTATATTCTATTGTATCTTCCTTCACGGTTATTTTTTTAAACACTTAAAACTGCTCAGTGTTCGTCCATACACAGTGTAGATGTAGATTCTGACACATAGTTATAAGCCTTGTAGTCCCTTACTTCCATGTTTTCTGATGGATTTGGTGTTGCTCCGGATGTAGTACTGGTTGAATCGCTGAGTGCGAGGTCCGCCTTCGAAAGGTACATTGCCTGGTCCAGGACTGGGCGAGATTTCTCCGGCGGGCCTCCTCCTATCAGTTGTTTCCCTGGTACTATTCTGAACTTGGCTAGTTCCAGTTGGGATTTTGTAAGACGTTCGAAAGGTCTTTTGTCTCCTGGTTTCTTCGCCTCTTCCTCGGTTTTATCCTGAATGATTTCTGGTTCAATCACGTAGGTTGGGTGTACATTTCTTTGGTGTCGGTTGTAGTCTGATCTTCTTCCCTATGATTTCTTGCAAATCTTACATCTGTACCATGTCTTGTTTGATGTATGCTTGACATTGACATGCCTTCTTAGGTTCTTCAATGTTCCGTAAGAATTCCCGCACACGATACACGGTATCTTAGTTGGGAGTCCTTGGCTGTTCTACCGATTTTCTTGGTGTGGTTTTTGTTTTAGCCATTATGCTTTTATGTTGAGTCCTGCTGGGTTCTCTGTAAGTAGTAAACGTATGGCGCTCTCTTCAACACGGTTGCCCTGAATTTGTACCTGCTGCCCCCATTGCATGATCGTAAGAGGCGACTAAATTTGGGATCTTATCTTTTCCCTTCTTTCTGAACAACTTTCTTCTTCCTAATGTCTCCCTTGACAATGCCTCACTTTTGGCCTTTAGTTGAGCGTTCGCCCCTGTGAGGAAGGCTTTGGGCCCTGTTCCCTAGCCGAGACATACCAGAGTCTTTAAAAATGGTAGTTGCTGCTCCTTGCTTAGCGCTCAGCATATTAGGAGTGGGACGACTGGTTCGCCCGTTGTCAGTATAATGTGACCGGGTGGGGTGTGCTGCAGGGTGTCTTCGGCAGTATGCTTCAGTGAGGTAGCACTATAAATCGGCAAAAGTTCCGGCCTATCACAAGGAAATGTGCCGCCACATATCGAAATATTGCAAGCATGGCATTCGACATTTTGATGATGATGAAAATGATGAAAACAAAAACTTGATGAATTTTGTTGAAGCTTCCTGTGGATGATCAGCACCGGACACAGATGGATTTCCATTGTGTTTGAAATTACTACATCATTCAAGATATCCACCATTTTTTGCCATCTCAAGAATCACATTCTCCAGAAATTGTAACCTTACATTCGTTGAGATAGACCCTTGGTAATATACTGCCCACCAGCTATGCGGACATCAGCCTCTAGTTGGTTCGTAGGGGGATGTAAAAAAATGATATGGGGCTATAATCACAGCAGGTGAGCATTTAGGCCTATAGGCCTCTTGTTTCATTTAAATTGATTGGCAGTAATTTTTTGTGTTTTAAATTGTAGAACATGTCTCTCGTGTATGTTTTTATTTTGTTTTAGTATAGTTAATAGAAATATTTGCTTTGAAATAATACAATATCGTTTATATGCAAATGAACTTTGAATCTGTAATTAAGGTAACTCACGTCTAAAATGGCGACCAACGTTGAAAAACTGAAGTTTGTGACTGGGATTTACAACATGCTCCAATACTTTAATAAGGCAAAATAAAAAAAAAATATTGTGTTACCGCTTTCCCTATACCCACCCTATTTTTTGTGCCCGTAATAAGTTTTTATTGACATTATTGTTCATATAGATATATCGGTGGTTTCGTTGAAGCGTAACAACCCCGATTAGTTTGAATAAAAGGCATTTTGTTTCTGCCGAATATCTCGGCGGAATTCTGCTAAAGAAAATGTCAAAGATCCGATGAAACGTCAATGCACTATGAAATTATAAAACGATTTTGCATGCTGACGTTTCATGTTATAGCATGGGGAGAACACGGATACCTGTGTAGTCTCTGCAACGTAATTTTGTCGATACATTTGTATAATATGCACTCGTCCAATAAGAGTAGATTCAATGTTCATCTGTATGATGCAGAAAAAAATATCTAAAAAGATTAATTAACGAATTGCGGGGCGTGTAAAATCTCTCACAGGACACTCGCGTGTGTAGTGCATCGTAACTTCGTCGATACATTAGCATAATATGCACTCGTCCAATCAAAGTCAAATTTCGCATGTTAATGGGTTCGACGTTCATCTGTATGATACAGAAAAAAATATTTAAAAATATCACTTAACGAATTGCGGGGCGTGAAAAAACCTCTCACAGGACACTCCCCCACAGGACACTCATTAGGTGGACCGGTCTCTACAGTAGTAGAGTTGGGAATAATTAGATACAAACCTTTCATTGTGTCAACAATTTCCTTTTCTATATTGTTTTGAGTCAACCAATCGGCTAATGCATTCGCATCCATGCATTCTAGGTCTTGTCTCGCCTCCGACATGATGTTGTTTTTACCACTCACTTTCAGAAAACGCGCCGAACGGAAATCAATAGTCAGTGCCTTCTATGTATTTCCGCTAAGGGGTATAACTCTAGGGCCCAATTGAAACACTCGTTTTCGACTTCAAACTCGCGTGCGACATCGGATATGGCGTGGAGATGTAGACTTTGTCTTGTCTTTTTGGCATTGTCACATCGTCTGCTTGTTTCACATGTTAGGAAAGAATATTCGAGCAGTCCAAATTTCATGATTTCTTGCAGCGTTGACGGATGTCCCGAAACGTACACCAAATTTAATTCTTTTTACCGACATGTTCACAGACAGCACGCAGACCGTTTAGATTCTACAAAGGACGACTTCCATCTAAATCATACAGAAGTTATATGCGATCCGGGAGGAGAACAAGAAATGGAAATAACACCAACAGATCCTTTAAATGATCACAGACGATAATCAGGTAGAACATGGTCGATCAAGAACAATACCTTGCGTACTGTTACCAAGGACTGAGATGAATACAGATCTGATTTCAAAACTTTCTTTACAGTATACCAGCTATGTTTATAGTAGATGTATTCCATGCATTACTTGCAGCTGATCAAAGCAATGAAAACAGTCCGCCCTGCAGGTAGGGCGTAAGAATTGTACCTTAAATGACCTTAGATGTTAATAGGATGTTAAACAAAATAAACCAAACCAAACCTTTAAATATGTTGTTCATTGGTTTTTTTTTGGTTTTTTTTTGTTTTGTTTTTTAAATGTGCCGTATTCAATACGTTAATCTATAATCATAATTAAATAAAATTCAGTGCAAATGTTGAACATCTATATTCGACACATTTAGGTTATGAAAGGCTGAGAAAGAAAATCCAGGAAAACAAAATTCCATTGGGCACTGCCGCAGGAGAATGTTTTAGCCCAACAATATCCCTCGTGCAGTATAAAACCTGTCTTGTGACACCCGTGCCGTCGTGAGAGACCGACTTCCGGTTGGAGATGGCTAGTTCATAAAACTGCCTCTATATTTCTATGTTGACACCTGCCATGAGCATTGTGAGAGAGACCATGCACATGTCTTGCGAGACCAGTTTTCTTTATAGGCAGAATTGATTTAGTGTTAAAACTGTTTAACATGTTTAAGGTTCTTGTAAGTCGGTATCAAAAGAATACCTTGCAATGTGTAACAACAGCTAGGCGTATAAGACCAATTCAAAATATCCTCTGCATTTCGTAACTAAAAATCTCCTCAAAATTTTAAGCGTGGTATGCTCTAGACGAATAACGTTGCTGTATCATTTGTTAAAATCACACCGATAAAAGAAATAACCAATCTAAAGGATTTCTTGAAAAAAATGTATTATTTTTAGACATGCATCCATTGTGTTGAGTTGGTATATATAATCCGTGCATTTAAATTTTAATCCCTTCTATATTGAAATACAGTCGTGTGACCGAAGCACAGGTAAAATATATTGACTCCAGTAAAAACACCTCCATTTTCATAATAGACTGTTAATTTTCCAATGCTAGACTTTACTGGAACCTTAACGTCCATGCAACAGCTAAGGTCATATGCGGACACACTTGCAGGGAATCAAACCCAGTACACCTGCACACCGAAAACTCTTACCAATTGAGAAACACCACTCTACCAACTGAGCTATACGGTTACCCGTTGGAATTGGCAGAAGGGGTGGACTCGTAATATAGAAGTTTCACTGTATAATTATGCAGTCAGTAGACAGTACTGAACATGCTGAAGATGGATAAAATAACTGAAATCGGAAATATAATCCTAATGAAATCATGGTATACTGTAATAAGATAAGATGCCTTAAACTTAATTTAAGAAAAATGCTGTGCACAGTTCTTAAATTATTGATTTACCCTTCTCAAGGAGACTATAGAATCATGTTGAGTTATTAAAAAGACAAAAATTGATTTACTGAGTAATTGAACAAGTAAATCAGAATTACTAAGTAATTTCAATTAGAAATACTTTGTAGTTTATGCAAGTAAAATTGATTTATTCAGTAATTAAAACAAGTAAAACAAAGTTACTAAGCAATTGTTTTACTGAGTTTATCTTAGATTAAGTAATAATTTTACTTGCAACAAACGTTTTTATCCTAGTAAGTAATTGCATTACTTGAAACAAATAATTTTAATTTCCTAAGTAAATTTAAGTAATGAACAGCAAGTTTCAGTAATTATTTTACTTAATTTGAGTAAAAAAATATTACTTAGTAACACTTTTTTTTAGTGTAGACAGTATGCTTCAGTGAGGTAGCACTATAAATCGGCCAAAGTTCCGGCCTATCACAAGACTTAACACGAACATACCGCAGCCTCCAAAAACACACATACGCTCTCACCACACGCATGCATGTCGCACGCACGGGAGGCCGTCCTTAAATGACCTTAACTGTTAATAGGACGTTAAACAAAATAAACCAAACCAAACCAAATCTTCACTTTTAGCTTCTCTTCTTTAGATGATGCAGCCTGAAGGTGGTAGGTGTGATTTTTACCAAGATGACATCATGTTGTTTGTCTTTTAAATTGAAATTATTCAAAAGATATTCCTCTATCTTGACATACACAAAATATAAATCTTACACTTTAATTTACAAAAATGACCCTACTTTTCCTTGCACACATGATTGGAATTGAATGGATACTTCTAATGTAGAATTAAAAAAGAACCTTCTTTTACGTCATATACCATTAAGCCAATGCATAAGCATTGAACTGTCTTGTTTTTGTATTTAAAGTCGTTATAAATCAAGAGTTTTTTGGGAAAGCATCTTATTTCGCGATAACGATATTTGGTATGTTTTCCTTTATATTTTGCTGAAACGCGGACCTGTCATTTATTGCGACTATAATTATCATATCAAGGCATTCCGATGCTGATAGTTTCAGTCCCTA